>NC_082700.1:59847280-60522929 GCF_949987515.2 Delphinus delphis
GGTGGGCCCAATGTAAGTGATCACAAGCGTCCCTATAAATTGAAGAGGGAGGCAAGCTAGTTGAGAAGGTTGGAGGTAGGCCAGGTCGCGGTTGCTGGTTTTAAAGATGGCGGGGCCCCACAAGCCGAGAAATGCAGTTGGCCTCTGGAAGCTGAAAAGGAAAGAAAGATCCTCTCACAGTGCTTCCAGAAGGAACACAGCCCTGCCGAGACCTTGATTTTAGCCCAGGGAGACCCATTTTGGATTCTGACCTCCAGAACTGTAAGCAAATAAGTTTAATTTGTTATAAACTACTAATTTTCGGCTAAATCGTTATAGCGATGGTTGGAAACTAAGGCACTAAGTCTTTGGGCCTGCCGTGGGCGATAGTGTAACTCTGTAGGTGGCTAAAGCTCATGGCGTTTCCTTTTTGCCCATGGAGCTGTTTTCATAATATGCTGCACTGGCTGCTTGTGGCCTCCTAAATAAACACAGGCTGCAGGAGGGCTTCAGCCTGAGGTGAGGAGAATATCTTTGAGGCTTTGGTAGGTGGGCATAGCTTCACAGTTATGGAGGGGCTGGTGGAGATTTTAAACACCTCTTCCACTTTCCAGAGATTCTGATGTGAATGGTTGAGGTGTGACCTGGCATGGAGACACTTAAAAGTGCTTCAGGTAATATTAATGTGCAGACTAAATTGAAAACTTTCTTAGAGGAGAAAGATGATAGTCTATACATCTTTTAGGAAAGATAAATAGAAAAATATTTGCTGCTTGTTGTTGTCTGCCAAGATGGCTTCTGATATACAACACTAGGGAGTTCTAGCTGTAAACCATTAGTTTGAGACCTAAAGTAGAAGCACTAGATCAGCTGCCCGTCAAATTTAGACTTAGAGCCAGAGAAGAAAACGGTCTGTGATAAACCTTGGAATAACATGGCTGGAGGTGGGGTCTGAGAGTGAAAAATGGTGACTAATTTTGTGAGTTTCAACGTGATACCTATACACGCATGTATAAAACCTGCATTTCCTGTCTCTTGAGTAAAAATGACTGAAAATGTGTGGAATCAAAAATGGAGGGGAGAAAGAAGGCCTTGGGGAGCTGAAGTATGGCTCCACACTGATCTGAGAAACAGATTTCAGAAGTCGCAGCTACCTCATCTCAGGAATCCATGCAGAGTGATTTTTTTTCCAGTTGAAATCATTCCAGTTGACCTTTCCAGGTGTTTGAAGTGATGAACATCATTAGGGGGCAGGTTTAAAGAGACTACACCTGTGGTTTTCAAACTTGCCTGCATACTAAAATCACCTGAGGATCTGCCCGGGTGGTAAAACAATCCAACTAAGTAGGAATCTCTGGATTCAGAACCTGTTTTTAAGTTTTAGTTTAAGTGCCTCAAGTGACTTTCCAGTGGTCTTAATAATTCAGGTAAAGAATTCCTGGCCTAGATTTTGCCATAGCAAGAGGTGGTGGCTAGGGCACAGTCCCTAGGGCACAGAACCGGTAAGGTCTAATCCCAAGATACCGTGAAGGCTGTTTTACTAGACAGATCACTTCCTGAGCACCAGAAGCAAAACGTTAAACAACAAAAACAACTAAAATGTTTTGGCTAGAATTGGTGGAGAAAGAAGCATCTCAAATAAATCCTGGGGGCTGTCAATTTATAAACATTTCAAGAAGGAAACAATTTAAAATGCCATTTAGTGAAAGAGGAGGTAGTGGTGTGTGTGTATTGCTTATACCCCAACCTCCTCCCTCCTGAAACATGGTATTGAGTGATGCTAAAGTATCTCCTTGCAAAGAATCTCCTATTTGAGTTAATTATACACACACAGACTGAGTGGCATCCCAGTGAAGTTCAAAACAAGATGACTTTCTCTCTTCCTGCTGAATGCCGCTGTGTCTGGGGCAGGGTGCTGGGTATTATGGAAATATAATTTAGTCTGAGACAGCACCTTTAGGAACTTGAGTTTGGCTTTTCTAAATTAGATGAACATGGGGTCAGTTAACCATTTGGTTTCTCTAAAAAGAGGGTACCTGGTGTTAGTTTAGCTTCTGATTTAAAGGAGCTACTCTCTTTACTACCATAGACCACCTACATCTATTTAAAAAAAAAAAGAAAAGAAAAACACCCTGGAATCTACCCAAAGAATAGATCTAGCTGAGATTGATAGAGAATAAGATGAGAGGACTTACTACTTTGGACTTTTAGTACAGAAGGTTAACAGAAAGTGGTAATGTACTGTAATGTTAGGAACTTCTTTCAGGGATACCTAATGTTGGAACACTCCTCCTAGGAGTATGACAATGAAAGAAGCTTATATTTAGGACATTTCTGTTATTGTTTTTTTTATTTTGGAGGCTCTCTATACATTTATGCATTTTATTGGCATATCTTGATGTCACTTAACCTCTTGCAAAATATTTGATTTGTATTAGACAATGTGACAACATAATTTGTGATGGAAATTCAGGGTGTGGCCTCAAGGGTAAAATGATTCTTTTAATTGTTTAGTTGATTTACAATACTGTTAGTTTCAAGTATACAGCAAAGTGATTTAGTTGTACATACTTTTTTCAGATTATTTTCCATTATAGGTTATTACAAGATATTATATAGTTCCCTATGTTATACAGTAAATCCTTGTTGCTTATCTGTTTTGTGTATGTTTGTATCTGTTAATTCCATACTCCTAATTTATCCCTCCCACTTTATGGTAACCATAAGTTTGTTTTCCATGCCTGTGAGTCTATTTCATATATAGATTGATTTATATTACTTTTTAGATTCCACATATAAATGATAGCATATAATTGCTTTTCTGTCTAACTTAGTATGATATTCTCTTGGTCTTCATGATGCTGCAAATGGCAATATTTTATTTATTATGGCTGAGTAATATTCCATTGTGTCTGTTGGTGGACACTTAGGTTGCTTCCATGTCTTGGCTACTGTAAATAGTGCTGCTGTGAACATTGGGGTGCGTGTAACTTTTCAAATTACTTTTCATCTTTTCATTCTATATGCCCAGGAGTGGGATTGCTGGATCATATGGTAGTTCTATTTTCAGTTTTTTAAGGAACCTCCATACTGTTTTCCATAGTGGCTGCACCAGTTTACATTCCCACTGATAGTGTAAGAGGGTTCCCTTTTATCCCTGCCCTCTCCAGCATTTATTCTTTGCAGATTTTTGGTGATAGCCATTAGCAAAGGGTTAATATCCAAAATATACAAACAGCTCATACCACTTAATATCAAAAGACAAGCCAATCAAAAGATGGGCAGAAGATCTAAATAGACATTCCTCCAAAGAAGGGTGATTTGTTTGAGTAATAAATTTAGAAGGCAGGATTAACCAGGTGTATTCAGTTCATCTCGGATTCTTCTTCAGCCAGCTGTCTTCCTTTCTATAGGTCTAGGATCAGGCTCCTTCCCCATGTGAAGAGGCATGTTGAGAGACATGTTGCATTCACAGCCACATTAGGACTAGATAGTTGAGTTTCTCTAATTCTGAAGTTCAGTCATTCTTGCACAGATGACTATACCCTCTGTCCCATTTCTGAGTATTGATGGTATTTTGGCCTCCATGTACCACTCTTGTACTGTTTCTTCCAAACATGGTGAAGGTGTGATTGAGTTTGCCTTAAAAATTCAACATGATTAACTAAATTTACTTATTAAAGAAGAAATGATTTATTGATCACTATGTCGTCATATACCCCGGCTCTTAAGTTGCTCTATTACCCCAAAGAGCAGCATTATTTCAGTTAAGTAGATGCATTATTAGAACAAATATTTCCATACAAATAAATAAATGCAAACATAATTTGAATTGAATGTAGTCCACTAGTTACAGAACCTCATCAAAATATTGATCAATAAATGAAAAGCATAAAATTGGTTGAATGTAATTCTGATTTAGAATTGATATAAAACACTGAAACCCTTAAAGCTCTAAAAGACAGCTGGTAATAATCTACAAGGAGATTTCTAAATGCATTTCTTTTGTGAACTGTTTATGAATATATTTTGCCACTTTTTACTGATATTTTGATATTTGGGAGCTCTTCGCATATCAGGAATATTAGGCTTTGCAATTCAAGATTGAATTGTTTTTCAACTTAGACTGACCAATCAGGAAGTTTTGATTGCTCATTAACTGTAGCTCAAGGGGACCATGATTAACTAGCTACCACCGAAGAGCAATGTGGTCCACTTTTGTGTGATTACTGCTGCAGCCCCATGGCCCACTGTGGTAACCATGGCTACCATGTCTCTGGCAGTTAAGTGTCACCCCTTGGCCTCTATCGTGTTAGAATCCCATCACCAAGGTTGAATTCCTAAGGTGACATCTCCAGCAGTCATCCTTGGCCTGGAGAGGGTAGCCACACATGAGGGGTTCAAGTATGCTGATGTTCCCATCTTTAATGTATAGTTCAATATCTTGATGGAGAGGGTATCCTCTTAATGTTCTGGGAAACATCCTTTGTATTTAAGCAGATCTTAAATAGTAAGTTTGATAGTTCTATTTCTCCACGATTTTTTATTCCTGACTCTACACTGTACTCACATCTCCCGTTACCTTGAACATCTAAGAGTTCACTATTGAGAAGAGATTTCAGTCAAGCAAGCACTTTAGAAACCGCTTCCAGATACTTGAGCTAAAAGTCCAGAATTCTGTTTTGTGTACCAATAGGACTGGTCAAATTCTGTGATACATTATGGCCCTTCTTTGGTCTAGTTCCCTTAAAATCCATTCTCTCACTCATCTCCCACCCCAGTTTCTGCTGGTTTATATTAGCAAAACCTTGCATCTTGTGTGTATGAGCATCCTCCTAGATCAGACATGTCTACCTCGAAACAGCTTGAATTTTGAGTTTAGCTAAAGTCCTCAAATCAAGGAAGAAGAGCTCACGTGGGTCTTGAAACATGAGCAACCACTGACTCAACCCATGACCCAGTACTCTGGCAAGGGGTGACCATCTTCCTCAGAAGGTGAGAGATTGTTTCTGTAGGCAGTAGTATCTCATCCATATTTGGGGGTTCAAAAATACTCAGATTCATTGGAATATGCCTAAATTGCCTCCTTCCAATCCCTATGATTCCACTGTTTCCTCAGTAACACATTAATGCTAACATAGACAATTGACAAAGCTGTGACTGCATTATAATTCAGCCACCCACGGAGTAAGACCTTATTTTGTTTTAAAAAATTTGGCCTTAGCCACATGAAATAAAACTTTTTTTCAGTCGTAGAAGTTCTTGGGTTTTCTACTTGTGAAAGGAACTAGGAATTTAAAGCCCAGATGTTGTAATTTATTTTCTTCAAGTTCTGCTGTAGACTAAGGAATAGTCAGCGTACCCTATACAATAGTCTTGAATGTTTTATGCCCATTATACTATTGCAATAGCCACTTAATCTCCCAAATCCTTTCCTTATGCATTTGTGCTCCGGCAACATTGAGTGATCATTTAATTACCATTTGCTACTGTAAGCTATGACACCCTCGCCCCCCCCCCCCCAGTGACCTATCTTGTACTGGCTGTGAGCTCATAATTAGCTTCAAATCTAATCAAATCAGTGAACAACTTCCAGTTTTCATTTCTTTTTTCCTAGGTACACATCTATTACTAAAAGTCAGTTCAGGAGAATAGAAGCTACTCAATATATTCTAGATATTTGAATATATAGATCAGGGGCTTAAATAGCCATTAGGAAAGCAAAAGTCAGTGACAATTCCTTAGTCTGAAGCATCAATGAAGATGGTCCCACAGGCTTATCAGGAAACTGCAGCAAATCTCAGTCTCTGGAGATGTCTCACTAGTTCTTTCAGTCTGAAGCAGTAAAACAGTGGTTTCCACAAACTCACTAGTTATTCCATAGATCTCGTGTCTGTCCATACATCTAGTGCCACCTGTCTCTAGTTTAATATATTCTCTTCCTGCTTCCAGATCTTGTGTGGGTATCTTCCATTGGGAAATTCTAACCTGGAACCAGAGAGAAAGGCAGTTATGCAAAACAAAGTACCTCTTTTCTGTGACTCAAAGGAAACCTTATTTTAAGGAGGTGGTGCTGATGCCAAGTTGACAACAGATAATTCAGCACAATCAATGTTCTTTTAATAAATTTTTTAAAAATTCTCCATTATACAAAAATATAGGCAGCCTTTAGTTTAAAAATACCTTCGTAAGCACATGACAGTACAAAATCAGCAAATATAAGGCAAATCTTTTGACAAATTTTCCAACTTTATTGAAACATAATTGACATAACATTGTATAAGTTTCAGGGGTACATGTGTTGATATATGTATATATTACAAAATGAATATCACCTTAGGTTTAGCCAAAAGTATCATCATGTCACATAATTACCATTTCTTTTTTCTGGTGAGACACTTAGGATCTACTCTCTTAGCAACTTTCAGGTTTATAATATAGTATTTTTAACTATGATCACCATGCTGTACATTAGATCCCCAGAACTTATTTTATCTTATAATTGTAAGTTTGTACCCTTTGACCTAGGCAAATTTTTAAGTAGTTGCAATTAGTCTTTCGTTCACTTGTATGTTCCTTTTCATTCCTCTGCTACTCCCTGGTTTACCTTCCATATTCATGGTGTCCTCATGATGATTTTCGATTGCTCATTGCTTCCTTCTGCAGCCTATTCAGAATTAACCTCTCCCAAGGTATTTCATGATACACTGCAAAATGAGTTATCTTTTCCCCTAACCTTATTTAAACTCTCAACTCTTCATGGCGCTGACCTTATCTAGGTGTTAGGAAGAAAGTACTCTTACTAAGCTAATTTGAATCAAAGCATTTGGTTAATTTACTCTTTATGCGTATATTTAATTTTAATTTTTTATATCAGTATAGTTGATTAACAATGTTTCAGGTGTACAGCAAAATGATTCAGTTATACATATACGTGTATCTATTCTTTTTGAAATTCTTTTCCCGTTTAGGTTATTACAGAATATTGAGCAGAGTTCCCTATACAGTAAATTCAGTGGTCATGAACTTTTTCTGTAAGAAGATAGAGTAAACATGTTTTGCTTTTCAAGCCATGTGGTCTATATCAAGTATTCCACTCTACAGTGGTATCACTAAAATGGTCATTGACTGTACGTAAAAGGACATGGCCACTTTTCAATAAAAATTTTTTTTAAAACAGAAGGCTGGATATGACAAGAGCCATAGTTTGACACCTGTAGTTGAGGAAAAGTGCTGCTTGGACACTTGGGTATTCGAGAAGGGGACTAGGGCGTAGTTCCTATTGCTTCCTAGAAGTCAAGAAAAAAGAATATAATGGTCTTTAGAAAATCTGTGAATTAGAAGATTCAAAGTATTTTGAACGTTAATGCTTCATTACATTCTTCATGGAATTTGTCATGTTGATCCTTAAAAACATGTATAGAATTATTCTCATCAAAAGTAAACTTGAAATATGTAAAATATTACATGATTTTTTATAGAGACCTTCAGTAAAAATCAAGCTTACAATAATCAACTTTCAAACGAGTAAATTGCCACTGAATTTTAAACTGAGGTAGTACATATAATTTTTCTGATAAAAATGCAGCATGCTTAAATTTTAGAAAATCTGGGAGAAGTAATTTTTATGCCCTGTGAAATGTCTTGAGCATCATTTCTTTTTTTACAAACATTTTTGTAATAGCTGGAAAGCAGTGTTCCTTTGAAATTTAACAATTGTCTGGAAAATATGGAAGATGAGATCATACTTTTAGTCTTGTTTCAGCATCTACCCAGGTTAATGAAAATAGGTAGGTCACTTAAACTTATTCTTGGCTGTAACAATTTTTAGGAAGTACTAGGAAAGCACTTTTTAAAATGCCTTATATCTTACAAGTGACAATATGTACTGATTTACTGAATGAGATAGAAAGGAGCAGTTAGATACTTTGAGAAGACCAAGAGGGATTTATCTTAAATTACTCTTGGCTGGAAAAATATGTAGAGGAGACATTTTTCAAAGCAGTATTAAAATTTAGATTGACATTAGAACTTCCTAATTCTTGGTTTTTTGTGCCTCCGAAATTCCAAAGTGCTCCAATAAAAGTGGAAAAAATAAGTAGAAATATTTGGAAACATTTAAGTCACTGCTTTTTTTGGTCATGGTTTATTTGAATATGTAATAAGCATAATCCTAGGAAGTGAATTGAAAAGGATGCAAACTGAAGCACTGACCATTCTAAGAGACTTCTGCATTATCAGTACTTTGTTTTCTTTGTAATGTTTTCTTTTCACCCATGAAATGGATCTAAACTTAAGAAATAACAGGAAATAACCTCTAGACCTGGAAATTTAAAAAGGCAAACTATTATAAAATTCTTGTCATTCTAAGTTTCTTTTACTTAATTCATGGAAAGTGGTAAAGGAGTAAAATTAACCTTAATGCCAGGTCACTGCAGTGATGCTCATTAACACAGATTCACGCTGGTACCAAGTCAAGGGCTGACTGGA
Organism: Delphinus delphis; assembly: GCF_949987515.2. Classification (NCBI taxonomy): domain Eukaryota; kingdom Metazoa; phylum Chordata; class Mammalia; order Artiodactyla; family Delphinidae; genus Delphinus; species Delphinus delphis. The sequence continues at coordinate 59,855,750 of NC_082700.1, forward strand.
GTAAGGTCTTATTAGCTTTCTGAACTGAGTTTTGTGCCCATCTACTCTGAAAAGAAAAAAAGCTGGCATATTTTATATGCTGTAAGTTTCCATAAGGAAATCAGCTCATTAAAATGTTCACAATGTGTACTACTTTTCTGTGCTCTGCTTATCACCTTTATTACATTGTCCTTTAAAGGACTCAAATATCAAGAGGTCTTTTGTAAAACCTTGAAGGATGTGTATTTGCAATAGACAGTATGTATTAGAAATTGTAAAAAGTCCATTCTCTTTGGCCTAGTACTTCTACAATAAAATATTTTAATAAATATACACAAAAACATTAACAAATGTTAATAATATAAATTTTTAAAATATCCAACAATATGTTCAAGTTAAACTGTATGAACCGCAAATGATCAGCAGACAAATATTGTTGTCTAAACAAGTTTCGTAACAAAATTCTCATGGTACTTTAAGTAGAATCATGTAAATAGTATATGAAGTATAAATATTTGCAACACTAATTATCTGGTAATATATTTTGTTTAACTTTGTAAATACCCTTATACTCTGTTTTATAAGGAAACCATGGGGCAGCTTGTGGTGCTTCTGTGCCTGGTGGTAATGATGAATAGCCAATTACAGGAACCATGAACAAACTGATCAGAGAGGGTTCAGACATCAGGGTTGAAGGTCAAGACAACCCCAACATGGAAAGTTACCTGGAGAAGCAGAAATGCTAGTTATGGATAAGAAGTCTAAAAAGGGTAGTCGAAGAGAAAGATGATCAATACAATTAAGAGCCTCAAGTCAGTTACAGAAGTATTGACTGTAGCTTGTTACAGATTGGCTTGCATTTTGGCTTTAATATACATTAAGGCTGACTTCAAGTTTAAAGACTCAGTGACAAAACAGACCGAAGTGAACACAAGTGGATCTGAGTAGAAAAGGAGTAGATGATAGCAAAGGCCTTTGGTGTCCCCATGTCACTTCCCCTCAGCTCACTTCTGATATCAGTAGCAGATATTCAAGCTCAGACCCATCTGCCACTTCCCTTGCTGACCATTTTTATGCTTTCTATCCTGAGACTTTAACCGAGGCATTAAATGTCTGCTGGATCCTCACGCAAACGCAGCCTACCAAGTGTTGGACTTAGCGCTCATGAAGTCAAACCTTGATCCATCAGAGAAGCAATCTGGCAGACATTCACCTGACTGTCCTACAAATAGATATTTCTGGAAGACATTCTGTACACCTCAGGGGGGCTAGAGTAGAATTGGTCCCCATTTCCCACAGCAGTAGCTTTGAAACCTTTTTTTGGCTTTTCCTTCTCTCTCTCCCCCTACTCTTGGATCACTTCCCAAATATAAGGATGTTATAATAAAGTAAGGTAATTGCCCTATTAACTAGAGATATGAATTCTCAATGAAATACTAATAAAGTACATTAAAATTATGACAATTCTTATCCTGGAGTTATCCCAAGAATAGTTACAGAAAAAAACCAAAGTGTCATTTTTAAAGGTGATAGTCACTCCCACACAGAAGATCCTATAGATTTAGCGTATTTCAGACAAGCCAGTTCAGGAAGCTTGCTAGATAAAAGATTAAATTATATAATTGACAGTTTTACAAACCATCCATTTTAAAAAATATAATGTAAAATACCACTCAGTGGTTAATTCATGGATACTTTAAATTTCTAAAGAAAAACAAGGCCATTAAGAAACATCTAAAACTCTTAGAACTCAAAGAATAAAGAAATGTCACTAATACGTGGTGTTAATTTTAAGATGTTAATTTTGTATATTTTAAACTATAAATTCCATCAAATCTTATTTGAAATTTTAGCAATTATTTTGTAGAAATTTTGTCAAACTGCATCTAAATCTTATAACAATACACAAACAGGAAATAACAAATAGGAGCGACTTGTCCTGCCAGATATGACATGCTATGTGAATAGCTGTGGAATGAAAACGGTGACATAGACACATGAAGGAACTAACAGACAATGGAGCTGAAGAATAAGCCTAGATCAGATGTATATGCATAGGGATTGGTATATGATAGGTGTGGCATTGTTAATCAGGATGGGCCAAGAACGGATTAGTGGATAACGATGAGAATTGGCTCCATCTATGGGGAAAAAGTCTTACTTCTAACACAAATGAAGAAAAACTCTAAAATGAACTCATGACCTAAAAATAAAAGTTGAAACCACAAACAGAACAACCAAGGACAATATACATAAGAGATGAGAGGTAGAGCAACTAAGGACAATATACATAAGAGATGAGAGGTAGAACAACCAAGGACAATATACATAAGAGATGAGAGGTAGAACAACCAAGGACAATATACACAGATGAGAGGTTATCTTCTAAAACAATTCATAGTGCAAATTACAAAGGCAAATAGTGGATTTGATTACAAGAAGGTTTTATTTTCAATCCAGTATGCTATGAAATTTAAAATGAGAATGAAAAAGCATTTGACATCTGGAAGTAGTATGGAGTTAATATTTAAAACATAGGGTATCCTGTAAATCAACAAGAAGGTAGGAAAAACCGCAGGAAAACGGATAACAGGTATGAAAAGTTGATTCACAGAAGCCGAACCCTATCTGGGTAAGAAAATTATGAAACGATGCTCAATTTCACAAGTAATTGGAGAAATGGAAGTCAAAACCAATGTCACATCCATTTTGCAAAATTTAGAGTTATATAGAATCTTGCCAAGGGTACGGACAAACAAGAATCCTCATACTGTTAGAGTCCAAAATACTCTATCCATTCCAACCTTTAGAATGATCTTTATCGATACTATGCACTAAGATAGAAAAGGCTAATATTTATTGAGCCAGATACTACTATAAGCGTTTTATGTTTTATCTCATTTAATCAGCCCAACAATCCTTTGGAGCTACCATTATTCTCATTATATAGCAAAGGGTTAGAGAAAAAAGGGCTTTAAGATTACACAGCTGGTAAAGGGCAGGAATAGGACTTAAACCCAGGGTTATCTTGTAATTGACACTGTATGACGTGAGACTCCAGGCTGATGCCTGTCCTGATTTCTTTATTTCATTGCTACTGAGCTTAGGGTTTAATGTGATCACCATAGAGATATCTATTCTAAGAATTTCCTGTTACAGTAACTACATTGTAAGCTCTACAATGGCAAATGATGTAGCTAAATTACCCACAGCTAGTTATTCTCCTACACACTTAGCACTGTGGGTGGCAAAAATAAGGTACTTAATACTATTGGGTAGAATTATAAGTGAGTCTTTCCAAAATAATACACTCCCAGAATTGCTACTACTACTCCCATCACAACCGTGACCACCACCCACTGCTACTGCCTACCTATACGCATGCACAGTCAGAAAAATGACTACATAAAATATTAGCAAATGCTATCACTGTAACTTTTTAATGTTCTACATTATAGCTCTCATCCTTTCATAGTGGGCTTGAACTTTGTGCAACTATGGAAAAGGTGGTCTTTCTGAATTCTGATCTTCCCAAAGCTTTGTATACTGGCTATGATAAACATGACAAGTGATATTTATCCTGTAGAATTTGTAGTATGCATGTGTGAGCGGGTTCAGCCTTTGCAAAAATACTTTGTTTATTTAGAAAGGCTGGTGATACGTGGTTATCAACCTTCACAGTAGGGTATGTAATTTGTTAGCTTGACATTTTATCCCTATTGTTAGTAGTTTGTTTATAACATCTATTTAACCAGTAAGCAGATATTCACCTAGCTGATTAAAAACAGAGTAAATCTGGATTAATAAGGTATCCAGAAAAGCAAGTTAAAGTTGACACCTCTCCAGCTGGACCCTAATTTATCATTGGGGTGGTACTAACTAGAGAATACTGAATTCCTCCTATCTTTATCCTGGGTAGCCTTTTACAGATTTGACTTTTCTTCTTTCAGTATGTGATTGAACTAATTATGGGGGAATCTTTTTAAATTGGGAAAATCTATTCTTATCGATTCTTATAGCCATTCTTCCCATCAAAGTAAAGAACTGTTATTTTTGTTACCTTACCTCTCTGCATTAAAAGATGGAACTCCACTTGATAAGCAGTAACCAACCCTCTAAGGTGATTAGAGATTGATTCTAATGAGGCCAGGGTCACAGAGTAAATCCACATACATGCCAGTTAGCTTTATGCATTGAAATATATTATCCCAGTGACTTCCCCTTGGGTCTCTACCTAGGCCAGAATTTGTGTGATGGAATTGGAGAATGCAATGACTCAGCAGAAACTTTCTACCCTTAGCTGAAGCAGGGGCATTTCAAGTTCATGGCCTCTTGCGTGTTGGTTAACTTTATCTTTTTTTTTTTAAGTAAAGGAAACATTTGAAGAGGTCAGGTGGTCTACTTGTGAGTTGAATAAGTATAAATTGGGAAATGTAAGAGCTGAAATACTTTGCAAATCTCAGTAAGTGTACACTGATTCGTGAGCAGTGTAATCTCACTGCTTCAGTAAGTCTATATGTTATGTAATACATGCTTATGGTACAAAATTCAAAAATTTCTGAAGGGTATACATGAAAACTGTTTAACCCTTCTTTGTACCTCAGACTCATAATTCCCTCTGTAATATAGCAACTAACAGATTCCTGTTTATTCTTCTAGAGAAACTTATTGTTTGAAGAATTTTTTTTTTTACTGTAGTTATCTTTTCTCTCCTTATTACAAATGACTTTATTGTTTGAATTATTCCTGTGATAGTATTGAGAGACTGCTGCCTTCCCCAAATATTGTCAAATAATCTTCATGAAGTTTAACCCATGTAATGCTGAATCAAAATCAGAGTTCCTAAGGAATTCCTCATTAATTCTTTCATTCAGTCATCAAGTCCTAATTTAGCATTTACCCTGCATCAAGTAATGTGAGTACTATATCTATATGCACCTTGAATTCCCTAGTAATCTGTGTGCTACAGATTAGTCTAATGACTTTTCCTAATGATCAGATTTCATGTAGGCGAAACCACATAGTACAGAGCCACTTGAGTTTTTATAAGATTTAACACCTTCAGTTGTTTCAGTTGTTAATCATATATCACAGTTTCAATGCCCTTTTCATTACTCTACTTTGACTATGTAAAGAAATATTTGACACCTATAAATACATACAATGTTCAAAATATTATTAGCACAAAATAAAATTAACTTATCACCTCTGTTGTACCCAGATGCTTTGTACTAGAGTTATCTAGTTCCCTACGTATCCTCCTCATAAAAATGTCTTAATACTATCCATCAACTTTCTGGAATTAATGTAAGGGGACATGCTGAGTCATCAGAGTTACTCAAGTTGTACACTGAACAAAGATGTCCAGCCAAGAGAACAGTCAGGACTCAAGCTCATCCCTACTCTGCTTTTCACTCTTGTATCCTGCTGTACAGCTGGGTGCATTTGGAGGAGAGAGCATCTTCTTTGAAATGAACAATAGTCCACAATGCTGTGTCAGCCCAAAGGAGCATTGTTAAAACTTTTAAATGGGGCAACATAATTTTGCAGTTCCTCGCATCAAAAGGTAAAGTCTATTTCCCTAACCTTAAATCTTTGCTGGTCTTATATATTGCTTTGACTAATTTAGGAAGTGGCAGAAATGCCATTTTGTGAATTGGCCCTCAGTAGGCTTTGCGGCTTTTTACTTAGCCCTCTTGAATCACTACTCTAAGACACCATATAAAGAAACCAGTCTAGGCTATTGGGGAATGAGAGACTGCGTGAAGGATGAAGCCAGGTGCCTTAGGCCACACCCAGCACTAATTACTAGACAGGGGAGAGAGATCATCTAGAAACTTCCACCTCAGCTGGTGTGCCAGTGAATGCCTTCTCAAAAGGAAAGCCAGATAAACGAGCTGAGGAGTTTCCCAGCCAACCCACAGAATCAGGGGGAAAAATAAATTGGTGGTGTTTTAAGCCATAAGCTTTTGGGTGGTTTGTCTAACAGCAATGATTGATACAGGTGTCTTTTAAATCTTTTCATCAAGTTCAACATCCAAGGACAGAGGTAATTTTCCTAATTCTCCGAAAGGCACTATATATGCTAGCACTGATACTGTAAGTCTGAACAATGTCCAGAGAGATGAAACATAATTCAGATAATATGAATAACAGCTAAAAGCATCAAAGGGACTAGTTGTTGAGTGACTGAGTCCTCCAGATAGCTTTTAGAGGGACAGTGGTCTTACCTCTATGTGAAAAGTCACCCTAATTATCTGCCTGCCAAATAAAATTACTAAGTCATTATACGGAATACTTTGGGGCGGGGTACACACTAATGGCATTGAGTAAGAGAAATGCTGCTAAAATTTGTATCAGACATTTACTCTTGGACCTGGACAAGACCCTTTTGGATCTTTGTGATTTGGCTTCTGTCCAAAGTTCTTTTGGTTCAAAAAGAGTAGTATGCTATTCTGCTTGTATCTCTAATGCTATAAGCCTACAATGAAAATTACCTTTTTGCATGGCCAAGAAAATTCCACAATATTTTTGAATGTAAATAGCATGAACATGTTCAAGGGGAAATTCACATAAACTTAGTACAGTTATTAGAGCAGTGACTTTACTGTTAACCTGTACAGCTTGTGTGTGAAAGTAGTATATCAATTAAATCTCCTTTCTATTTCTTTGGTTTTAATGTGACAAAACGTAATATTTTACCTTTTAGCTGCCTGTAAGATATTGCTATCTCTAAGTGCAAAAAGTAAAACAGCTTTATTAGTAAGTTACAGATTATGTGCTTATGATTGTTGTGTGTGATTTGATATTTTGCTGTTTATGAATGTCTAAGCTGTGTGACTTTTAAAAATATTTTAAATTATTATATTCTGAGAAGTGATACTAAACAAAGGAAGTACAGATAAAAATAAACGAAATATTTGAGACAAAAGGGAATACAAAATGGTTGTAGAAAATGTTAACTTGATGAGTTACATTTTTTTAGAAAATCTCAATTTTGTTAAAATAAATATTTTACTGAATCTTTCTGATTGAATTTCCATCCCCAAATGAACTGGGAATGCTGAATTATTATTTTGGTTGACAACACATAAATGTGAAAATGAAAGGCTCTTGATACATGTAGTTTCCTTTCTCAAAAATAAAATGAGCTTATCACATATACATGAGATTAAAGACATGTAAGAAGCTTCCTGGAAGCTCAATAAAATGGCAAAATAGAGTAATATCCTCATAGAAGTATCTAGTCTGACTTGGGGGAAGAAAAATATACAGCTATTATCAATAATACTGAATTACCAAAATAAAGGGTCCTTACCTAGTTTGGACTTTAGTCTTTTATGTTTACTTTGGATGAAAACAATGCTCAGAATCACAATTTTTTTTTTAAGTTTTAAAGTCATCTCAGCAATAACAGCGTAAAAAGTCCCATGCTCTTCATAAGAGGCTTTCTGTGCTAGGTTTAGAATTTTATACTTGTCTTTCTGTAGTGTATACTCAAGATGTTAGGGTCAGAATATAACCAACAAAATATAAATTCCATTTGTTCCTTTTGATAGTCAAAATGCCACTACCTAAACATAGTTGTGTGGTAGTTTTGTGTTTGTTTTCCCGGCTGTGGTGTGTTTGAGCACACAGGAAAGTATTGCAGTTCTTTTTTGGTATGTTATTGACATATAGGATTGTATTAGTTTCAGGTGTACAACATGACTTGATATTTATATATGTTGCTAAGTGAATGCCACAGTAAGTCTAGTTACCATCCATCACCACTCAGTTAAATATTTTTTCTTATAAGAATTTTAAGATTTAATCTATCAGTAACTTTATTATACAATACAGTGTTAAGTATACTCCTCATGCTGTACATTACATCTCCAGGACTTATTTATAACTGTAAGACTGTGCTTATTTTTCTACCACGTTCAACTCCCCAGCCCCCAACACCAGTCCCAGCAGGCCACCAATGTATCCTCTGTATCTGAGTTCTTTTTTAAAAAGTTCCACATATAAGTGAGATCTTACAGTATTTATCTTTGTGATTTGTTTCATCTAGGATAATGCCCTCAAGGCTCATCCATATTGTTGCAAATGGCAAGATTTCCTTCTTTTATGGCTAAATAATATTCCATTATACATCACCACATTCACCCGTCACTGGACACTTAGGTTGCTTTCATGTCTTGGCTATTGTAAATCTGCAATGAATGGGAGAGTGTCGATATCTTTTCCACTTAGTACTTTTGTTTCCTTCAGAAAAATACCCAGAAGTGGATAAATGGATCTTGGCTAGTTGTATATTCAGTGTTGTTTTGTTTTGCTTATGAAACCTCCATTCAGTTTTCCACAGTGGCTGTACCAACTTGCATTCCCACAACAGTGCACAAGAGTTCCCTTTTCTCCATATCCTCACCAACATTTATTTGTTGTCTTTTTTTGTTTTGTTTTTTTTTTCCAGTATGCGGGCCTCTCATTGTTGTGGCCTCTCCCGCTGCGGAGCACAGGCTCCGGACGTGCAGGCTCAGCAGCCATGGCTCACGAGCCCAGCCGCTCCGCGGCGTGTGGGATCTTCCCAGACCGGGGCACGAACCCGCGTCCCCTGCATCGGCAGGCGGACTCCCAACCACTGCGCCACCAGGGAAGCCCTTGTTGTCTTTTTGATAATAGCCATTCTGAAATGTATGAGGCAGTATCTCACTTGCAGTCTTGATTTGCATTTCCCTGATTACTGATGTTGAGCATTTTTTATGTACCTGTTGGCCATCTGAATGTCATCTTTGGAAAAATGTCTCATCTTTTGAAAAATGTTTCATATGCTCTGCCCCTTTTAAAATTTTATTGAATATTTGCCATTGAGTTTTATGAGTTCTTTATATACTTTAGGTATTAAACCCTCAGTAGATGTGATTTGCAAATATTCAGAGGGTTACCTTTTCATTTTTTGTTTTAGCTGTGCAAAAGCTTCTCTAGTTTGATGTAGTCCCACTTATGTTTTGTGGGTGTGTTTTTGTTTGGTTTTTTGCTTTTAGTGTCAAATCCAAAAATTCATCAACAAGACCAATGTCAAGGATCTTACTGTTTGTTTTCTTCTAGGAGTTTTATGGTTTCAGGTCTTACACAGAAATTAACTCAAAATGAGTTAAAGACTTGAATGTATGGTGTAAGATAGTGATCTAGTTTCATTCTTTTGCATGTGGCTGTCTGGTTTTCCCAACACCATTTATTAAAGATATCGTCCTTTCCCTGTTGTATATTCTTGGCTTATTTGTTGCACATTAATTGACCTTATGTGTGGATTTATTTCTGGGCTCTCCATTCTGTTCCATTGATCTATGTGTCATTTTTTTTTTTTTTTTTTTTTTTGTGGTATGCGAGGCTGTCACTGCCGTGGCCTCTCCTGTTGCGGAGCACAGGCTCTGGACGAGCAGGCTCAGCGGCCATGGCTCACGGGCCCAGCCACTCTGCGGCATGTGGGATCTTCCCAGACCGGGGCACGAACCCGCGTGCTCTGCATTGGCAGGCGGGCTCTCAACCACTGCGCCACCAGGGAAGCCCTATGTATCGTTTTTTGATGCCAGTCTCATACTGTTTTGATTATTATCACTTGGCGATAAACTTTGAAATCAGGAAGCATGATGCCTCCAGTGCTATTCTTCCTTCTCAAGTTTGATTTGGCTGTTTTGGGTCTTCTGTACTTCCATACAAATTTTAGGATTTTATTTTTGTGAAATAAACGTTATTAGAATTTTGATATGGATTGCATTGAATTTGTAGATTTGGGTAGTATGGACATTTTAACAATATTCTTTCAATCCACGAGCATGGAATATCTTCATATTCCTGTGTTCGATTTCTTTCATCAGCGTCTTATAGTTTTCAGTAAATAGGTCTTTCATCTACTTGGTTAAAATTATTCCTAGGTACTTTTATTCTTTTGGATGCAATTGTCAATAGAATTGTTTGGTTTTGTTTTCTCATTTTGGTAGTTTGTTGTTAGCATTTTGAAATGCAAATGATTTTTGTGTGTTGACTTTGTAGCCTGCAACTTTACTGAATTTATTGATTAGTTCTAATAGTTTTTTGGTGGAATCTGTAGGGTTTTCTATATATGTCATCTGCAAATAGTGACAATTTTACCTCATCACTTTCAATTTGGTCACCTTGTATTTCTTTTTGCCTAATTTCTCTGGCTAGGACTTCAATACTGTGTTGAATAAAAGTGGTGAGAGTGGGTATCCTAGTCTTCTGATCTTAGAGGAAAAGCTTTCAGCTTATCATGGTTGGATGTTAGCTGTGGGCTTGTCATACATGGCCTTTCGTATACTGAGGTACATTCCTTCTATACCCACTTTGTCGAGAGTTTTAATCATAAATTGATGTTGATTTTGTCGAATGCTCTTTCTGCATTTGAGATGATTTTTATCCTTCATTTTATTACTGTGACATGTCACAGTGATTTGTGGATGTTGAACTATGTTTGCATCACTGGAATAAATCCCACTTGATCATTGTGTATGATTCTTTTAATGTATTGTTGAATTCAGTTTGCTAATATTTTGTTGAGGATTTTTGCATCTTTGTTAACCAAAGATACTGGCTTGGAGTTTTCTTGTGGCATTCTTGTCTGGTTTTGGTATTTGGATAATGCTGGCATCCTCAAATGGGTTGGGATATATTCCTTCTTCTGTTTTCTTGGAAGAGGTTGAAAAGAATTAGTATTCTTTAAACGTTTGGTAGAATCATCAGTGAAGCCATCTGATCCTGGACTTTTGTTGGGAGGTTTTTTGATTGCTGATTTAGTCTACTTACTAGCAATAGGTCTGTTTCAAATGTTCTGTTTCTTCATGATTCAATCTTGGTAGGTTTTATGTTACTAGGAATTTATCAGTCTTCTAGGTTGTCCAATTAGTTGGTCCTATAGTTGTTCCTAACAGTCTCTTATGATCCTTTGTATTTCTGTGGTATCAGTTGTAATATTTTCTCTTTCATTTCTGATTTTGAGTCCTTTTTTTCTTGGTGAATCTAGTTATAGTTTGGTTTATTGTTTATCCTTTTAAAGAATCAGCTCTTAGTTTCATCTTTTCTACTGTAATTTTACCCTCTTTATTTCCTCTCTGATCTTTATTTCCTTATAACTTTAGGCTTCTTTTTTTCTCTCTAGTTCCTTGAAGTGTAAAGTTAGGTTGTTTGAAATTTCTTGTCTCTTGATGTAGGCATCTGTTGCTATGAACTTCCCTTTTAGAACTGCTTTTGTTGCATCCCATGTTTTGGTATGTTGAATTCCAGTTCATTTGCTTAGGTATTTTTAATTTCTTTTTTGATTTCTTCAACTCACTGGTTGTTCGGTAGCATGTTTAGTCTCCATATATTTGTGAATTTTCCAGTTCTCTCCTGTAGTTGATTTTTAGTCTCATACCACTGTGATTGGAAAATATCTTGATAAATTTAAGAAGATTGAAATCATATCAAAACTTATTTGTGGTCTAACATATGATCTATCATGGAGAATATTCTGTGTGCACTTGAGAAGAATGTGTATTCTGTTGCTTTTGGCTCCAATGTTCTGTATATATCTGTTAAAATCATAATTTAAAATGCCATTTAAGGCCAGTGTTTCCTTTTGATTTTCTGTCTGGATGGTCTTTCCATTGAGGTAAGTGAGGGTAATTATTAAAGTCCCCAGTTGTTATTGTATTGTTGTCATTTTATCCCTTTAAGTACGCTAATATTGGTTTTATATATTTAGGTGTTCCTATGTTGGGTGCATAAATATTAGCATGTAATATCATCTTACTGGATTGACCCCTTTATCACTATGTAATGCCCTTCTTTGTCTCTTATTACAGTCTTTGTTTTAAAGTCAGTTTTGTCAGATATAAAGATAGCTACTCCATCTTTTAGTTTTCCTTTGTGTGGAATCATTTTTCATTCTTTCATTTTCAATCTGTGTATCCTTACATCTTAAGTTAGTCTCTGTCGACAGCATATAGAGGGGACTTGTTTTTTATCCATTCATCCACTCTCTATTTTGATTGGAGAATTTAGTACATTTACATATAAAGTAACTATTAAGTATGTACATATTGCCACCTTGTTAATTGTTTTCTGATGTCTTGTAATTCCTTTGTTCCTTTCATATTATCTTGCTCTCTTCTGTGATGGTGATTTTTTTTTGTAGTAATATGCTTAGATTCTTTTATCTTTTGTGTGGCTACTATAGGTTTTGCTTTGTGTTTAACATGAATCTTACACATAAAACAACCTGTATTTATAATAGTATATTTTAGGTTGATAACAATTTAAGTTTGAATACATTCTAAAACTCTCTTTATTGCTCTCTCCCTCACATTGTTTTTGATATCACAATTTACATTTTGTACATACATTAAATTATTGTAGCTATAGTTATTTTTACTACTTCTGTCTTTTAACCTTCATGCTAGTTTTAGAAGTGATTATTAACACTTTTTTACAACATTGTATTATTCTCAATTTTACTATGTTTATATTTACTGGTGAGATTTTTTTTGTCACTAAGTAGCACCCTTTCTTTCTACCTTGTTTCCTTAACATCTATTATAAGCCTGGTCTAGTGGTGATAAACTCCTTTAGCTTCTGCTTGTCTGGAAAACCCCTTATCTCTCATTCAATTCTAAAGGATAACTTTTCCAGGTAGAGTATTCTTGGTTGGCAGTTTCTTTCAGCATTTTGAATATATTATGCTGCTCCCTTCCTACCTGCAAAGTTTCTGCTGAAAAATCTGATAGACTTATTAGGGTTCCCTTGTACATAACAGATTGTTTCTCTTGCTGCTTTTAAGATTCTCTTTAACTTTTGACAGTTTAATTATAATGTATCTTGGTGTGGTTCTCTTTGGACTTATCTAGAAATCTCTGGGTTTCCTGGAACTGCATTTCTTTCCTTTCCAAGGTTAGGGAAGTTTTCAGATTTTATTTCTTCAAATAAGTTTCCTGCCTCTTTCTTCTCCTTCTGGGACCCCTATAATGTGAATGTCAGTTTGCTTGATGTTGTCCCATACATTTCTTATGCTATCTTCACTTTTTTGTATTTTCTTTTTGCTGCTCTGATTGGATGAATTCCACCGCCCTGTCTTTGTGTTCATTGATTTCTCTCTTCTGCTGTATCTAATCTTTTTTCAACCCCTCTATTGTATTTTTCAGTTTAGTTAACTGTGTTTTTCAGCTCTGGGACTTCTACCTGGTATCTTCTTACATTTTGTCTCCTTGAAATTCTCACTTTGTTTATCCATTCTTCTCCTGAGTTTGGTGAGTACTTCTATGACTCTTGTTTTGAACTCTTTATCAGGTAGATTATTTATCTCCATTTCATTGAGGTCTTTTTCTGAGGTTTTATATCTTGTTCTTTAATTTGGAACATATTCCTCTGTTTATTCATTTGCTTTACTCTATGTCAGTTTATATGAGTTAGGTAAAATAACCACCACTCCCAGTCTTGAAGGAGTGGCCTAATGTAGGAGATGAAACTTATTGTTCAACCCCGTCATAGCTCTTGATTGTCTCTCGAACCTTTTTGATTACCCAAGCAGCCTACGTTGTTATTAGTGGCTTCCAGTAGTTCAGCATGTGCCAAGTCCTGTCACTGTCCTAAAAGGGATGGTCTCAGTCTCGATTCAGGCTGATTAGAAGCCAGACACTCAGGCAGCAGCTCTTAAAGTATGCAAATATACTTCTTTCAGGGGAAGACTGGGAGATGGCATTTCTGTCTGTTGCCTTTGCACTGAGTCCTGGTATAACAGTTGAGAACTGTTTTATTTGCTACCATCCTGTTGAACTTGTGAACACATACCCAGCTTATGATAGCCAGCAGAGCCGGGCTATCAGTAGATGTGTCCTCTGGGTGGCAGCCACAAAAGCCAGGCTGCCTGATGTGTACACATGCTCCTTTCTCAGATACCAACCTACAGCAGGGCAGAGGGAAAACACAAATATGGTATGCACCAGCCTCTCCAATCTCTAGAGGGGGCTGTAGTCAGTCCTTAGATACATGCTTAATTAGAAGCCTGCCCCTCGGGCCACAGCTATGAAAGTAAGCTAACAGGCTTCTTTAACACACTGGGGTGTACTTCATTACCCTGTCTCTGTACTGTGCCCTGTGTGTTGGTAGTCAGTTAAGAACTGTTCCTCCATTTATTACAGTCCTATAAGGAGGACCCACAGATGTAAGCCCCACTTGCTACCAGGCAATCAAGGGGTGTCCTTAGAGGAAATTGTTCCATATGTAGCTATAGATTTGGTGTGTCTGTGGGAAGAGGTGACTTCAGAATCCTCCTATGTCACTATCTTGAACTGGAACCACCTCTGATAAAAGTCAGTGATATGATATCACTACAGTTATCACCTCTTACTTAATACCAACAGTGGCATCCCTATTGCCATTGGATTAGTGAGTCATCTAGTGACACTACCCCATATTAGGTCCATATAGGGAAAAAAAATATATCACGCTTGGATTTCCCAGAAACTATAAGCCTGAGGAAAAGTTTTATTTGCTTCTAATTTATTATTCAGTGTGACTGCAGAAAGCAAGCATGTAAAAGCGAGACTGAGGCAGGGTAGGAGGAGAAGCCAGTCTGATGGGTTGTTACTTAACTGGCCACTGTTTGATGTCAAGCATGACTGATTGCTTGGTATCACCTTTGTCTTGTGAGAAGACAAACTGTCCTGAGAAGTAGCTGTTTATCTAGAGAAGGAAGGAAGAAAAATGTAATTCCCTTGCACGCTCTAGTTGTACATGCAGGCAAGTCTTGCTTTGTCTCAAAACAGCAGTAACTAGGGTAGGAAGCAAAGGTGCATAGTTGAGACATGAGGAAAAGCACTGTTAGGCTCTGCGTGAAGGTAATCGGCTGGTGTAAATGCAGTGTTAGTGATTGCAGAAGCTACCAAGTCCACAAACAGGCAAAGTCCCTGGAAAGAGATTACCTCTGATTAATTGGTACATACAACTTCAGATACTTTATCATTTGCAACTACCCTAATCACACTTTGAAAATAAGAAAACTGAGCCTCAAAGTTTCCCCAGGACAACTAGGAAGTAACAGATAGGATTTATATCCAGGTCTGTCTGATTCTGATGTACAAGCTTGCCCCCTTGCTTCTACATAGTAGGCATTTATCAGCATACATCTCCTAGGTGTACGCATTGCTGATTTCTACTCTGGGTTATAACTGCATATGTCCTGCAGACTGGCTGATGTCCCACTGGATAGCTATCTGATGTATCAGTGTTCATTCTCTGAATGTTACTGACATTTCCCCCCAAATATCATTTATGTAGTATTTCCCTTTGAATGTATAATAAAACCTTCCATACAATGGCTGATCCAGGAATCTAAGGCCTATACATGTCTCTTTCCTCATCTTCTGAAATATAATCAGTGACACATAGAAAATGCTAATATTTAAAAGCACTTTCTACATGCTTGGGACTGCCCTTAATTATATGCATTGATCAACTTTAAGGTTTACAGCAAAATAATTAGTCACTATTTCTTTCCCATTATTCAGGTAAAGAAACAAGGCAACTTGCCTATTCCCTCATAGCTAGAACGTGGTAAAGCTCAGATAAAACCACAGGCACTAAGATTCCATCTCTTAGAGACTAATCACTGTGTTAACTTGAAAAATCTTTTGATGCTGCTAAATGTTCTTGAATCCATCCTCTCTAATCCACGTTCACTGTCAACAACCCAGTCCAAGTCACCATCTTCCTAGACTTCTACAGCAGCTCTTAACTAATGCCCATTACCCAGTATTACTCCTTCCAGTACATTCTCTACATCACAACCAACATCCTTTAAAATGTAAATGTGATTTGGTCTCTTCCTAGGGAAAATCATTCAAAAGCCTTCTAATGCCCTTAAAATAAGACTGAATTACATTAATACAGTTCACAATGGACTTAGCATTCTGGGCCTGGCTCATACATACCTCTCCATCATCCCTCCAGAATCTAAATCTTCAATCTAAATGAGAGCTGCGCTCAAATAGTTTCTGTTCTCAAAGATACCACTCTCTCTCATGACAGTGCTATGCCCTTCATATGCAACTTTTCCATCCCAACACTCTCATGTACACATTTTTGTGGTTTGTTCCACTGATTTTTAGTTTTCAAACTTCATCAGAAAAGACTGATCCTTTAAAGTGTATCCCCCTGATTTAAAGACTCTTCAGTGCCTTATATCCCCATCATTATATTAGTAACTCCAGCTTTGTGATTGGTAAGTGTTAGTGTTCCCTGTTAGACTCTAAGCTATCTGAGGGCAGAGGCCATGTCTACCTTGTTGGATACCCCTCACTGTTTGCACAGCACCAAGTACAGGAAAGTCTACCCTTCCCCCCACCCTCCACCCCCACACAACACGTGCAGATATCCACAAATACCTGCATATGCACCCACACACATGCACAAACACACAAGGGTGTGTTTGATTGATTGAAAAACTTCTAGAGCATGGTTTGGTTGTAGATCAAACACTCAACTAAGAGATAAACAGGGACGAACCTTAATTGGGTATTACAGTTAATGAGACACTTTCTCACACAGACATGAGAAAATCAGCTTAATAAAGGTTGCTCCTAATTTTTAAAAACCATGCTCAAAATCTTGTTGCCTGAAGATTGATTCTCTATCTTTATTCAGGATCCTTCCAGATCCTTCTGATGGCAAACACAGCATTGGGTTTATTCTCTTCCAATTTACCTCCTGTAAATTCCCCTATGTTGACATGTACTAAAGTAAATACATCCTACTGAACTTCTATGTGCTACATTTTAAATAATCTAAAGTAGCTTTTCTTAAAGGGCTGCATTTACTTAATTTTAAACATTAATATCTTAGATGCCGAATCCAGTAGAAATTTTAAGATCCAACTTTTTCATTTAGCATTGAAAAGTGATTTTTTTCTTATAGCAGCTAAATGGAACTGTTTACAGCATACTAAAGAAAGAATAAAGATGTATGAAATAAAGCATTTTTCACATATTAAAAATGAGAACACTTTGAAGTAAACAATTATCTCAGTACTGTGTCACCAAATATTTTAATGGGATTCCATTGGGATGAATTCTAAATATTGTAATCAGAGCATGAAATACAGATGCTTTAATTAAAAGTCAATATTTAAAAACCCTGTTCCAATACAGGTAATTTTAAGAATGCAACTTCCCCTTCAGTCTACATAGAACAAAATAACAAATCCATTCCACAAAATTTTTGGTCTGTTTATGCATTCAATATAGCATACTGTGATTTCTTGGTAAAAATACATCTCTTAAAACAGTGATATTTTTTGAATTTTGACAACATGTATAATTGAATGTATATCTTACATAAAAATTAGTGGTAGTGATTTATTTTAAGAAATGGCGATTTAAATACATCCAGAAAATAATTCAAAGTATTTAAATATGAGCAGAAAAGTGTTATTCTTAACTCTGAAAATAAGGTCTCTAGCTGTAAGAGAAACAGAAATAGCTTTTGAAGGCAACCATTAAAACATTTTATAAAACTTATTTCCCTTTTCCTCCCCATCTCTAACCATGTCCTGAAACTTGTCTATAACAACTTTCCTGTTTTCCTTGCCACAAATCTTGTCTCCCTCACATCCCTTCTAGTCACCACTTGTGTCCCATCTAAGAAAGCAACCCTGACCATATCACTTCACATATTTAAACTAGTTCATAATTCCCATTTGGTTACACTAGAATGTTCAAACTTTTTAATATGGCGTGAAAGGTCTTCATGAACTTCTTACTTTCTTCCAATATAACCTGTCAGGAACTCTACACTGCCTTGGTAAAAGTGGGATAGCCCAGCATTGGTGAATCCTGGGGCTCTATTTCACCCAGGGTCATGACCAGAGCTTTCTGTTTAGCTCTTGGTCACAAGAAGACTACAGCATCTCTAGCCATCATGTTCTTTCATGACACCATCCAAAGGAAGAAGATATGGTTTATCTTTGTGTCTGTCTCCTTACCCAGGGGAAACCTTTCATGGAAGCCACATCCTCTATCCTCCCAGAAGAATTGCCCTTCAGTTTCATTGGCTAGGACAGGGTTATATACCCACTCCTAACTAATTACCAGAAGTAAGTAGTTTAAACACTAGTGCTTCGATCAGTTTCGGCTAATTGTGATTCATTCCCTGGAGCACTAGAGAAACCTACCTCTCCTGCATATATTGCCACCTGAACAAAACTGGGGTTGAATTTATTTGACAATAATGGAGCAGTGGATGTGGGGTATACAAATAATTGTGTTTCTCAAATCCTCTTCTCAAAGGTTCTAAAAGTTTGGCAACAGGCTCATCTGTCCTAGGAACTCTCCTCTTTACCGAGTTTATTTCTCACCTTCCATTCCTTCACATCTCCAACGTCCAGTGTCTTATCTTATTCTTCCTATTGTCTTATACATTTACATATCTAAAACAAACATGGAGGTCTTCAATTACTTATCACTACTCAATTTTGAACAAGCATGTCTAAGGTACAAACTCTTTCTAGTGAACCAGAGAAGAGAATATTATGAATCTAGAGTTTTACCCCAGTCCCATTTATAGTCTTTAAAACCCTGAACTTCTTTTAGGTCACTATCAAAACCATACTTCTGTCACGTTAAGGTTTGATGCCTGCTCCTCCTATGCTTTTTCTCCATCACACTTCTACTGCTGCATTGGTAGCTGTGAGATCCTGTCGAACAAGCCCTCCCTGACTTCATTTGTATTCGGTCTCCCTATTCCCTGCTTCCAAAATATACTGGATGTATTTTTGTCATCACTGTCAAAGTGTCCTTTATAAAATCGGAAACTACATGTACTGTTTTATGCATTTTCAAAATGTAATTAATGCATGAATTTTGACATATTAAGATACACGTTAGCTCCCACTCTCTTGACTGTACAGTGTAACCAAAAACAGCTTTTTGTTGTAAGAATTTTAAGTTGATATGTAGTATCTAAACACAATATAATACCAGTACTTGCTAATGCTAAAAACAGTGATTTGAAAATGACTTTAAATTATTCATGAGTCTCTCCCATTAACATAATTAATTATATTCATTATTTTTATGGTAGCTGTACCAGGTTATTGCAACCTTAACACTTCAGGCAAGCTGTTGTAAGCATCTATTGTTCATTAATGGCTATTACTAGAATTTCTTACCCGATATAGCAGAATTCCTCCTTTCACTATTCCATTTTTCAGGAGTCTTATTATCCTGTTACATTTCAGAAAAAGATATTACACTAAATATAGTAACATTGATAAAAGTAGCAAAACATTATACTACGTAATACAAAATAACATGCGTATGTGTTTGGGTATATTGTCAGCACGTTGTATACATGCATACGTATATACGATACACATAGGTATTATCCACATTTTAAAGATGGGAAATGAGGCAACTTACCCAAAGCCATACAGCAAGTTAGTGGTTTAATCAGGATTCAAACCAAGGCATTCTGTCTCTAGAGGATAGTAAATGCCTCCAGAATTAATGTGTATATATATTATTATATGTAATAATATATTCAGTTCCCGAGAAACAGAAATAGTCTGTTTCACCCCAGAATAAAGCAAGAATGGGAAACTTAGAAGGTAAGAGGTATTTCTTTCCTGATCTTTCATGGTGCTTCATAAAGGCAGTGTATTAATGTCACTTCCAAATCCATACACCTTCAGTGATGCCACATTACCTGAGGTTAAAATCCACATTGTTATAGGACATTCAAGACAATGAGTAACATGACCTTATCCAACTTTCTCAGAATATCTATAGTTGTCTTAGTTAGGATAATCTCTCCTACTTGTGAACTACTATAGTGTTTTCTACTTAAACCACTTAATTGACAATTAATACAATGTTTTTCCATATTTCTTTTCCAGTTTTTAATATCTATTTTACTAACTTTTCACTTTTACTTATGACAATAAAAAAAGATTGTATAATCCTTGGGTTCAGGGAATATACAGCGATTGTGAAAATTTAAGATTACTAACAAAATTACATTGACAGCATTTTGCTTATTTTACATTTTGTTATGCTTTAAAAATGTATCAGTTTAAAGGTGTCTGAAAAAATTTATTGGACACTTGTCTTTTGCTACAGACTATGCTATTTAATCCAAACCTCCTCCCTATGAGTTTACTGCTGGAAACTAGTACCTGGAAGAGGGGCTGTGAAAAGACAGGAAATCAATTGAGTATGTACATGTGTGAATGATGAATAACCTGTACATAAAGCAGCATCATTTATCAGATTGAGTCCACACACAAAGTAGGATCATTTTTTAGAACTAATAAAGTATAAGTCAATGTATGATGTGAAGAATACAGGCCAATAGAATATTTATCATTATTGATGTGAAGAATACAGGCCAATAGAATATTTATCATTATTACTACCATTATATTCAAATTAATAATTTTAAGCAATATTTAGTGTCAGTATTACAGGCACTCTAAGTACTATAGATGTATTATCATTTAATACTCTCAAAAGTCACAGATAAGTACTATTTCCTCAATTTTAGAGGCAAAAAACCTAAGACAACTAAATTGCTCAAGGTTAAAAAGCTGCAAAGTGGTAAGGACAAGAATTACAATATTAAATGAGGTGGTTTTTTTATACATACCCAGAAGTATTCAATACCTTCCCATACTGCCTCTTATCAGATTAGGTTATAACCTGTAAAGGAAGGCACAAGAGAAGAAAAATGACAAAAAGACTGCATGACTTACATGTGTGATAAATTTTATACTATCAGTTTAACCAAGAGGCATGGTCGACTTCTAATCTTACCACCAAAAAATGATTATAAAATTTAACAATGGGGGATTTAAAAAAATCTGAAGAAGGAATAGGCTTGGATGTATATATAATCACCAGTGCAAGATTATATGTGAGATTATAAGTATAGCTGCATAGTTTATGAGATTTAGCCGTGTCATAGCATATCAACTCACCCACTAGAATGTAGCCACTATGTGGGCAGATATTTCATGTGTTTCATTCAGTATTGGAGCTGCATTGTTTAGGTGCTTGGAACATGGTAGATATGCACAAGTGAGCATTGAATGAATGAGTTTACCGTGTGTTTTTTCTACTACCTGTCTTAGAGTCCCACAGAATAAGATGATGCAAGGTGGTATATACTATACTGGTTCAAACAGTGCTTTTCACACAGTACTGCATTGATTTAGTCTCACTTAAATCATGGAAAATATGACAAAACATATATAGTAGTATAGATGATTAAAATGAAGAGTACAAAGGGTAAGAGTCTATATAAAAGTCTTAAATTCCTGAAGGCCAGGAAATTTAAATTTAGGGAATAATGTGCAAGTGTTTTTCCTTTTCAAGAAGTGAATAAGATAAAATAGAAAATTTCAGCTGTGACTGGTCATTGCTCAGCTAATGCCTAGAACATGGATACTATTGGCTGGGTCTTTTTTCAATACTTATGGACTCATTAACAAATTAAAGCACACTTGTCCTGCAGAACTGTGAGTCTGTCATGCTACATGGCCTACCAATGACCAATACACGTACTACTTTTTATTGAGTGCTGTCTTCAAGCACTCAATCACGCTGTACTGATTTGTACATATAATCTCATTTGATCTTCAAAACAGAAGAAAATGGGAAAATATCATTAGTATCACTTTACAGATGAAGAAATCAGGGTTTAAAAATCCAAGTCTGACTCCAGAGCCCAGGTTTTAAGTCGGTGCGTCTCAAGCTACTTTTTTATAATTGCCATACAGCACCATAAGTTGGAGGTATGAGGCAGAATGATTTGACTTACATATACTGTGAAATGATTACCATAATATAAACATCCATCATCTCATAGATACAAAGAAAGAAAAGTGTATTTCCGTGTGATGGGAACTCTTTGGACTTTCAACTTTCAAATATACCATATAGCAGTGTTTAACTGTAGTCATCATGTTGTACGTTACATCCCAAGTATTTATAATTGTAAGTTTGTACCTTTTGACGACCTTCATCCAATCCCCCCTCCCACTCTCACTTCTGGTAACCACAAATCTGATATTTTTCTGAGTTTACTTTTTAAAAAAAAAAATTCTACATATAAGTGATAAACAGTATTTGTCATTGTCTGACTTTGTTCACTTAGCATAATGCCCTCAAGGTCCATCCATGTGGTTGCAAATGGCAGAATTTCTACTTTTATGGCTGAAAAATATTCCATTTTTTATATATATATATATATCACAACTTTATCCAATCATCCATCAATGGGCACTTAAGTTTCTGTATCTTGGCAGTTATAAATAATGCTGCTAAAGGGCTTCCCTGGTGGCGCAGTGGTTGAGAGTCCGCCTGCTGCTGCAGGGGACACGGGTTTGTGCCCAGGTCCGGGAAGATCCCACGTGCCGCGGAGCGGCTAGGCCCGTGAGCCATGGCCGCTGCGCCTGCGCGTCCGGAGCCTGTGCTCCGCAACGGGAGAGGCCACAACAGTGAGAGGCCTGCGTACCGCAAAAAAAAAATAATAATAATAATGCTGCTATGAACATGGCGGTGCAGATATCTTCTGAATTAGTGTGTTCATTTCCTTTGGATATAGTCTCAGAAGTGGAATTGGTGGATCATATGGTAGTTCTGTGTTTTGATTATTATAGCTTTATAATAGAGTTTGAAATCAAAATGTAATGGCGCCCACTTTGTTTTTTCTGGAGATTGCTTTGGCTATTCGGGGTCTTTTATGGTTCCATATAAACTTTAGGATTGTTTTTTCTACTTCTGTTTTTAAAAAGCCATTGGAATCTTGATAGGGATTACATTGAATCTATAGATGGTTTGGGGTAGTATGGACATTTTAACAATATTCTTCCAGTCTATGGAAACCAGATACCTTTTTGTCAATATTTATGTCCTCAATTTCTTTCAGCGTCTTGTAGTTTTCAATGTAGATATCTTTCTCCTCCTTGGTTAAATTTATCCCTAAATATTTTGTTTTGATGCTATTGTAAATGGAATAGTTTTCTTTATTTCTTTTCCCAATAGCTCCTTAGTACATAGAAGCACTACTGATCTTTGTATGTTAGTTTTGTATCCTGCAACTTTGTTGAATAGATCTAACAGGTTTTTTGGTGTCCTTAGGATTTTCTGTATGTAAGATCATCTGCAAATAGGGCTAATTTTACTTCTGTCTTACCAGTTTTGAAGACTTTTATTTTTCTTGCCTGATTGCCTGATTACTTCCAGTCCTATATTGAATAGAAGTAGTGAGAGTGTCATGTTCCTGATATTAGAGGAAAATATTTCAGCATTTCACTGTTGTATTTGATGTCTGTGCTTCTCAAGCTTTAATGCGTGTACAAATCACCTAAATGTTTTGGAAAACCCAGATATGGGGTGGTACCTCAGGCATTGAATTTTATCAGTCTCCCAGGCAATGCTGCTGCTGCTGGCCATGGACCATATTTCTAGCAGTAAGGCTCTAAAACACTGTATCATTCTGCATCCAAGAATTTTATGATAGGTGGTTGGGTGGATGGGTGTGTATTCCATAATAGTTATTTGCAATAAATTGAAATATAAGTATTCCAAGAAAACCTTAGTCAAATTATAATAGAATTGAGCAGATTGTCATCAATTAACAGTTTGAGGTATATAGCAGAATACCTCTGTCCCATATCATTAACACTGATGTCAGTGTCATAAATTACAAACACATACCATTCTTTCAATGTAAGAAACAACCTATGAAACCTCTATATCTTTAAATAGAAGTTTTTGATATTTTTAAGCAATATCAAAACTTTACATGCTTATTTCATATCAATAAAATAATGCAATTTTAAACTAGATCATGAAATAACATCTCTTTACTCGTGTTTCCACCTGCTTTCTTCCCTGGCCAATTTATTTACATTTTTTTCATTTGTATACATAGCTGAGAATTATTCATTAAGAGAATTTCTAACATAACAGCAAATAATTCTTAAATATTGGTATTGTGAAGTTTTTGCTCCCATCCAACATTTTCTTGATGAATTTAGGTACATACCTTCCATGACAGTTACAAATTTTATCAGTGTGTGAAAGAGAACTATTTCTGAGCTAAGAAAACAAATCTGCCAACAACTTGGATAACTGGAGAAGCATTGTTTTAAAATTAACAACTCAAATTGTCTAAGTAAAACTTTGATTATCTCCCAAGACTGAAAATAAACAAATAAAATCCCAGTGACATTATGTTTCTTATAAATTCAAAAACAAAGAGGTGATTAAGAAATGAGGTAGCGGGCTTCCCTGGTGGCGCAGTGGTTGAGAGTCCGCCTGCCGATGCAGGGGACACAGGTTCGTGCCCCAGTCCGGGAAGATCCCACATGCCGCGGAGCGGCTAGGCCCGTGAGCCATGGCCGCTGAGCCTGCGCATCTGAAGGCTGTGCTCTGCAACGGGAGAGCCCACAACAGTGAGAGTCCCGCATACTGCAAAAAAAAAAAAAAAAAAAGTAGCATCATAACAGTGAAGAAATGATAAAGAATCATGCTAATCCACAATTCAAGCAATGCATGTCATTTCTGATTTTATAAAGGACATTTTGCTTTACTTCCTCAAAATATCTTGTTTCTTTTGAAATATCACATTTTAACCACATTCTTACTAATTGAATTTTTACACAGTAGATCTGCATATATACTCCTATTACAACTCATAACACTGCTTATCATTGGGATAAACATTTTTTTTCTGGAGACTATACTAAGTATGTCTGTATCCCCAAGTTAAGATTGAGGTTAAATGTTAAAACAGCAAGCGCATTATGTTAAATGATGGGTTTATTTTCTCTACTGGGATATCACAAACTATTTTATCTAAAAGGTCACTTTTTTCAACTAACTTATATTTGCTAACTATTGAATAAGGCTAAAGAATGATTCTGGATTTAAAAACTTTAAAATCCGAAGCAAAAGAATATATGAATTATATCCATAAAATATGAAAAGATGAGGCCATTCATTTGACTATAATTAAAGAATTTTTAAACAGACTAACATCCTCTTTTTTAAAAAAAAAAGCAAAAAGAAAGAATTAAACTTTTTAATACCTGCTAAGACAACAAATCAGAAGTGTAGGTGGTAGAGGTGAGAGTGGGGAGTCTACTTCATGCATATTAGAGAGAAAGTGAGCCCGGCACCTCTGAATCACCTGCATAATGTGCAAGCATAAATTCTTTTTTAATAATTCTGAATAGCAGACCAATACTCAGAAGCATATATCAAATGGCTCTTGTTTCCAGGCTCTGTTCTACAAATGTTAGACTGTTAAAAACAGATCATGCAGGTTAGAATCAGACAGCTAAAGCTTTTCTTGGCAATTTTAGCTGACTTAATCTGTCTTATTTTTATTGCTAAAATAGACAATGATACCAACCTGAAAAGGATCACTGAAAATTGTAGTAGTACATACTAATCCTAAACAAAATAACACCTCAAAAAGAATATTCTAAACAAGTAAACAGGTTCAATAGTTATTTAAAACATTTATGGTTATAAAAAATGGACCTTGGCAAATTGTCCTAATCTTTCACCCAGGGTGAGCTGACAAGAGCTCATCAGGCTTTCAGGAGGGACACTGAAAGATGCTGTTCTGAATCTCATGTGTTTTTAATGTTGCCAATTGGACCACAAAACCTAGAAGAAAACTTCAAGAATTCTGTATTTGCATACTTTCCAGTTCATAGATTGGAAGTTAGGAAACTGTCATTTGACCCTTTTCAACCTAAAATAAATGACAATTTCTTAGGATGACTCATATTAAGTTGATTCCTATGTCTGTTCCTTGGGACCTTTGAAAGGCCTGAGGAGATAATAGCTGTCCATGAACTAAAGTACCTTCTCAGTAGATAGACCATTCATTTTAGATGAACAAGAAAGGAGGCAGAGAATTCTGGAATGGAGAAGATTAGACCTACAGGGCAAAAAGGATCACATTCTCAAAGCCTCTCACCCAGACCTCAAGCCGTCCCCAAATACTCAGAATCCAGTCCTTATGTGTCACACAGTTTGTAGACTTCATGCCCAGGAAAGTTCCACCTGCAAATTCTATAAAGTGTGGTTGACAAGAAATGCTTGCTAGAGAGGAGCAGAGCAGGTGAGAGTGCAAAAAAGGATGTATCCAGCCCACTCGGCCCCAGGTTTCTGAATAAACAGGTGGTACATGAAATCTCTGGAGAGTTCCCAGGACATTGTCAATTCTACATTTGTTCTCTTGAGTTGATACTTCATTCCTTTCTGTTTAATAATTTAGAAAATAAAACTTGTTTGTACCCTCAGATATCTCTTCATAAATGGCTGAGGTTTCCTCTCTTCCTTTCTCTTTCTATACCCACACACCTGTATATATGTTACATGTATTCATGAGATAGCAAGGAATGTTGAGGTAACTTTTAATTTAAAAATTTTGTTAATACTTGATTTTTAAATGATTCTTTCATATTATGTATATTGAGTTAAAGGAGATACTACATCAAGAACATTTGTGGTTGCCTGCCATACATTAGAGCAAAGTTTAGACAATTATAAGATGCCAATGATTGTCTGCAATATGTTCCTGCTGTTAAGGGATGAATGGGGTCTTCTATCGCATGGTAGTCAAGGTGCAGAGGAGACTGAGGCTAGCGCCAGTCAGCTGATTGGGGGTAAACTCTAGAGGAAGAGCTTAATCGTTATTGGAACGTGGCCTTCATTTTTTTTTAAGGATAGAGGGCAGTGATGACATCAGAACCAAGCAATAAGGTTGATGGCTGTTACTGAGGAAAGGACTTCAAATAAATAGACATGATTCTTAAGACTAAAACAGAGACGCAAGTCCACATGGAAGCTATATGATGCCAACCCTCTACTATTCAGCATACAGCCTCTCAGGCAGCCCCCTTAATTGCTGTAATCTCTCTCCCTCCCTCTCTCCCTCTCTCCCTCTCTCCCTCTCTCCCTCTCTCCCTCGCTCCCTCTCTCCCTCTCTCCCTCTCTCCCTCGCTCCCTCGCTCCCTCGCTCCCTCGCTCCCTCGCTCCCTCGCTCCCTCGCTCCCTCCCTCCCTCCCTCCCTCCCTCCCTCCCTCCCTCCCTCTCTCCCTCTCTCCCTCCCTCCCTCCCTCCCTCTCTCCCTCTCTCCCTCTCTCCCTCTCTCCCTCTCTCCCTCTCTCCCTCTCTCCCTCTCTCCCTCTCTCCCTCTCTCCCTCTCTCCCTCCCTCCCTCCCTCCCTCCCTCCCTCCCTCTCTCCCTCTCTCCCTCTCTCCCTCTCTCCCTCTCTCCCTCTCTCCCTCTCTCCCTCTCTCCCTCTCTCCCTCTCTCCCTCTCTCCCTCTCTCCCTCTCTCCCTCTCTCCCTCTCTCCCCTCCATTCTGGGATCCATCATGATACCTCTTCTGTGCTTCTTGGAAAGTAGAATAAGTGAAATTCCCCAATCAGGAGGACTATTTCACAAGGAAAACTAAGCTCAATTGAGATCACATCCACCTTTAGTATAGAGAAGGACAAAAGCTACCCAGAGTTTATAAGAAAGCAGAGAATTAAAAATATCAGTGGAAGGAAACTGAAATTGATATTCGTCACCTCATTTCACAGCAAATGCACTGAGCACCCACTACATGCCAGAGAGTAAAACAGGCACCCAGGAATACTTATCCAGACTCATTTCACATACCTCATGCATTACACTCCAATGCAGTGCCCTTGTCTGTTCTTGGAACACAGCACGCCCTGGGCATCCACATGTCCCCTCTTCCAGGAATTGCTCACAAGAGTGACTTCATCTTACTAAATTCTGTTCATTATTTTGGCATTAGCTTAATTGATGCTTCTCCAGAGAAATCTTTGACATCCATCCCAAACCTATTATAATCTCTCATCATACTCTTTCCTATCTTTTATAGCTCATAAAAATTTTGGATCTATGTTTTCTGTGATTATATCTTATTGTCTACCTTTCCAATAGATTGGAAGCTAGTGGTTCTCAACCTTGGCTGCGCGTGAAATCAGGGCCTTTTAAAAAATTACTAATGTCAGAGACCTCACTCTTAGAGATTAAAGTTTAACCTGGGATGTGGTCTGGGCCTCACAACTATTTAAGAGCTTCCCAGATGATTCTGATATGTGGTAGATAAAGCTGAGAATCTGATGTACAATCTTTGAGACAACGATCTATGAGGGAACAAGTTTACTGCCACACCCACTATGTCCAGTAAGTACCTGCTGCCGCATATTAGGCTCCAGAATGAACTCAAGGGCCCTGATGTTGAGTAGCTCAAATCACATCCAGAATGAACATGTTTTCCAAGTGCGACTGAAAGGCTCATGGGTACATGTTATAAAATAAGGGTAGGAAGACAGTTCCAGAGGCAAGCAAGGTGTTATTTGGGTGGTCTGATGGGGTTCAAGATGCAGGTACAGAGTTTAAATATTCAGGCTCTGACTATAATGCTGCATGGTCTTTGACAATTTTTTTTTTTACCTTGTTTGTGACTTGATTCCTTCCTCTGAAAAATGACGTTGTAAACGCGTAATGAATAAATGAATACACATGAGTATATAGTAAATGCTAAGTAATTTTCAATTGTTATTTGTGTCATTATCAGTAGCTGAGTAGTTTATTCTGAAAATACATATTAACCCCAAGGTGGTGACATATCATAATGGAAATCACTCATCTACCTCTGTCACTCCAAAAAATGAGCTTATGTTTATCAACAAGATGAAAATAACGCTCTGAACACTGACCCCAATCTGATGAGGTCATGATTGTATTGATATATCAGAGACCATTAGAATGAAGTCCAGCCACACAATTCATGAAAGCACAGAGAATTTCTCTCCTCCAAAGAGAACGCTAGATTTTTCCTGTCCCTTTGCTTTGTGTTCTTACGACACAGATATTTTTCTCCAAGGTGTAAATTATCTGGGTAAATACATATGTGTGAAAATTACTTAAATACTAGAAAGAAAATAATCGTATGTTGAATTAAAGGAATTGGAATTAAAGGACGTTTGAAAAATAGGAAAGGTAAAACTTTTTAAAGCATCAAGAATTAAAAACTCAAATTCTGCGGGACGATATTGAGAGAGTTTGTAAATACCGAAGCCCTAAAAGCCAATTTGTGTGGTGTCACTGTGGTTATTAATATTCATCTCTTTTCAAATGTATGCTACCAAGGACTGCCAATTTATACAACAGATGTAAATAGTTCACCGTGGTGTCCTTCATTTTCCTTTTAGAAAAAGCTATTTGGGAAAGCTATACAGCAGCTTGAAACTTATCAAGCATGTGGTCTGGTTCAAACACATTCTCTCAGTGCTAAGGAGAACATCAAGTCCAGAAGTGCTGATGGTGGTGGATTTTTTCCTGAGCGTGCGTTCCTTCCTCACATGGTCCGTAATTGCTGCTGCTGTTATTTACTAGCAAGGGGAACTGGTACATCCAAAAGACTGCCTTTTTCAATCCTGTAATTTTTAAATACCATTTTTGCTGCAATGAACGCTCGCTTTTCGTTAGAACGGAAGTCACGATGATGAGTCTGGTCTTCAGAGTGTGTTAGTTCTAATTTGAGAGTATAATTAGAAATGCTGCTGGGGAAGGTCATATTTCAGAAATAATGATGCTAAATCTCTTCTGGAAAGGTCTTCAAGCCAGAGACTTTCTTCCTCTATACATAATTGACCAGTAATTCTCTACCATCATTATGAATACGTGAACATTTCCAGGATAATATGAGAAAAGTTTCAAAGCTGTTGGTATCACACATTTCACATACTTCCTTTCCAGTGTGAGGCATAAAGGTAATGAATGTCAGCTGTTTAATTTTTAAGAGTTTAACAAAACTGGAAAACAAGCTAAAAGCCTTGGTGTTAGAAGTTTAGTTGGTTGTTATTACAAAGTGCCTCATATGTCCTAGAATTAAATTTAATAGGAAGACAATCTTTAGACCAGTCAGAGCTTTTAATGGACAGGTAGCGTCAACAGAGACAACGTATGAGCCTCACTTTTATGTCTTTTTTTCTCATCTATTGCAATCCTTCTCCTCAAAACTATATATGAAATACAGTATAGTCAATATCACTATCTAACACCTGTTACTTTAGAGGTGGGCTTTTTGTTGCCTCTAAAAATATTTAATCAAAGGATTGCTGAAGATTTACTTTACATCCTACTTTGTATTTGGAATAAAGAAAAAGATTTTCTTGGTATGCTCAAAACCTAAGGATTGGCTTAATCCAGGTTATGCCTCCTCACAGAACTGTCGCAAAAATCTCCTGCCTGTAACTCTTCAGTCACTAGAACGTTTACATACAACATACTAGGTTAACTTCAGCAACATATGCTATTTGGGGTTTGGTCTGTCTTACCTTATAAACAGGTGGCAGCTGATTAGTTGATTTAAAATGAGAGCTCCTGTTTCTGCTAGTTTAGCAACTAGTAACTTGAGTTAGCTATCTAGATATTGATTCTCTCAGCAGAATTTATCAGCACAACTGTTGTCTGATAATTGTACAACATCATATAACAGCATCATTGCAACTTTGAAAGCCAAATTAAAGGAGCTTAGACAGCCTGTATGTTAGCTGCTTACATTTGCATACTGCTTGATATAAAAATTTCTCTATCCTTCCAACAAACACCCCCGGTGGCTATTATAAAATGCCATTTAATACCATTCCATGTTCATTGTAAGCTATATCTTTGTAAAAAAAAAGAAAAAACGATTCCAGTTTTGGAAGTGCTGTGTTTTATCATTATTTATTCAGGATACAGAATCCCCTAATAATTGCCAGAAGGAAATCATCATTTTAGGCTTAATCTGAGTTAGCGAACTCAGTGTGTAGTTTTGGAAATGAGAGTGGCCCAAGGGTTTTCATCTGTACTTCAAGACATGTAAGAATAATAACAATTTAACAGTTGCAATCCTGGATTGGAGACTCAGAGATAGGACTGCATAACTGAATGGGTCAAAGGACAAAGCCTATTAGAAGGATGGTAATGGTTTAGATTTAGAATGACACAGGACCTGACACGTCTTGGTAACCCAATGAGTGGATAGAAGAAGCAGGGGTCTTGATTTTCTTTTAGGCACTCAGAGTTGCTTGAAAGAAGTACTACTATAAAGTTCACGGGGACCGTCTACATCCCAGGCAAACTTAATTTTCTAAAGCCAAATTTGGGGCAAAGAGTTCAGAGAAAAGAATAACGTGGTTATTGCCTGGAGTCTGTTGGAGACCTAAATTATAGATTTTGAATATAAAAACTTTCTTGCCTTCAAATAAGAAACTGGATGTTTTTGAAGCTCTCATCTTCGAAATGAAAATAGAAAGCTATTCTTTTAGCTTGAATTAGAAAGAATTGAAAGACAATGGGAAATTTATCAATGATAATACAAATTATGAAAGTGACAATCTTAAGCTTCTTGTAGCAGGTAGTCATCATTTGACATCAGTTACTCTTTTCCTATTCTCAGAATTTTACAATCTTCTTTCCATTTTTTTAAAATTTTATGTGTGTTCTGCTTAAAATGCTGGGTGACAGCAGATTTATCATGAGGTCTATTTTGCATTTCGTTTCTTTGTTTGATCTGTGATAACCTCAGGAAAATGGTAACAATATGGCCTTTAAAAATTTTGGGAAAAAGTATATCATCTCCTATTTTAGAAATGATGATCCAGTTGATACTTGATATTACATGTGACAACAAAACCTCCAATATAAACTGCCAAAGCTAGCGCATAGTTTTTCATGCTTTTTTCCCCCTTCACTTTTAGGTGAAAACTTAAAAATGGGAGCTTTCTTCACCCTTCAGTTATAGCTGAGCTTTGTGTGCAGAAGTTGTTTTGAGCAAGTATAAGTTTCCCTCAGGCTGGATGGCTGCTTTGAGAAATGAAAAAAGGTGATGAGTACATTACTGTCTGTGTGTGTTTAATACAGCCCAGAAGGAAAGTTATTCTGTGGCAGGATTTCTATGGCTATTATGCTCTGATACTGGTGCATAGATCTTCCTCAATCAGACTTTGATAATCCTGGAGGCCACTTCCTTTGCAGAAGGAAAAGGAGTATGGTAATGAACCAGAGCAATTATTAGGTCAGCTCTCTGTCTCTTGTCAATGCAGGCTAGGCAAAAAAAAAAAAAAAAAAAAAAAAAAGACTGAATTATTGTAATTAAGATTTTCTAATTTTTGAGTAGTATTTATGAATTTAGTCTCTAAGCATCATTCTGTGACTAGCAAAAGAGGTAGTCTTTTTTTTTTTTAATTTATGTTTGGCTGCATTGGGTCTTCGTTGCTGCGTGAGGGCTGTCCTTAGTTGCGGCGAGCAGGGGCTACTCTTTGCCACGGTGCACAGGGCTTCTCATTGGGGTGGCTTCTCCTGTTGCGGAGCACGGGGCTCTAGGTGCATGGGCTTCAGTAGTTGTGGCATGCGGGCTTCAGTCGTTGTGGCTCGCAGGCTCTAGAGCGCAGGCTCAGTAGTTGTAGCCCACAGGCTTAGTTGCTCCGTGGCATGTGGGATCTTCCTGGACCAGGGCTCGAACCCACGTCCCCTGCATTGGCAGGCGGATTCTTAACCACTGTGGCACCAGGGAAGCCCCCAAAGAGACAGTCTCTTTGAAAACAAAAATATATAATTTCTTTCAACTAATATATTCATCAGTTAAAAAAAAACAAGTGCTAAAGTGTTTAAATCTTGGCTCCTCTGCTTAATGGCCTCGTAAACTTGAATTGCTCAGCTTCTCTGTCTCAATTTCTTTATCTGTATAATGGAAACGATAATAGTTGCTTCTTCCTGATGTAACTGCAAGGATTCAATAAAAAATACATGTAAAGAACATTGAACAGTGAATTGCATCTTGTAATTGCTCCATAATTATCAATCATTACTGTAATTATTGAAACTCCTAAGGATTTGCACACAGAACTGTGACCAAAATTTGACTCTGACTTTTGTGTATGTTTAAAGAGCCTTAAGATTTGGTTTGATGACTTCTGTTGGTCTATGGTTTTAGTTCCTATGAAAAGAATCTTAGCATTTTTTAATGAAATGCAGGCACACCTCAGAGAGATTACAGGTTTGTTTTCAGACCACCAAAATAAAGTGAATATCACAATAAAGGGAGTCACATGAATTTTTTGGTTTCTATGTTTACACTATATTTTAATGTATTAATTGTGCCATAGCCAAAAAAACAATGTGTATACCTTAATTTAAAAATATTTTATTGCTAAACAATGCTAACCATCTGAGCTCTTGACCAGTTGTGATCTTTTGGCTGGTGGAAGGGCTTCCCCTGTGTTAATCAGGGTCATGGTTGCTGAAAGTTGGGGTGACTAGCAATTTCTTACATAAAACAACAATAGTTTGCCACATTGACCAGCTCTTTCTTTCACGAATGATTTCTTTGCAGCATGTGATGCTGTTTGATAGCATTTTACCCACTGGAGGACTTCCTACTTCAAAATTGGAGTCAATCCTCTTAAACCCCTGCTGCTGCTTTATCAACTAAGTTTATGTAGTACTCTAAAACTTCTGTCATACCAACAGTCTTCATCTTCACCAGAATGAGTAGTTTCCATTTCAAGAAACTATTTGTCTTTGCTCGTCCATAAGAAGCAACTCCTTATCCATAAAAGTTTTATCATAAGATGGCAGCAATTCAGTCACATCTTCAGGCTCCACTTCTTCTAATTCTACTTCTCTTACTATTTTCATCACATCTGCAGTTACTTTCTGCACTGAAGTCTTGAATCTCTCAAAGTCACCCATGAGGGTTGGAATCAGCTTCTTCCAAACTCCTGCTAATGTTGATATTTTGACATCTTCATGAATCATGAATGTCCATAGTGGAATCTAGAATGGTGAATCCTTTCCAGAAGATTTTCACCTTACTTTGCCCAGATCCATTAGAGAAATCATATGACAGCTATAACCTTATGAAATGTATTTCTTAAATAATAAGACTTGAAATTTGACATTGCTTCTTGATCCATGGGCTGCAAAGTGGAAGTTGTGTTAGCAGGCATGAAAACATTAATCTCAGCTGTCTCACTCTTATCATTCATGTGTTCACTGGAGTAGCACTTTTAATTTCCTTCAAGAAAAACATCACCATCAGAGCTCTTGGGTGACCAGGCATTGTCAATCAGCAGTAATATTTTGCAAGGAATCTTTTTTTTCCCTGAGAAGTCTCAACAGTGGGTTTAAAATATCCAATAAACCATGTTGTAAACAGATGTGCTGTCATCCAGGCTTTGTTCCATTTATAGAGCACAGGCAGAGTAGATTGAGCATAATTCTTAAGGGCCCTAGGATTTTTGGAATGCCAAAGGAACACTGGCTTCAACTTAAAGTCACCAGCTGCATTAGCCCTTAACAAGAGAGTCAGCCTGTCCTTTGAAGCTTTGAAGCCAGGCACTGGCTTCTCCTCTCTAGCTATGAAAGTCCTAGATGGCATCTTCTTCCAATATAAGGCTGTTTTGTCTACTATGAACTTCTGTCTTCTGGATAACTTGCTGCAGCTTCTACAACAGCACTTGCTGATTCAC
The DNA here is from genome assembly GCF_949987515.2 of Delphinus delphis. NCBI lineage: Eukaryota > Metazoa > Chordata > Mammalia > Artiodactyla > Delphinidae > Delphinus > Delphinus delphis. The sequence continues at coordinate 59,890,326 of NC_082700.1, forward strand.
CTTGTACTTTGATGTTATGGAGAGGGCTTCTTTCGTTAAACCTCTGCTAGCTTCAAACTTTTCTCCTGCAGCTTCGTCACCTCTCTGTCTTCATAGAATTGAAGAGAGTTGGGGCTTTGTTCTGGATTAGGCTTTGGCTTAAGGGAACGTTTTGGCTGGTTTGATCTTCCATATAGACCACTAAAACTTCCTCTGTATCAGCCGTCTCACTCTTATCATTCATGTGTTCACTGGAGTAGCACTTTTAATTTCCTTCAAGAATTTTCCTTTGCATTCATTCACAGCTTGGCTAACCATTTGGTGCAAGAGGCCTAGTTTTGGCCTATCATGGCTTTTACATGCCTTCCCCTCTAAACTTAATCATTTTCTAGCTTTTGATTTAAAGTGAGAGATATGTGACTCTTCATTTGAACACTTAGAGGCCATTGTAGAGTTATTAATTGGCCTAATTTCAATACTGTTGTGTCTCAAGGAGGCCAGAGGATGAGAGATGGGGGAACAGCCAGTCAGTGGTTCAGGCAGACCACACACAACAGTTGTCGATTAAGTTCCCTGTCTTATGGGTGTGGTTTGTGATGCCCCAAAACAATTATAATAGTAACATCAAAGATCACTGATCACAGATCACCAAAACAAATATAATAATAATGAAAAAGTTTGAAATGTTATGAGAATTATCAAAATGGGACAGACATGAGGTGAGTAAATGCTTTTGGAAAAATGGTGCCGACAGACTCACTCAGTGTGGGGTTGCCACAAATCTTCAATTTGCTTAAAAAAAAATATATATCTTATGCCCAATAATGTGAAGTACAATAAAACAAGGTGTACCTGTATGTAACTTGTGACACTTAAATGAAATTTCCAGCATCAAAAAGAAAGTAAATATAGAGAAGAATAGTAAAAATTTCTACTTGCTCAGTTATTTGTGGTTACTAAAAGCCTAACATTGATGTTCGTGTTTGATGTAATATCATTTCATGATGATAAATGGACCAAGGCTTTTAGAAGGAGCACATCTTCATACCCACGCTGGTCTAGCAAATATGCTTCTAACTTTCGGATGTTTTGTTATAGTAAGTTGAAGAGTAACCATGTGGTAGGCATACATCTTTGCTACTACCTCAAATCTCCACCACTTCTAAAATTTCTTGAAGAATTTTTGTTAAATTGTTTTGCATTTCTTGAGAATTTGTAGGCCCCAACAGGAATAAATGTAGTAGATAGCAAGGTTCTAATAAATATTAACTAAGTGGATTCATGAAGGTTTCTATTTTCTACTTGAAACAAAAGGCTTTTCTTGGCTCTCCCCATCTTCTCTCTTAGCACCTGAAAATGGTGACTACTTCTACAGGTCTTACCTCTTGACTTCCATTCAGCTCTTCCCTTTGCTTTCATCCTATTTTCTTCTTTTCTTTCCATTTCTTTGATTGGTTCCTTTTGCCATTCATAACAGAAATGGCCTCATAAAGCCCTTTCCTTAAACTTTTAATGGTCTCTCCTCTCACTTATGTTCACTGTGAAATCTTTCACCCCTGTGGCTGCTATTAACACTTCTATACTCATTATTTTTAAGTCTTTAATTATGAACTCAGATGTTTCCAGTGCTGTTTCAGACTTAGAAAATAACATGTATGTTTGAATATAGAGCCATCTTTTCAAGCTCAGCATGCCTGCTTATGGCTGAGCTCCTTTTCTTCAGAGCTACATCACAGTGGGTGCTGTGAACAGTCAGTTCAGTTTTGGCACTAACCATATTCTGACCAACCAGGTTGAAGACCAGGAAGACTGATAATATGTCCCAACTTTACTTCATTAAAGACAAACTGTTACCAATTCCAGTTCTTAGAGCAAGTTTTGGTGATGTCTCAGTCTCCTGTTTCCAAAGTCACTATCTGAGTAGAGATCTCTTAACTTGCAAAAAATTGCCTTGTAGTTTCCCTGCCTTTGGCATTTCTGCAGTCTTCTATAAACTACATACCAACTCCAGATTATATTTTATGAAACACCACCTTCATCATGTCTCTCTCCAACTGCTCTTTGGTGCACAGTGTTTCTACTGATCTTCAAAGAACCCAACAAATTATCTCCACTTGCTCTATTCAAATACACTTTTCCCCAACAAACACCTTTGGTCCAATTGCTGTTTCTGAAACTCCCATTCCCCATGCCCAGAATCAAACCCACAACAGACCATCCTTCCTTCACTGGGCTTGCTCGTGTACTGTTCATCCTTCAAAGCCCAGGTCCCACTCTATTCCCTATAGAGCCTCTGAAATGAAATTATTTCCATTCTTACTACCCTTTTCCTTTTTTGCAGTGCATTTAGAATGAGCACTGCATAGTTAGGCACTTGTGGCTTTTGTAGAAAGATTGGTTATTCCAGTCAAATTTTAAATTTCTTAAGAAACAGGTTAAGCCTTGGTTTTTCTTTGTATCTTCACAGTGTTAGCACAGTTTAAGCACTCCAGAGAGGCTCAATACATGCTTGTTTGTTGATTTTTTTTTTTTTGAGTTATATAAGTAATCATACAGGACTCTGAAAGTCCCTTTTCCCTCACTAATCTATAGCGCTGCCTGTATCATAGTAAAATTCCATATTTTCATGAGTCTGACCCTAGGTTCTCTATAAAGTTGTATTGTTCAGTACCATGCATTCTTAATTATTAGAACATGGTAATAAGTGTCAAATAGTTATGTATTAGAAATAGGAAGAGTAGCGTTTAGTTTAGCTGAAGTTTGTAGGTCTTGGTAAAACATTTTCTTTGAATTTGAACTTCTGTATCTTTAGAATTTCTATAGCCATCCTCTTCCTTTTACACTTCCATATGCATTTTAAGTACTTTCATTGAATACTGAAAGTATACAGATAATAAGTATATAGCTTCATTAAATTTTCATACAATGAACCTCCCTTTGGTAGTCAAAATTCTACATTGGCTTTCAAGATTCCTACCCCTGCTGTGCATGCCCTGCATATTCTTCAGGACTCTGAATATGATGAGTTTCATTCCTGCGTTTGGACTATATTATATGCCGCAGTTGACTTTAAGAGAGATCTTGGTTGGGTTTGACCTAATCAGGTGAGCCTTTAAAAGTCCCTGGGTTCTTTCTGACGACAGATTCTAAACATGAGACATACTTGGGCTAAGCATGAGAAGGAGGCAAGGGAGATACTTATTGTCGTCCTTGAAGATGGAGGGGGCCAAATGGCAAGGAATGCAACTGCAGTCCTTCATACTTGAGGAATAAAGTTCTGCCACAACCTTGAGAGTTTGGAAAAGGACCCCCAGTTCTAGATGAGAACGCAATCCAGCTGATGCACTGGTTTTTCGCTTTGGGAGACTGTAGGCAAATAACCCAAACACATACTATACCTGGACTTCTGACCTATAGAATTATGATCGGATAAACACATGTTTGAAGCTGTTAATTTTGTTGCAATGAAAAACTAATACATCACTTAATTGTAATCAACATGCTTCTTGTAAGCATACATTCTCAGCAACTCAGAAGCCCCCCCTGTTACTTTAATTCATTAAAATAAGCCAAAATTTTAAGTTCTACCGTAGCTATGACTTCTACTTCTTGAATTTCCTTTCTGGCGCTTGCCACTTCCATGTAGCTTGCTTTTCCAGCAACACATTTATCATTTCTAGAGACAGAGGGATGCCAATAATGATGAAAACCAACTGTCTCCTCTCATCTACTCAGCCTCCTATCAGTATCTCATGACAATGAGAAATGCATTTGAAGAGATAACATTTCCTGAAAGATCATCATGATAGGCATTGATGCTCACAAGTGCCTCAGTGAATGATTAAGTCTTCGGATACCATAAAGAATGTACAGCAGGTACAGTCTCAAGCTCCGTGAATAATTTTATGCTTTCAACTTACTCTGCCTACAATGGAAAATGCTGTGATAGTAAAACCTCTTCAGTCAGAGATGGATTCTACTTCAGCTTCTCTTCACCACTTAGTCTGTTTCCTGCCTTTTTGACACTTGTATCATCAAAACCATAAAAAACCAACCCCCTTTTCCTGCACTGTTCGTACAGCCTATCCCTTAAGCATATCATATCACAAGACAAAACTTCTCTCGAGTACAGCAGAATGATATACACATGAATCTTTTCCTTTGCTAATCTTAATACAGATCCCTCACATAAAACAATACAATCCAGCTAACTTTTATTTTTATAGGCTTCATACCCTTTGTCTTATTTCTAAACTCTTAGTGGCAATAGCCACCCAGACACTGAAACTCTGGGTTAAGTGACAAAACATGTAAAAGACATTGGATTTTATACAATTTGGATGCTATTTTAATCTTCACTGAACTGTCAAGCAAATGCTCAGGTACTAAGTAAGTTTCAAAGATAATTAAGAGAAAAGAAAGCCTTTAAAATAAACCTGTCAACTTATTTTCCATAGGAAAATAAAAGGTTCTAATCTTTTCATAATGAATAGCAACAAAATTAAATTCCATTCAGCTCAATCTAATTTTCGAAAAGGTAAAAGAAAATATTAGTTAGAAAAAAATGTTTTGCCAAGGCCCATGAGGTTCAGCTAAACTAAACACTACTTCTCTAGCATATTTCTAATTAAATATGCAATTAAAATGTTCACTGCCCCCCTAAGGCCTCCCATCCTATTTAAATAGCTTCTTGTCCTACTTTAAAAGTCAAGTTATATCTAAGTATTTTTTAAAATCCTTTAGATTTGCTATGTGATTTCTCCAACAAGCTTATTTCTCATTAAAATGTACCACATTAGACATATGAACAATCCTTTACATATTAATAGGCATAAATTGGACATCTCTAAGTAGCTGATGTAAGTCAAAGCAAATACACAAAAAAATCTGAAATGAGTGCCTTTAAAGAAAACTTAGGTATGGTTCAATTTACCACACATATGTATATTTTTTACTTGGGTACCAATGGAAAACTATAAAATCAAATAAGTGTTCCAACTAACTATATATCAATTATGTATTATTTAAAAGATATGAAGCTTTACATATTTCAATTACTTCAAATAATGCTTCTCTGTACCATGCCTTTAATTCATATGTATACACCTGTTTTTGTCAGAACATCTCCGTGTGCTAAAATTATCAAAGTATGGATGATACCTATGGGAAAAGTTTATTTCACACTGTAAGTATTTTTAAGAGATGATTTGAGATGAATCAGGTTCAGCATATAACAAAGGACAACTGATTGATTAATTAGGTCTCTAAGCTTTCCATTTTACCCATTCAGCTGAGAGAATAAGACAATGACAAAAGCTGTTACTAGAGTTTTATAGTAAAATTTAATTATCCAATTATTGCTTAAAAATGTTTGTTTCTTTGACAGTCGTTGGGTTTTTAAAAAAAATACAAGTCTGTTGTGGTTCCTAGGAAGATACCAAACTATTAGCAGATTTTAGTTTCTCTCCTTAGAAGGCAACCCTGTTGATTATACTAGGAAAATGTAGGTTTGTGGATTTCAGATCATAAATAAGTGGGAAATATTTGGAAAACAAAGATGCTTTTGTTTTACTATCTGTCCCACCTCCACCCTACATTTCCCCGCTAGATCACTGGCCAATGTGTCACTTTTGTGAGATTTTTTTTTTTAAGGGTACTATTAATGTAATTTTGGGAGGAACCTTAGGAACTAGTATCAAGCAATGCTGAAATACGTGTGAAGAGAAAAAAGCAGACAATGAGAACATCATGCAGACAAGTAATGGTGGGAGTTTGCTCTGCACAAAGGGTATTAGAATACAATCTGACTGTATCTAGTGAAATTAGGAATGTGGAGGTCATGTGACCCAGCTGTCCTCTCCCTATAGAGATCACCTCTCATTAAGGACTAGAAGACCACATGTAAGGACCTTAATTATAGCAGCATTTGTGGTAGAAGTAGCCTGGGAACACAAATTTCTATCACTAAAGACTAGATAAGATAGATGCATATTTCAGAATATTGAATAATATATTATGCAATATATTGAATATACCAAATGTGCATAAAGAAATATGGCTATATCTTAAAACCATATCATTGAATAAAAATGGAAGAGAAAGAAAACAAGATTTATATCCTAAATAAATTTATATAAATCATACATAAAACAACTGATACATATGGATTTTTTTTTAAATTTAGCATCATCTGTGGAGTCTCCATGGAGGGGTTGATTGGGGGCTATTTTTTATTTCTTGCTTTAATCACTTATAAACAATTTTTATATTTTACTAAGAAAAAATCAGTAATAAGACCATATTGTGACTAAATGGGGAAAATACAAAAACTTAGAGTAGATGCCTATGAGGTGGAATGGAGTAGGGTTGGGGTACAAGAGAAGCCTTTCGTGGATTGATGACCATAATGGATAATGTGACATGGACTGAAGGTTTTGATTAAATACTCTGCATCTGAGGTTCAAAATAAAATTGGATAAAATGCAAATAATACTACTGAATACACATATATACTCAAGAGAACAAACCAATTGAAGTACTTTATGATCTATTTATATATAAACAACGATATGCTCATTTAAAAATTCTTATTTAGTCTTTCCTCCCAACTTTACTCAGTAACCTTTTAATTTGAATTGGAGGACCTGAAAGCATTCAAACTTACTCTATAATTCATTCTGTTACTAATAAGACTTTTTCAAAGTTAGATTATTTTTCAAAGTTTGCCTTCATTTTGCTTTTGCAGAATATGAAAGTATTTAGGGTTTGGGGTTTTTTGTTTCTAGAAACTCAAAGCTAGGTCTATTTAGAAAATAAATAGTGGCAGTAATTCATTAGAGATATGACTAGAAAGAGTCATACCAAAAATAAAAACATGTAATTATGTTGAGGCAATGTTCTAGTAAATACCAAAATGTGAACAATTTAATAACATTAAAATCTATAATCACAAAGTCTAGTTTTAGTATGAATAATTTGATAATTTCCCTCTTACTTAAAAATAGCATTTTTGGTCTCAGCTTCTGTACCATATGTGGTATACTGACTTACTAGGACAGGTTATTCCAAAGGAAACATCTGAAAATACTAAATGTTCCATATTTTCCTGTTTTCAGGGTTTAAAGTTATTTTGCATAATTGTTTCCATAATGTATACAGTTGACCCTTGAAAAACATGTGTTTGAACTGTGTTGGTCCACTTACACACAGATTTTTTTCAGTAGACTACTGCCTACCCTCCCTATCTGCAGGTTCTGCATCCAGGGGTTCAACCAACCTCAGAACACAGACTTAAGACATGATCTGAGGTTGGTCGAATCTGCCGGTGCAAACCAGTGGATATGGAAGGCTGACTGTGACACTTGAACATGCAGGGATTTTGGTGTCTGTGGCAGGTCCTAGAACCTCTCCCCTGTGTTTACCAAGGGATGACTGTAAGAACATTACCTGTTAATATTAAATGTTAATAATTATTGTATTAGAGAAGCAACCAGAAAGGTAGAAAAAATTATGTTGTCAAAGTACACTTTATTTCCTAACTATTTCCACCTTAAAAGGAGCATTATGGAGATAGTCTAAGTTTAAGTCTACAAGGAAGAGTGTGCTCATAAACCCATAATGTATCTGGAGTTTTATTTTATTTCAGTAGCACAAGTCACTACTGATGATGGGGTAAGGAACTGAGCCTAGAACTCAGTGTTACACCTGGATGATGTGCCTTGATAAGTTATATTTCAAGAATGCTTGAAAAGTGTAGTTGTGTGCCCACACAGATTATATTCAAGTTGGCAGGAGCTCATCTGGGAAAGGCAGAATTTCATAGCCAACAAATTTAAGAATGTGTCTAGCCCAGAACTAGAGGAGATTCAAGAAGCTGCAGCATTAAACTTGCCCTTGCCAGATATTTTCCAGTACCTGGCGCTGAAAGTCAATCCCTTTAGCTAATCACAGTGAAATGTAACTTGCATAAGATTTTTGTGCTAAAATGTATATTTTTAACCAGTGTTCTCTAAGGCTATTTCAACTTCCTCAAAGGAATTATATATGGTATGAGGTGAGTTTTGAAAAACTGTTAGGAAAATTGGCAGGAAAGGATGGAAGTGGAGGCAAGTTATCTTTTAACATTGAGCATACCCTCACATGTGTATATTTATTCATTACATACATGCACTCATATATGAATGTATAATATGCATTTTTATAGTAAAACAAATCTAAAGTTTTAAAGGATGTTATAAAAATACATAGAAATAGAAATTTCAAGACTAAGAACCCAAATGGGTTGTTATATATCCTCCTAGAGTCACACACTCTAATTCAAAGACCAAAGTTATAGTAAGTAATAAAGGTTATTGAACACGGAAGTAATACAGTGATCTCAAATGTTTATAAATTGTCATCTTTACCCAATAATTGTCTTCTGCTAGAAAAATTTTACCAGTCTGATATAACATAATTACATCAGTTCAATAAGTTAAAGAAATATAAGGAAAATACAGAACATAGACCTGAAACAACTATTCTCTAGGTGTACTATATAACTCTGTGTTTGTTGTTATCTTAGAAACTATTATGAGGCCAATTCCTTTTGTACCAGTTCTCTGAAACTGATGTAGAGCAGTAATTTTCAAGCCATCCTTTGTGTACCTGAGTAGGAACCTCAGAAGCTCTGGTTGGAGGAAAGAAGGATTGAGGAAGATTAATCTAGTGGATCTTTGGGACCCCATTTCTACAATAGCATCTCTAATCATCCAATCTATACACTGAGACTTCAGGAGGATTGCATTTCATAAAGTGCCCCCTGCTTTCAAGATAAAAAGTAGAAAAGGCTGATTAAGCATGTTACAATGCCAAGAGGAAGCAGCATTTTTTTGCAATTAAATATAACTTCAAACTTAGCTTTGCTACACTTTCAGGTCACTTTCTGTCAACTAGATATAGTTGTAGGGCTGGTTCTCAATAGAAATTTACATTTTTCAATTATGTTTCTTAGACAAATAGCAGAGTAAGCTCTATCTTAACGCTAATATGGTCCCGCAATGGAGATACACAAATTATTACATTGCAATGAAAAGCCCATATTTTTTTCTCTGTTACACTAAACCAAAATAGAACAAGAGAGAGAATAAAATATCCTATTACAGTGTAGAAGTAACTGCGTATCTTCCTTTGAAGGAAGCATTTTAATCCAGTTGGTTAAAAAAATTATTGTTTAATTGAGTTCCATACTAATACCAAGAAATTCTACTTGTATTCTTTGGCAAAAACATCACATTTTGGATTTTGATTCCTTTTGGAGAAAACATATAGTTAATAATTGTGAGAGTACTTTCCTATTATGAATATTAACTGATAAGATATATTCTTCCTTCTGAAATTTACAATCCTGTGAAGCTGGATATATAATTGTGATGAAGATATAAATATCATAGTACAGTGACAATATCATGTGCCTTTTATAATAGTTCTGAATTAAAGTTGGGGGAAATGTGGATGATAAAGATCAAATAATCAGAAGTTCTTGGAGGTAAAGCTATTAATTTGTGACATTACATGTGACTTGGTTACAATTCATTACTCCATAGCAATTATTTTTGTGCCATTATTTTTACTTGATATTAGGCATTCAGAACTTGGAGTCTTGAATTTCATAGTATCTAATTACGAAATCATTCAAAATCACTAATAGAAAAGTAGCTTGAACTCTTCTTCCCATCTCTTTCATCAGATTTAACGTTTTCTAATAAGCAATGATCAGTTAATTCCTAAGTTCTCTGAAGAAATACACTGAACAAATGCTTTCTTCCTCTCTTATTGTCAGGGCTATTGCCAAATTATATGGGATTATTTAAAACATTTCTTTATTAATTTAGGATGACTGCTTTGTAAACTGAGATTTTACTCCATGATATTATGTGAAGGTGAGTTTACTTAAAATAATAGGTTTTAACAAATAACGGCTTGATGGAATAATCTCTTGGGCCACAAAGAGAAATAACGCAATGCCTTTTATTTTGATAACTTTTTTGGCGTATGGGAGGGTACTCTTCTTCCTGTAGTATTAACTAGGAAAGGGAATACCTCTTCTTTTATACCAACCAGGTTCTCAAGTCAAGTAAGTCTGATAATCTTTACAGAGTGCATCCTGTTGAAGTGATTTATTGGGTATGAATTATATTATGGATATTAAGAAAAAATTGGGGACTGCACATTATCTTGACAAATTTTTTCATGCCACAAAATCACATCTTAAATATTTTTAGGTAAAATTGGATAAATACATATTTATAATTCTTAATCAAATTTTATTTGGTGTCCAATCACACTAGTACAAGGTTTCTCATCCTCAGCACGATTGACTTTTGGGACCAGATAGTTATTTGCTGTGAGGAGCAGACCTGTAGGATATTCAGCAGCACCAGTGGCCTCTGTGGACTAGATGGCAGGAGCACATTCATATGCATATGTGCGTGTGTGTACTTACACACACGCACACAGAGTTACACAATAAAAAATGTGTCCAGATCTTGCCAGATGTCCCCGGGTGAGCAAAGTTGCCCCTGGTTAAGAACCACTTCTCTAATACATATTCTGTAAGAAATTGTGCTTTAGGCTACAAGTAGTAAGTTCTATTTATTTGGACGATTTTGAACTTTCAAAATTCCTTATTTTAGCAACTAAATGTTATTGTTGGCAATGATAGAAAATTGACATTGATAAATATACGTATGATATTTAGTAGGAAAATAAGGTAATGATTTTACTAATGGAAAACTATTAAATTCAGTGTAAAAGTTAGATTTCAAAAGGTATGAGAATGGTAGTAGATCTTCATGAATCCACACTGTGAAGTTATGTACAATTGCAATAAACCAAATTAACACACATGAAAATCCTCCAATATACATGCCAGAAAAACTATTCACATCCAATAGCTGGAAAAACAAGATTTTGAAATACTAGCCAGGATTACTTAATAATTACTATGCTCTTTTAGAGTATCTTGGAAAAAGGAAGTAAGTGGGCATATAAGCAAAATTTAAACATTAAGAGGAGGCAAAAATGATGGATAAAGAAATGGATTTTTCCCGAGAGGTTGGTCATCCTCACAGTTCTTTTTCCCCGAAGATAATCCTTTCTGCTTAAGATTGTATATCAATGTGCATAGTAGTCCGAAAAGGAAGCTCAAGTTAGACCATCAAGGAAAGAATCTTTTTTTTTTCTAGAGAATAACTCTTGTTTCGTTGACCCTCATTAATGTCCCATACTATGTTTAAAGTTTAACAGATTAAAAAGTTATTGCTGTCTTATAAAATTGACACAGGTTCTCCTAAGTTGGGAGCACACTATCACGAACCAATGTGAAAATGCGAAGTGACTGGGCTGGATGTAATAACCATGGCATAGGCATCCAGCTGCAGCACTGGGACCTCCAGCAAAGGTAGTACTTTGGGTGATACTCGAGAAATGGGACTCAAGTACAAGTGTAGAGACTTCAAGAAATCTTTACAGGTAGAACTATTTGGGATATCAGCCCTCAAAAGAAAATATCTGACTAGTAGGTTTGTGTGGGATTCAATAAGTGATGAAATTAAAGGGGTTTGGGAGTATAATTGACACTACTTTTGAACACTCATGGTTAAAAGACAAGATATTTTTCTTCAGTAAAAACTGAATGACTAATATAACACAATTCTTAAGGTAATAAGTAAGTAGCGTTCTTAGAAACATCTTTATTACAGGTATTCCTTATATACTTCTCTACGTGCATTGCAGAATTTGTAAAACTTCCATTCACTGATATTACACTGTTCTCAATGTACCAAGCAAGGAACATTCTTTTTTTTTTTGTCACTAACATGCATACTGTACATGCAGGTAGAGAACTGTATATGAACACTTATTTAGCATGCTTAGAAATATCTTTATTATAAAAGGATGACTAGTGAAAGTGATGCTTAGATACACATAAAAGTTTTTACAAATGTTTCATAGTGGTTAGAAGTATACTTATGTGGTACATACGTTTATATGTAGTTACATGAAAGTTGCACATGGCCTGCTTTTCCCAACAGTACCACTTGGCTGTTGTCTTGCCAAATCTAACTTCTAAGAGTGCAACTATCACAGAGTTTTGGTTGCTTCAGTTAATTCTTTGACTTATAAATTATGCAAGGAAGTATTACTCTTAGTTGGAAAATGAGGGAAACATTTATTCAGGAGCCTAGAAAGCTTATCCTACCAAAATTTATCTAAGCATAGACCTTTCTCTGATATCATTTATTCCCTTGCCAGATAAAAGTAACTGCTGTGTCTTCTGAACAAACTTCATTCATATGTTCACCCAAACACCCATTAAGATATCCATTCATTCATTTGCAAGTATTCACTGAATGCTGGCTCTGTGCCAAGCATTTTTCTAGGCACTGGAGATACGTTAGCAAATGAAACCAAGTCTCTACTCCCTCTTAAAACTTATATTCTAGCGGGGAGGGGAACAACGGGGAATACAGGCAATAAATAATAAAGCAAATAATCACAGTTTATCCTATGCAATATGTATTATGGTGGTGGTGATAAATGCAATGAATAAATATTGTATGTACTTTTAAAGTAGCAGTATACATGCTCCATTTTAATGTGCTCATTGACGTTTTAACCACTGTGTTCCTTAGGAATTGTGTTAGAGTGCAACTAACAAAGACCAGCTATGGTGTCTTAACCAGAATAGGGCTTATTTTCTCACAGAAAAATGTGAGGTAGGGCTTCCCTGGTGGGGCAGTGGTTGAGAGTCCGCCTGCTGATGCAGGGGACGCGGGTCGCGCCCCGGTCCGGGAAGATCCCACATGCCGCGGAGCGGCTGGGCCTGTGAGCCATGGCCGCTGAGTCTGCGCGTACGGAGCCTGTGCTCCGCAACGGGAGAGGCCACAACAGTGAGAGGCCCACGTACCACCAAAAAAAAAAAATGTGAGGTAATCCATAGGTAGTCTGTCCAGTGCTTTTGCTGTGTATCCACAAGTCATTAAATTGTTTGTTTATATAGTCAGTTGTTCTTGGAACATAGCTTTCATCCTGAAGGTAACAAGGTGCATGTTATCATCTATTTCCATGTACTGTACCCCACGTAAGAGGAAAGGGAATAGCAAGGAGGAAATGATGGCCTCCCCTTCGAGTCACCTTCTGAAAGCCATTTCCTGGATTCCTGCTATGACTTCAGCTTACATCACATTAGTCATTTCCAGCTACAAATAAGGATGAGAAATACTGCGTTTTACCTGAAAACATTGTTGTCCTGAGTAAAATCAAGGTTCTGTTACTAAGCAAGTAGGGATAATGAATATTTGGGAAGTTCCCAGCAGTCCCAGCCACAGCCTCCTAGACTTCAGACTTCTTTAACGAAGCAGGGATTCTTTATTATTCATCCTGGCAACCAGCACAACGTATGGCATGTTAGGGATGCTCATAAACTGACAGAAGAAACCCTGAGTAGATGAGTGGTTGGAGTCTCCCTATTGCTGGTAGTGGTTACCCCCCTCTTGTCTCAAACAGGGAACAATCCTAAGTTAAATAGTCCAAGTATCATGCAAGGGCCTGGGCTTTACTGAGCCCACAAAGATTAAGTCTTTTACAACAACTTTTAGAATAATATATACTCAATCCTGCCTAGAATATTATATCATAAACATGTTTAAAACAAATTGTTCTGGGAGCATTTAAAAGAAACAGGGCCTGCAAAGACCATCTAATTAATTGAAAATGACTTGTTTATTAAGTAACTGACACTTAAGTGTTAAGTTTGTATTATGTATTTCAATACGAGTATAAAATTCTACCATGTGCACAAGTTGTACCTAATTTGAAAGAGATGCAAATGATACCCTTAGAGAATCTAAGTTCATAAGACCAAAAGTATGTTCAAATGAGGCAAACATAGAAACATATTCTATAAGAGAGCTGTATTTTCTATTTTCCTTAGGTGTCAATATCTAACAAAAAGTGTACAGAGAAGCAGTATGTGTGTTATAGCTCTAAGATCTATGTGAATCTTGAGGCTTTATTTTTTTGTTATGTCTCTCAGAAAAAGATAAATCATCTGAGGGAATTCTTATTTCGTAATTCCATGAGCTCTTGTCTTCCACCAAAATGTGAAAGTTCTCATGATTAGGGCTTGCTTTTAAAAAATAACCTTTATACACACACATATATATACACACATATACACACATATGATGGTCTCTCTCATTTTTCATACATGGCAACTGAAAAAATTTCTTTCCTGACACTCAGTTTCCGTGGCATTGATGGAGTGATCGTGGTTGAGTTTTGTTTCAAGATGATAGGTAAACACCATAGATGTTTTTAAAACCTAAGGGAAAACAATGAAAATTCTCATAAGGTAGAAGATAATTGGCAAAAAAAGTGAAAAGGGGTTAACATTTGACTCAAGAAGTATGCAAAGAGCAACTCAGTAATAGTTCTAACTATATGAAAGAGGTTATACAAATGATTATTATTCTTAAACATAATATAATTTTTGATAAAGTGTGGAAAACTCAGATTTTCTGTAGAAAAATTACCTGGGGGCTTCCCTGGTGGCGCAGTGGTTGAGAGTCCGCCTGCCGATGCAGGGGACACGGGTTCGTGCCCCGGTCCGGGAAGATCCCACATGCCGCGGAGCGGCTGGGCCCGTGAGCCATGGCCGCTGAGCCTGTGCGTCCGGAGCCTGTGCACCGCAACGGGAGAGGCCACGACAGTGAGAGGCCCGTGTACAGCAAAAAAAAAAAAAAAAAAAAAAAAAAAAAAAATTACCTGGGCTTCAAGTTTTTAAAATTCTAGTTGAGTGCTTTCTTTTGTTAAGTCTTAGATTCAAATATAGAGATATCAGGCATGATCAGGATTTATCTTCTCCCACTGAATGAAATCTGATTTATACTTTACACTTAAAAATGCATTATGCAAGTCTGTAAAATAAGCATAGAAAACACTTATGCATGATTATACATGTGTGCATATGCCCTGATGTACATATAGATATTTATAGATGGATATAAACAACTTCCTCCAGATCAGATTTTTTTCTCCTTGACAGTCAAACTAAACAAACTTCTTAAGTAGTTAACCACACCATCAGTGGTTAAAGTGAAAGAAAACAGCCTACTTAATCAATGTTTGTCTGTGTAGCTATTTTGGAAATGAGGGGAATCACATAGTGCTATGAAAAATTTCTCAGTAAAATGCCCTATTTCTGTTTCCAATGGGATGCTGTTGTTTCATCATAGGGCTAAATATATAATGTGGAGTTCCAAAAGTTTGCTTCACCTCAGTGTTGAAAATAAATTCCAGAATTTGTAGCCATGCACGAGAACCCTCTTCTTCCCCAACATGCTATGAGTACTACAGGGAGAAAGGCAGGATAGAATCAGTTATTACTCATTTTAATTATAGTCTGTAACAATGTTAAGTATGTTAAGTTTCATGTAACACAGTGCCTGGCCACAATATATATTTAGAAAAGTTTTTATGGAACGAATGGCTAAACATTATGCACCAAATCTGAAAAGTGTAGAAAATTATACAAGGCTTCTTAAATCTTATCAGACAGAAGAGAACTATTTTCTCAGGAACTGCATAAAGAGTCAGTGTTATCCATAATGTCCCCAGGTTAATTATAATAGTGAATTTCATAAGGTGGCGTTTGATCCCTCTCAATAGAAGCAGATATACCTTGTCAATTATCTGCATTCAGCACAGCGGAAATACATGGAGGCTAGAAAGAGCAATCCCAGTGCGCAGCTTTCTCATCATCTAATTTGATCTGAGGGCAGAATTTAGATTATCCAAGGCAAGAATTTCCAAAATTTAGCATGCATAAGAGTTACATGAAGCTTTGATCCAAGAATCTCTGATTCGATGGGTTAGAATGAGACCCCTAAATTTTTTTTAATTGTTTCTGTTAACACTTGATAAATGCTGATACGTAGGAAGAGTGACTGATCCGTATTTCACAGATGTCAGCTTTTGACAAATGTCAACCAGGGGCCTTGAAATCATATTCAACTGCAGTAAACAAGAGTGCAGATATCTCGTTTTGCTGATTAAGGGTAAACATGTGGCTTCCCTGGTGGCGCAGTGGTTGACAGTCCGTCTGCCGATGCAGGGGACACGGGTTCGTGCCCCGGTCTGGGAAGATCCCACATGCCGTGGAGCAGCTGGGCCCGTGAGCCGTGGCCGCTGAGCCTGCGCGTCTGGAGCTTTAAATTTAAATAGTAGAGGTTTGGGGTGACAATTAAAAAAATATATTTGAGAACTAACAAGGACATTTGGCTAAATAGGAACTTTACATGATTTCAGGTTAAGACGTTATTAGGAAACACATCTGATATTCCTCAATTTACAAAGGCAGGGGTCATAAAGGTACCATGATTCCGTGCCGTACAATCTGGACGCAAGTTTGGTCCTTTAAAAGTTTAAAAACAGGTGATAGCAACTGCCTTATATAGCCATAAAATAAAGAACAGATTCAGTAAAGACTCCACAAAACAAGGGCAACCATATACCTGTGTATGTGCATACACATGTACATTAAGTAAATTGGTTAATGTGATACAATTTTAAAGGCCGATTACCTTTTAAAGGACTATGTTCAAAATTTAATTTAAAATATTTGATAATGAACCACTGTCCCTATAAATAAAGACTGGAATCAACTATTGAGACCATTTTAAGTTTTAAAAATGGCAAAAGCATAAAAATATATACATAGCTCTATTTTTGCCAACTTTGAAAATAGGAAAATGTACATATACACGCATGTATGCATTTTATATGCACATGAATTGTACATTTGTTTATATTTATAGATCAAAATTATCTAAAATTATCAAATCATGAAGGCACGAGTTTAAAAAACATTTTTGGCCTCTCAAATTTGTTATTTGGCCTGCCAGGAGATTGTTGCTATTTTTTTTTTTTAAACATCTTTATTGGAGTATAATTGCTTTACAATGGTGTGTTAGTTTCTGCTTTATAACAAAGTGAATCAGTTATACATATACATATGTTCCAATATCTCTTCCCTCTTGCGTCTCCCTCCCTCCCACCCTCCCTATCCCACCCCTCCAGGCGGTCAAAGAGCACCAAGCTGATCTCCCTGTGCTATGAGGCTGCTTCCCACTAGCTATCTATTCTATGTTTGGTAGTGTATATATGTCCACGCCACTCTCTCTTTGTCACAGCTTACCCTTCCCCCTCCCCATATCCTCAAGTCCATTCTCTAGTAGGTCTGTGTCTTTATTCCCGTCTTACCCCTAGATTCTTCATGACCTTTTTTTTCTTAGATTCCATATATATGTGTTAGCATACAGTATTTGTTTTTCTCTTTCTGACTTACTTCACTCTGTATGACAGACTCTAGGTCCACAAATAACTCAATTGCATTTCTTTTTATGACTGAGTAATATTCCATTGTATATATGTGTCACATCTTCTTTATCCATTCATCTGTGGATGGACACTTAGGTTGCTTCCATGTCCTGACTATTGTAAATAGAGCAGCAGTGAACATTTTGGTACATGACTCTTTTTCAATTATGGTTTTCTCAGGGTATATGCCCAGTAGTGGGATTGCTGGGTCATATGGTAATTGTATTTTTAGTTTTTTAAGGAACCTCCATACTGTTCTCCATAGTGGCTGTATCAATTTACATTCCCACCAACAGCGCAAGAGGGTTCCCTTTTCTCCACACCCTCTCCAGCATTTGTTTGTAGATTTTTTGATGATGGCCATTCTGACTGGTGTGAGATGATATCTCATTGTAGTTTTGATTTGCATTTCTCTAATGATTAATGATGTTGAGCATTCTTTCCTGTGTTTGTTGGCAATCTGTATATCTTCTTTGGAGAAATGTCTATTTAGATCTTCTGCCCATTTTTGGATTGGGTTATTTGTTTTTTTGTTATTGAGCTGCATGAGCTGCTTGTAAATTTTGGAGATTAATCCTTTGTCCGTTGATTCATTTGCAAATATTTTCTCCCATTCTGAGGGTTGTCTTTTGGTCTTGTTTATGGTTTCCTTTGCTGTGCAAAAGCTTTGAAGTTTCATTAGTTCCCATTTGTTTATTTTTGTTTTTATTTCCATTTCTCTAGGAGGTGGGTCAAAAAGGCCCTTGCTGTAATTTATGTCATAGAGTGTTCTGCCTATGTTTTCCTCTAAGGTCTGGCCTTACATTTAGGTCTTTAATCCTTTTTTTTTTTTTTTTTTTTTTTTTTTTTTTTTGCCGTATGCAGGCCTCTCACTATTGTGGCCTCTCCCATTAACGGAGCACAGGCTCCAGACGTACAGGCTCAGCGGCTGTGGCTCACGGGCCCAGCCGCTCTGCGGCACATGGGATCTTCCCGGACCGGGCCACGAACCCGTGTCCCCTGCATCGGCAGGCAGACTCTCAACCGCTGCGCCACCAGGGAAGCCCCTTTAATCCATTTTGAGTTTATTTTCGTGTATGGTGTTAGGGAGTGTTCTAATTTCATATTTTTACATGTACCTGTCCAGTTTTCCCAGCACCACTTATTGAAGAGGCTGTCTTTTCTCCACTGTATATTCTTGCCTCCTTAATCAAAGATAAGGTGACCATATGTGTGTGGGTTTATCTTTGGGCTTTCTACTACCCAAAGCAATCTACAGATTCAGTGCAATCCCTATCAAACTACCAGTGGCATTTTTCCCAGAACTAGAACAAAAAAAATTCACAGTTTGTATGGAAATACAAAAGGCCCCGAATAGCCAAAGCAATCTTGAGCACGAAAAATGGAGCTGGAGGAATCAGGCTCCCTGATTTCAGACTATACTACAAAGCTACAGTAATCAAGACAGTGTGGTACTGACACAAAAACAGAAATATAGATCAATGGAACAGGATAGAAAGCCCAGAGATTGTTGCTGTTGACCCTCAACCCCTTGAGGGTATTAAGGTCTTTATAGGCATCATTTTCTGCCCGGTCTCCATTGACACCAAACAACTTAGATATTGATTGTCTCTGAGGGTCGAAGTCTAGGGAAAGATCAATAAAAGCTGCAAACAGTCTCTTGTTGTTTTGACAGAATTCACAAGGTGCGAGAAAATAGAATCTCAACTGTTGACTTCTGTGCCTGGACTCATAGGTCCAAAAAAAAAACTTAATTTTAATATTTAAAATAAGAAAACCATCAGAATCATTAACCTGCATGGTTAAGAACAATTATGAGAAATTCCAATGCATTCGCATCTCAACCACCTCATCTCTTGAAAAAAATGTTAGTTTTTATTTTTTCCAGCTTTATTGAGGTATAAATAACAAATTAAAAATTGTGTATGTTTAAAGTATACAATGTAGTGAAGTATACTGTACAACCATGACCACAGTCAAGCTAATTAATGTACATACTGCCTCACAGAGTTACTAATTTGCATGTATGTGGTAAGAACACTTAAGTTGGACAAGGTATGGGGGAAAAGGGAACCTTTAAACACTGTTGGTGGAAATGTAAATTGATATAGCTATTATGGAAAACAGTATGAGGCTTCCTCAGAAATTAAAAATAGAACTACCATGTGATCCAGATATCTCACTGCTGGGTATATATCCAAAGGAAATGGAAATGGGATATATAAGAGACGTCTGTACTCCAGTGTTCATTGCAGCATTATTCACAATAGCCAAGACATGGAAATAACCTAAGTGCTCAATGGCTAAAAGAATAAGGAAATTGTCTATATATATATATATATATATATATATATACACACACACACACACACACACACACACACACACACACACAGTGGAATATTCGTCCTCTAAAAAGAAAATGTCTGCCAACTGTGGTAACGTGAGTGAATTTGGATGATATTACACTAGGTACTATAAGACAGACACAGAAAGACAAATATTGCATGATATCAATTATGTGTGGAATCTAACGAAATTGAACTTAGAGAAAGAGTAGAATGGTAGTTGTGGGGTTCTGGGGGAAATAGGGAGAGATTAGTCAAAGGGTATAAACTATCAATAAGATGAATAAGTTCTGGAAATCTTACGTACAGCATGATAACTATAGTTAATGATACATACTTGAAATTCTCATAAAGAATACATCTTAAGCATTCCCCACCACCTCTTGATCCACTAGACTACCTGGCAGCTCCAGTTAGAGAGCTGTGCATCAGGTGATCTGATGCAGATACAGTCGGCTTCCACTCTCAGCTCTTACAGTCATGCTTGTAAAGAGGTACTACATGTCTCAGGATGCTATCTCAAATTTAGCCAAAACCAAATTCTTAATCTTCCCCACTCCAAGCTCAGTCCTAAGACTTTTCCCACTTTCAATGTATGCTATCCATCAAATAATCATCAGTTTGTGATCATAAAACCCAGAGGATAAACAGTTATCATAAACAAATGGAACTTGAAAGAAACAATGCAGGCAACAGAAAGAAAATTATCATTAATGTCCTTCAAGTAGAAAAATGTTTACGTATGCAAAAATATGGTATAAAAATAAATACTGTGGGAGAAAGGTCTTAAGTTGAAATGCAATAGCATGAAAAATAATAGAGGGGTTGTAAAAATAAGTACATCTAGTTGCTTAGAAAATAGGATGTTGACAGTGCTCAGAAAATTAAAAGGCAAATGAATTGGAGGGAAGAAATAACAGAAATGGAGGTTAATAAAGGAAATTTGTATTGAATTAATAAGAATTAAAGAAAACATGTGAAACTACAGGAGAGAATAAGGAAATAGGATAAAAATCTTTTCTAGAACTGAAGGATAATCTATTCTACATTGAAAAGTACACACAGGGCTCCAGTAAAATGAAGGAAAACCACCAAAACATATCATTAGAACAGGGAAACAAACAAGGTCTTAACTTTAAAAAAAAAAAAAAAAAAAGTTGCTATGCAAAGAATTAAGAACAAGAAGGGCATCAACTTTTTAAGGAATAGTAGTGGAAGCTGGAAATCCCTGGGAAGACACTTCCAAGAAAATTGAAAGAATTACCCAACCGCATGATTGATGAAAAGTTAGGATGGATAAATGATATTTCCAGACTCACAGATTCACCAAAGAGTACCTCCCAGTTACTCAGGTTATTACTTGAGGTGAGCTGAACCAAAACGGAGATGTGTTTGGGAGAGCATTTGGGAGATCTAAACCAGGAATAAGGCAAAAAGAATCTGCAGGTTGAAAGCAGGACAGGAGGCCTACAGAGCATTCAGTCCAGATTAGAAGAGAAAGAGGGGCATCAAGGAAAAACTGACATGTTCGACAGGTTAGAGCTGTTCCAAAGTTCTTTCAGAAATTGGGACAGTTAGTGATAAATTATGGTGAAAATTAAGCTGATAAATAAGTCCAATACAATGTCTCCTATCTAAACAATATCTTCTTAACTGTCACAATTTAAATAAGAAATATTGTGACCTAACTTATCAAAACAGACAGAAGTGTGTATGTGTGTGTGTGTGTGTGCATGTGTGTGTGTATACACACACACACAGCATGCAAGGCTATGAAAAGCTAAATCTTCATTTACTATGGTAAGAAAAAATGAGGAATAATAGTGTAGGTAGTAGAAACATATTAAATGGAAATATGGGGAGATTAAGATGGTGGAATAGGATGTGGAACTCATCACCCCCACATACACACATACACACCCACAAATAGATCAAAAATACATCTACATGTGGAACAATCCTCACTGGCAACTGGCAGATAGACTCCTGTACAGCCAAAGCTGTAAGTAAGATCCACAGGGAACTGGTAGGAAGGGAAGAGAAGTGACTGAGTTAAAACCTGTGCCCCTGGGAAGGAGTCTCAGGAAAAAGGGGAGGCTACACGGGAGGACACTTGTCCTGGAGAGTGAGTGGTGGGGGCCAGAGCCACACATGGGGTGCCCTAGCCTTGGGGTTCTACACAGGGAACAGGAGCCCACTTGGCTAGCTGGGGGACTGCTGGGCCTAGCAGGGGCCCTGTTGGAAGCCTGGACTTCACTCCCACTCATGAGCAGGGCATGCTGGCTGAGCAGAGAGGGTAGATTGAAGACTGCTCTAGTGGCTGCTGGGTTTCCCAGGACTGCCTTAGCACGTGTCTCAGCCTGAGTGGAGTGAACTCTCCAGCTGCCACTTACTCCATGTCACAGCTCTGCACTGGCCCTAAGGCTGTCACAATGGGGGAGAGAGCTTTGTTGTAGGGATGCAGAGGCAACTGGGACCAAGGTGGCATCTGGCTGGGATGGGGAAGGCCATTATGGGTACGTACTCAGGCAGTGCATCAGTGGTAGCCCGGAATTCTGACAGAGGCTGCTCCACCACAGCGTGACCTCAGATACATGCTGAGAACCCATGCAAACCCCACCTGCCCTGTTTTATGGTTCCACAACAGAGTGAGTTTGGTGGAGGCTGGGGTAGTGATAGGCTGTGATGAACAAAGGGGACTTGAACCTGAGGTTGTGTCTGAGCAGGGCAAGGGCAACAACTGCTGGCACCGGCACAAGAGGCAGCTTGGATCTCTGCCACCAACTAACATGGCACGTGCCCCATCTTTAGGAAAGAGCCTGCACGGGCCCCTCTGGCTTCGGCCCTGCTCCTCTCTGGGGCAAGTGTCCCAGTGCTGGGATAGGGGAAAGTACACACATAAAGGGAACAGAACCAGCTTGAACTCAACCCTCTGGGCTTGTGCCCCAGCAACTTGGCATCTGACCCTGCCCCTAATAGGGCAGTGATGGCCATTGAGCAGAGGGGAGGCCCTGCCTCACACCCAGCTCCAGTCCTAGCCCCTCCAGCTCCAACCCCACCTCATTCCAAGGTGATAGCTGTCAGCAAACCCTGAGGAAAGACATGGCTGGTGTCCATGTCAAATCCAGCTCTCCAGCCAAAGGAACTGGGCACAAGGAATCTGTATAGGGATGCCCCCACATAAGAACACCTTTTCAAGTCTGCAGTAGGGAACTGTTTCACCTAAATTCATATCAAGTTAAGCAAAATGAGAAGGCAGAGAAGTGGTCTCAACTGAAAGAAAGAAAAACACTGAAAAGATGAAACAGATGAACAATTTACAGATTTCAAAATGTTAGTAATAAGAATGCTAACTGAACTAGGGAAAAGAGCAGTGATAATCTTAACAAGGATCTAGAAAATATTAAAAAACCCAATCAGAAATGAATTCAATAACTAAAACACATTAGGAGTGAATAGCAGACTAAGTGATACAGAACACATAAGTGATCTGACAGGTAGAATAATGGAAATCATCCAATGAGAACAGCAAAAACATTTTTTCAATGAAAACAGTTTAAGAGATCTTTGTTATCTTTGAAAACGTCAAGCACACCAACATTCACATTATAGGGGTGCAGAAGGAGAAGAGGGAGAAGGGGATTGAAAAATGTATTTGAGGAAATCACGGCTGCAAAATTCCCAAACCTGAACGAGGAAACATATCCAGGTACAGTGAAGCACAGAGGGTTCCAAACAAGATGAACCCAAACCAAGACTCACATCAGGACATACCATAATTGGGCCTCCCTAGTGGCGCAGTGGTTGGGAGTCCGCCTGCCGATGCAGGGGACGCGGGTTCGTGCCCCGGTCCGGGAAGATCCCACATGCCGCGGAGCGGCTGGGCCCGTGAGCCATGGCCGCTGAGCCTGCGCGTCCGGAGCCTGTGCTCCGCAATGGGAGCGAGCACAGCGGTGAGAGGCCCGCGTAGTGCAAAAAAAAAAAAAAAAGACATACCATAATTAAAATGGCAAAAGTTAGAGAATTCTAAAGATTAAAAAATAATAAAGGAGGCTGTAATTACAATAAACAGTTAAGAGATAAACATGAAGATGTAAAATATGGCATCAGAAACACGACGTGGTTCAGAGTCAGATTACCTGGGTCTTCACCTTGGCTCTACTCCCTTGCCCTGTCCCTTAGGAGAGAAGTATTACTCTGTGTCTCAGTCCTTACTTTTATACTGTGGATACACTTATTTGCCGTTGATCATTATTTATTTATTGTGATTGTGAAAGTGTTTCAACTTAATAAAATTCTCTAATGACAGCAACTTTAATACCTGAACCAGATAAACCCAAGAGACTATTTCAATAATAATCTGTCAATATATATCAAGTATTTTTAAATGGAACTGGTTATTACACTAACCTCATTCCTGTGATTCTCTTCTAAGTAATAATTAGATGTCTCAAAATGTCTGTCACAAACTTTTCATCACAGCATTATTTATGACAAAAATTAGAAACATTAAATTTCCAGTAATAAGCCATGATTTAAATATATCAGATTAAGTCTATAAAATAAAGCATTTTTACTAAAACTACATTTTAAAATGCTGATAAAATGGTCAAAGTAAAAATGAAACCTCCAAAGATGAATCTATATATACTTTGTGGGTCAAGTTTATCTAAAATGTGAATAGTATCCACTTATGTAAGTAGGTACGTATTGATCAACCTTTATGTGGATGTAAAAACAGCAGAATAACAATAGTAGCTGCTTGTGGTTGACGACAGTATTTGTTTTCCTCTTTAACATCCTCCTGCTCCCTCTTTATATTTTTTAATATTCTATGTTGCTTGAGCAAGGCATGTTCATGGGATAGGAGAGCCACATATGACACGAAATCACCTTGACAGAGAGGGGAATGGCGCCTTACCTTCTGCTGTCCTCCTGCGTCACTCCTGACAAGGTGTAGCTCTATCTCTCGTTGCCTGGAAGGACAGGGGGCATGGTTTTCTCACACCAGCACACAAACTGTTTTGATCTTTGGTTACAAATACCTAAATATAAACCTTGGTCATTAGCAAAAATAAGCCAGTACTTTGAATGTTTCCTAGTTAATAGAGTTAAGGATTGGCAAAAGTTTATAATGGAGCCTTCTCTTGTGAATTCTGGGTAAAGTCATTATGTAGCAGAGCAAGTATTTGGTATAGATCAAGGGCAGCACAACCTGAAGGCATAACACTGAGCTTTATAACCATTCTAATTATTTTTAGACCAATCAGCTATTGATAATGAGTATATTAACTGGTTAAATTACAGTGATTTCTGGCAATAACTTTTAAAAAGGTAATCCATTAGTTAATTCAGGTAACACATTTGTCCTATTTTCTAATTACTAACCTGAAGTTACTGATAATTTTATCAGTTTGTATCAATAAACCACCCTATCAAGTTTCCCATACTTACTGAGTTTACAACATTTTTACATAGTTGGAAAAACATTGTTCTCTGTATATCATGTACATAAAGCCCACTTCCCTAATTTACTGGAGGGAGAAAAAAGTTGTGTTCTCCTCAGTGCAGAAGATATGCTTGTTCTTGTTTCAAATCATCTAAATTCTAAAGCTTATTGTACACTACCAATCTTGTTTCTATGGTTACCATGGAAAAGAAGAATGCATATTATTACACACAAACACTATTTTAAGAATGACCAAAAAGTTTAAGAAACCACACATGCATTTCCGTTATGTTTAACGTAGGTCATCACAAGATTAGAGAGACAAAGGTTAAAGTGAGAAGTGAAAGTCAAGAAAGGAAAAGAAAAAGAAACGTGCACAGAAATCTTTGAACACACTATTAAACTATTATAACTTCCAAGGGCATAAAGCACACTGTGTGTGTGTGTTGTGTATGTGTGTGTAAATGTACTTTAAAACCGTGTAAATCGATAGGAAGGAGTAAGTTTGATGGCAAGACAATGAGTTTTAAAGATGACCTGCTGTATAAACCTGGAAAAAAAGTAAATTTTGTTTATCTATTCAACCATTAAGATAATACTGAATTCTTATTAATCATTATTTCAAAGTTCATGAGCAATTAGATGCAAAGAAAAGATCATAAAACCAAACTTTTCAATGCATCATTAAGTGCTATAGTACCCCCAAAAATACAATATTGTGAGTCTGTATTTGAAAAATCAAGATGAAGTTACATGCTATGTTAGATGTTAAAATGTGAGAGTGCGAAAAGATGCATAAGAGGAACAAAAAGAGATCAAAGGAGTTAAGTTGTCACACTGTAGACACATGCCACAGAGCATTCAAAAAAGATTTTAAAATGTGTTACTAAGAATAGTATTTATATTACCAAATGCTGGAGAGCATGTGGGGAAATACCACGTTCCCTTCTGGTAGGAATATAAACCAAAGTAGCCCGTGCTTAAATAAAACTGAGAAGAAGCATCCCCTATGACCCAGCAATCCCCCTTTGAAAGAGATATGAAGACAGCACTTTCATGGTAATGGCAAATTGGAACAAGGTGGTCTCTCTCAGGGAGGTGGATAAGTTATACAGAATGCTATGGAATACTCTTCAGCAGTTGCTATATAAGGAGATACATGTTTTGCTTTATAAAAATACTTTGAGTACAAATTAAAAAGAATGATACAATATCATTTATGTAAAATAATACAAAGGTACAGGTATCTTTGGACATTTGTTAAACCTGTCATAGAGGGAATCTAAATGGGAAAAAGGATGAGCTTGCAGAGGAGACAGAGAGGAAAGGGAGGCCTTAAGTATATTAATGATGACAAAGGAGACTAATTCAGTCAACTCCCCAGCTCTCTGCACGGACGTTAAAGAAAAATATAATATGTGTCACATGTGCTTTTGAATTTTTGAAGCTCAATTATTGTAAGGAAGTATTTCAGTATCTGAGAAGGATTGACAAAGCTTTCAAGCATACCTATAACTAAAGGACCTAGCTGTTAGACCTTTTCAGTTTTCTTAGCAAATGCTTACTAGACTAATGTATTTATTGTATCTTTTTACAAGCTAGGTGCATTCATTTTATAATAGCTGTGTTTTTTCTAAAAATACAAATACAAAGTTTAGTAACCATAGGACTTAAGGACATTGAGTACCTGGCTGACAACATGTCAAAGGATCTTGTATGATAAGATTCACTATCAAATATCTGTATTTCTATCTGTTTGCTGAAAAACTTCCTTTGTTTTCTAAGTAAAGAAATAACCTACCTGGAAGGAAATCATATTCTAGTCTGGAACATTTTTACTTGAGTGCCAAACCTAACGATGTTAAAATATGGAGGAGATTAGACAATTTATTTACATCTGTCTGTTACTCGGTTTTTTATTAGTTGCTTTGAATTTCACTAAGACCAAAGAAAAATGGGTATATATGGAAATATGAAAGTAGGTAGTTACTGAAGGAACAATAACGAGTACAACTCCGGCCCTCAGGGACCTAACTCCCTCATGAAGAAGACCAGCTAGGAAGCAGGTATCTTCAGTATAGTGTTTTTGTACTGTGATGATGAAGACGTAATACAGGATGCTATGTCAGAGTTCACGATCTTAGGTTATTTTAGTTTTCTCTGAGAGAAAGAGATACTATGCTGAGACTTGAGGAGCAAGTTTAATAGATCCAGGTGATGGGAGGGACAAATGCACTCCTAGAAAAGGAAAAAGGAAAATAATCTGTAAATACACATAGACAAGACAGGGCACAGTTTATTCTGTGAACTGCAGTTACTTCAGTATGGCAGGATAGATGAAATGAAGAAAAGCGGTAAGCGGGGTCCAGATACTGAAGGGCTTTGGATCTCTAAGTAATAGGACTTCACGCTGGAGGCACTGAAAAGTCATTTAAGCATGACACTGGGGTGATCAAACCGTGCATCGGAAAATCAACTTTCTTTATGGAAAATGAATAGGAAGGGGGAGATTTGTTAGGAGATTTGGAGATCTATTAAGATAGGCATGCATATCCTGAGTAAAAAAAGAAAACAAACATGGAAAAGCAACACTGTGGAGAGAGCAGAAAGATTAGTGGTTGTCAGGGGTGAAGGAGGAGGAAGGGGGATGAGTGGGTAAAGCAGTGGGTATTTTTAGGGCAGTGAAGCTATCCTCTGACATTACAACGGTGGTTACATGTCGTTATATGCTTGTCCATGCTCATTGAATTTAAAACACCAAGGATAAGCCCTAATGTAAACTGTGGACTTTAGGTGATAATGATGTGCCAGTGTAGGTTCATCGATGGTAAAAAAAAAAAAAAAGTGTCGCACTGTGGCAGGATGTCAATAGTGGGAAAGATTGTGGGCGTCTGGGGACAAAAGGTGTATGAGAATGCTCTATACTTTTCATTCATTTTTGTGTGAACCTAAAACTGCTTTAAAAATAAGGGTTTTAGTTTAAAAATGAGTAAAGATGTAAAGAAGAGGACATGTTTGAGAGCGTGTAAGAATGAGGAAGCAACAGAAATGGTTGAATGATTAGAAATGGGAGAACATAGGAGAAGTGAAAGTATCACCCAGGTCTCTCACTTGAGGATGTGAAGTAAATGTGCTAACTTTCAATGGTAAATGGAAGTGAGGAGGAAAAGCCAGTGGGGAAAGAGGTGTGTGAGCAATGATTGTTTCTGATTGAACTGAGTCTGTGCAACTCATTAGGCATTGCAGTTGAGATGGCTGGAAAATAGTGGCAGGCAGAGGCCAACCACCTGAGGCCATAACCCCAGAAAAGTAAACTCCAAACATGCACATGTTTACACTGTCTGGACTGCACATTACCCAATCTAGTCACATAACACAACTTTGTATTATGACTTTGATATCAGTCATATAGCATCCCTTCCCTGCCATCTAGACCACATATGTAAGTATGGAAAGAAGATAAATATCTCTGTGAAAGATAACAATTTCCTACTTAGATGGTCACCTCTAATAAGCTACCCTTATTAGTAAAACCCTTGTATCAGAACAGATAAGAGTAAGCCAAGATGGAGGAAAGGTTTGGCGTGAGAAGAACCGATAAGAATTACTCTTTTTATCCAAGGGAGATTAAATTAAAATAAAGTGATAGTCTGTGCCATCCCTGGGGCAACAAAAATGACCATTTTTTTTTACCACTATAATGTGTGTGCTTGCCCTGTTTACATGTGTATGTGCTCCAAACTGAGTATTGGGGATCTCATTGTAAAGGGTTATCCAAAGGCTGTTAATTCCATGTTAATTCCAGAAACACCTTGAACAGTGTTTTTTCAAATATCTGGGTAATATGGTCTTTCCAATTGACACATAAAATTAACCATCACACAGCCCTTTTCTCAAAAGTTGTGAATCTAATTCTCAGTATAATAAATTGGTCTCTGATGGTGGAGGCAAGAAGAGAGTGGCCAAGGAAGGTTGAGTACGTTCTGCCCCGTTTTCTTCTAGACTCACACTGAGGAATGTAGGAAGTCTAATGCAGAATAGAGCCAGCCAAAGAAAAGATGGGAAACAAAAAAATGCAGACTGTCCACATGCCAGAGTTTATGAAAACAAGTCCCCATGAGTTCTGAAATGGGAAGAGTCTTTCCTCTCCTAGCTGACAGGTTAGAAGTGACTTTCGCTCCTGTTGGTACTTTGGCTATATTTGTTTCAGATAAGCCCTCTCCCTTCCTGTAGAATATCAATAAAGTCTATATAAGTAGTGTCAAATCTATGGAAGATATCAATGAAAAACCAAAAATATTTGTATACCCATTGTAGCCCAGTGGTGCAACTTCTAGGAAAATTTCCATCTCTGCTGATATAATCAATATTCTGGTCTTAACCTTGGTAGTGTATATATATATATATACACAACCAAATGTAAAATAGATAGCTAGTGGGAAGCAGCCGCGTAGCACAGGGAGATCAGCTCGGTGCTTTGTGACCACCTAGAGGAGTGGGATAGGGAGGGTGGGAGGGAGATGCAAGAGGGAGGAGATATGGGGACATATGTATATGTATAGCTGATTCACTCTGTTATACAGCAGAAGCTAACACCACTGTAAAGCAATTATACTCCAATAAAGATGTTAAAAAAATTTTTTTAATTAAAAAAAGAACCTTGGAACTTGGCCTTTAGACTTAGAAACACAATATTCTATAATGTCTAGAGATGTTATTCCTACAGTTGCTTCTAGCATTATCCAAACATGTGGCTATGTGAAGCCAATCCCAGAGAGGGTATTTTTATGTTGAGGTAGTCAGCTGCAGAAATTAGGGCCAAAGGGGTTTTTGAATCACTCAGGTGTTTTACAGTCCAAAGATAATTTCCCAGTCAGACTTTACATCACAAAGTATACTGTAGTACTGGTCTTCCTCTCCTCAAATAAAACTGATTACTTTCATGAAATCTATTTTTTTATGAATCTGTCTCTCTTACCCCAGCCTACATGGGATATTAGCTATGAAACTGGAGCCGGTAGAAATCCCATTCAGTCAGTAGTTTGGGCCGTGGTAATCTTAGCACAAGATCAATCCCCTGTTCTTATATTCTCCAGGGTATGGCAGGTGAGGTTGAGAAGCTGAAAACCCCTTAACAAAGAACATGGTCCTGTAACTTTAACAACAGCTGTACCCTCCTTGGGGTCACAAAGATCCCAGCATAAGCTCAGTTGCACAGAGTCCTGGAGTAAAGTGAATCCCCGGCCTCTTATTTCTCAGGATTTCTTAGAGCCCCCTGTGGGTAAGCTTGGGTGGAATAGGTAACCATAATCGGAAGCAAAGTTTACAGTTTAGGTAAGAAGCAAAACTAGTGTATGACCAAGAGCAGCAGCAGGTTCATGTGCTCCCCTGACCCAATTTCCATTCATGGGACCCACTGTGTCTTAGATGCTCTCAGCTGCAGCTTCCATCACTGATGACCTGCCACTCAAGTTGGAGCCAGATATTTTGAATTGGTGGAGCAGGATGTTTTGGAACAGATGGACTCCCCAAAGGCTTAGAAATGAACTTGAGGAGAGAAGATCTCGACCCAAAATCTTGCATATGCATAAACGGTTTGCTAGATGCGAGTCTCGTTGGCAAGATTTCATCATTTTCTGTGAATGTTGTAAATGTTTAGTGTCATAAGGTATATAGGTAAATGCTGGCAACTCTGTTGTAATTAAAGGGCAGTAGTCAGAGATATGGAAATAAATCTGGAAATAGGGGTTTGAGGTCATATGAGTATGGAATAATAAGAAATGAGGTATGCTTCCTGGCCTTGTTTTCTGAGGATCAAGTATGATAAAGTAAGCATGTAGGGCTGAATGTATAGGGCATCAACTTTTGATCATAAAATACTGACTTACTAGCAACAGTAAGGTTAACGTTTCTCAGACATGGAATTTCTACAACCACCATATCCAATGTCTTGAACAGTTTTATTAATATCACCTACGAGGAACGTATACCTCTGAATTCACGATGCCATATGGCTAAGAACGAGGTCTGGAAACATTGTCAAATGTAGACACATCATTTACTAAAAGTTAATTCTACTGAGCTAAGAAAACATTTAATAGGCAACACCTATGTCCCCAAACAACTCTTGGATGACAGGTAAGTTTGATTAGGCAGATGTAAAGCAGTATACAAAAGAAAAATTTTAGAGACACAAGCAAGAATCCTACAGTGCGTGTCATATGGCTGTAGGATGCCAGAGGGGGGAAAATGAACACATAATCAGCTTGAAGTAATTGCAGTAAGAGGAATGACTCATTTTGAGCAAGGACAGCCTTTGAAAGAAAAAGAGTCATAAACAGTTGGCAATGATTATTAACTTCCATTTGTATGCTGCACAATACATTGTAAAACACTTCCACATGTTTTATCTCAGTTGAATTGGAAAACAACGCTGAAAGTTAGAAAAGGCAAGGTATTGTTCTGCCTGTTTTATATGCAAGGAAGGGAGTACAGAGAGGTTAATTGAGCTGGCTGAGGTCACATTGTTAGAGAACCAGCAAGGAATAGAACTTAAGTTTCCAGCATCTCCGTGTAATGTATTTTAACCACCCCTGGTGGCACACAGCAGTTTTGCTGAACAAAGAAATTCTTCATTCATGTACAGCTTAGAGAACATTGGTGTTTTTAGCCAGTCTTAACCTATTAATAACAATGAGGTCAGTTTCACCGTTCTCCAGCCGTGAAATCACAGGACCCCAGAGGTCATCTGGTTCACCTACATCAATTGTGCCATGACATTTGCCAGTCCAAGATCATATTAACCTCTTGGCAGTCCCATCAAAGTGTTTATTCCTGTTGATCTTACGGTCAAACATGTACTTAAGAGAAATGTATGATACATAAATAACTTAGTTTTACTCAGAAAAGTAGACTCTTTCCCAAAGAATATATCCTGCTTTGCCTCAAGGGTGGGTGAGAAGAAGATGAAGTATTTACAGTTGTGTATTATGATCAGGGGTGTTTAAAAATCACCTGAATATTTAAAAAAAGAGTTCAGGGTTTTTTTTTTCCTACTTAACATGTAATTTTCTATATCCCAAATACCTAAATCAAATTCCATAGCACATCAGTGCCAGAAAGGGGAGGAGAAAAACAGCTGCAGCTGGGTACCTAATCCCAATCTGTCAAGACCTGCTGTTGATCTGCAGTGGGCTCCACATTTAATTGTCAAACAATTGATTTTTCCCAGACAATGTGGGTAAAGTAGAGGAGAAAAATCTCACATACTGGCAACCAGGACAGCTTCTTCCACTTGGAACAACTGAACGTCAAATCAAAATAATTTCACTCCACATCCTAATTATATCAGTTCTTAATGTCTCTAGAATCCAAGATATCACCTTTCGTCTTTCAGTTGAGCACAAGAAAGTATAATCGAAAGTGGGAGTGAAAAGCATGACCTGAATCAAGAAAGATGTTTTGCATAAGGCAAAGCTGCACTTTAGTTTGCATTTGAATATATTTCAGCCTTTGAAGATCTACATTTCCAACCCTACAATGGTATTATCCTTGATTGCGCGACTTGTATGAATAAATGAGGCTCAAAAGACAACTGCATGACTTAAAGTCCTTTCACCAGAGAGAATACTTGTAATTTGTCCTCCAGTTGGAGACTCAAAATACAGCTAGCAAAACCTAAATTTGTTTATTGTTCTGCCTCTTTCCTCATTGGCTGCCTAATGTTTTTGATCTAGTCAATTCAGCCCATTACTGATTGATGGGCACCATCGCAGTGTAGCTGCTGATGCCGCCTCCCTACAATCAATAGCAGTGGGATGTTGCTTCACATTATATATCGAAATATTCACATAGTTCCTTTGTCATGCTTTAGAGAGTCACATTTCCTTTTTCTTTATCGAGCAAAATCAATTCCATACATTTGAGTTCCAAAGTAAATGGCAAGACACGAATCTGAGTACTGTGGAGAATAAAAGGAATGCAAGATAGATTCACTGATCTCAAAAAACGATGAAATTGATAAATGTTTACAATCCAGGGTATGCTAGACCTTTTAAATATGAAGACAGATGTCCAACTCATTCTTTTAAATAAGAGGACACTGAGTCTCAGAGATATTTAATCACTTGCTAAAGGTCACAAAGCGAATGTAGCCAGTGTATTTTTGCAAGACATTCTGGAGTCTCCCAAAACATATCTCATTGTCTAGTTGAGAAATAAGACACAAAAGTGATACATGTTATGTTACAATAATGCAAATGAGATAACAAAGACTTTTCTTAGTGATCATAGAGATACTAGTTATTATAGTAACTCTGCTCTAGCAACATAGTGAAGCTGGATATTATGTCAGATGAAGATGTTTTTAAAAGGCTTGGGGGGAGATAGGATAATTGAACTCAGTCTTGAAGAACAATAGGGTTTGAATGGATGAGAATAATGGGCTGTGGGTATTCTGCAAGCAGGGACCAATATGATGAAAAAACTCAGTAGCTGTTCAAAGCAATGTGCCCAGGTGTTTAGAAAGCAGGGCTTGCTCTCCATGCCCTTTTTGGTCTTGAAGAGTGGACCGGCTGACACATGGTAGCCCTAAACACAGCCAGAGCAAATATCCACCTGATGGGTATAGCGGACATCAGGCTTCACAGCTTATCTACTCAAAAATATCTGACTCAAAAGGCTATATGATTACTTGAAATTCTCATGAATATCATCTTTCTTTCAATTTAAGTTTTTAGGTCTTAGTTACCATGGCATATCTTTTGACTACCATGTCAATATTGAAGTTCTTCATACACTCACCGCTGTGCTGTCACCAACATATTTGTTTCCAATATTATCATGGACATGAGACCCCAAATAGTTAATTCTGAGGGATGTAAGCGGATCAACAAATATGAGACATTGCCTAAGGAGAATAAACCCAAGAGTAGGGGAACAACGAGGAGAGAAAAGATGGTCAAGTCCCCTAAAATGGCGGGAGCAACTAGTACACTTGTTGGCAGTGGGAAGAGAGAGTAAGAACTTCAGGAAAGGCAAAGGATATACTGATAACTCATGAGAATATTTTTAGTACAAGGCTTGGTAAGGGAGGATATTTCACATGTTATGTAACATAAAGGTTAACATGTATGGTGTTAACTGTTTATATCTCAGAGGTCTCTGAATTCATTTTAGCCGTTCCTACGTTTGGAGAAATACTACTTCCTGGGAATAAATCTATTCTTCACAGTACTAAACATTAAACATTTCTTTAATGTTGTATAGCAGAAAACTGGTGGAATTATTCATTAAATGTCAGTATTTTTCATTGTATTACATCTTGGACCACAATAAAGTCCTCATATAGGTAAACATTTTTTCAAGATACAATTGACATATAACATTAGCAGTACAACATAATGACTCAATATTTGTATATATTGCAAAAAACACCACAGTAAGTCTAGTTAACATTCATCACCACACATAGTTACAATTTTTTTTTCTTGTGGTGAGAACTTTTAAGATCTACTCTCCTAGCAACCTTAAAATATACAATACAGTGTTATTAACTATAATCACCATGCTTTATATTATATCCCCAGGACTTTTAATTTATAACTGAAAGTGTATACTTTTTGTACCAACTTCACCTACTTCCCACCCCTTGCTCTGGCAGTCACCAATCCTTTCTCTTTATTTATGAGTTTTTGTTTTGTTTTAGATTCCACATATAAGTGAGATCATCTGATATTTGTCTTTGACTTATTTCACTTAAAATAATGCCCTCAAGGTCCATCCTTGTTGACACAAATGGCAAGGTTTCCTTTGTTTTTATGGTTGAGTAATATTTCATTGTATATATACATCATTTTCTTTATCCATCCATTGATGGACATTCAGGTTGCTTCCGTGTCTTGGCTATTGTAAATAATGCTGCAGTGAAAATGAGGGTGCAGAAATCTTTTTGAGTTAGTATATTCATTTTCTTTGGAAAAATACCCAGGAATGGAATTGCTGGATCATATAGTAGTTCTGTTTAATTTTTGAGGAAACTCCATAGTTTCCTCATGTTTTCCATAGTGGCTTCACTAAATTATATTTCCAACAAAAGTGCACAAGGGTTCCCTTTTCTCCACTAACTTGCCAACTTTTGTTATTTCTTGGGTTTTTTCATAATATCCATTCTAACAGGTGTGAAGTGATAGCTCCCTGATTTGCATTTCTTGATGATTAATGATGCTAAGCATATTTTCATGTACCTGCTGGCCATCTGTATGTCATCTTTGGAAAAAATGTCTATTCAGATCTTCTGCCCATTTTTAAATTAGTTATTTTTGTTGTTATTGAGTTGTATGAGTTCTTTAATATATATGATTTGCAAATACTCTCTCCCACTTGGTAGGTTGACTTTCATTTTGTTGATGATTTCTTTTGCTGTGCAGATGCTTTTTACTTTGATGTAGTCCTATTTGTTTATTTTGCTTTTGTTGTCTTTGCTTTTGGTGTCAAATCCAAAAAATCATCTCCAAGACTGATGTCAAGGAGCTTACTGCTTATGTTTTCTTCTAGTTTTGTGGTTTCAGGTCTTATGTTCAAGTCTTTAAATCATTTTGAGTAGACTTTTGTGTATGGTGTAAGATAGTGGTCTGGTTTCATTATTTTGCATGTGGCTGTCCAGTTTTCCCAATACCACTTATTTGAAGAGTCTGACCTTTCCCTATTGTGTATTTTTTACTTCTTTGTCATAAATTAATTGGCCATATGGACATGGATTTATTTCTGGGCTGTCTGTCATCTAGTTTGACATCAGGGAGCATGATGCTTTCAACTTTGTTCTTCTTTCTCAAGTTTGCTTTGGCTATTTGGGATCTTTTGTGGCTCCATTCCAATTTTAGAATTGTTTATTTTATTTATGTGAAAAATTATATTGGAATTTGATAGGGATTGCACTGAATATGCACATTACTTTGAATAGTGTAAACATTTTCCAATATTAATTCTTCCAATGCATAACCCACAGAATGTTGTTCCATTTATTTCTGTCTTCTTGAATTTATTTCATTAATGTCTTATAGTTTTCAGTGTACAGATATTTCATCTCCTTGGTAAAATTTATCCTCAGTCATTTTGTTCTTTTGGATGCAATTATAAATGGGATTTTTTTCTTCACTTCTCTTTCTGAGCGCTTATTATTATTGTATAGAAATGGAACAGATTTTGTATATTTATTTTGTATCCTGCAAATTCACTAAATTCATTGATTAGTTCTAACAGTTTTTTGATGGAGTCCTTAGGGCTTTCTATACATAATATCATGTCCTCTGCAAATAGTGACAGTTTCACTTCTTCCCTTCCAATTGGAATGCCTTTTATTTCTTTTTCCTGACTAATTGCTCTGGCTAGGACTTTCAGTACTATGTTCAATAAAAGTGATGAGTGTGGTCATCCTTTTCTTGTTTCCCGTCTTAGAGGAAAAGCATTCAGATTTTCACTGATGAATATGATGTTAGCTGTTGGTTTGCCATCTATGGCCTTTATTAGGTTGAAATGTGTTCCTTCTATACCCACTTAGAATTTTTATCATAAATAGATGTTGAATTTTGTTAAATATCTTTTCTGCATTTATTGAGATGATCATATAATTTTTAATTATTTTGTTAATGTAATGTATCACATTGATCTGTGGATGTAGTACCATCCTTGGATCCCTGGAATAAGTCCCACTTGATCATGGTGTGCAAGCCTTTAAGGTATTGTTAAATTTAGTTTACTAATATTTTATTGAGGATTTGTGCATCTATGTTCATCAGGGCTATTGGCCTGTAATTTTCTTGTGGTGTCCTTGTGTGATTTTAATATCAGGGTAATGCTGGCCTTGTGAAATGAGTTTGGAAGTGTTCCCTCCCCTTCTATTTTTTATAAGTATTTGAGAAGGATTGGTATTAATTCTTCTTCAAATATTTGGTAGAATTCATCAATAAAGCTGTCTAGTCCTGGACTTTTGTTGGGAGGTTTTTGATTACTGATTCAAATCCTTACCAGTAATCAGTCTGTTCTAATTTTCTATTTCTTCATGATTCAGTCTTGGTAGGTTGTATGTTTCTAAGAATTTATCCATTCCTTTTAGGTTGTCCATGGGAATCTTAACTAAAGTTACAGTGGATAAATTATTGTGAAAAAGAGTGAAATGAGACACAGAAGCAACAAATAATAGTCATTATTACCTTATTCAAATACCCATGCACTGTCTTGATTTTCCCCCTTTTCATATTTTCTATGTTATCTCTATTCATTTATCTAATATGACAAATAGCATAATTTTCTCTTTAGCAGTTAATGCATCCTGAACATTATTGCACACCTTAAGCACCTAACAGTTTTTTTAATACACACTGATCACTTAAAAAATGGTTACTTATGAAATCTATAACTCTTTTCTCAAATAATGTGTCAGAGATTTTTGAAATATCTGAAACTCTGAGAAATTATTGAATCCCTACTGGCGCATATTAGGTGTCTTATAACTACTTGTTGAATAAATAAAATGTATGAATGAAGAAAGAATAAGAGCATACACTTACATAGTTGTACCATGTGCATAATTGTACCATGTACATGTTTTACATATTTTACATATTATTTAATATTTATAACCTTATGATATAGGTAAATGATCGTCTTATTACAGGTGAAACAAACTGAGTGCCACGTTGTTAGTAAATCACAAAACCAATAATGACACCCAGGCACCCTGACACAAGTCATTTCTATCAACCACTATGCTGTGAATGAATTTAGCTCAATAAAGGAATAATTGGAGCTACAGTTTTTTACGATATGTATCATTTTTCTATGAAATCTTTAGCTCAAATAAGTTTTACTATTTTATGTCACATTGTGACTCCTTAATGGAATTTTGATAAAATGAACATTAACAGTAAATGCTGGACTCTCTCACTGAGTCATACATGAGTTTATAAACGTATAGTATATGTAATTTTCTTAATTTTAAGGATCCTATATTATGAGATACTATCTGAACAATGCAAGTTAAAGTGTGCTTGCCAGTGTCAACACTAGCAGCATACAGAGTAAAGAAAAAACAACAATTGGGATATTGCATTATTATGAATGCAATTTCGTCAGCATCTTTTAAATGTACCTAACCAAAGATTGACAGTAAATTTAATGAGCAATCTGTTCCTATGCTGAATGTGCGTGATGCTATTATATGAAATGGAAACAACTGGAAATGTGTCAGAAATGCACTTTACAACATTAGTTGAAAATGCCATTGATTGATCAGTGTCACACTGTTTGACCTCCAAAACTACCTCTGCAGTTTGGAAAACAAATGACATGTGAAGGAAAGTTTCAAGCAAAAATCCACATTTAAAGAAAAACTCAGCTATTCTTTCATAGAAAAAATGTCAGTGTCTCTTTGAAGCAATATGCCAATAAAATGTCTCCAGTCACATAAACAAAAGCAAGTGATAAATTATGTTGCCTTATCTTTTGGCTATGCCAGGCATCCATTTGGTCAACCACTGCATACATTGTTTTACTCCTACAGCTGTAAATTGTAGGAGTAAATCTGCTGTACTACTTTCTTCTAAATGCACCTAATTTAATGGATATTTATAGAGAAATTATTTCAGCTTACCTGACTACTGAAATGTGAGGTAGAAACAGTAGAGTCATTTAATGCTTTCCAGAATGCCATCCCAGACTGTGGGTAGGAAGCAGCATCTCATGAATTGAAGTTTACCCTGACTGGATCCCAAACGCGATCCCCTTCAGTTTTCCTTTTTCACATAAACAAGTGCTATTTGATAGGTCTGACTGATTAAATTTAGTAAAATGAGCCATCACAGCAGCCAGAAGCAGAGAATCAAATCGTGATCATTTGGTGAAACGAGAGTTGGCAAACTCATAAGTTTTAGCTTTTAACTTTGCTTAAATCGCCCATACCCACTCAGCGAGGATGAGTGAGGACAGAAGTGCTAGTTGAGCCAAAAGAACATTAAGAAGACTAACAGGGCAAAGGTGGCAAAGTTTTCCTAAAGCATGAAGAGTGTTAATTAGCTGATTTGTAGAGGAAACTAAAGGAGTTTATCTTGTTATGATCAGCCAGGACATGATCTAGTTACTACCCAAGAGTGAAGATTATTCATTTCAAAGAAAAAACACAGAAAAAGATAGGAGGATTTGATGTATTATTAAATGTTGCAAATTAACTGGAAGGCATTAATTTGAAATTCTAAACTTTTATTATTTTTAAACATGTAAAATAGTAGTATCCAAGAGTTTACATTCAAAATCAGTAGTTCCCTCTCCCTCCATAACTTTGTCAAGTCTCCAGAGGCAACTACCTTTGACCTTATCTTTTATTAGTTATTCTGATAGTAATGGCCAGAATTCAAAAAGACATGCATATATGCTCTTTCATAACGTATTGGCTTTTTCTATTGTCTTCAACTCTCGCCGTGAAAGATGAGGGTACAACACATCTTTTCTGCCACTTCCCCTATTTCTCCTCACACCCACTTGATCAAAATTTTAAATCACTTTTAGTACTTCAATTGATTATTTTGTAAATGGGAATGATACACATTCTCTATTTCTTGTTTAATCGTCTTTATACATTCTCTCTTAATTACTGACTGGGTATGAATATTATCATCCCTCTAATTGCTCCATATCCCTTCCCCACTCCTCACTTCCTTTTCAACATTTGCAGCTCCCTATACTTTTATATTATCAGGGTGAGTACTTTTTTCTTTAAAAATATATGTATTTAGTACTTTGTCCACAGATAATTTCTGAAGGTTGAAAACAAGCTTTTACATCAATCTGACTATAAATATTTTTCACGCCAAAAATACACAGCAGAGGTAAAAAGCATCCCCTTCTTTATTAGCATCTCTAAGGTCCAATGTCAGGGCAAGAATAACACTCACAGAGGAATGTTCCTAACACCAAGGACAAATTCTATTTTCTTATATTCTATTAATTGTTCTAAATAATGACACATTTTACTTTGCTTCATATGTAGACCTTGATTATTACTTGTGTTTGGTTTGTTGTTTTGTGTTGTTTTCTTTTTCCTCAATTTTCTAATTTTCAATTCTTGTGGTGAGAAAAGAGAGAGAATTCCTTCGATATATCACTTAGTATCTATCTTCCAGCAATTTTTTTGCGTTCAGTTACTTGACTGTTCGCTAGCTAATGTCTTGTTTGGATAATCATTCTGGAGCCACTGATATATTCAGTCCTAGTATGACTACTTTCAGTGTTCTATAGACTGAATATTTGTGCACCACCCGCCCCCCAATTCATATGCTGAAAGCTGTTCCCCCAGTGTGATAGCAGTTGGAAGTGGGGACTTTAGGAGTTGATTAGGTCCACCCTCATGAATGGGGTTAGTGCCCCTTATAAAAGATATCCCAGAGAGCTCCCTTGCCCTTTCTGCCAGGTGAGGTTAAAAGATAGCCATCAGCTTCCCTGGTGGCGCAGTGGTTGAGAGTCCGCCTGCCGATGCAGGGGACACGGGTTCGTGCCCCGGTCCGGGATGATCCCACATGCCGCGGAGCAGCTGGGCCGGTGAGCCATGGCCGTTGAGCCTGCGCATCTGGAGCCTGTGCTCCGCAAACGGGAGAGGCCACAACAGTGAGAGGCCCACATACCGCAAAAAAAAAAAAAAAGATAGCCATCAGTAAATCAGGAGTGGGCTGTCACCAGACCTGGAATCTGCTGGTGCCTTGATCTTGGATTCCCCAGACTCCAGAACTGTGAGAAATACTTTGTTTGTTTATAAGCCACCAGTCTATGGTATGCTGTTGCAGCAGCAAACAGTCTAGACGCAGGCCCTGCTGTGGAACCATCATCCTAGGGTTTAGTTTAGTTATGGCCACTGTTTCTGCAGTTCCACAGCCTCTTTTCCCATTGTTTTTTACCTCTGTACTGAGCAACTTCCTCTGAAATGGTGTGTGGAGGACAGTTGTTTAAGATGCTATCATTTATAAAAAATGTATTTATCTTGAATGTATAATTGGGCAGTTTGTTTCAGTGTAGAATTCCAGGTTGAATATCATTTTCCCTTAGAAATTTGAGGTTATTCTTCCCTTCTATAATCTAAAGTTGATAAAAATACAGGCCTTATCCTTCCTTTTTAGGAGCCGACCTGCTTTTCCTCTTCATTCTTAAAGTTTTTGAGAACTTCTCCTCATTCCTAGTGCATTGTAAATTCAGAAAGTAAACCTATACATGGGCCTTTAATCATTTATTGGATCTGGCAAGTTTTCTTTTTCTCTAATTTCTCCTCTTTTTTAATTCTAATTAATTGAAGTATAACAGACATATAGAGCAGTATATGAACCTATAGATTATTCAATGAATGGTCCCAAAGTGAACATATTTCTCATATCTTGACCATCCATGTCAAAAAAAAAAGATTATAGAAAGATTTTCTTACACTGACTCCTAGTTACACTTCCCATCCCATACAACGTAACTCTTATTCTAATTACTAAATATGTAAACACATTCTACCTTTTTTTTCTAACTTTTATGAATGGAGTCATACTAATATATATACTTATATGTCTGGATTTTTTATCCAACATTAGCTTTATGAGATCAAACCATGTTTTTGAATGTAGTGGTGGTTCCTTTGTGGATTATTTTATTTTAGTCATACTGATACATATTAGAATATCTCATTGTCATGTTGATTTGCATTTTTCCCATTATTAATGCTTGGTTAGAATTTCAAGCTTATTGAATACTTGGATGCCAGCTTTTGGTGATTTCTTGCCCAAGGCTTTTGTCAGTTTTCTACTAGGTCGTCTGCCTTTTTCATACTGATGCATAGCAATTCCTTATATATTTGTTGCAAATATATTCTTCTCTTTAGCTTTTTTCTTTTCCACTCCTTTAATGAGGCCACTTAACAGAATTCTTTAATTTTAATATTATCCAACTTACTGTTTTCCTTTATATTTAAGGGCTTTTGTGTCCTGTTTACCTAGCCCAAATTTATAAGATATTTTTTACTATATTCTAAAAGCTTTAATGTTATGCTTTTCATATTTTAGACCTACAATCAACATGAAATGGATTTTTGTGTACAGTGTGAGATAAAGGTCAAGTTTCATTTCTTCCATGAAAAGATCCAATTCATCCAGAACCTTTTATTGAAGAGAACATCTTTCCTTTAATATTATGCAGTAAAATTCTTGTCGTAAATCAAGTACTCACATATGTGTGGGTCTGTTCTGTTACACTGGTCTCTTTGCTGTCCTTTGTGCCAGTTTCATCCTGTATTAAATCAAGTAGCTTTAGAATATTTCTTGATTTCTGA
Source organism: Delphinus delphis (assembly GCF_949987515.2). Taxonomy (NCBI): domain Eukaryota; kingdom Metazoa; phylum Chordata; class Mammalia; order Artiodactyla; family Delphinidae; genus Delphinus; species Delphinus delphis. The sequence goes on from NC_082700.1 coordinate 59,932,870, forward strand.
GAGACTAAATCTTTACACAGTGTTATTTTTCAAGAGTTGTCTTGGATATACTTTTCCCTTTGAATTTTGATGAACATGATTAGAATGATTTTGTCAAAATCCATTATAAAACCCTCTGGGATTTTAAATCACATTGCATTAAGACCATAAATTAATTTGGAGAAATTTCCTCTCTACAATTTTGAATCTTTCGATATTTGAGCATGGTGTATTCCTCCACTGATTTAAGTCTTCCTTAAGGCTCCTAATAACATTGTATGGCTTTTGGAAAGGATTTCCAAATATTTTCTTAGATTTGTTCTTAATGCATTTGATGACTTTCTGTGATACAGAAAATATATTTAAATTTTATTTTCTAGGTTACAACTTCAAGACATTATGGAGACCTGATTTACCATTCCCAACTTTAACAACTAGGGAATTGGACAAAATATCTGAAACAAGGATTTCAGATACTGAAACAAAGCAGGACTGAGATCCCTTAGAGAAGGAATACAATAATGTGAACCCTAAAATTACCTCAGCTTGGCGACAATGTTTGAGACAATGTAGGGATGCAGTACCCCACCAGAGTCTTGTAATGTTGCTGAGTTGAGGAGACTGAGATAGGAATTTAAGGAGGCCAAGGTAGCTAGAACTTATAGGGCAGAATACTAAGGAGAAGGGAGCAGAGATTTACACAAAGGACCCCTTGAATTATTAAGTCTTGCTCTGGGTATGCATAACAAGAAATTACCTAAGACTAGAGAAAGAACCATTAGAAATAAGTAAGCCAGTTTCTGAAGCTCACGCAGGACTGAAATAATTTGTGTCCTACCAGCTAGAGTGGAAAGACCCATAAGGTATAAGATACTGAATAGAATTCTAAGAAGGGTATCACCTTAGTAGGGGCCTAAATTAGCACTACAGTAAAGGAAGTAAACTGAAAACTATTCAGCCCTTGCTCTTGCTAAGTTTCATAAATTTGGAAAAGATTGGAAATACTTATGAAGAAATAAACATAGATCATCATGTCTTAAGGTTGGCAGGTACCTTTTGAGTAGTCCAACATTCAGATCTTCCTCGACTTATGATTGGGTTATGCCCCCAATAAGCTCATTGTAAGTTGAGATCATCATTAAGTCAAAAATGCATTTAATACACCTAACCTACCAAACATTTTAGCTTAGCCTAGCCTACCTTAAACATGCTCAGTGCACTCACATTAGCCTACAGTTTGGTAAAATCATCCACCACAAAGCCTATTTTATAATAAAGTATTGAATAGCACTTGTAATTTATTGAATACTGTGCTGGAAGTGAAAAACAGAATGGTTGTCTGGGTACAGAATGGTTGTCAGTTTATTGGCTGTATACCCTCGTGCTCATGTGGCTGACTGGGAGCTGCGCTTCTGCCACTGCCCAGCATCATGAGAGAATCATACTGCATATTACTGGCCCGGGAAAAAATAAAAATTCAAAGTATGGTTTCTACTGAATGCATAATGCTTTCACACCATCATAAAGTCAAAATATTCTAAATTCAACCATCATAAGTCAGGGACATCTGGACTCACATTTCAAATGAGGAGTTAAAGTCTCTAAGGTGAAAAGTGACTTGGTTGTTGGCATAATGTGCAAATAAAAAATAAATGCAAAGGGAGATTGAAAGGTATATTTAAAAATAAAACACTTTGTATTAGTCTCTAACTTTCAAAACCACATTAATTTATGTTTGGAATATTAAAAAGCAACAGGTATCTTCAATAGCTAATCAAAACAAAAGAACATATAGAATAAAAATACCCAAATGCAGTTACAAGGGAAAATTGAAACTTAAAAGCAAATTATTTTTAGATAGATATGGGTCAAGATACTGCCAAAAGAGAAAACAGTGTTAAAATAAGAGCAACGCAATTTACAAAAGAATAAATGTCATAAAAATATTGTCTTTTTAACTTACACTACTTTTAAACTATTTTTTAAAGTTATTCTAACTCATAAAATTCTTTTGATTTCAATTTAATTTAAAAAATTTTATCAAGTACATCTTTCAAGTTATGGAATTATTTCAAACTTTAAAAAACACCCTTGTACTTAATCTCTGGATAAATCATGAACTCAGTTATAAATTTGTAAAGGTTTATAACAGAATATTAACTAGGAGCTCTCTAGGACCATTGTAAATAATTGTCTGATGGCAGCTGTTTCCCAGCATACATAATAAACACACACGAACTGGAGAGTCAACATTCTAATCTATAACAACTGATACAATAATCACTACAAACCTATATGGGGAATGAAAGAGATTATGGTTGCCTTTTAAAGCTTCCACTCTACAATACCCTACTTTCAACCTCATATCTTAAAAGCAGCATAAAGATCAATAAGCATAGATATATCAATGCTTCTTTGAGTTCTTCCAAATATCCCTTCCTGACATTGCTTCCAAATGTATGTCCGATTTGTTCCAGCTGGGCACCTGTTCTGACTTGATTGGCACCTAAAATAATTTTGCATTTAAGGTTTTGAAGTGTTCTTTGCTTTCTTTAACTTTGACTCTTGGGCTCAGACTCAACACAAGGTTCTTTTTACTGTTAAAAATGTAATGTTTATCCTCAGAAAACAATTTTTAGACTCAGAAAATGGGTTTATACCCTTTGTATCAATACCATTTGTAACCCTCTTTAATTATTGATATATTATGAATATTTTATATGTCAATATACTTATTACTGCAATAAACATTAGGAATTCTTCTGTGTGTTTTACATATATAACCTAATTCAATCCTCACAGCAATCTTCTTGCTTCCTATTTCACTGAGAAAATTGAAACCTTCAGCAGAGAACTTCACAGGTTTCTACCAACAAATTGGCCCCATCTATCAGCATTTGTCCCTCGTTTTTTTCCCCCATCTATTGCCAGAGATGATCTTACCAAACTTCTATTCTAGACCCAGCCTCTCTACAGGAGTACTAGATCCCATTATGTCATCACCTCAACAATGCTCTTCTCTTGCTTCTAAATCATGTATCTATATTTTTTACTCTCTACTGAATTATTCTTACTGAATGGGCTATTTGATCCATTTCTAATGAGCTTGATCAAGACCCTACTTCCCCTCCTGCCTCTTCATTTCTTTCTTCTTTTTGCAGCAAAACTCGTCAAAAGTTTTGTTGTTCCAATTCCTCTCCTCCTGGGCTCTCTTAACTCACCTCAGTTAAGCAGGAAGCCACGAAACTGCTCTCATCCAAGTTGCCAATGGTTACCTGTTGCTAATCTAAGTCAGTTTTCAATCCTCATCTTACTTGATATATAAGAAGAAGTTCATCAGATCCAGTTGATCTCTCTCTCTCTCTCCCCCCACCCCTTTCTTAATTTATCTTTCAGTACCCCACAATTCCCTGTTTCTTTTTTACTTATTGGTTGGTGCATTGCAGTCTCCTTTACTGGTTTCATCTTTTATCCTCTAGCACTTAATGTGCTGATACTTCAAAACTCAGTCCTTGTTTTCTTTATACTCTCTCTCTCAGGAAAAATATTCATTTTCATAGTTTCAAATACTTCCCAAAATTTACCTCTAACTTTTCCATGATGTCCAGATTAAATACATAATTGCCTATTCAAAATTTCAATTGGATGCTTAATAATCATCTCAGATTCAACATGTGTGAAAATGATCCTCTTTACTTGCTTTCTCCCTTCACACCCCCTCCTTCCTTCTGTCTTCCCCATCTCAGTTGATGGCAAATCCACCTTCCAGTTGCATAGGTCAAAAAATATTGGAGTCATCTTCAACTCTCGTTTTTCTATTATCTAAATTTAACGTCATCCAATTCTTTTGTCTTTACCTCTAAAACATATCCAGAATACAAAAACTTCTTACCATCACCATTGCTGCCTTCCTGGGTCAAAGTGTGTCCTCATTTCTAACCTGAATTGCTGCAATACTATAGCCTCAAAACAACAACAAAAAAACCTGCTTCTGTCCTTGTCCTATACAATCTATTTCCATGCCATTATCCAAAGTAATTTCATTTTCTTAAAGCTTTATTGAGATATATGTAATATACAAAAAACTGCATATATTTAATATAAAATTTGATGAGTTTGACATATGCATACACCCATGAAAGCATCACCACAATCAAGGTGGTGGGAAAGTAAAATGGTACAACCGCTATGGAAAATAGTACAAGGTTCCCCCACACACATTAAAACTAGAACTATCATATGATCCAGCAATCCCACTTCTGGCTACCTCTTCAAAAGAATAGAAATCAGTATTTGAAGCGATATCTACACTCCCATGTTCATCCATTGCAGCATTATTCACAATAGCAAAGATACGGAAACAATCCAAATGTCCATCAACAGACAAATAGATTAAAAAAAAGTGTGTTATATTTATACAATTATTCAGCCTTAAAAATGAAGGAAATCCTGCCATTTGCAACAACATGGATGGACCTGGAAGACATTATGCAAAGTGAAATAAGTCTCAGACAGACACTGCATGATTCTACTTATATGAGGTATTTAAAATAGTCAAACTTAAGGAGAAATTCTTTTAAAACCCAAGTTGAATGATGTCTTTCCTCTGTGTAAAAATCTGTGCTGTGTTTGTCTCATAGTAATGGTCACAGTTCTCCACAAGGCCATCAAGGCCCATCATTATCCAGGCCGCTTACCATCTCTTCAAGGACTTCTGTCCACCCAATTGCTCCAGTCACATGGACCACCCTCCTTTTCCTACAACACATCATGCATGGTCTGCTTGCAGGGCCTTTGCTCTGCTATTCCCTCCACATAGGACACTCCCTCTGCAGGTATCTTCTAGGCTAAATCTCTCACCTTCAATCTTTGCTTAAATTTCACCTTTTAAATCAGGTTTACCCAGACCATGCTTCCTAATTCTGCAAACAAGCCCCTACTCCTACCCCAGCATTCATGAACTCTGTGTACTTACCATCTAAAATAGTAAATAATTCACTTATTTGTAACTATGCTTCTTGTTTGACATCTCCCCAAAAATAAATTTCACAATTGGTGTATTTTGTGGTCTATTACATTCACTGATACATCCCAAGTGCCTAATTTACATTTTGCAACATAATAGACATGAAATATATTTGACAAATGACTAAATATTAATGGGCATCTATACATTTTTAAATCTGAATTCTGTGTTCTTTTAGTAATATTTTTTCATTATTACTATTTTTATTTAAAATGCTCTTAATTTCTAAGGATACTATTTTACATATTAAGTTCTATCTGGAGTTTATTTTGATATAAAAAATGAGTAAGATCTTTTATACTAGGTAGCCAATTGTTTCTATACCATTTGTTAAGTAATTCATTCTTTCCCCATCCTGGAAGCCAAGTGAAGAAAGTATAAGGAGAAGGCAAAATCAACTGGGCGTAAAGCTATATAGGGTGAGAACGTGATGGCTGCTAACAACTGGCTTTAGCAACTTATTTATACATAGACTGTATGTGTGCCTTGTGTCTATTTCTAGACTTTTTATATCATTCCCTTATACAGTTTATTCCCACCCAGAAGCTTGAGTGATTCTTTTAAAACATAATGTCATTTCTTTGCTCAAAAACCTGCTCCTACATTTCTCTCATGGTAAAAGCCACATGTGTGTCTGTTCTTTTGCTAGTAATTTATCTTTAAAATGGTTAATTTTATAATATATTTTTATATAGGTAAATCTCAAAATCTATTGTTTTTACACATAGTTTCAAAGATTATTTTGTCAACCCACTTTTAACTTTTAATTAACGTACATCAATGAATTTTCCATGAGGTCTAAGAAAAGCCTCGAAGGATGAGCTGGCTTGAATAGAATATGTTGACACCTAGTGGGTTAGGTTGGCTGATAGATCACAGGTCGCCATCATCCACTTTTCATCAGATCGGTGGCTGTGACCTGGCCACACCTACCACACAGTGAAAATCCCACTCATCTGGAGGAGAAAATAAGAGAAGTGAAGCCGGAACTAATATTGTGACTCCCAGGAGAAGGCAGGCATGTTGTGCCTAGTGATTCCAAGTCCCTTCCTTTCAAAGGGAGTGTGACCTAACCCCCCAGCTCACTGCATCACTCCCAGCCCAGGTTGGCTTATTTCTATAGGCATAGGTCTAGGAAAAACTGGTTGATCATGAATCCTGTGAAACAGGCTACCCTGACATCGTGGTAGAACCCCAATACTGATGACTTTAGGTATCTTCTAAAGCAGTGGTCAGTAAGCATCTTTTTGGTAAAGAGCCAGTGAGTAAATACTGTAGGCTTTACAGACTTCATACAGTCTCTCTCCAATCTCCTTCCCCTCCTCCTCTTTCTTCAGCTTCTTTTTTTTACTCTTTAAAAATGAAAAAACCCACAGGCCTTACAAAAAATAGGCTAGAAGCTGGGTTTGGTCCACAGGCTATATTTGGCAGCTCCTGATGGAAAGGGAGATGTCTGTCTTATTTAAATTTTTATCAAGCTTTTTTCTCTGCTATTACCTTATCTAGAGAGTACCTTAAACATGTAGCTTATATTTCAACTGAACTTCAAGAAATAAATTCTTTACTCTCTCAAGGATTCTTCAGATTCCCGGGTGTGGCAGCCATGAAGCTACGCCACTCAGGTCACATGCTGTGGGGAGCACACTTAACTGACCGACCTTCAGGAAGCCCTCTGTATCCATGGCTTCATTCATGCTGAGGCCACATCTCCCTCAGGCTGTTTCTAGTCAGTGAGTGAGCATGGCAGAGATACTAAGAAAGCCTACAACTGCAAGACATGGGTATTCCCATGATGGGTGACTTGGGGTCAGAGTCCCCATTAGCCTGGCTTAACTTTTCTTAGTAATATACTGTAGTCTGAGACTCCTCCCACCCAATCCTTTTTCTCAGCCCCTTTATTTCCACAGGTGTCAGACTTGCATGGTGACCAAAAGACTCTCCCTGTGCCTCCTTTTATCTCTCATTGGTGTTTCTTCCAATTAAACCTCTTAGTCATCTAATCCCACTTGGTATCTCTCTGAGGACCCAGCCTAACACCGGGTGATTCCACCTCTGAGAAGCAAATGGCCTCCATGCTGTTTCTCCTCTTCACCCGTTAAAAGATATTGGCTAGGGCTGCCATGACAAAGTACCACAAACTAGGCAGCTTAAACAACAGAAATGTATTGTACCACAGCTCTAGAGATTGAAAGTCCAAGATCAAGTTGTCTGCAGGATTGGTTCCTTTTAGAGGACTTGTGGTAAAAATCTGTTCCATGTCTCTCTCCTAGTTTCTGTGATTTGCTGGCAATCTTGGGTGTTCCTTCCTGTGTCTTCACATCATCTTCCCTCTGTACATGTCTCTCTCTTCACATGGCACTCTTTTTATAAGGACACCTGTCATATTGAATTAGAGGCCCACTCTACCCCAGTAGGACTTTATTTTAATTAATTATATCTGCAGTGACACTATTTCCAAATGAGGTTACATTCTGAGGTACTGGTGGTTAGGATTTCAACATATAAATTTTAGGGGGACACAGTTCAACCCAAAACACCAAACATGACACTTAACCTCCTCCTCAGGGACCACATGATCAAAACAAATAAAAAATTACCTCTCATAAAACAGTAGTGAAGATTTGAGGGTGATTATAATGTTCATCACAAAGCAAAATGTAAGAATGCTTATTTGGTATTCTTACAGGACATTTCAGCCAACCACCACTAAGCGACAGGTTGCCTCAGTAAACAATCACCTACTTATTACCTGCCTCCTGAGATTTTTACTAATCTATCTCCCCCTCCCATTTTTCTCCTCTTTCACGTCTTCCTTCTTCCTTTCCTTGGGAAAGAGAAATCCATCTCATTTTCTCTTTCATATCTTATGACTATTGCCCAGGAGTGAAAATGGCACTATTGCAATAAACAGGTCTAGTCTCTTTGGACGCAAAACGCACCTTGAAATAATATTTTACCCTCCTCCTTCAGGCAGCAGACAAGCAATATAAAATGTTATCACAGGAGCTTATGGAGTATACAACACAAATTTATTGCTTCATAAGACTGATGGCTCTAGAATACAGTGAGCCGCAAATGGGACATGGCACGTTTTATAGTAAGGCAATTTTTCTTAAAAACATTTTTATCATAAAGTTTTCTCCCCTTTAGAAAAATATTAGTATTGACAGTTAATAATACGTTTTAAGGCCAGGTGACATGAACATAAATCATGATTATCCTCCCATAAATTCGTACGTTTTCATAACGATTTAACCCTCTCTCTGAGTGACAGTGGCTCCAGTTCTGTGCATAGGGGACTATTCCAAACAGCATAGAATAATCAGCTGACAAACACTCTCCATCTCAAGCAGAGCTGTCATGCTTTTGGAATCCAAACTTAGCAAGTTCATGCAAACTAACAATTTAAGTAGATAACATCCCTTGTGGGTTACGTGAATTTCGTCCATCTTGCCCTAAGATTTTATTCCCTATCTGAACACCAATTTTGGATAATTGGACTATGTAAGAGAAAGAAATCATGACATTTAAGCATGGCAAAAAGAGAATCGTGTTGCTTTTACTTGACCCTTCTATGACTCAGGACTAAGTATCGGTCATATCAAATTCAAGTAGGACACAAACTTTACCCAAAGGTTTGCACCTATTAGAACTACCATATCGCCATAGCATGGGATCCTGTAGGTACACTTGATATCAATGCCAGCTTACAAGACAAGCCATATCAAAGTAATTTCCCAAACAGATTATTGCTTTCCTCATTGGAATTGGAACTAGATGTTAGTATAATAAATTGTCATTGCAGTTCCTAATACTTGCAAGGCTAGCTTGCTTGCTTCTGAATTATGAAGTTTAGAAATCCAAGAGTTACCTCTAACTCCTCACTTTCTCTCACACCTAACCTCATCTTTAACTCTATCTTTTCCAAGACTTCATCTTGATTTTTTTGATTTCCACTGCTTTCACTACTGCCCATCCACTCTTCCTGCAGCTGGAATTTTAAAATATTATGGCCATAAAGAAACTTAAATGTATTATACTCTTGATATAAGTACACATGCTTTGCTCTGTGCTTTACATGATGAATCAACACAATCTCTACACCACCATACATCGGCATGGGAACATTGTGGATTGTAGACAACTTTTAAAAATAATTTCTCTTCTTTCTCTATATTCTTTCAAATAATGTCCAAATTCTCAGCTTGCCCTTTGAAACAAAATCAAAAACTTCTCTGTATTTGCTGATTCCATTTCTCTTTTCCTAATTCTCTATCTTTAAAAATCATTTTAGGATTTAGGATCCACACTATAGAATATATAAGGTTCATTTGCTTATATCTAGCAAAATAATAGCACAATGCCTACCACCCAGGTTAGGCCATAGAGCAGAGTATCAAGGGAATATCTAAAGTCCCCCGCAAGCTCTTTAACAATTATATTCCCATTTGTCTTCCTAGAAGTAAAATTCCATCCTTGGGATTTCTATTTATGGCAATGGTAGACTGGCTTATTTCAGACCAACTCTCCTAGTGATAGAAAGAAAAACATACGAATTGGGAAAATATTTTAAAGGAATCTATTTGATGGAATTAAAATGCTAACAAGAGAGAGTGCTCTTGAAGACAAGTGAGCCTAATATTCTAGGCCTTTCTTCTAGGCATTAATCAGAAGTCAGGAGTCTGAGAAGCCAGAAAGAATATGGTAAGTGAGACATTTAGCAGCACAGAAAATCTTCTGAGCATCTTACAGGAATGGGCAACAAGACTGGATTGCAGGCATACCAAGAGAAGAGGCCTTGGTAAATACTCTGGGATTTTAGTTGTGAATGCCAGGAAAAAAATGAACGAGAAATAGATAAGCCTGCCTTCGAATCACTTAAATTCTATTTGGATTAAGATTTGCCCCTCCTCTAACTGACTGCTAAGAGCAAAGAATTCTCCCTAGGAAAGATGTTTCAGAACCTCAAAATTTCCCTCTAATATTTTATACATGTCCGGAATCCAATCAAAATTCACCAGGAATACCCACAGATAAAAATGAGTAACAGAAAAACAAAGTGAAGAACAACAAAAACACATACATGACAGGCATCGCTCTTTGGAAATAGTATTCCATTTTGTTTTTTGTTCTTTGTTTTGACCTTCAAATTTTTCCTTTATATACTTAGTTCAACCATGTAAAAAAAGGTTTTTTTTTAATGTTTAAAAAGTTTGAAATTTTTATTAAATATTTTGGGTCTTTTAGTAGGAAAAAAATTCATAGTACTGGGAACTTTTAGTAGGAAAGATTTTTAACCTACCAAATTACCACAATTCTACTCAAACTGTCCTGATTGCTTTCATCAGGAACTCCAGGTTGCTGAATTAACGATAAGTTCTGAGTTTTCAGCTTACTTGGGTTATTAGTAGCATATGACATAGTTGATCACTTCTTTCTTCTTGATGTACTTTCTCTACATTTCTTCAGGTACTCTCTCTCTCTCTTGATATTTTTCCTTCCTTACTGGCCATTCCTTCTCAGGAGCTAATATTGGACCTTCTCATCTTCTCAACACTAAAGTATGAGAAAACTCAAAGGCTCTGTTCTCTATCTTATTCTCAGTTCTCTACATTATTTCTCTGGGTGATCTCATATAGTACCATGCTCAAAATACCATTTATGCACTGATGGTTTCTAATGAGTATCTCCAGCCTCAAATTTCTCTTGAACTAAAGACTTGGCTAACAACTGACCATTTGAAATCTCTACTTGCATATCTAAAGAGGACCTCAAACAAAAGTCCTGACTCTATTCCTTACCTGTTCTGTTATATTCTGCTTTCAGTAAAGGGCACTTCCATTTATTGAGGTGCTCAGGCTGAAAAACTGTTTTTCATCCCTGGCTACTCTTTTTCGTGTATCTCACATTTGATCCCTATGAAATTACTGTCACCTGTACCTTCCAAGTATCTGGAATCCAAGTACTTTTACCGCTGTACACCTCCTCCTTCATTCAAGTCATCACTTCCATTCAGACAGATTATTCCAACGTCATTACATTTCCTTTCACTTATATAATGCTCATTTATTCTCCATAGAACAGCCAGAGTAATCCTACCGACGTGGAGAGGAGACCCTATCACAGCTTATATCCAACACCTCTACTGTGTGTTTTAATTACCCAGAATAAAATCCAAGTTCTTTACCTAGTCAACAAGGCTTCGTGACATTTGGTCCCTGTCCTCCCCTCTGATCACATCCCTCCCATTCTAACCCTTATTCATCATGTTTCAGCTACACTGCACTCTTGGCTATTCTGTGAACATGCCAAGCATACTCCTACCTCAGGTAGTTTACACCTGTTAGCTTTTCTGCCTGGATTTTCAACACGACAAAGCCAAATGGGAACCTGAACAGCAGTTTAATCCTCAGTGAGCTCTGCCCTAACTACTACACTTAAAATAGCGGCCTCCATCACCCTCTGTCCCCTAACTCTACTTTAGTTCCATTCATAGAATTTATCTCCACCTTACATACTGTATATGGGTTTCTTTATTTCTTTAAGTGCTTCCTCTCCTCAAAAATTTAATCTTAATATAAACTTGGAATGTTTCCCTTTTATTCACTGCTGTATCATCAGCTCTGGAACTAGAGCCTGGTACAGAGTAAATGTTCAGAAAACAAAATGTAATTTAATTGGTACAATCTCACTGTATAGAATAAAAGATGAAGGCTAAGATAGTTCTGTATGTTTCCCAATGTCATAGAGATAGTAAGTAGAATAGCTGGAAATTAAACCTGGTCAGTTTTAACACAATAACAAAATGAAACAAAATCAAAAAAAGTGATATTTCCCATTGCCCCTTGCTGTACCCATAAAAATTTCTTTGCAAGGTATTCATGACTTCACAGCCTGACCCCCCAGTCTGTCTCTTGCTTCTCATCTCACCTTATGAATCACTTTCTTGCAGAAGGCCTATCTAACCTCCAGCTGGGTTGTTTTAGCTGCCTTTCTCCAAAGAGATTGTGCCCTTGTGCACCTCTGTGCTCTGCCTCATACTTACCCCTTAACCTGGAGTGACCTCTTTCCGTGTTGCTAGCGAATGAAATCATCTTTCTTTGAATCTGGTTAAATGTCACTTATACAAATAAGTCAGCTGCTCTCATCTCAGTAAAAATTAATCTCTTTCCTGCCCAGACCCTGCCAAGACACTTAGTTTTTATTGAACTTTTGGCACTTTATACAATGTGCCTTAAATTAAATGTAATGTGCCTGCCCACACCCCTCAGGAGAAACTAAGCTTCACGAGGACAATGGTTTCTTTCTAATGACATTTGCATTCTTCATTTAGGTCTTAACGGTGTTCCATATACACAGTCGTTATTCAGTTAAATATTGCAGGAGTTCTTTTAATTACCCAGTCATATCCAGTTGACCCAATAAACAAAATATCCAATTATTCTCACTTTTAATGTTTTGATGCATAAACTCTTCTCCCTTTTTCTGACTGGCATATGTTACTATAATAATAATCCAACCAATAGCATTTATTTACAACATGTTTACAAATAAATCTACATTACTTAAAATAGAGAACAGCTATTAAGAAAATTTTTTAAATAGTACATAGAGAAAGAGGCAAACATGTATGTCTGGTGTGGGGGAAGGGAATTCTCTTTGAGACATTAAGGGACCCTAGGTTTTCTCAGTCCTTTGAATTCTTTGATTTTACCCCATACTGTTTACAGTGTATCTTCAGTTTCCCTTGTATATATTTATCAGTCTTCAGGAAGTTGGAGTACATATCTGTGGAATAGCAGATATTTTGTTGTAGTTAACACAGAAGATATTTTCTGGAGATACCCTTAAGTAGGTAAATGACAAACAGTTCAGACTTGAGAGTGCCTTACCATGCTAGGATATTTGTATTTATTCCTTATGCAATGAAGGATTTTGAACAGAAAAGTAGCTTAACTAGATTTGAGACTATAACATTGGATTCAGCAGGAAATATAAGCGATCTAGGGAAGAAATTTGAGTCAAGGAGTTAGAGCAAAGAATGAAGACCTCATTCTTGGCAGCATCAGTAATAGTGTGGAAGAAAGAAAGGGGAAATAAAAAAAAACAATGATTGCAAATGTAGACCGTAGACCCTACACAAGCAATTTATTAAAGTATTTGCTAATTCTGATTTTGTTAACATTTATTGAGTGCTTACTATAAATCTCGCACCTAAGAATATAGTTCTATTAAAGTGTAAAATAGTGATTCTCTTTACATATTCAAGGAGATGAGATAAATGATGACATTTGACAAAGGAACAGTAAGGGTTAAGTGTGAGGTGAAGCAGAAAAGGAAGGGTATTTCAAACTGTGGGAACAGCATGTACAGTTCTGGTGGCAAGACAGGGCATGGCAGTCTGAGGAACTCATAAATCCAGTAGTGACTTCAGAAGACGGCAAGAAGGTTCCTGGGTGAGAGGAGGCTGGAAACAGGTGAGGGCTGGGCGAGGAAGGATGATGTGGACTGTGTTAAGAATTTCTCTCTTTTGATAATAGGATTTAGACATTCAAGCAACTTTGCATTGGTTTTACTTTCTTGAATGCATAAGAAAGATATAGGGCAAATATTTTTCCTCACATCCTGGGAATGTTTGAAGTTAAACCCTTTCTGTCCTTCAGATCAGGGAAAAAATTAAAAAGAAAATTCATATTCTAACTTTAATGAAATGCTAAATGAAAAAAAGGATAAAAATTTTTTGTTAGTTTCTCTCTGCCTCTCTCCCGAAACCCACTGGAAAGATAAAATGTGAACCTAGGAACCCTAGAATTGACTTGGGGGTAGGGGATGCTACATGATAAGGACTGAGAAACCTGAAAAACATAATAGGAATATAATTTTTTAAATAGTCCAGAAAGAAATAGGAAATAAGTGAGTTGAACTTGCAAGATATATTTGTGTGAGGCCTTCATAAGCATTCAGGATCTCACATCAGGACCAAATCTGGGGCAATCTAATTTTTACCCAGACTTGCATGACCGTCTCCAGCTGCCTGTTGCTGCCATCCTAGAGCGCTTGTACACAGTAACTGGTATGCTTCAGGGAGGAAAGTCCCCTCTACATTAGAGGACTGGAACTGCACTAAACAAGCTTGAGGCTCCTAGGCCAGGAAAAAAAAAAAAAAAGTGAGAATGCAATAAATAGTTTTGTTGTTTTTTTTCTTTTTTTGCGGTACGCGGGCCTCTCACTGTTGTGGCCTCTCCCGTTGCGGAGCACAGGCTCCGGACGCGCAGGCTCAGCGGCCATGGCTCACGGGCCCAGCCGCTCCGTGGCATGTGGGATCTTCCCGGACCGGGGCACGAACCCATGTCCCCTGCATCGGCAGGCGGACTATCAACCACTGCACCACTAGGGATGCCCAGTAAATAGTTTTAATGCCGTATTCGTGTTTCAGAAGAAGCACTTTGGCTGCAGAATGGTGAAATATCTGACCCAGGAAGGAGAGATTGCAAGCAGCATTTGCAGACTATTGTAATACATGCGTTTACAGATTTTGTGCCGTCCGGGTAGCAGTGGAAATGGAAAAAAATTTTTGGATGTGAAAAGATAAATAAGAGGTAATTTTAAAAAGAATCACTGATGGCATACTGATTGGACACTGAAGTTGAGAAAATAGCATTTAGCCAAAGGATGCCTGCTCATCTGAATGAGGAGGAAAACTAATGAGCTTGGAGTTAAGTTGAGTAGAAAGTTTTCAGGTGATATCTCTGTGCTGATAGGAAATTGAAAATGTAGATATGAGACACTGTTAGAAGTTGGAGGTTAGTGATTTCCATCATATGTGGAGAAACAATAACAAAGAACAAAAAATGTAGTAAGGGTCAGTTGCAATAATTTACAAGTATCATTTTCTAGTCTTCAAAAGAATACTACAGGATAAACAATATCAGGTATACCAGTTAATAGATGAGTAAAGTGAAGCTTATAGAGGGTAATTTGCCTAGATTCTAATTTCAAAGTTTGTCTTC
This sequence comes from Delphinus delphis, assembly GCF_949987515.2. Lineage (NCBI taxonomy): Eukaryota > Metazoa > Chordata > Mammalia > Artiodactyla > Delphinidae > Delphinus > Delphinus delphis. Next base: position 59,947,885 of record NC_082700.1, read on the forward strand.
TTTAATTACTATAATTTTCTGCCTCTCTATAAATGATTGAGGTTGCCCAGAAACAAACAACTCCAGCAAAGGAGAATGGAAAGAAGACTGAGAAGCATACGAAGAACACCAGGAGACTGAAATACTTTCGAAATCAAAGGTAGAGATTTGATGGTTTTGAACCATGATTTTAATGATGTTTGTTAACCTTGAAACGTGCTTCAAAGTCAGCCTTGAAACGTGCTTCAAAGTCGTGCAGGATGAGGAATAAGAACCAGTTATTCTAGTCATCCAAAATAATGTTTGAGCAACTTATCAGTACCACCTACCCTTCCCGGTGCTGCAGATACAACAGTAAACAAAAGAGAAAAATCACCTTCCTAATGGAGACTAAATTATGGTAGAAGATAGATGAACAGACAGTAGCGCAACTGAAGACCATGATTTGACAGCATTGAAGAGTTCATGGGAATTACCTAAGTGAAGTAGATTCTCTGGATAGGTGGCCACAAATTGAAGAATGAAGAAGAGGCAGTGCTGGAATGGGATAAAGAGTAGGCTAATTATTGCTTCAGCTTATATGTCAGAAGAAAGGATCTAACATACAAGTTGCTGGGGAATGTTGACAGCATGTATAAGAACCATACCAAGACGTGACTAGGTGCCTTTGGGGGTTCTTGGATATGTATGGCCTCCTTCTTTTTGCAGTTTCCAACAGAGAGGTTAAAGTGGAAGCTGTAAGTGTTGGTTCGCAAAATTTAGCCTTCATCAGGATCACCTGGCAGGCTTGTAAACCAGAGTGCTGGGTCTACTTCAAGAGTTTCTGATTCAATAGATTTGAGTTAGGGCCCAAGAATTTTCATTTCTAACAAGTTCCCTAGTGATGCTAGGGCTGATGATTGGTGGATGAAACCTTGAGAATAACTGCCTTAAATAAGAGTAAAGTTCGTAAATCCTCAGAATAGTCCAGAATTTAATCACACTTCTTGTTCTCTGTCCCAACCAGTTCTTAATCACTGGCAGCAGAAAGATCTTGAGCTAACTTGAGAAATTCTGTTCTTATTATTTAAAAACTGAATATAAATCTTCAGCAGTCTGGCTTCCTCTATCCCTAAGAAAGTCCCTATGCTTATTATAATAGAGGTGCCCCACACATTGCAAAATGTCAATTTTGCTGCTAAGGAGCGAGTTCTTAAAAGTGCATTTCACAGAATGTACAAAACCAACCAATTAAAAAAACCTTTTCTCACAGCAAGACTTCCCTTTAAGTATTCTAATCGTAAAGAATACCTTGTATTCCTGCAAAAAAGTTGGGTTATGGCTATTATTAATGTAAGGTATGGGATTTTAACATTTGCTTCCTTGTAGAAGTTATTGACTTTGTCTGTTTTTAGTAAATGTTCTTATTTTACTCACAAACTACACTTGTAATAAGCAGCTTGCTTTGTCCATATCACTCCAATGATTCTCTGGCTGGTCTCTCAATCTCCTTGTCCTTTGTGAACACTCTCTTGACCTCTATCATTTTGTACACATTTCAGTTTTTCTAATGTCATGTAACTCTGGCTAGATTCTTCTGTCTTTCAGGTCAAAGCTTCAGTGCCATCCATTGGGTGAGCTCTATCTGACCCCATTCAGGCTAGGTCCAGACTCCTCTGTTGTAAGTGCGCACTGCACATTGATTTTTTTATGTTGTTTTGTTAACTTGATTGAAGTAAATATAGAAATACATTTAAGTGTGTGCATATCTATAAAGATAAAAGTATATGTGTGTATGTATAAATATATATGTACATTTACAAGAGGATACAGGTTGATATATTTTCTGGAAGTTACCACACTTGTATACCAGCACCAATCCAGATCAAGAATCAGAATATTACCAGAATAATTATCTGCCGTCTTGTGCCCCATGAAAGATTTGGACAGGAAGTCTATCGTGCCCTCAGTTCCATGCACATGTAGATAAGCTCTTTAGATCCAAACTTCCCCTGCCTGGGATCTGTCTTCTGCCCTTCACTAGAAGACAGGTTTAGACTTTTCCCAGGGACTTCCTTTCCTGAATCACGGCCAACATTTAGAGATTCTACGGCCCAGCCTGAGGCAGTATGAACATGCGCTTTGGAGTCAACAAGAAAATTACATTAAGCTCCTGGTGCTTCTGGACTCTCTTGAGAGACCTAGAGTTTATCTACTTTATGGGATTTTTGTAAGAATTGTACAGAATAGGTACAATTCTATACCACAAAAGTGGCTCTATTTAAATACTAATTATCGTTCTTTCTTTCTACTGCAGTTGACCCTTGAGCAAAGCAGGGGGTTAGAGGGACCTTCCCTCCAAAATTCACATATAATTTATAGTAGGCCTTCGTTCCACATCCATCGTTCCTCTGAATCCTGGCATTCAACCAACCACTGATGGAACAGTACTGTACTATTTACTATTGAAAAAAACCTGACTATAAGTGGGCCAGTGCAGCTCAAACTCGTGTTGTTCAAAGGTCAACTGTATTTCAATTTCCTGTTTAAGAAAGTTTCTCTGTTCTTCCATAATTGGGCCAAGTATTTCTGTTCTTGTTCTTTAATTCTCTGCCAGCTTGTAGAGATGAAAAATATTTTAAGAGATACAGGATTCTTTTTGACCATATAATAAAAACATCCACCACATATTTTGTGTCTGGAATGAGCATGGTTGGTCAATTTTTAATTATTATCTCCAATTCTCATAATCTTGCTTCAAGGTAGATAAAATTATCTCAGAGATGCAAAGGGATTTGTCCTGCAGAGAGAGCTTATACTCCTGAAAGTAGGATTCGCATGTAGGTATTTGTCATTCCTCTATGCCTCACTGCTCCTGTGTATATTGTGTCATATAAAGGCTGGGTGCTCATAGGAAGAAACACTAAATGAAATCAGGAAAAATACAGTCATTTATTTGAATATTCTACTGCAAGTTCGTAAGAATTTATGTTTTTAAAAAGTCTTGGACTATAACTGAAACTTTCTGTTTTAAACTGCTTATTTGTTGCAAATATTTAAGCAGTGACTGAACAATCTCTAACTGAAATCAAGTGATTGCTGTATGAATGGAGCAAAACGCTTCAACCTCAGCCAGAAGAACATTATTACATTTGTCAATTCCATACTCTCTCTGAAGGAGTAGATTGATTTAAACAAATAAGTTACATGGGTAAAACACCTTTTTAAACACTGACTGCTAATCTCTACACTCTGTTATAGCTTTATCATATCATGTGTCTGTGAGTGTAAAGATACACTTTCAGTACAAGTTGTCATTCAGTCCACAATTTTAACAAAATGGTGGTTGATAAATATCTTCACACAGACATGTTTCTATGTATGTCAAGAGAACTAAGATTCAATGTCAGTGGTTTTGATGTATTCGAGTTTCTGTAGCTGAACGTTGTACATTTATGAGCACAGCAATTCCAGAGTCGTTTTGCAACCTTAAAAGACTGATATACGGCAGGTCTTCCTATCCTCCACTGTGTGTTGTTTTCCTTGTTTGTTCATTATTTAACTGAAACTTAATAATGCCAATGATCCTAACTTAGCTTGTTGAAATTTTGATAGAAGATAGAGATTAAATAGGTAAACACACTATGAAGGAAGTTTATATTACTCTCACTTTCTAAGTTATGGTGATATAAACTATGTTTTGTGAGATAAATATTATGAGATTTAGAAAACTCTACATGAAAAGTACTACTCTTAATTACAAAATTCCAATTTTGGATTTTTAATATGCATTAGTTTTATATAACGAATCTAGGCTTTTGAAAGGACCAACTGCCGTTTTACATTTTAAATTTTCATGATAGTGGGACATGAATACAAATAGGATATCACATTTGCAACTGGTGAGCAAATATCCAATGAAGTAATCTGAAATTTGAGTTTATTTGATGAATGCATTATGAACTTTTTTGAAAGTGAAAATTCTTAAGATGACCTCTTTTGCATTAATTTTTCTACAAATAGGTATGAGGGAAATTTAAAGTCAAATGACAAGATTTTGAGAATTTTTTACCCTGATGTTTTTTATAGGTCACCTCATGAATTTTAATAAAGCATGAAATAAATTAATGCATATTTATCCTTGATACTAGTAATAGACAAACTTCAAATCATTCATTTAAACCTCTGAAGCTCAAATATGGTAGTATAAGAGAGCTGGTACATATAAAATATGGATTCTCAAAATAAAATTTTATCTCTTGCTAATCATATCTAATTTTCAAAGTCCAAAATAACATAAGGTATTGGGTGTACTAAATAATGGGAAGAGTCACGAGTCTAGTGACTCAGTAATATCAAGTCCTTAAACCTGTGGAACACAGAAGGATAGGGAATTGGAAATCGAACATGAACTCCATTAAACTCTATAGTTGATTTATCTCTCTGATTTCTGCTAAATTCTTCAAATTCTGCTGAAGCTAAGGGATAGCAAAAGGAAAAAAAAGCTTCAGTAATGTGGTTGCATAATTTATTCAACATCCATTTCATAGATTTTCATTTAGGATCCCTTATATGGCAGAAATCCTGCTGAGGAAAACGTGAAGAAAAATAAAGACAAGGTTCTTGGCTTCATGGAATTCATAGCTTGTAGGTTATACACATATTCAACAAATAATTACATAAATTATTTCAATACTATTGCTCTAAGTTACATGAAGAAAAAGTAAAATATTATGAGATATTATGACAGGGAACCCCTAAAATCCCGTAGGGAGTCAGGGACAGATTTCCAGAATGGTAGAATTTAATCTCAGACCTGAAAGGTGATTGGAAATTTTTTTTTTCCAAACACAATGGAAATTTATTTCTTCTATGAGTTTAAAGTGGACTTTCCTGATTGATGGGTGGCTCTCTTCTAAGCAGTGATATAGGGTGTCAGACTTATCACCTCCTACAGTTCTGCTATCTTTATTTTTTTTTATTGAAGTAGATTTACAATGTTGTGTTAGTTTCAGGTGTACAGCACAGAGATTACGGGGGAAGAATCTAACAAAGATTCGAAATTTTTCTAAAAAATTGGGGAACACTTTGACAGAGGGATATATATAGACAGTGATCTGAGGAATGAAAGTGAGGGTTGATTTTCAGTAAAGAAATGGAGAAGGAGGTGGCTAAAACACAGAGTTCGCAAGAATTCATTAAAATGAAGCTGACTAGCTAGACAGGGATGACTACAGTGGGCTTTTGTCAGTCAGGTTAAAGAATTTGCTGTCCTAAGACCAGTGCATACTCAAGAGCACATTCAGGTGAGATCTAGCATGATTAAACGTGTAAAGGGTTTTTTTAAAGGTTATTCTAGCTTCTCTGTGGCCAATGGGTTAGAGCAAGGTAAAAGCAGATGTAGGAGGACAAACTCTGAGGCTACTGTAGTCATACAGGCCACAGTGTTGTTAGCTTGGCCAGATTATAATGGAAAGAAAGAGAAATAGACAGATTTGAGATATAATCAGATGTACAAAGAGTGGAACTCAGTGATTGATTGGATATGGGAAGGAATCAGTTATTAAAGACAACACCAAATAATGAGGCTATCAGTGGAGAAATGAAACTGGAGGAAGGATGGATGGGGATGGGAAGGGCAAGGATGAGAGTGATCAAGTATTGAAATTTGGACAGATTTTGTGTGAGACGCCTGAGAGTTATCCAAGTAGAGATGCTGAGTAGGTTCTCAGATATATGGGCATAGAACTCAGTAATGAGGTCTTAGCTAGAGTTATAAATTTGTTGAAACATAGAGATGATTTTCTTTTAATTCCATGGGAGGAGATAAGTTTCTCTACAAGGATAGTATAGTTTGAAAAGAAAAGAGTATAGAGGACAAAACCCCTGAGGAGCTCTTATATTTAAAGTTTTAGCAGAAATGGAGGAACAAGGAAGGGTAAGAAAGAAAGAAAGATCAGAGAGACATAAAGAAAGAAAAGTATGGTAACTTAGAGGCCAAACTGTTTCACAGTGGAGGGGGGGCAGTCCACAGAATCCAATTCCTAATTTTGCATGATGGGAGTCATTGGTGACTTGAGCAGAAGTGGTCACATCTGTTTTATTGGCCTGTACAGAAGTTGAGTTGTGGAGTAGCTGAAAAGAAGATAGGGACTTTGGAAGGAACTTTATGAACAGTACTGGATTATGTTTAAATGATAGTTGGAAGGATGTACCAAAGAGGAAGAGTTTGAAGATAAAGGAGTTACAAGTCATATTTGATAGTATATACAGTTCCTGTGAAGGGAGCAAAGAAGGGATGAACATACTTACGGATGAATCAAAAGGTACATTCTGAATGAGTATGTTTTATGGAAAAGATACTTTCTCCAAGAGAATAGGAGAAGTGGATAAGAATAGATATTGATGACGGTAAGTTTATCTATTTAGTGTTTCCGGCATTTTTAAAATAATACATTTCTGGTATATTTAACGCTTATGTTACATATAATAATTTTTCCTGTAAAGACATGATCTTCTTTAGTATGGCTCGGCCATAAACAATATGGGGGGTGGTAAATAAGAGAGATGGTGCTTAAAAATATAGGAATATGGGGAAAAATTAAAGGAATTTATGTGTGGAAGAGAATACAGATGAAATTTATGTAAGAATGGATTTAAGATGGCAAACCTGGTAGTAAAGCAAACTGAAAATAATTGTTTTCATAAAGGTTGTTGCTGATGCTTTGTTTTGCTCTCTCCCCACCCACACACAAAGCACAAGTGTGCACATGCATGCGTTCACACACACACAAATTGCTGTCTCCTTTCTCATTGGCCAAGAAGAATCATGAAATGCTGGTTCGAATAAAGCATTGTCTTGTGTCTGAGTGATAGTGATGTTAACAACAGTTAACAGTTTTTCTGACTCTGTATGCTATCATGTAGGCAGACCGTGCCAGTTAACTGCAGCAGTATACCATTAGAGATTCTTTTCTTTGCTCAGCAGCATTCTATCAGATGCTCTGCCTGCTCTGTACCAAGCACTGAGGTTGGCATAAAATTGTGAACCAAAATGAAAAGATTATTTAAACGATTGTGCCTTCAAGAAGTAGATATGGCTACTGTCTCAAGGCACATGGAAAGTTGTTCCTAATCACTTAAATTATTTCGTTTGAATTCCATTCATTGGACATAAGATAACAAGCATAGAGTAAATAATCCATGACGTCTTACAAAAAGAACAAATGGAGTAGCATCTATTACTCCATTTAGAATTAGGGGTGAACCTGATCCCCTCACACCATTGTCTTTAAGGCACCAAAGGTAAAAACTGAGAATTGTCCCATTTCTTTTGGACTTTGGAACAGTGGAGCATAGACTACCTATCTCATCACCAATGCACATAAAATGTCTAGCCACCTAGAGCTATTTTTATATATCCATGGTAACCTTTTTTTTGGCTGCTAAGTGTATGTTGCTAAGCCATTTATATCGTTGTGCTGGATAATTATATCAAAACTGTTAAACCTCTTGCACAGTATCATTTCATTATGTACAAATTCTGTCCACTACCCAAGAAAACCTACCAGGCATTAAATTTTTTTTCAATAGCCAATTTTTGTCCTCTAGATAGTGTCACTTTATCAAAATGTGTTACTTAGGAAGCAAAGAAGTTTATAAATTCTGTGTGTGGAAAAAACGAACCACATCTGTTAAAGCAAATGAATAGAATATGCTGCATGATGAACTGATATGTTTTTATTCAACTTGATTTTCCCCCTGGCCTGGAAGATACCAATAACATACAGAGCTACAGAGAAATCCACACAGAGAAAGAAGCTCCATCCCCAGCAATGTTTTCCCAGAGCCAGTCGGTAGAGAATCAGTTGTCTGCAACAACATCCAGTTTGTAAAGACTTTTCCACGTTGTCATTTTTCTAGGGGAGGTCACCCTGACTACTTGACACAGCAGTGGATCTCCTGAAGAAAGAGGCAAACAGTGACCCGTGGAAGAGTGACAGTAAGTATGAAAGTCCACTGCATGGGGAATGAAATGTTTCATTTTACTTCTAGTAATGCTTTCCACAATATGGTTTATCATGAAATCATAATTGCTTTTTGAACAAAACAATCGCTATTACAACTTCTGTCATAAAACTCAGAAGTAATTTTGGATGTGTTGAAACTCTGGTAATTTCTTTTGGTACATCATTGGATTTAGCTTTAACTCAAGAGTATAAATTATGACAATTAATTTTGGAATATCGGTTAATTATTGTTACAAGTCAGACTATCTATGCTCAAGTAATGCCTTTGGTTCTTAATTTTTTGACTTTGCGCATTTCAAGTAAACTCCCTCTTTCTTGGTTTCCTCATCTATAAAGTAAGACTAACGCTAGTAGTGAACTTTATCCATCAAACCAAGCATTTTTTTTTCAATTTTATTGTAAAAATCTTGAAAATTTTAAATTTCTGTTTATGTTAGAATGGATGGAAAACCAGACAGTAACCTGGGGAAAGTACAACAAACAGGAATAAACACATTTTTTTTTTCCTGAATTCATGTTTAACATTTTCTATAACCTATGTACAGCAGGTAATTTACAACACAATCTCAGATGCTCTGCTACTAAGTCATTAAATCTCAATATCAAGAAGAAATATATAAACTGCATCAAATTATGCAAACCTTACTAATTTAATCTGAATTCCTTAAGGAAACTACATCCAGGTGATAACTGCCCAGCAACATTCTTTCATAATGGTTGCATAATCAGAAACATTTTTCTTCATAACCACTGTGAGTTCCATATATTAACATTGTCAGTGCACCCACTCCTTAGCTAAAATAGACTTTTAAATATGCTAATTTACTATATGCATCAAACTAAGCATTAATTTGAGCATTAATAAAGCCAAAATACATCAAAGGCTTAGATCGAGGCCAAGCACATGATAAGCACAGGTAAGTGTATCTATTGTCATTGTTGTCGTCATCATTATATTTATGAACCTATTTTAATCAAACTTCATTTCTGCGATGTAGTTGTTGAATCTTCGAAAATGTATAAGGTAAGAGTGAATATGGTATCTGGGTTCAGAACTTTTACTCTGTATTTTCGTAAATAAGATGAAAATTCCAGTCAGTAAAAATATTTTTGTATAGTTTTAACTAAATTGAATTCTTCCTTTGTTGAAATTAAGTTCAACTGCTGTAATTCAGTTTTGAATGTCTTAATGCATTTATCTTGTTTACAGAAGGTTTACACATGACACACAACAGATTTGGTCAAAGTAATGCAGTAGTTACATTCCTCTGCAAGGCTAAATATACACATAGTGAAGAAGGGAAGTGCATTAGGAATCTAGGGCTGGAATTCAATGCTAAACAGTAATTGAAAAAGATGTGTTGCTTGGAAACTGCAGAGAACACTGCTTTGTTTCAAGTGAAGGGTAATACAAATCATGCCTTAAAATAGTAGAAGCTTTTTAAAATTTCAGCAACGCAATTGATGAGTTTTAATCAGCTCTGACGCATAACTTGGACAGTGCATTTCAGTCACACAGATGGTTCACCAAGATAACCCACAAACGCTGATAGTTTTATATGGAGGAGGTTTGGTTACATATCTTATGAGGCTTCAGGTTATGGTTGCATAAACTAGACTCAGATTGAAGGTAATGAAATATTCCTTCTAAGAATAATCACCCTTTCAGGAAAAAACCGCACCTAAACAGAGGTGTCATGCACCACTGAGTTTCGTGCAGAGGACTTGCTGTTTAATAGCTGTTTGGTGACATTTGCAATTGGATGCAGTTAGAAAATAATGTACGATGCTAATGTGTTACTTGGCAGGAGGAGTGAGTCCTTTCACTCCCTCCCAATTTCAAAGCATGATGACCCTGAAAGTTAATGAAAATAAAGAGATCCACACAAGAGAGCAAAAAACACAATGTGGTGTCAGTGACTACTCGTGTTTTGTTTGGCTGCTGGAGGAATGAAATTCAAATGCTTACAGACCAGTCCCTAAATTGTAAGGTGTTCATACATTCATTAATTTCTCCCTCCTTAAGATTCATTATACGCAAGTCTTCTCCTGTGGTCCTGGAAGTTCTTCCAAACTGGAAAATAATTCATCTACCTAAAGAAAAGTTTCTGATGCCCTGATATTTTGGAAATTCATTCTTTATTTGACCCAAAATATTTTCACTACTCTTTATCTTTGCACATTCCATTCACTCCTTTTAAAAGAGTCAGTCATTCTTCCTTTTTCTTACCCAAACTATAAGACCAGTTTAAATTTTACCAGCTTGATGATCCTTATGTCTTCTAGGCAGGGTTAGTTTCTCCATTATCTGGCCTCACATAGTACGTAACCTCTGTTTATCCCTCAGTAGAACTTACCAGGTTGTTCTCCTTTTGGTCTGTTCATCGTCCTGCCTGCTCCTCTGGTCTTAAAAACCTCTAGGACAAAGACTTTGTATTATTTAGCTTTATATTTTCAATACTTATAAATTGTCCTAGTATATAGTAGTTGCTCAGTAAACATTTTTAGAGTGTTCTTTGATCTTGAATATTTCATTTACAATGATAAATTAATTTTCTAACTTTTAAAAATACATTGAATAAACCCATTATGTAAGTATATTCAATAAAGGTGTTAAACATTCTCTATATGAATAGGGACATCAAAGTCATATCCTTGAAAAAGTTCAAGCCCTTTGAAGAGCTTACTATTTAATGGTATACGAGGCAGATAGACATGACTCACTTAAGAGTATGTAGGATGAACAAGTGTGGTGTGGACATTGCCAGAAAGCACAGACCTGGAGATCACCTCAGCTTCTCAGAGCAAGGAGCACTACAGGATGGGCTGAAAGGGAAGGGAACTAGTTCAGGCCAGCTCTTCAGATGGAAGCGTTCTGCACAGAAAGAACAGCACATATGAAGGCATGGGAAAACAGAACCTTTCCTGGGAGCTACAAGTAATTGAGTATTCTTGGAGCATAAGATGTGAATGGGGGCGGGGGGGGCGGGGTAGGTAATAAGAGGGGCAGCAAAAAATAAGTCTGAACTAATTAGTCCAGGAAAGCCCACAGGGACCTACAGTGCCATCCAAGGCCATTTAGAATTTATCCTGTCTTGATGGTGAAACTGAAGCCCCAAGTCTTTATATGATTTGTTCAAACTCACGCAGAACTCACTGGCGAGGGGAGGAGAAAGAACCTTGGCAACAGCTTGCTACTTAATGAGTATTTGCTTCTTCAGAATATGTTGTAATCACTAATTAATTAGCATCGAATCCTGAAATCCCAGTGAGATAGAGCGAAGTTTGCTTCACTTTTCAAGATGAGGCTGATTCACAGAACTGATGAGTCAAGCCCACAATAGTGTGCTTTTTTTTTTTTAAACTAACGTCATGAGATTGATATGAGCTTTAATTAATTTTTATTTATTTTTGCTGTGTTGGGTCTTCGTTTTTCTGTGCGAGGGCTTTCTCTAGTTGTGGCAAGCGGGGGCCTCTCACTATCACGGCCTCTCTTGTTGCGGAGCACAGGCTCCAGACGCGCAGTCTCAGCGGCCATGGCTCATGGGCCTAGTTGCTCCGTGGCATGTGGGATCCTCCCAGACCAGGGCTCGAACCCATGTCCCCTGAATTAGCAGGCAGATTCTCAACCACTGCGCCATCAGGGAAGCCCAATAGTGCCCTTTTGAATTAAGGATAAACACGAGGCAGATTTCACTGCTCAGTTTACTTTTCTATCTTTTGCCTCCCTTAGTTAATTATATGTTTACATCTTTGAATAAAGACTGCAATATTCCATCTAAATCTGATTTTTTAAATTCATATAATTTTCTGATCCCAAATTACATAACAGATTTGTTATCCAACTGAGAGTCTGCTACCAATGAAATAAATACCTGCTCAACATGTAGAAAAAGTAAAATACACACAGTATAGGAAGAGGCAATACATTTTTTTCTACACTTGTGTGTTACCTGATAGAGAAGAAAAATGGGATGTAATAGCCCTACCATTAGCTAATAGTAAAGAATAAAGCTAATAACTTTTTCAGGTTAAAACTAATTTTTAGTGACATAGTCTACTTACCAGGTGGAATGTCTGTGTGCACATTGCAAATGAAAATCAATCTCTCTTTTAAGAAGAATACATGTTTCTTGAAAAGATTTTTAAATAATCTGCCTAAAAATGAACTCATCCTAAGGGCAAATTGCTTAAATGAAATGAGTGTACTGCTTTCTGGAAGGAATTGATGCTCAGAGAATTTACAGTACTCCTGTCTTACTGTATCACCAAGATCAGCTGACCTCTGAAAGCTTTTGAAATGATTTCCATTTCTTTGTCCTTGGAACATGTGGAGATGCTGGGGAGTAGTGAGATCATTATAATGGGATTTTTTCCCTCCCAGGATATGAAGTCACTTTAGAAATTGCCTTCCTCTTCAGTGATACACAGATGTTTTGATCAAAATAATATGAATAATAAAAAACAGCATGAATCCGCCTCTTTTTAAAAATAAACTACTGCTTTTATTATTCAGACTAAAAGTTTCATGTTAGAGAGGATGCTCATAAACTTTGAGATAATCTTTGAAGGAAACAAAACTTCCTATATGACTTGGGCAAGGTGGTTCTGACCAATTAATTTGACATTTTCATACCGTCAGAGAGGACTGTTAAAGAGTGTGCTTTTTACTGCCTCTTACACATTTTTTGAGACCAAGCATGTTTATATCAGCTAAAATATATTTATTTTAAATATTTTAGTTATTTCCACTTTATTAAACTATATGCAGATTTTAATCCTGCTATGTTTTATAATATATTAGAGTAGTGAATGTATATAATTTATACTTTTATATGAGCAGTGGGCTCAATTTTTGTTAACAAGTGTTTCTCATGAAAATTTGAAGCTATCTGCTCTATAAAACTCCTCCAGTTCTAGAATTTCTAAAATATTTCTAGGCCCATTTATCTCTTCTCTAATAATATTGATGGATTAAGGATAATAATGGTATCTTCATTCATAAATCACAGGGCATCTTTTCATTCTTTTTCCTCTGGAGTTAGATTTGACAATATTCATTGTTTCAGTCTTTTCAAAAAACACTGTTAAAACTTGGCTAATTGGACAACAGTCTTTATTGATTTTCCTCCTTTCGCTCTACAGTTTTGTTTTGTTTTGTTTTGTTTTTCCCACTCATCCTTTTGAGCATTGGTTCTCAACCTAAAGCCAATATTTCTGAGAATTTCATCTTCAGTTGTCTTCTATATTCATTCCCTGGGCTACCACAACCATGCTCATTATTTTACCATCTAAGTAACAGAAATTCTGAACTCAACCTGCTTGCCATTTTCACACCGTCATCTCAAGCTCTATGTATTCAAAAGTCAACTAAAATCTTCCTTTCTCAAATGTGTTCTATTTTTATACCCACTACCTGAGAAAATGAACCAACTGCTCATTAGATACCCAAGCCACAAATGTGATTGTTATCCTGGATATCAAATCAGGAGTAAGGCACATACAATTCTAATTCCTGATCATTTTTTAATCCTTACCATCCTTTCCATCCTAATGCTTTTTATTCTGACCCCATAAATTTTCTATGTGGATCATTAGAGCTGGGTGACTTTCCCATCTTGCCTCAGTTAGTCCCTTTTCAAGCTATTTGAATCACCTTTCCATGATGAATCTAATTATATTAACCCTTTTGCTTAAAAATATTACCTCTGCATTACCTTTGCTTAAAAACATTACCTCTGCAAAAATAAATGAATAAAATATGACCTTATCAACACACTCAGAACTTTTCATGATCTAAAACCTGCTTTTTTTAAAATCTTGTTTTCACCTGCTCTACATAATAGGACCCAAAGTAACACCTGCATCAATTATGTACGAGGTCTCAAGATACAGGTGATTAGAGATGATTATTCAATTATAAAGATAGAGGTGATTATTCAGTTAATAACTAAGAATTTAATTCAAAATACTACTTTAACTATTGCATTGAAAGATTGTAAAGGAGAGCAGAATATGCCACTCCTAAAGATGTCCCTTTGGCACACATGAGTTAAAGTTACTTAAGCAATAAGTAACCTGGTGCAAGGACACTCTGACCCTCCTTTGTCCTGAAATCAGGAAACAAATCTTCCATGGGAAAGGTATCCTCACTGGACCAGAAGATGAGAAGGTATCCTTTTTACCAGAGACAGCGAACGTAGGGCCAAGAAGGCTGGATAAACCACCCTTTTTACTTCTTCACTAATTTATTACCTCAAACCCAAATCCCTTTGTCTTGTCAATTATTCACTAATTTATTTACTCTTATCTAAAAGGTATAAAAGCTTCCTGCCTTGGTCACTTCTCTGAGTCTCATATTTTCACGGGGCTCCTATACATACAAAGTTAAACTTGTTTTTCTCCTGTTCATCTGTCTTGTGTCAATTTAATTAGACCAGCCAAAGAATTTAGAAGAGAAGGGAAAATGTTTCCACCTACAAGAGCATTTCTTGAATCAAGAAACAATGTTTATAAATTTAGACAATACTAATGTAATCAAGTCGACCACCTACTTCATCATCAGTTACTGCTAGTTCATAGTACAGCTGAGCAGTAGACATTGGGTTCTCTCAGAACGTCACATCTACCATCACTGAACATGAGTATTGCTAAACGTGCATTTTGGGAGAGGCATTTTCTTTATCCCTTTTAATTCTCTAGAGACATGCCATTATATAATTTTGGCCTGCATTCTACCATTCAGATGAGAAAATCAAAGATTACAACAATTTTCCATTGTAGGGAAGCAAACTTTACCACTCCAAAATATGTCTCTTTGGCATGAGGATTAATTTAGGCTGATTATTTTTAGAAACAGAAGACTTACCTCTCCCTAAACTGCTTAAAAATTTAGATAAAGGGCCTGTCCCTGGAACAGAGCTATCACCAGAGATAATCTACAAAGAATATGGGCTGGGTTTGGTGGGGGAAACGCCACAGAGCTTAGAGATCAGGGTCCACTCTGAGTCCCATTGTCTCCACGTGGCCCAGCAAGTGTTTATTTACCAAACATTTACTTTTCTATCTCTGTGTGAATTGCCTTCCTCCCCTTTGAAGTCCCAAACCACTATTCCCCAAATCCTCTTTGGTCTTTAGTTGAAGATGGTATTTAAGGCCATTTTGGAGAATTATGCACTTTTCCTGGCTCTCTCCCATTTACACTTGTTACTAAATTTTTAACAAAATTTTCTTCCTCCTTGACACAACGATATGTTTTAATATTATTCTTAAAAAGGGGAAGAAAATCTTCAGATACTTTAGCTATTTTGTCTTCAGTCTTCTTAACCCAAGGAATAATAAATTCAAAGTTTATTTTGATAATGATATAGAAGACAAGTTCCTGCCATCGATTTTTATTTAACTATCCCAGTTATGATATATTTACAATGTTTTGTGAGCCATTCAAGAACTGATAAGAAGACAGTAGGTGACATAAGACCCATGAATTCTCACAGTGTTTTCAATGGACTTTCGTTGTTGGTGTAATTGACTGTCATTTAGGGCAAGTTCACACCCAGGCTTGTAGAAACGTTTCTTGATTCAGGTGTTCTAGTCTTTGAAACACTCAATTCTTGTGAGATACACAGATTTACATTCCTTAAACTTACTTGGTTTCTTGTACAATATTAACTTTAAAACACTCTCTCTTTGGCATAATTTGGTTTCCATGTTTGATTCTTTTACATATTCCAGAGGTTATGCTCTGCTGTATCATTTTCCTTCCCCCATCGTAAGCCAAGCATCCTTTTATTTTTATAATCTTCTTTGTGTATCAACCAAGTTTTACTTGTAATTCCTTAAAAAACAAAACAAAAACCAACAAACTTATTCCATTTTCTGGAAATAATGTTTTAATCAAGATTCAGGCATATTAGACTTTATTCTTCACAGTGATGACAGTTACAGATTTACTTGAGAGCCAATCTAGTTCTTTACATACAGTTGTAACCAGGTTTTGTAGAAAACTAAGCTGTGAATCAATGCTTTCCTGCAGTTTGGGATTTCAATTCAGGAGCATGAGCTAACCCCCCAGGTTTTCAGCATGATTACATTTATCTATATTTAAAGTACAAAGGAATCAACATGCTGAAAAGTAATTGCTCTGTTGCCATAGGGAAAGAGATTAGGAAAACTGAGTTTAAGGAAGAAACTGCCTGGGTAGTAATCCCTTTTATTATCTACTCTAAGCCATAAATGATTCTATCCCTAGACTAATAAATAATTATGCCATGAACTGTAAGGTCAGAGGACTTTAGCAAGATTGTTAAGAAGTACAACTATTAGGAACTTTCCATATTCTGAGGGTCTTATTATCTATCTCTTTTAAAAGTATGTATTTGATAGCAGTGAATACAATGCAGATGCTAATGTACCCAGCAGGGAAGAACAATTACCAAAACCATTCATTTACTAGGTGATCCCTGAGGCCTCTTCTAACTTTAAAATTCTATGCCTATGTTTAAATTAGAGTCATTTTCATTTGAATTGACACAGCTAATCATAGTTTTAATTAAGATACCTTCCTTTCATTAAGCGACTGCGTATCAGATCAGGAAATTATGTTAATGGGGAACCCCAAATTTGTCTGGAAAGCCAGGGTCATAGAGCAGGCAGAATTTAAACAAAAGACCATGAACTCACAAAATAAGTTTGCTGGCACAGCATGTGCTAAGGTCACTGTCAACTGGCAGGGGGAATAAACAAATCTATAAACAGGCCTGGTGGGAACAGGAATCAGTGGAGATAAACATGGAGAAAATAGATAAGGCTAACTGAGGTTTCATGAAAATGCAGACAAAACAAGCTCTGGGGGCATGAGTCTAATCCTGTTTTTTCTATTGGGCCTCTCAGGTTTTCCCCATGGGTTTTGTGTCCAAGACAAGCTCTCTTAAACTTTATTCTAGCACTATGAAAGCAATTTTGGATCCATTCTGCCATTTCAGAAATCCTTAGTAACCATGTACAGAAAAAATTCTGGCGAAAATGGACAAATTATGAGCACAGCAAAAAAGCTAGCTGTGGGGGTAGGGTGGGTGTTAGGATCCCCTGTGGACTGGCTAGGTACTTGCTAATGTAATTTAGTGACTTTTGAGTCTTCTTCCATGTCATTTTCTACTTCTAAGATCTAGACCTCCAATCTGGGGCTGAGATGGAGTACCAACAGTCAGGCATTTGACCAGAAATTAAAGGAAAACAGTGAATTTGACTCAATCTCTCTGGAATGTCATATTTCCTCCCTTATGTAAGACTGATCTCGGGTGGCCTCGGCCTGCAGCAGCTTGAAGCAGGGTTTCAGTTCCTGGCCAGTGATTAAAGTCGGGTGGTGGCAGTGAGAACACCGAATCGTAGCCACTAGACTAGTGGTCGGTGACAAGACCCTGGCCCTACGACTTTGCAAAAAAAGAATCCCCCAAAAGACGGAAAGTAGTGAAACAAGTAAAGTATTTATTAGGAGAAAAGAGTACAGTACATGTGGATAGACACACGGGTGGGCTCAGAGAGAGAGTCGCGCCCTCGTGGCAGTTTGAATCACTTACATGGGGCATTTCTTCTGGGTTTCCTTTGGCCAATCATTTTGATTTGCCGGTTCAAAGTCCATATTTGGTATATCTCAGGATTTTCCCATGTGTGCGAGTGCATCTCTTAGCCAAGATGGATTCTACCAAAGAGGGCTGTGGGTAGATTTGGCCACTTGGCATCACTCCCCTTTTGACCTCTGAGGAGCCTTTCTGTGCATGTGTAGTCGGGAGGTCTCCTGACTTCAAGAATGAGGAACATGTGGTCTCTTATCTTCTATCTGGGCAGGGCCCAGCCTCTTCTCTCAATTGTCCTGTTATTCCCATCTCAGAGTATGGGTCCACAGGGAACAAACTCAAACCTTTTTCCCTGAGGGCCCATCTATCTCCTGCCTCAAGACCTCCATCTCATAAATTCCATGTCTAATAGAAAATGCTTCAGTGACCATTCCTGAAAAAGATGGCCCCCTCTAACTATGCAATCCTCTTTCCTTCTCTTGAGAGTCACTCGCTGCCTTATAGCAGCTCTTACATTGTTTCCTTGAATGAGTTAACTATTTAATGCAGTTTAGTACTTTAGATGTTTGACTTCTTCTCACCAACAAGACCACTACCTCTTTAAGGAAAATTTACCATGAATGTGAAATATTGTTGGGCTGCACCACACAGGCCAACAGTTTGGCTCATTGGTTACCAGAGAAACTAGCAGAAGGGCACACCCCTCACCATCCCTCTGATAAGCTATCATGGTGGTGATGTTCTGAGCTAAATGTTAGAACAGTCACTAGCTGGGGCAGGGGCTAGTGTGTAGGAAGGTCGGTCATGTGAGTAGGATGTAGGTGAAGCAGGCATTAGTTGAGCAGGGCACGTACAAAGAGCAAGAGAACAGCCACCTTGTGTGGCCTGACCATACAGACATGCACAATAGCATTGGTTCTGAGGGCGTGGGGATTGTATCCGTTATGTTTAATGTTGTATCACCAAAGAATGTACCCAATGAATACTTGTTAAATACATGAATCAAAGGGCAAGGAATGGAGGACAATTCCCAGTTCTGAATAGAGCAAATGAGTACATATTTCCATTATTGAAACCAAGAAGCAAAAGCAAAGTAGGTTTAGAATAAAAAGATAAATCTTATTTCAAAAATACTAAATATGCTATGTCCATGTGATGTTCAGCTGTTGATAAGCACATCACTCCTCATAGATGTGTAATATACATTTCTTTCTCCAGGTGCTATTTTTCATGATGGAAGAAACTATACATTTTTATGTTTGCTCCTATATAACCAGTGTTGGGGCAGTGCCTGTCATACATCAGGTACACAATAAATCTTAACTACATTAATAACTAAGTTAATTCAGTTAATATATAAAGTCCCTCTTTTATTAGTATTCAGAAGTCATCTTTTATATAGTTAATAATAATAGTGACATGCTGTGTTTTCTTTGTGTCAGGTACCATTCTAAGCACTTTAATGTATTAACTAATTCAATCCTCAGAACAATACTGTGAAATACTATCACTATTATATAATAGTGGTATGTATACCACTATTATATAACTATTATATAATAGTGGTATGTATACCACTATTATATATTAATAATATCATTATTATTATACCTGTTTTAGATGTGAAGACGATAAAGCACAGGTAGTTTAATTGTCCAAGGTCACCAAGCTGGTAGATATTGGGGCTGGATTCTGAATGCTAATAGCCTTTCTTCACGGGCTATGCTGTTAACCATTGTCTTATTCCTCTCTGTTACTTCCATGATGAAAGCAATGCTTTACAATCTATATGCTAGATTTTAAGCAAAGCAATTGGCAAAGGAGAAAATAATCAAAGGGACTTTATGCCCATATATACTTTGGAAAAATAGAAGTATGGAAAACTGAAAGAAAACACTCCACTGGCATTATCAAGAAGCATAAGGGGCTTCTCTGGTGGCGCAGTGGTTGAGAGTCCGCCTGCCGATGCAGGGGACACGGGTTCGTGCCCTGGTCCGGGAAGATCCCACGTGCCGCAGAGCAGCTGGGCCCATGAGCCATGGCCGCTGAGCCTGCGCGTCCGGAGCCTGTGCTCCGCAGTGGGAGAGGCCACAACAGTGAGAGGCCCGCGTACCACAAAAAAAAAAAAAGCATAAGAAGACCTTTTAGAAGTTAACATTGGGAAGAAGAGAAAAAAGAAAACATAGGAATGTTTTCTATGTTAAATGGCTCACTCTGGCAGCAATATAAATCTTCATTTTAATGATGCTGCTGAGGAAAGAGCTTGAATTAGCAGGCTATTGCAGTTCCCCAGAAAAGTGAGAAGTGGTACAGGGTGAGGACGAGGAAATTTAAAAAGTGGAATTGGGGGGACACAATGATGGAAAAGACATGGGAAATAAGAAAATATGAGGAATAAATGTGTCTCAGTCTTCTGTTTTTGATGACAACATGGATGCTAGACCCATGATCACAAAGATATCAGGGAATTGGCATCATATTTTGCTGTGTGTGATGAGTTTTTTTGTTTGTTTGTTTTAAGATATGCATCTTCAGCCTCTTTTCTGGGGCAATATACATTTAATTGACTATTTAACATTCCCAGTAGTTTCTCTCGACCCCCTCAAATTCAACACATGCAATACTGGATTTATGAGCTCTTCCCAAACCTGCTGCAGTTCAGTGTTCCCAGTCTTAGGAAAGGACACTATCACCTATTTAGGGACCCAAATTAACCTCGAGGACTTCCTTAACCTTACCCCTCCCCCATCTTCATATGCATGTAATCACTAAACCCACATTCCTAATATATCTGAATACATTCATTCTTTTTTGTCCCTGATTTTAAATCCTTATTATTTCTTATCTAGATTTAGTGCACTTTGGTAGCTGAGTAGGTTTTAACTGAAAGAAAACTAGAAAGTGAAAATTGCTTTCTCCCCTGTTATAAATACCATAAGGATATGGTCTCTCTCTGTCTTGTGCACCTCTGTTTCCCAGTGCTTGGTGATAGTAAATGTTCAATAACTCCTTAAGTGAATGAATGAAAAGAGGTTAAGCAAGATAACACCACCAAAAAACTTCCTTTTGCTTTCATAACATGAAATTCATTGGCGAGTCACACAAGAGCAATTTCAACGTGGGAGTTGTACCAGGAGACATAAAAATGAAAGAAAACTAAATAGTTCAAATATATTTCAAGAAAGTGCTTCTGATATTTTAGATGAGTTGGAAGAGGAACTTGTAACAATGGGTTAAACTCTCTGCTCATTGAGAGTTAGCCACTGACTTGAATAATTGCGAGCTGGCACGCTTGCCACCTTGTAAAAAATGGGATCAGCGGGCTTCCCTGGTGGCGCAGTGGTTGAGAGTCCGCCTGCCGATGCAGGGGACACGGGTTCGTGCCCCGGTCCGGGAAGATCCCACATGCCGCGGAGCGGCTGGCTCCGTGAGCCATGGCCACTGAGCCTGCGCGTCCGGAGCCTGTGCTCCGCAACGGGAGAGGCCACAGCAGTGAGAGGCCCGCGTACCACAAAAAAAAAAAAGGATCAGCAAGAAGTACTTCAGTAATGCTTCATTAAATTTCTTTGAAAATGCTAAATATAAAGCATATTTTTCTGAATCCCAGCTGGAGCAAAATGAGAATTATAAAATCATTACTTATAATCCTAATGCATTTGATAATTCCCAAATGACTTCCCATAGTCTAAAAAGCACTATGACATCCTAAGGGTCAGACATAGACACAGCAGTCATATTCAGAGGAAAGAGTGCCAGCGTCTTAACCCCCGAAAGACACAGAACAATGAGGCAGCCTCCCAGGCAGCCAGTGTAGCAGAGAGACTTCTGGAGGCTGAGTTTGATTTGCTTTTCTCCCTTCGGAGCCTCATATTCAAGTTGGCCCCAAGATTCCTGCCAGCTAATCCTGTCACAGAGCTCAAGAGAATAGCAAAACGGTATAAGTAATATTTCTTTTCAGTTAAAATTCTTCCAAGGACAAGGAAAAGAGGTCTAAAAAGTAGTTCTTATAATAAATATTGCTCTCCTTTATTTTTTTTCTTTGTAGACCTTGTTCTTTTCCCAAGTGAATTTTAACACATAACTATTGCCCTTCTACTCCAACAAAAGTGTTGAATATAGATTAGTGTAACTCACTCAGAAATTTAAAATCTAAACAGAAGAGGGTAATTTAAAACTGAAATGTTAACTCATTTTGAATTTTTGTCCCTCTGGGGATCTGGACAAGATAGGCACTCTCTTTTAAGTGGATCCAGTCATAGGACACATGCCCTTTTACTCCTTTAAAAATTTTTCTGAATTGTAGATTGAAATAATATTTGAAGGGATTTCAATTTTATTCACTATTTCAAGGGAAGAATTAAAATGCGACAGATTACTAAAATTACTGGAATGAGCATAATAGCTTTACTCAGTAAGGAGTCAATGGGGCTAAGATTTCTGCATAATGAATATTTCTAACAATTAAGCTGGTAAAAATGAAATGAAGTTCTATCATTTAATAATGCAAAAATGTGACAATGAGATTTCCAGTTCCAATTGCTAATATTCAAAACCTGCGGGGGTTGGGGGGCGGCTTCCCTGGTGGCGCAGTGGTTAAGAGTCTGCCTGGCAATTCAGGGGACATGGGTTTGAGCCTGGTCCAGGAAGATCCCACATGCCCACAGAGTGACTAAGCGCGTGCGCCACAACTACTGAGCCCGCGCGCCTAGAGCCCGTGAGCCACAATAAGAGAAGCCACCGCAATGAGAAGCCCGCGCACTGCAATGACGAGTAGCCCCTGCTTGCTGCGACCAGAGAAAAGCCCGAAGACCCAACGCAACCAAAAATAAAATTATATTTAAAAAGAAAAAACTGCGGGGCGAGGGGCAGGAGAGGAAAGGCCCTTAAAAATAATTTAAAGTGGGTCCTCTTTTGATGATTAGGGCAATCAATATCCAAGTTTATCCTTTTGTGTCTATCAGTCATCCTTATAATTAGTCTCCTTAAGATGTTGTTTTGATTTTAATACACAAATGCAGATTAGTACCTGTTTTTTCCTCAGTGTGTATTAAAACCAACATATTACATTCTTTGGAGGCTTCAGCCATGAAAAGTTGGATTGTCTTGTTGGAAATTACAAGGATAATTCAACTAACTGTCAGGATTCTTAATCTAAGAAGTAGGCAATTAATGGGGCTTGTATATACTTATCATATGAAATAACTTTTGGAGCCCAATTTGCTGACTTGTAGGTAAAAGAAGTTCTTAGAGGGATTCTTCAGAGAAATTTTTGTTGGAATGGGAGAATTTTCTCCCCTATATGGCTTTACAAGTTACCCTCTGAGTTCTTTAGATCTGGCACAACACTATTTTGTCAAGGAAGATACGCCCAGTCAAAGAAAGAAGGTTACTGTGGAGATTCATGCAGAGTAGATGTGGAAGTCATCCCAAACCAATGGGGCTGTGCTGCACTGCAACATCAGTTTTCTCTCTCACTGTGTATCTGGTTGTTACTGTACACCTCTCTCTACCAATAACATTCTTCTGCTTCAGAATAATTGCTTTACTGCGTAACTTTGACTTGAACATTTTCCGTTGTGTAGGGTTTTTTTATTATTAATTAATTAATTTATTTATTTATTTTTGGCTGTGTTGGGTCTTTGTTTCTGTGCGAGGGCTTTCTCTAGTTGCGGCAAGCGGGGGCCAATCTTCATCGCCGTGCGCGGGCATCTCACTGTCGCGGCCTCTCTTGTTGCGGAGCACAAGCTCCAGACGCGCAGGCTCAGTAGTTGTGGCTCACGGGCCTAGTTGCTCCGCGGCATGTGGGATCCTCCCAGACCAGGGCTCGAACCCGTGTCCCCTGCACTGGCAGGCAGATTCTCAACCACTGCGCCACCAGGGAAGCCCTATTGCGTAGTTTTTAATTCTAACTCTTCCTCATACCGTTCATCTGGTAATCTTATATACCTTATTCTCTCAGATTTAATTAATTCAGATTTTACTGAGAGTAATTTGTGCATCTTTTATTCTAAAAACACCTGACCAGGCTGTATATTCATTGCCGCGGGTAAACTATTTGCTCTGGATTAGTCAGCTGTACCCAAGGTGATGTAGCAAAATGCATGGTTAAAAAACGTGCCCACCAAGAGAACTGTGCATAAGATAGTTTAGCACTATTTTAAGGGTAGGCATCTGAATAAACTTATCTAACAGAAGAAGAAATGGACTTATCAGATACTGTCAGGTATATAAATTGCAAATATTTTTGTTTGGATGAAATAAATAGCAGTAGTGGGAAAAAACACAGAAATGCTTTCAAGTGAACAGTCTCTATTGTAATAGAGTTCTATATTATTTTCTACTGTCATCAGTTTAAAAACATTGAGAATTCATATTTTGTATGTAAATATTTGAGGTATAAATTGTTTGAATGATTCCACTTCTTTCAATTATTATGAAATGATAATTTTACTAAAGTGTTTTCAACACTTCATGTCATTTATATCAAGATTATTTTGGGTACAGATCGAATTAGATACAAAACCTTAATTAAAACATTTTCAGATGTCACAAATGACACTTTAAGAAACATATAACCATAAACAGATGTAATTGTGACTCTTCTACAACAGAATGTATTGTCAATAAAATCATGTACCAATTCTTAGCATGTGTTTCTTTCCTCATGTCACTAATCACAGATCATGTCAATATTAACCACAATTTGCATTTTGTTCTGATAAAGCTGCTCCTTTATTTCTTGTTTGAATATTCAGTTTTGAAATAAATATATATTTGTTTAACTCATGCATTGCTACTCCTCATTTATTTATTTTTTAATTTTATAAGCCAGTTCTTTTCCATTTCATCAGGACAGGTCACAACTGCTTTTATCTAAATCAAGTTGCATATTCATTAAATACTCAAGGTCTGAACTTTAGACATATTGTTTTACATACTGTCTTTTATTACTCTAATTACTATGCTACACGTATTTTTCCAAAGTGACATTGCAATGTACGGTACATTTTTCTGATATTCCTAAAATTACCTTTCCTTCTCACCTTTTCTTTCACCTCAACACCTTTTCAGTGATGAATTCTCAAAAGGAATTCTGGAGGTCAAACAACGATAAAGGTGTAATAAAATTTTCAAATTAATTATAAATTGGTATTTAAAATTTTGCCTCTCTGGATGTGAACATATACATAGAAAAGTCAGATGCAGCAGGTAACAGATAATTAAAGAACAAAATTAATTGTTATGATCAAGGTAGCTCTTTATTATTTCACACAATTAATATACTTGTAAAATGTATGATGCTTCTGCAATATTTTTTTAAAAATTTTATTTTATATTGGAGTATAGTAGATTAACAATGTTGTGTTATAGGGGTACAGCAAAGTGATTCAGTTATACACATATCTATTCTTTTTCAAATTCTTTTCCCATTTAGGTCATTACAGAGTATTGAGCAGAGTTCCCTGTGCTATACAGTAGTTCCTTGTTGGTTATCTATTTTAAATATAGCAGTGTGTACACGTCAATCCCAAACTCCCATTCCATCCCTCATCCCTACCCTTCCCCCCGGTAACCATAAATTCAGTTCTCTAAGTCTGTGAGTCCGTTTCTGTTTTGTAAATAAGTTCATTTGTATCATTTTTTTTTAGATTCCTCATGTAAGGGGTATCATATGGTATTTTTCTTTCTCTGTCTGACTGACTTCACTTAGCATGGTAATCTCCAGGTCCTATCAATACCTATTTTTTAATGTCTAAATTATTTTTTATTCCCTTTGGAAATCTCCAGTAGATGACAAATGAGTTGATGGATTATATACAATATCTGTATACTACACTGTAGTAACACCACATTAAATTATTATGTAATTCTAAATTCACTTCAAGAGAAAAAGGTAAAATACAGGGGAACGTAGTGTTAATTCAGAAAATAAAATAGGTCACTTTTAGCACTTAAAATGCAAAATTTAAACTTTAAAAATTACTAAGTATAAAAATTAATTAACCTACTTCCTCTAAAAGTGGTTATCCACCATTGAATGTCTTGCAGGACCGCCTTCAGATTTACAGTGAAACAATAATCTCTAAGAGAACATGCTTCACAAAATACACAGAGTGCTTCATGAATTTGTGTGTCTTCTTTTGCAAGGGCCCCGCTAATCTTCTCTGAGTCATTCCAATTTTAGTGCATGTGCTGCCAGAACATACATGATTTTTAAACAACTTTTTAAATTAGTTTTAATCCACATTCAATACGTAATTTATTTATTTATTTTTTTTTTTGGCCATGCAGTCCAGCTTGCAGGATCTTAGTTCCCTGATCAGGGATCAAACACAGGGCCCCTACAATGGAAGGGTGGAGTCCTAACCACTGGACCGCCAGGGAAGTCCCTAAACACTGATTTTATAATATGATACATGTAACAGTACTCTCATTTACATCAATATTGACATGATAATTATATCAATATTGTTACAATAAATGTTTGTTAAGCCACCCAGTCTATGGTATTTTGTTATAGCAGCCTGAACTAAGGTAGACTTTGGTAGTAAGAAGTGGGGTGCCACTGTAACAAATACCTAAAAATGTGGAAGTTTTAGAAGCTGGAAGAGTTTTGAGGTGCGTGTTAGGAAAAGCCTATGGACTGTTAAAAGTGATTCTGGTGAGAGTTCAGAAAGGAAAGGAGAATAAATCTTCCATCTTCTTAGAGAATACAAAAGTAATCATGTATATAGAATGTTGGTAGAAATATAGACAGTGATAAATGGAATATTGCCTGCCACATCAGTAAACAAAGGATGTTACAGTCATCGATGATTGCAGCCCTCCAGCGTGAGCCCTTGAGCCCTGAGGAAACTCAGGAAGGAAAGAATACCTGCCATCTAGCACCCATCAGACTGCAGCCACTCCCTACAGTGAGGAAACTCAGGATGTGAAAACACATGCCCCAGATGGCTGAGGTGCATATCAAAGGAATGATTTCAGTGAGCCCAGACTCTTGCATCTTCCCACACAGAGAAGAGTGCTAAATTCTTTAACTTCACATACCTGGTTTTCTTTCTTTATTTTTTTTTAAACTTTTTATTTTATATTGGGGTAGAGCCTATTAACAATGTTGTGATAGTTTCAGGTACACAGCAAAGTGACTCAGCCATACATATACACATGTCCTTTCTCCCCCAAACTCCCCTCCCATCCAGGCTGCCACATAACATTGAGCAGAGTTCCCTGTGCTACACAGTACATCCTTGTTGGTTATCCGTCTTAAATATAACAGTGTGTACATGTCAATCCCAAGCTTCCTAACTATCCCTTACCCCCACCCTTCCCCCCCATAACAATAAGTTCATTCTCTAAACCTGTGAGTCTGTTTCTGTTTTTTAAATGAGTTCATTTGTATCATTTCTTTTTAGATTCCTCATGTAAGGGATATCATATGATATTTCTCTTTCTCTGTCTGACTTACTTCACTCAGTATGACAATCTCTAGGCCCATCCATGTTGCTGCAAATGGCATTATTTCATTCTTTTTAATGGCTGAGTAATATTCCATTATATATGTAACACATCTTCTTTATCCGTTCCTCTGTTGATGGACGTTTAGTTTGCTTCCATGTCTTGGCTGTTGTAAACAGTGCTGCAATGAACATTGGAGTGCATGTATCCTTTCAGGCCATGTTTTTCTCCCAATTTATGCCCAGGAGGGTCATATGGTAGCTCTGTCCATACTGTTCTCCCTAGTGGCTCTACAATTTACCTTCCCACCATCAGTGTAGGAGGGTTCCCTTTTCTCCACACCCTCTCCAGTATTTATTGTTTGTGGATTTTTTGATGATAGCCATTTTGACTGGTGTGAGGTGATATCTCATTGTAGATCATTCTTTAACACCATACACAAAAATAAGCTCAAAATGGATTAAAGACCTAAATGTGAGATGGGACACTATATAATTCCTAGAGGAAAACATAGGCAGAACACTCTCTGACATAAATTGCAGCAATATCTTTTTCAGTCTGTCTCCCAGAATAATGGAAATAAAAACAAACATAAAAATGGGACCTGATTAAACTCAAAAGCTTTTGCACAGAAAAGGAAACACAAACAAAATGAAAAGACAACCCACAGATTGGGATAAAATATTTGCAAATGATGTGACCGACAAGGGATTAGTCTCCAAAATTTACAAACAGCTCATGAGACTTAATGTCATCAAAACAAACAACCCAATCAAAAAAATGGGCAGAATACCTAAATAGATATTTCTCCAAAGACATACAGATGGCCAAGAGGCACATGGTTTTCTTTAATTGACAGTAATCTTTTGATGTTCCTGACTACCTGCCCTTTGTTACAAAACTCCTATATATCCTAGCTCCCCCATCACCTCCTTGGAGCAGTTCTCTCAGGGTTACTTGAGATGCTTCCTCCTGGGCTTGAAGTCCTAAAAATCTCCACCGAATAAAACAACTCTAACTCTCAACTTTTAGGTTGTGAATAATTTTTTAGTTGACAGCAGTAAAGGCCATTCTGACGAGGTCCAGATGGAAATGAGGAACATGTTGTTGGACAATGGAGAAAAAGGTGATTCCTGTTATAAAGTGGCAAAGAACTTGGCTGTGTTGTGTCTGTGTTCCAGTGTCTTGTGGAAGATAGGACTTGAGACGGATAAAACTGGATATTTAGCTGAGATTTCTAAGCAACGTGTTGAAGGAGCGGCTTGTTTTCTCGTGACTGCTGGTAGTAAAATGCAAGAGAGAAATAAGTTGAAGAAGGAATTGTTAAGCAATGAGCAAAAAGAAACTAGAACTTAAAGATTTGAAAAATTCTCAGCCTATCCATATTGCAAAAAAATGCGAAAGCATATTCTGAAGAGGGCACTGAGAGTGTAACTGACCATTTTGATGAGATCAGAGTGGATACAAACCATGGACCTAATCAGCCATCACGTAGAGGCCAGGATCAGAGATAGGATTGTACCAGCAGAAATACTGCCAGATGGGATTACAGAGAACGGAGAAAACGGGACAGAGTGAAGGAAGGCTTTTGGACCTTTTTGATTTTATAGAACAGGATGACAGAATTTTTTAGCTGTGAATGTGTGCTATTCTTCACGAAAAGGAGAGAATGGCCCTGAAGGTGATTCAGATATCATTAGGGCCATCACCTCAGGCCAGGTGACCTGAAGCTGAAACTGTGAAAGCAGATCTGCCTGGAGCCATGGGGGGGAGTGGGGGACAGGTGGGCGGAGAGGAGGGCAACCCCTACCCAGCATAATATTATCATTTATATTAATGTTGATATGATGTAACTATTTTCCTGGCAACAATGTTCATAATCTTTTTTTAACCTTTTTTATGTAGAACATCAACTATAGAATTAAGACTTTCTTTATAAATATTAAATACAATAAAGCATTTTATATTATTGCCAATAGAGAGAGGTACTCTGGCTGAATAAAAGCTTGGCAGAGAATGGATTTATTTTGATTCTGGTCCTATCTTTACCGTTAATTATCTCTTTGATTTAGAGCTGGGCCCTCCCATTCTCTCTGCCTTGGAATTTTCATGAGGACAATAATACTTAATCTCCACACTTCCCACAATTGTTGTGAGCAAAATAACTCTGACAATACTGTAATTTGGATATGTGGTGAATGAGAAAGTATAAGACCTATTATTTCTAGAGTAATTTTAGCAGTTACAATAAATTTGATTATTTGAGTAATGATAATCATACTTAAATACAGCTGCTTCTCTACTGGATATGCAATGAAATTTGCTGTGAGTGTGTGAATGCCTTCTTGGTACTTTAGTATATATTTTGCACCTTAAAAATATTTAGAGCACAAAAATATTTTTTAAATTATTACCACTTATATAAGAATTTAAGTTCTAAAGGTGTTTTTGCTTTAGCCTCAGGAATGCCTACTTATAATTGTTTGTCTCCCACCTGCTAAAGTCGCTTAAGGTATAAAGAATGAATTTGATTTTACATTTATCACAAAAACATCACCTTGACATTTAAAGAAAAAGAAAACATTTTATGTGATTGCAAATGAGCACTTAAGATACTGAAATGTCTCCTTCATGAAAAAACAAAATGCTCTTCTTTTGTTTTTTAAAAGTACCAACTGTCCTCTCCATAGTAACATATGTCAGAGTTCCTACATAGATTTGGGGTGAAGAAGCCAGCCCATAATTCTTCAAATTATCATTGGGTTTTGCAGTAGACTAAAGCCAGTTTTAATCTTGAAAGATTGACAAGTAGGAAATAACTTTCTGCTTTGGGAATGAGAAAATTATGCTTTGAGGAAAACCAGCAGACAAATCAACCATTTTTAAAGTGATGTTTGTTCATTTTCATAGGATTATAAATTCGGGGGATGACTGACATGCATTTATCCTCTTCAAACAGTGGTTCATAATGTGTGAGCCATACAAGAGGGTTTGAGTGAGCAAATGACACTGAGGTTAAGACAGGTATTGGAAGGGGTCTATAAATCCATGTGCCATGACTATAGACTGGATATCTCATTTTTCAAGTGTATGCTGATGTACATATTGATTTGCTGATATATATACTCAAATTCATTTGGCATTATCAATTTTCTTAATCAGTTAGTACTAAAGTTACAATTGCTATCATTTGAATACGTATTTTTAAGAAAAGTGTAACCACTGTTATATTAATTAAACAAGGGGGTCATTAGAGTGACCTGGTTCTAGTGCCGTGGTGGTCGACATAAGCAAAGCAGACTCTAAGCCTGTAAATGCCTTAAGGTTACAAAGTTGAAACCTAAGGACAACCAGTCACAAAGAGCCAACTACTCTTTAAGTTATTGCAGTCAATGATTTCCTAACTTTTCCTCTGCCTTTTTCTCTATAAAATCTCTACCCCAAGTTCCTCTCAGTGGAACACTTCTAACCACTTCGCATTTAGCACTCCCTGATTTGAATTAATTTTTGCACAAATAAATTCTTAAAATTTTTAATATGCCTCAGTTTATCTTTTAACACTACTTTCTGAAATTAATCCCAATATTAAGACTTGAAAGGTTACAGAGCTTGGGGAAGGAGTAGTAACACAAATTTGTAAACAAAATGTAGTCACATGAAACGATCATTCATATTAGGAAGGTTACGTCAATCCCAAATCAGTGTTATATATACTTAGTTTTAAAAAGGACAGGACTTCCCTGGTGGCGCAGTGGTTAAGAATCTGCCTGCCAATGCAGGGGACTCGGGTTCGAGCCCTGGTCCGGGAAGATCCCACATGCTGCGGAGCAAATAAGCCCATGTGCACAACTACTGAGCCTGCGCTCTAGAGCCCTCGAGCCATAACTACTGAGCCTGCGTGCCACAACTACTGAAACCCACATGCCTAGAGCCTGTGCTCCACAACAAGAAGCCACTGCAATGAGAAGCCCGCTCAGCGCAACAAAGAGTAGCCCTCGCTTGCCGCTCATGTGCAGCAACAAAGACCCAATGCAGCCAAAAATAAGTAAATAAATAAATTAATTAAAAAAAAATAAAAAGGATAATTGTTTCCACATTCAGTATGCTCACAGGTACAAAGAAATATAAATGAAATGCAAAATACATTCATAGCGAAATACAGATAATACAAAAAAATTATATTTGATTGTGAAACTATTCAACCTCTTTCAGTTTCCCTTTTGAAGTTCTAGTAATTCGTATTAAAAGTACAAATTGTTCTTACAATTGAAAAGAACAAAATTAAGCCAGCCAAATCGTTCTACATAGCAAAAAGTAAATCTTTATTTTTTCATGTTTTGATTCCTTACTTTTAGCTCACCTTAGGTTGCTCTACTTATTGAGTAACAAGTATGTATAGTTACTGTTTTAAAGTACTTAGGATAAACTAAAGAATAAGACAGTTGTGGTTTATGTACTTGCAGGACTTAAAGTGTAAAAGGATTATGGAAATTGCAATTATAATAAATAATACCATCAGAAAGGTAAAATCTAAAACTAAAGGAAAATGATAAGTTGTAATAAATATGACAAAGATTTGATACCCTTAATATATAAAGAGCTCATAAAAGTTGATAACAAAAGCACAATACCACCAGTCTTAAATGTTGCCACAGTTAAGAATAGACAAAAATGTGAGTAATGATCCTCAAAAAAGAGGCCAGTGTTCAACTTCCTTTTATGTAAATACATACAATGAAGCACAACTCTCTCAAAACCTCTCATTGTCTCTCCCTCTCTTTCCCTACCACCCTCAATTGGCCAAGATAAGGTTGGTCAGGATGGGCTCAATTGGGCTCCCTCATACAAGCTTTCTGGAATGCAATTTAACAATACTTTTTTAAATATTATAAAGTTTATTACAGTATGAGCAAATAATTTTTCTTGTAAATAACTAAGTACAAAAGTAGTCAGAAATTCAAAGCAATATTTCCAGCAAAGGTATTTAATAAGGAATTATTTATACATGTATAACAAAGGTAATAATATATATTAATATTTTATATATGTACTAGTATGGGCTTTCCTTGTACAGTTTCATATACCAGTCTTTTCCATGGTTTCCTGAGCCATTCATCTGTGGGGAGGAGGAGAAAAGCAAGGAAGAGGGTTGAAGGATAAGGCATAAGGATTGTTGGAGCAAAGAGTTTATTATTTTACCTCTGGTATCCAAAACAGGATTTTTGGGTGTGCATCAGAAAAGCCTTTGAATGCCAGGCTTTGTGAAGAAGAACCTGTTTTTCTGAATTCCTTAGGACATATCAAAATGTAGACCTCAAGAGAACAAACTGAAAATTTTCCCGCTAGAGAAGGCCTCTCCTCTGCCCCTGAATAGGCCATGAGGCAGTAGGAGACACCTGAGATGGTCCAAAAGCGACAATGTCTTTCACATCTTGTGGCCCCCGTGTGACCCTCAGTAGACCCAGAATCTATCCCTGTGCCCTGTGGGGTGACGCAGGGTTGCCAGCAGCGCAAATCCGAAAGCAGGACAAAGAGGCAAATGGCTGGGACGTGAGTTCTGACAACAGGTATCAGCTCTTCACCCCAAAATGCCAGTGAGATCCTGTCATGCTTTAATTGTCATGAATCTGTACCCAGATCAATTTAGCCATTCCACTACAGAAACCAGGAAGGACCCAAAGGATAACACAGGTATCTGAAAAATTTATTTCTACTTCAGTAAAGAAACAGCCCCAATTACAAAGTCTTAGCCAGTGGAAACCTCTTGAAATTGACACTAAGGAGTTAAGTAAGATTTAATTATCTTTTTTTTTTTTTTTTTTTTTTGCAGAGCAGCCACATTTAACATTATTTTTAATCACAGTTTTAGGCCACTCCCACTGGTGGTTTTGGTCTTATTCGTTTTTTTTAAATTAATTAATTAATTTATTTTTGGCTGTATTGGGTCTTCATTGCTGCGTATGAGCTTCCTTTAGTTGTGGCGAGTGGGGGCTACTCTTCGTAGTGGTGCGCGGGCCTCCCATTGCAGTGGCTTCTCTTGTTGCAGGGCATAGGCTCTAGGCGCTCGGGCTCAGTAGTTGTGGTTCTCAGGGTTTGTTGCTCCACGGCATGTGGGATCTTCCTGGACCAGGGCTCTAACCCATGTCCCCTGCATTGGCAGGCAGATTCTTAACCACTGCGCCACCAGGGAAGCCCTGGTCTTATTCTTGATTACAATTGAATTGATTATACTTTACACATTTTATAAATTACATCTTCACCGAAGGTCATCTTTTTACTTATGTCTATAGTGGGTAGGTTTCCTTTTTCTCCTTTTTTAAAAAATGCTAACCAATGAGAGAGTTTTGTTTTATAATAAAATTTAGACATCTTCACCATGTTATTTTATGTCACTGGTGACTTTGAAGCATGAATTATTAAAAACTTACTTGGGATGCAGTTTTTCCTGTGACAGCAAGACATGATTCAGATACTTTACATTGTCCTCTCCAGCAAAGGTGTTAGTAATACTTAATTTTGAATTTAAATGCCAGGATTTCAATGAATAATGCTACATGTCTCTTCAATTATGGATGTTGATGATGCTGCATTTGATTTCATAATTATATGATTCAATAAAATATCACTGAACCAAAGCACATACTCCATGGAAATAATTATACTGTATCCTAATGAATACTTGAACCCATTAAAATTCACCCAAAACTGTAATATCATAATGAGTTGATCAAAACATTAAAATTCAATGAAGCAATGATGGATGAATCAACTTTAGCTTCTCATATACCAATACTAATACACAAAATATTTCTTATGCTACTAAGTACTGTACTTATCACCCTGGTGCACAAGTTCTCTATTTTTATGCAAATTTTCATTATTGGTTAATGTCTTAGTGATTTTACAGTATTTGTATATGAAGAAACAAATGAATCCTGGCAATGAGATCTGATAAAATTAATTAATATCAGTGTTACCAGATATAAAGTTTTATCTATCTGGAAGGTAAACTAGAGATGTGTCTTTAAAAGATGAATTTTCCCCATTTTAGGAAAGAGGTAGACGGTAGAGTCTGTTCTACCATAGATTAATATCTGGTGATTACAGAGCCCTTAGCCTTCTGCCTTGAGGGATGGACCTCATCTCCTCAAATGCAGGCTTTGATTAAAAGGAAGATAAATGAAAACCATTTTCTTGGTTCTTTCCTGCCCATTCTGAACCGAGATACACATTTGAATTCCATTTATTTCTTAAGTGCTCACACCTCCCATCCTCACAATATATTGTCACCTTTCTTTCAGGCCCTGCAGTGGCTCAGATCCAGTGAAAAGAATGCACATGATCATTCTGTTTCAAAACTAATTAGAAAAAGATAAGGCACAAAAACTTTCATGGAAGACTAAGCCAGAAAGAACTTGGATAAGAGTGAGAGGTCTCAGGGGAGTCCTAATGGGAAAAGTTGGGAAGTGGCAGAAATAGCTTGCTCTATTTCTGCATATGAAAAATTTCTGGATTGGTGGAAAAGTCCAGAGACTTTGAACCTAAATTCATGGATTTTCATCTCAGCTCTGACACAACTGTGTGTCACCTCTGCAGGACTTGTAACCTCTCATTAAAGAGAGATAATATCTATCTCACAGGTTTTGAGGATTACCTCAGAAGATTAGTGTAATAGGCCTTTATGTAATAGATTGTAGTATGTTAGTGTAAGTTAACATTAATTTAGAAAGGTGGTGGCTCAATATTCTTACTAGATGGCTAATTTACTCAGGTCAGTTTTAGGAAATAACTATGCAATTGGCTATTGTTACATTTTATTATTATTATTAATTTTTTTTGTGGTATGCACGCTTCTCACTGTTGTGGCCTCTCCCGTTGCGGAGCACAGGCTCCGGACACGCAGGCTCAGCGACCATGGCTCACGGGCCCAGCCGCTCCGCGGCATGTGGGATCTTCCCGGACCGGGGCACGAACCCGTGTCCCCTGCATCGGCAGGTGGACTCTCAACCGCTGCGCCACCAGGGAAGCCCTACATTTTATTCTTGATAAACGTTTTCCTATATGTGTTCTTCTCCTCTGAATTCATGAGAAACGGTGCTTGTACAAGTCAATTCACTTAACATTACTGAGTTCTTACTATGTATCAGTCATCATGGTAAGAAATTTGAATGCATTATTTTCCTATGTAATCCTTACATTAATTTTACGAGTATATTATTTTCTTTACATAGGACACTATGGCATGGAGAGTGAATCAGAGTAATATTTTTATATATTAAACTAATGTGTTGTTGCACCCTCTATTTCTTGTCCCTTTTTCAGCTATAACTAGGGTATTTTATGCCCATTACCTCAGGAACAGTAAGACACCACAGAATTTTTTAATTTCCAATAAGAATAATCCCCCTTTCTTTCTTAAACTATAGTCCAGTGAGTAGCTAATAATAGTAATTTTGGGTTTTTACCCTATAATATAAATTTTTGTAAATAGCTTAGATTATTTTATTTACT
This sequence comes from Delphinus delphis, assembly GCF_949987515.2. NCBI lineage: Eukaryota > Metazoa > Chordata > Mammalia > Artiodactyla > Delphinidae > Delphinus > Delphinus delphis. The sequence goes on from NC_082700.1 coordinate 59,983,415, forward strand.
CCTCTTAAAAACACTAGGAGAGATGTTCTATTATTATACACATTTTACAGAGCCTTACCTCTGAGTTTATAAAACCTTACACAGACCTGAAATAGGTTATCTTTCCCAGGCACATAGATATTAAGAAGTAGAATGAGGCTTCAAAACTCTCTAAGCTTCACCCCCACGGAAAGAGCTGAGAGACTGAAAAGATTCTCATTCCCTGTACTCTTCTGCCTTTTAGATAAGCCCACTTAAAGAAGAAATCATTTTTTAAAAATAGCACATTTGGCGATCCAAGGATATAGTGCGCTTATGCTCTTGAAATGCTGCTAGGCACTGGAGATACTGCAAGGGCCCAGAGTTCCCCAAAGCCCACCATCAAATCCGAGTAGAAAAGTGTTAGCATGATATGTCCAAGCAGATGGTTGTATCTTGTCAACCTCATACCACATCATGTCCCAGCGATTTTTCCTGCTCCATAGAAAAGCGCAGCGATGGAGCATGTCACAACCATGCTAAATTTCTTAGAGCTACAGAAGAGCACAAGATCAGACAACTCTTCACAAGGCCACTAAGTGGGGAAGTGGAAATAGTGGAACTAACCAAGTAGCTGCCCAGACCTGAGATGCCCACAGCAGCGGCTACATGGACACAAATGGGAGGACAAAATGGGATGAACACAAAGACAGGTTTTTTTCATGAAGCTATTGAAGGCTGAAGTTCAGGGATTCTAACTCACATGAGTTCGTTCAATGGCATGGAATATGTTGAAATGACCTTATTCCAATATTCTATTTAGTTTAAGAATACATTGCAAAAATATAATCCACAGCTTGAAAGTGTAGAGTTCAGTGAATTTTGACAAACTTATATCCATGTGTAACCACAAATCACATCGAGATATAGCATACTTCCATCCTCCCAGCAAGCTTTCTTGTGCCCCTATCTATTATAGCCCACACCCAGAACCAAACACACTTCCTATTCAGTTTTTTTCTACATTGTCCTGGCTGTACTAACTTTATGTGTTTCCATGTAAATTTTAGAATCACCTTATTAATTTCTTCAAAAAGACTTGGAATTTTAAACTCTGAATTCTGTCTCCTTAGAACTCAGTGCCTGCTGTGATCTCTACTCAGTTCTCTAAACCTTCAAGCTGTTGTTTTCCTGAACACCCTGGGGCTTTCCCCCAATGTGTGCATAGTTCAAGAAGCAGCCAAGGGCCTGGGGGGAGTTTGTATACAAGTTTGGGCCACCTCCATTTATTATTCATTTTTTTGTGGTATTTTTTCTCACTTTCCAGCTGCTTTTGATCTTAAATTCTGGCTTCTGACTTCTCAGCCCATTACTACTTCACTGTTTGCCTGAGATATATTTAATGGGCATTGTTTAGTAGAAAAACTAAATAGATCTGAGTTTCACCCAGACTCTTTTCATTCTTTCAAGGATTATGTACCCTCTGGTTTCTGCCTAGTTTTGGTCACCCTACAGTGTCTTCACAGTTACTTTAAAAAATAATTTGTCTAGCTAGAGAGTATAATTGTCTTTGGGAGATGCTTTAGTTTTCTATACAATACTCTGACATTTCCAGAAACTGTCATCTACTTTTAAAAATTTACAGAGATCTTGAGTTGCAGTGTCAGGGGCAGCACTTCCGCACACGGCCCGGCGCCGAGCTAAAGTGTCAGCGCAGCCATTTCTCACTAGGCACTCTGAAGTGCCGGGTGCAAGGCCTCTGCATGAAGCACCCTGTAAACAAGTGAAACTAGACTAAGCACAAAGGAAAAGAAAAAAAACAAGGTTTTATGACAGTAACTCTGCTCAGGTTTGAATTAAAATGGTGTTTCTCCAATTCTAATGTGCATAAAAATCACCTGTAGATTGTGTGAAAATGCACAGTCCACTTCAGTAGGTCTGGCCTGGGATTCTACAGTTTTAACCAGGTGCCAGATGATTCCCATGTGCTGGTCTTAAGATCACATTTTGAATAGACGGAACTTTAAGATGGCAGAGGAGTAAGATGTGGAGATCACATTCCTCCCCACAAATATATCAGAAATACATCTACATGTGGAACAACTCCTACAAAACACCTACTGGAAACTGGCAGAAGACCTCAAACTTCCCAAAAGGCAAGAAACTCCCCACGTACCTGGCCGTGTGACTGACAGGGTCTTGGTGCTCTGGACAGGTGTCAGGCCTGTGCCTCTGAGGTGGGAGAGCTGACTTCAGGTCATTGGTCCACCAGAGACCTCCTGGCCCCATGTGATATCAAACGGCAAAAACTCTCCCAGAGATCTCCATCTCAACGCTAAGAAACAGCTTCACTCAACAACCAGCAAGCTACAGTGCTTGACACCCCATGCCAAGAAAGGAACACAACCCCACCCATTAGCAGAGAGGCTGCCTAAAATCATAATAAGGTGACAGATACCCCAAAACACACCACCAGATGCGGTCCTGCCCACCAGAAAGACAAGCTTCATGCACCAGAAGATAGGCACTAGTCTCCTTCACCAGGAAGACTACACAACCCACTGAACCAACCTTAGCCACTGGGGGCAGACACCAAAGACAATGGGAACTATGAACTTGCAGCCTGCGAAAAGGAGACCCCAAACACAGTAAGTTAAGCAAAATGAAAAGACAGAGAAGCACACACCAGATGAAGGAGCAAGGTAAAAACCCACCAGACCAAACAAATGAGAGGAAATAGGCAGTTTACCTGAAAAAGAATTCAGAGTAATGATAGTAAGGATGATCCAAAATCTTGGAAATAGAATGGAGAAAATACAAGAAACGTTTAACAAGGACCTAGAAGAACTAAACAGCAAACAAACAATCATGAACAAAACAATAAATGAAATTTAAAATTCTCTAGAAGGAATCAATAGAATAACTGAGGCAGAAGAACGGATAAGTGACCTGGAAGATAAAATAGTAGAAATAACTACTGCAGAGCAGAATAAAGAAAAAAGAATGAAAAGAAGTGAGGACAGTCTCAGAGACCTCTGGGACGACATTAAATGCACCAACATTCAAATTATAGGGATCCCAGAAGAAGAAAAGAAAAAGAAAGGGGCTTAGAAAATATTTGAAGAGATTATAGTTGAAAACTTCCCTAATATGGGAAAGGAAATAGTCAAGTCCAGGAAGTGCAGAGAGTCCCATGCAGGATAAATTCAAGGAGAAACACGCCAAGACACGTATTAAACTATCAAAAATTAAATAGGAAAAATATTAAAAGCAGCAAGGGACAAGCAACAGATAACATACAAGGGAATCCCCATAAGGTTAACAGCTGATCTTTCAGCAGGAACTCTACAAGCCAGAAGGGAGTGGCAGGACATATTTAAAGTGATGAAAAGGAAAAACCTACAAACAAGATTACCCAGCAAGGATCTCATTCAGATTCTAAAGAGAAATTAAAAACTTTAGAGATAAGCAAAAGCTAATAGAATTCAGCACCACCAAACCAGCTTTATAACAAATCCTAAAGGAACTACTCTAGGCAAGAAACACAAGAGAAGGAAAAGACCTACAATAACAAACTCACAACAATTCAGAAAATGGTAATAGGAACATACATATCGATAATTACCTTAAATGTGAATGGATTAAATGCTCCCACCAAAAGATACAGACTGGCTGAATGGATACAAAAACAAGACCCATATATATGCTGTCTACAAGAGACCCACTTCAGACCTAGGGACACATGCAGACTGAAGGTGAGAGGATAGAAAAAGATTCCATGAAAATGGAAATCAAAGGAAACCTGGAGTAGCAGTTCTCATATCAGACAAAATACACAAATTCTTCAATATACACAAATCAATCAATTTTTCAATATACACAAATCAATAAAAAATTGAAGGAGAAAAACCATAGGATCATCTCAATAGATGCAGAGAAAGCTTTTGACAAAATTCAACACCCATTTATGATGAAAATCCTCCAGAAAGTAGGCACAGAGGGAACTTACCTCAGCATAATAAAAGCCATATATGACAAACCCACAGCCAACATCGTCCTCAATGGTGAAAAACTGAAACCATTTCCACTAAGATCAGGAACAAGATAAGGTTATCCACTCACCACTGTTATTCAACATAGTTTTGGAAGTTTTAGCAACAGCAATCAGAGAAGAAAAAGAAATAAAAGGAATCCAAATTGGAAAAGAAGAAGTAAAGCTGTCACTGTTTGCAGATGACATGATACTATACATAGAGAATCCTAAAGATGCTACCAGAAAACTACTAGAGCTAATCAATGAATTTGGTAAAGTAGCAGGATACAAAATTAATGAACGGAAATCTCTTGCATTCCTGTACACTAATGATGAAAAATCTGAAAGAGAAATTAAGGAAACACTCCCATATACCATTGCAACCAAAGGAATAAAATACCTATGAATAAACCTACCTAAGGAGACAAAAGACCTGTTTGCAGAAAATTATAAGATACTGATGAAAGAAATTAAAGATGATAGAAACAGATGGAGACATACACCATGTTCTTGGATTGGAAGAATCAACGTTGTGAAAATATACTACCCAAAGCAATGTACAGATTCAATGCAATCCCTATCAAACTACCAATGGTATTTTTCGCAGAAATAGAACAAAAAACTACACAATTTGTATGGAAATACAAAAGACCCTGAATAGCCAAAGCAATCTTGAGAAAGAAAAACGGATCTGGAGGCTCCTGGACTTCAGATTATACTACAAAACTACAGTAATCCAGACAGTATAGTACTGGCACAAAAACAGAAATATAGACCAATGGAACACGTTAGAAAGCCCAGAGATAAACCCTCACACATATGGTCACCTTATCTTTGATAAAGGAGGCAAGAATATACAATGGAGAAAAGACAGCCTCTTCAATAAGTGGTGCCGGGGTAACTGAACAGCTACATGTAAGAGAATGAAATTAGAACACTCCCTAACACCAAACTCAAAAATGCTATGAGACTAGATATCAGAATGGATCCAAACTCAGAATGGATTAAAGACCTAAATGTCAGGCCAGACACTATAAAACTCTTAGAGGAAAACATAGGAGGAACACTCTATGACATACATCACAGCAAGATCTTTTTTGACCCACCTCCTAGAGAAATAGAAATAAAAATAAACAAATGGGGCCTAATGAAACTTAAAAGCTTTTGCACAGCAAAGGAAACCATAAACAGGATGAAAAGACAACCCTCAGAATGGGAGAAGATATTTGCAAATGAATCAAATGACAAAGGATTAATCTCCAAAATTTACAAGTAGCTCATGCAGCTCAATATCAAAAAAAACAACCCCATTCAAAAATGGGCTGAAGACCTAAATAGACATTTCTCCAAAGAAGATATACGGATTGCCAACAAACACATGAAAGGATGCTCAACATCACTAATCATTAGAGAAATGCAAATCAAAACTACAATGAGGTATCACCTCACACCAGTCAGAATAGCTATCATCAAAAAATCTACAAACAATAAATGCTGGAGAGGGTGTGGAGAAAAGGCAACCCTCTTGCGCTGTTGGTGGGAATGTACACTGATACAGCCACTATGGAGAACAGTATGGATGTTCCCTGAAAACCTAAAAATAGAACTACCATACGACCCAGCAATCCCACTACGGGGCATATACCTGGAAAAAAACATAATTCAAAAAGAGTGATGTACCACAATGTTCACTGCAGACATGAAAGCAACCTAAGTGTCCATCGACACATGAATGGATAATGAAGATGTGGCATATATATACAATGCAATATTACTCAGCCCTAAAAAGAAACGAAATTGTGTTATTTGTAGTGAAGTGGATGGACCTAGAGACTGTCATACAGAGTGAAGTAAGTCAGAAAGAAAGAAAGAAATACTGTACGCTAACACATATATATGGAGTCTAAAAAAAAAATTGTTCTGAAGAACCTAGGGGCAGGACAGGAATAAAGACGCACATGTAGAGAATGGACTTGAGGACACGGGGAGGGGGGAAGGGTAAGCTGGGACGAAGTGAGGGAGTGGCATGCACTATATATACTACCAAATATAAAATAGATAGCTAGTGGGAAGCAGCCGCATAGCACAGGGAGATCAGCTCGGTGCTTTGTGACCACCTAGAAGGGTGAGATATGGAGGGTGGGAGGGAGATACAAGAGGGAGGAGATATGGGGATATATGTATATGTATAGCTGATTCGCTTTGTTATAAAGCAGAAACTAAAACACCATTGTAAAGCAATTATACTCCAATAAAGATGTTAAAAAAATTTTACAGAAGTAATATATTTTAATGGCAGTCTGTTAAGTACACTGCTTCTTTTCTAACTGATTTCTACTGTACCACACTTCCACTCGTGTGGGGTGGCCTTAGCATAGTTGCAGGCATTTTAGGGACCTGGTGAAGAAGAAGTAGAGTTGGCAGTGCATATAGTTTTAATTTAATGGTATATATTTAGATGATTCTCAGGTATATTACTGCTAGCATCCTGTGAACGAAGGGTTTCCAGGAATGTTCTTACTGCTTAGTGTTTACCTTATGTCATTTTTCTGTATAGAATCCCATCCAGGATGCTACATTACATTTAGTCTTTCTGTCCCTTAGACTCCTCTTGGCTGTGACCTTTTCTCAGATTTTTCCTGTTTTTGATGATCTTGATAGTTTTGAGGAATACTGGTCAGGCATTTTGTAGAATGTCCCTCAGTTGGAATTTATCTGATGATTTTCTCATGATTTTGTTGCGGTTATGGGTTTTGGGGACATGGGAAGACCACAGAGATAAAGTACCATTTTCATCACTTCATATTAGGGTGCTAGCTGACATCAAGGTTACTTATGACTGTTAATGTGGACCTTAATCCCCTAAGGTTTCTATAATGTAAAGTTAATCTTCCCTCCCTTTCCCATTTTCTTTTTTTAGTTGTTTTCTTTTTTTACTTATTTTTTATACAGCTGGTCTTATTAGTTATCTGTTTTATACATCGTAGTGTGTATATGTCAATCCCAATCTCCCAATTCATCCCACCACCATCACCAACCCCACCACCACCCGCTTTCCCCCTTTGATGTCCATACGTTTGTTCTCTACATCTATGTCTCTGTTTCTGCATTGCAGACTGGTTCATCTGTACCATTTTTCTAGATTCCACATATATGTGTAAATATACGATATTTGTTTTTCTCTTTCTCACTTCACTCTGTATGACAGTCTCTAGGTCCATCCATGTCTCTAAAAATGACCCGATTTCATTCCTTTCTATGGCTGAGTAACATTCCATTGTATATATGTACCACGTTTTCTTTATCCATTCATCTGTCGATGGGCATTAAGGTTGCTTCCATGACCTGGCTATTGTAAATAGTGCTGCAATGAACATTGGGGTACATGTGTCCTTTTGAATTATGGTTTTCTCAGGGTATATGCCCATTAGTGGGATTGCTGCATCATATGGTAGTTCTATTTTTAGTTCTTTAAGGAACCTCCATACTGTTCTCCAGTGGCTGTATCAATTTACATTCCCACCAACAGTGCAAGAGGGTACCCTTTTCTTCACACCCTCTCCAGCATTTATTGTTTGTAGATTTTCTGATGATGCCCATTCTAACCAGTGTGAGGTGATACCTCACTGTAGTTTTGATTTGCATTTCTCTAATAATGAGTGATGTTGAGCAGCTTGTCATGTGCTTCTTGGCCATCTGTATGTCTTCTTTGGAGAAATGTCTATTTAGGTCTTCTGCCTATGTTTTAATTGCGTGGCTTGTTCTTTTAATATTGAGCTGCATGAGCTGTTTATATATTTTGGAGATTAATCCTTTGTCCATTGATTGGTTTGCAAATATTTCCTCCCATTCTGAGGGTTGTCTTTTCGTCTTGTTTATAGTTTCCTTTGCTATGCAAAAGCTTTTAAGTTTCATTAAGTCCCATTTGTTTATTTTTGTTTTTATTTCTATAACTCTAGGAGGTGGGTCAAAAAAGATCTTGCTGTGATTTATGTCAAAGAGTGTTCTTCCTAAGTTTTCCCTCTAAGAGTTTTATAGTGCCTGGTCTTATATTTAGGCCTTTAATCCATTTTGAATTTATTTTTCTGTGTGGTGTTAGGGAGTGATCTAATTTCATTCTTTTACAAGTAGCTGTCCAGTTTTCCTAGCATCACTTATTGAAGAGACTGTCTTTTCTCCATTGTATATCCTTGCCTCCTTTGTCATAGATTAGTTGACCATAGGTGTGTGGGTTTATCTCTGGGTTTTCTATCCTGTTTCATTGATCTATATTTCTGTTTTTGTGCCAGTACCATATTGCCATGATTACTGTAGCTTTGTAGTATAGTCTGAAGTCAGCGAGTCCAATTCCTCCAGCTCTGTTTTTCTCCTTCAAGATTGCTTTGGCTCTTGGGAGTCTTTTGTGTCTCCATACAAATTTTAATATTTTTGTTCTAGTTCTGTAAAAAATGCCACTGGTAATTTGATAGGGATTGCATTGAATCTGTAGATTGCTTTGGGTAGTATAGTCATTTTCACAGTATTGATTCTTCCAGTCCAAGAACATGGTATATCTCTCCAACTATTGGTATCATCTTTAATCTCTTTCATCAGTGTTTTATAGTTTTCTGAGTACAGATCTTTTACCTCCTTACATAGGTTTATTCCCAGGTATTTTATTCTTTTTGTTGCAATAGTGAATGGGATTGTTTCCTGAATTTCTCTTTCTGGTCTTTCATTTTTAGTGTATAGGAAGGCAAGAGCTCTCTGTGCATTAATTTTGTATCTTGCAACTTTACCAAATTCATTGATTAGCTCTAGTAGTTTTCTGGTGGCATCTCTAGGATTATCTATGTATAGTATTATGTCATCTGCAAACAGTGACAGTTTTGCTTCTTCTTTTCCAATTTGTATTCCCTTTATTTCTTTTTCTTCTCTGATTGCCATGGCTAGGACTTCCAAAACTATGTTGAATAATAGTGGCAAGAGTAGGTATCCTTGCCTTGTTCCTGATGTTAGAGGAAATGCTTTCAGTTTTTCACCATTGAGAATGATGCTGGCTGTGGGTTTGTCATATATGGCCTTTATTATGTTGAGGTAGTTTCCCTCTATGCCCACTTTCTGGAGAGTTTTCATCATAAATGGTGTTGTATTTTGTCAAAAGCTTTTTCTGCATCTATTGAGATGAACATATGGTTTGTATTCTTCAATTTGTTAATATGGTGTATCACATTGATTGCTTTGTGTATATTGAAGAATCCTTGCATCCCTGGGATAAATCTCACTTGATCATTGTGTGATCCTTTTAATATGTTGTTGGATTCTGTTTGCTAGTATTTTGTTGAGGATTTTTGCATCTGTAGTCATCAGTGATATTTGTCTGTAATTTTCTTTTTTTGTAGTATCTTTGTCTGGTTTTGTGGTCAGGGTGATGGTGGCCTCATTGAATGGGTTTGGGAGTGTTTCTGCCTCTGCAGTTTTTCGTAAGTGTTTGAGAATCACGGGTGTTAGCTCTTCTCTAAATGTTTGATAGAATTCACCTGTGAAGCCATCTGGTCTTGGAGTTTTGTTTGTGGGAAGATTTTTAATCACAGTTTCAGTTTCCCCACTTGTGATTGGTCTGTTCATATTTTCTGTTTCTTCCTGGTTCAGTCTTGGATGGTTATATCTTTTTAAGAATTTGTCCATTTCTTCCACGTTGTCCATTTTACTGGCATAGAGTTGCTTGTAGTGGTGTCTTAGGATGCTTTGTATTTCTGCAGTGTCCATTGTAACTTCTCCTTTTTCATTTCTAATTTTATTGATTTGAGTCCTCTCCCTCTTTTTCTTGATGAGTCTGGCTATAGGTTTATCAATTTTGTTTATCTTCTCAAAGAACCAGGTTTTCGCTTTATTGATCTTTGCTATTGTTTTCTTCTGTTCTATTTCATTTATTTCTGCTCTGATCTTTATGATTTCTTTCCTTCTACTGACTTTGGGTTTTGTTTATTCTTCTTTCTCTAGCTCCTTTAGATGTAAGGTTAGATTGTTTATTTTAGATTTTTCTTGTTTCTTGAGGTAGGATTTTATTGCTATAAACTTCCCTCTTAGAACTGATTTTGCTGCTTCCCATAGGTTTTGGATTGTAGTGTTTTCATTGTCATTTGTCTCTAGGTATTTTTTGATATCCTCTCTGATTTCTTCAGCTATCTCTTGGTTATTTAGTAATGTATTGTTTAGCCTCCTCGTGTTTCTGTTTTTTATGTTTTTTTCCCTGTAATTTATTTCTAATCTCATACCATGTGGTCAGAAAGATGCTTGATATGATTTCAATTTTCTTAAATTTACCCAGGCTTGATTTTTGACCCAAGCTATGATCTGTCCTGGAGAATATTCCATGTGCACTTGAGAAGAAAGTGTATTCTGCCATTTTTGGTTGGAATGTCCTATAAATATCAATTAAATCTATCTGGTCTATTGTGTCATTTAAAGCTTGTGTTTCCTTATTAATTTTCTGTCTGGATGATCTGTCCATTGATGTAAGTGAGGTGTTAAAGTCCCCCACTATTATTGTGTTACTGTCGATTTCCTGTTTTATAGTTGTTAGCATTTGCCTTATGTATGGAGGTGCTCTTATGTTGGGTGCTTATATATTTATAATTGTTATATCTTTTTCTTGGATTGATCCCTTGATCATTATGTAGTGTCCTTCGTTGTCTGTTGTAACATTCTTTATTTTTAAGTCTATTTTATCTGATATGAGAATTGCTACTCCAGCTTTCTTTTGATTTCCATTTCCCTGGAATGTCTTTTTCCAACCCCTCACTTTCAGTCTGTATGTTTCCCTAGGTCTGAAGTGGGTCTCTCATAGACAGCATATTTACGGGTCTTGTTTTTGTATCCATTCAGCCAGCCTGTGTCTTCTTGTTGGAGCATTTAATCCATCCACGTTTAAGGTAATTATCAATATGTATGTTCCTGTTACCATTTTCTTACCTGTGTTGCATTTGTTTTTGTAGTTCCTTTTCTTCTCTTGTGTTTTTCAGTTAGAGAAGTTACTTTGGCATTTGTTGTAGAGCTGGCATGGTGGTGCTCAGTTCTCTTAGCTTTTGCTTGTCTGTAAAGCTTTTGATTTCTCCATTTAATATGAATGAGATACTTGCCAGGTAATTTTGATTGTAGGTTCTTCTCTTTCATAACTTTAAATATATCTGCCACTCCCTTCTGGCTTGTAATGTTTCTGCTGAGAAGTCAGCTGTTCACCTTATGGGAGTTCCCTTGCATGTTATTTGTCGTTTTTCCCTTGTTGCTTTTAATAATTTTTCTTTGTAATTTTTGTCAATTTGACTACTATGTGTCTTGCTGTGTTTCTCCTTGGGTTTATCCTGCCTAGGACTCTCTGCCCTTCCTGGACTTGGGTGGCTATTTCCTTTCCCATGTTAGGGAAGTTTTCAACTGTTATCTCTTCAAATATTTTCTCATGTCCTTTCTCTCTCTCTTCTCCTTCTGGGACCCCTATAATGCAAACATGGCTGTGTTTAATGTTTTCCCAGAGGTCTCTTAGAGTGATACATTTCTTTTCATTATTTTTTCTTTATTCTGTTTTGTGGCAGTGAATTGTACCATTCTGTCTTCCAATCACTTATCCATTCTTCTGCCTCAGTTATTCTGCTATTGATCCCTTCTGGTGTATTTTTCATTTCAGTTATTGTATTTTTCATCTGTTTGTTTTTTCTTTAGTTCTTATAGGTGTTTGTTCTTTCATTCTTTTAAATTTCTTGCATCTTCTTGATCTTTGCCTTCATTCTTTTTATTAAACATTTCTTGCATCTTCTTGATCTTTGCCTTCATTCTTTTTCCGAGGTCATGAATCATCTTCACTATCATTATTCTGAATTCTTTTTCTGGAAGGTTGCCTATATCCACTTCATCTGGTTGTTCTTCTGGGGTTTTATCTTGTTCCTTCATCTGGTACGTAGTCCTCTGCTTTTTCATTTTGTGTATCTTTCTGTGAATGTGGTTCCAAAGGCTGCAGGATTTTAGTTCTTCTTGCTTCTGCTGTCTGCCCTCTGGTGGATGAGGCTATCTGTGAGGCTTTGCAAGCTTTCTGTTGGGAGGGACTGGTGGTGGGTACAGCTGGGTGTTGCTCGGGTGGGCAGAGCTCAGTAAGACTTTAATCTGCTTGACTGCTGATGGGTGGGGCTGAGTTCCCTCCCTGTTGGTTGTTTGGCCTGAGGCAACCCAGCACTGGAGCCCACAGGCTCCTTGGTGGGGCTAATGGTGGACTCTGGGAGGGCTCACGCCACGGAGTACTTCCCAGAACTTCTGCTGCCAGTGTCCTTGTCCCCATGGTGAGCCACAGCTGCCTCCCACCTCTGCAGGAACCCCTCCAGCACTAGCAGGTAGGTCTTGTTCAGTTTCTTATAGGGTCACTGCTCCTTCCCCATGAGTCCTGATGCACACACTACTTTGTGTGTGCCCTCCAAGAGTGGAGTCTCTGTTTCCCCCAGTCCTGTTGAAGTCCTGCAGTCAAATCCCGCTAGCCTTCAAAGTCTGAATCCCTGGGAATTCCTTCTCCCACTGCCGGACCCCCAGATTGGGAAGCCTGATGTGGGGCTCAGAACCTTCACTCCAATGGGTGTACTTCTGTGGCATAATTGTTCTCCAGTTTGTGAGTCACCCACCCAGTGGTTATGGGGTTTGATTTTATTGAGATTGCGCCCCTCCTACCATCTCACTGTGGCTTCTGCTTTGTCTTTGTATGTGGGGTATCTCTTTTGGTGAGTTCCAGTGTCTTCCTTTCAATGATTGTTTAGCAGTTAGTTGTGATCCTGGTGCTTTTGCAAGAGGGAGTCCTTTCCCATTTTCAGTACTGTACTTTTGGAAGGAATTCACTATGCATAGCCCATTCAAGGAGTAAAGTACTGTGTTCCACATCCTTGATGGTAGAGAGTCTGCATAAATTATTTTGAATTCTGCCTAGGAGATCTGTAGCTGCTCCTCCACTTACTAATTTATTAATTTATTTATATCAGCATGGAGTCATGGATGTTTATTTTATAGTTTTAGTTTAATCCTATCCTAATTTATTCATTTTTTTGTTCAAATTATTTTAGATTTGACCATTGGAGCTCTTCCAGTGGGCTCCTGTGTTCCTTTAAAATATCTCATTTGTATTTTGAAAACCAGAACATACTCTGTGAAAGTTTCCTAGTCATCTCTGTCAGGAGGTTGTAACTTCTATTAATGTAGTTGGTGGTGCAGTATATATAATTATTAATACAATACATTAAGATAGATATATAACAACTATACCATGTAGAATTTCTCAGAACCCCTTTATTTTTTAGGTCACAAACTTATAGTAGTACTATAATCGAATCTGTCTTCATGTGAAATCATATTTTATAATCCTACCAATAATTTAAAAACTCCATCAAAAGGAAAACATAAGTTATCTATTTCTTTTCCTATAATTTTAAATTTTTGTCATTTGACAAGGGGATTAAAATGCAATCAGAATTGTAGGCAAAAAAAGATTGTAAAAGTGTAAGTTATTATTTCTCTGGAGTTTATAATATTTAGGGTTTCAAAGCTTTTTTATAGTTGTAAATTGCCATGATGTATTTTCTCATTCTAAATAGATCTTTGCTTTTCTACCTAATTTTGTGTCCATAATTTTCATTAAAGCCTCCTTCATCCACCACTAAATGTACAGTTTTCAGTACATACAAAACCTGAATCCATCCCTGGGTAACATCTAGCTCAGTCTGTCTCCATGCACAGCTCATAGCTGAGGACTCTTCCCTCCAAGCCCTAGCAAGACACCACATAGGTCTCTAGTCCTCAGAAGCAGCTAAAGAACAAACAAAGCAAAGAACCTGAATAAATGAAGGATTGTTTTGTTTTTTAATATCCCATGGAATGGATCTTGTAAAAGAAATTAAGTTCAGGTGTCGAAAATTAAACTTATAGTTTGGCCTGAAGATAAGTACTCATTATGGAGTTTAAAAAAATTCCATAAGCCCACAAAACCGGTAAATAGTAGAGCAGGATTTCCAGTGCAAGTCCTGGGTTTCAAAATAGAGCCTTTAATATGAGAATAATGAAAATACAGATATGCCAGTAACAGTTTAAATTTATATGTATTTCTAAAGTCCCTTTGAATATAAGGATATACATTTAAGCATTAAGAGTCTTGTGAGAGAAGATACTTTTGAGAAATGAAGAAGATATATCTTATTTTTTGTTTGATATACTCTGTACAAGTTTACAGATTACTCTGTACAAGTTACCATTTGGAGGTTTTTATAAATGTTCATGACATACCCCTTATAATAATCTGATGAGATGAATATTGTCTTATCCCCTTTTACAGTGTCAGGAAATGTGAAGGGTCAGAGATTGTTTTCTAACTAAGTGGTTGCCCTGCCACAGTTTCGTAGATGCTGGGTTAGAGATAAAGGACTTAATTTCAAATGGTGTAATAGTACCATGAACTTATTGTCACATCAGAACCCTATGTCCCCCCAACTCCCATGCAAAAGATGCCCAGGCAGGACACAGCAGGTTTGTGTCACAAGTAAGAAACATCAAGCTTAGTAAAACCTCAGTCAATAAAGAGGGCTGCTAGCAAACCTGCCCAATTTCTAATCCGGAGAGAGACATTATTTATATTATCCTAATCAGGAAACAAAACTGTCTTCTCACCCACAGAGAGACCCAATCTTTATCTTTCAAGACTGCTTGCTACCCTAGCCCCTTTCGAAAGTTAGGCCAGGACAGAGTTTGTCACGAGACACGTGGAAGCACCAAGGAGAATTGTCCCCCAACGTACAGATGAGGGAACTGAGTCATCTGTCCATGACGCTCAGTTTGTAAGTGGTAGACTTGGAATTACAGAGCTGGAAGGCCAGGCTCCAGAGTCCACTTTCTTAACCATTACTGGGTTTTCCTTCTTTGTACTACTTCTCCATGTGTGGAGAGGAACATTGCTAAAGACTAACTGATTGGTAAACTTCTGTCTTTCTGTTGGGCATCAAGCACTATACAGCTTCTTTTGTTCCCAGGGAGAGCTATATTATATGCCCCTTGTATATCCTTTGGAATCCCTTAAACACCTCTAGAAGAATTTCTCTTTTATTCTCCAAGACCCCAGGAAAGGTGGCATCAGACTTACCTTCCTCTCTACCTCAGTATTTCTGAAAATCTTTCTCACATAAATAACCTAAAGTGACAGTCAGAAAATGTTGCACTGAAAGGGACCTATTGTTTTCTTGTCCAGTCTTATAGATTACAAATAAGGAACATAAGACCTGAAGTAGTTCAATGAAATGTTCACAGTCATACATTTTGTTAGTAATACAAACAGCATGAGAGAACATCTGCTTTCTAACTTCCATTCTGTGTACTTTCTACCATATACCACAGTAAGTAAGATGAGTCTCATGCTTTCAATTTTATGCTAGAGTTTTCTGTCCCTGAATTGTTTTGAAAGACAATATCATTAGTCTTCTTGTGGAACACTAAGGAGAGCCACAGTAAAATAGACACTTCAAAGATTTTATTTTTTAATCTAAGGACAATGATTATAAAAGCCCAAACTTAATGATTTGTTTCAATCCCTAAATTTTAACTGGACTGAAGTTACTCACCAAGACAAAGAACATTTTCTGGGACCAGTAAAGCAATTACAGAAACAAATACTTTCTAGTCAGTAAAATGAAATACACCTACCTGGGTAGAAGACCTATTTGTAACTATTTCCCCTGAGGCTATTTTTTTTTTCTGGAATGAGTTTCAAGGAGAAATGAAATTTTGGGACTGGATGACTCAGTTATGTAAATGTATTAATTATATATGGAACAGATCCTATTTTATGTGTTTTGAGTTTTTTTCCTACTTTTCCTCAAGACTGGGAGAATTGTTTTTTTGACACTTATGTTTTGCAGGGTTCTGAGAAGGTAAATGTTCTATAAATATGCAACACTTAAAAATACAGTTTAATTGTGTCCTCTATAGCTCCTCCAGGTGTGGTTATTTTGTAATGGGTAATACAATTTTAGTATCAGTGAGATGCATTACTAAAAGTTTTCACAGACCTTCCAACTAATTTGAAAACACTACACAATTATGGCCTGGTAAGCAGGATATTAGGCTTAAGTTTACACTGGAGGAAGTTTAAAAGCTGATTTCCTCGCCCTGAAGGACCACACCCATTACTGCTCTTTAAAAATCAAGTGTGTTTCTTACTGTTGGCAAATAATATTGATTGTACTCTCACCTTTTAATCAAGATACTTTTTTGTATACATATATATATGCATACAATAAGGTGGAACAATAATGCTACCGTAAGGTTATTTGGGGAATATATAGTTTATACCCGCCCAAAAAGAATAGGAAGGTGCTTCTGAAAGTCAGAACATTTGGAAAAACCCCAGGACTCAATTCAAACATGATTGTCAGGTAGAACAGGGGTCCCCAAACCTGCTGTTAGGAACCAGGCTGCACAGCAAGAGGTAAGCGGTGGGAGAGTGAGAGAAGCTTCATCTGCCACTCCCCGTCACTCCCATTACCACCTGAAAACCCCCCCAACCCCATCCGTGGGAAAATTGTCTTCCACAAAACTGGTCCCTGGTGCCCAAAAGGTTGGGGCCCCCTGAAGTAGAGGAAATAGGCACATGTGGATGTCTGTCTTCACTCGTCTCTGCTCTTCACTCAATAAGCCAGGGCTCTTACATCCTCATTTCTCTTTCCCTAAAATCGAAACCTCCTCACAGATTCTTAATTCATTATAATGATGTAGCCAAGTCCTACTTCAAGACTAACCATCATAAGACATTTTTATTTTAAAGGAGGTATAAAAACTTTTAAATTGAATGAATTAAGGTCTGGTATTTGTCCAGCAGGCCAGCATTTGGAGGGACCTTGGACATTATTTGACTGTCTCTGCAACCCCACTACCTGCATCCACTTTCAGGTACAGCTTTCACTCACAGGCACCCTGGCACAATAGTCTCTGCCCCTTTCCACAGGACCCTGTGCTACAGCCACTCCCTTTCCAGGCCTCTCGTGTTCTGCACAAAGACTGCATAATGATGGAAATTTAATATTTTCACTTTGATTTTTGATATATTGTCAGTAAACTGGACAAATGCAGTGTTAATGTACTTTCAAACCTCTATTGGTTATTGTCACCTTGGCACCATCAGTAGTCGATTCAAAAGCCACCAACTACATTTCTCAGAATTCCTCTTCTGAACTGCTCTTGACCATATGCTGAGGAGAGGAACCCATGAGAGATTCAAAGTGAGAGTGAAACAGAAGCCAGGATTTTCAGCACGTCACTGGGGCCACTAAGGGGACATGCTACCAGAGCACTTCCTGCCTTGCAGTGTGCGGCCCTCCCCCATCCAGAACTGCATGCTGCTGTAGTGAGTAAGCAGGTGTGGTATCTGATTTCTGGCTGCTACCTTCATCTGGCTGCTCAGAACTTCACCTCTTTCTCCTGTTGGTAGAAACCCTAATTCTGACGTGAAACTCCTTATTCCCAGCCTGATACGGTTTTCAGAGAAAAATTTTAACATTCTTTGCAGTAGAGAAAACTTCTTTCATATTTGTAGGTGATAATGATGGCTGAGACATATTCTACCACAAGCATAAGTAATTTTCAAAAGTATGTTTAGCTTTCCATATGATTTTGACTTGTAACAAGGAGCAAAATTTAAAACTCTTATTTAGATGTTTGGTTTTCTTTTTCATAAACATTTAAAATTGAGGGGGCATAAATATGTTAAAAGGTATAGCCAATACTGTACTTTTTTAAAAAATGTCACACTATTGAGATTTTTTTTAGATTTCAGTATATAAAATTTTATTCTATAAAAACTTTACATAAAAATGTTCTGATTTATTTACATAATTTCTAGATGTTTTCTAGTATATTTCCATAGAAAATACAGAAATGTAAAATACTTATATTTACATAATTTCTAGGTATTTTCTAATGTTCTATATAATAAATATGAGATATTGATTGTATCAATATCTTCTATTTCTTATTAAGCAAAAGCCAAAAAATTGTTATTTTTTTCTCTAAATGCTTTCAAACAACAATTCTAACTTTAACCAAGATCTTTTCATGTTGCTAGAAGTCAATGGGACATGAAGAAATTGTTAAATCAGTGACTAAGACCATTCTCGTTGGTCAAGCTGAAGAGAAGCAGGACCAAGAGAAAGCTAAGCAAAGTTTATTTACTTGATAAATTGCTAGTTTCAAAGTTTTCTCACACAAATTTTTTTTAACATCTTTATTGGAATATAATTGCTTTACAATGGTGTGTGAGTTTCTGCTTTATAACAAAGTGAATCAGCTATACATACACATATGTTCCCATATGTCTTCCCTCTTGCGTCTCCCTCCCACCTCCCTATCCCACCCCTCCAGGTGGTCAGATAGCACCAAGCTGATCTCCCTGTGCTATGCGGCTGCTTCGCACTAGCTATCTATTTTACGTTCGGTAGTGTATATATGTCCATGCCACTCTCTCACTTTGTCACAGCTTACCCTTCCCCCTCCCCATGTCCTCAAGTCCATTCTCTAGTAGGTCTGTGTCTTTATTCCCATCTTACCCCTAGGTTCTTCATGACCTTTTTTTTTTCCTTAGATTCCATATATATGTGTTAGCATACGGTATTTGTTTTTCTCTTTCTGACTTACTTCACTCTGTATGACAGACTCTAGGCCCATCCACCTCACTACAAATATCTCAATTTCGTTTCTTTTTATGGCTGAGTAATATTCCATTGTACATATGTTCCACATCTTCTTTATCCATTCATCCGATGATGGACACTTAGGTTGCTTCCATGTCACACAAATTTTCTACTCTTAAAATGTTTATGCTCAGCATGCATCATGGTATGTATGAAAACAAGACAAGAACTGCATTTTTCAAAACCTGCGCTCTTCTCAGAGAATCCATGCCATTTTCAGGGGCCATTTCATAGCACAATTATATAAAACAGTCCATGAATCAAGAATTTTCTTATTGTGGCAATAACACAGGTCAAGCTAATGCTTCTAAAAGGACAGTCAGTGTTGTACTCGAACTGGCCTTCCTTTTGCTGCAATAAAGAATCATAAAGCACCGTTAAACAAACAAATCCCTTGTGCCACTACTCACCACGAAACACACTAAATACAGTTGCTCTGGTGGCAGGCCATGTCATAAATGTCCAGTGCATACGATTCAGAGCATCTGCATCACGTCAAGAACTGAGCACTCAGACAAGAAGCAACTTTGTGTTCTGTATCTAAAACATCTTTACACAACAGTGGTTTATGCAATAGACATTTCGCTGAAAGATGTTTGCATCTTAAAAAATCAAGCAATATATTCGTTAACATAGACATTAAAGGCAGGACTTTTAATAAATTTTAAACTTTATCAAAACGTTTTTAAGTCTAAGTTTACTATTTAAATTTTTAGTAGTCAAATTTGAAAAGTTTGACAATGAGTAATGTAGGACTTAAATTCTTAACACTGCCAGCTCCTAGCTTACTCTTGCTGTCTACTGTGCCTTTTACATTTGTGCATCCAAATAGACGCTTATTTGCAATTGGCTCACTAAATACCACTAACCGTATTTTACAGAAGAACATGATTTAGAAAAAAAAAAAGTTTTTCAGTAACATTTTTTAAAGAAAAGTTGCTTCTCTCATTTGTACATTGGGTAGCTTGCAAAAGCACCGTGTTTTCAATTCTGCAAAATATTTGGTGTTCCAGCACAATCATTTCAGCAAACTTGATTCTGTCTTTAGCCTCAATAAACTCAACACTGAGGAACTGCCTTTAGAACAAATTTACTCTGTTAAAAAGCATATTCTACACTTAATGCAGTTTTGAAAACCTGTTGTTATAAAGTTTGATTTGTGAAAACAAAATATTGTTAGTATCTCATTTACTTTATTTATTTATTTATTTTTTTTTTTTATTTTTTTTTATTTTTTTAGAACTTTATTCTCATTTACTTTAACACTTCATTTTTCTTTATACTTCTTGTGTTCTACTTTAGACTGGATGGGAGATGATTTACCGTAGATGCCCTAAGTCACTTCGGAGATTTTTCCCCTCAGGAAACTTAGAGGTGGCAAACTTACTGTGTTAACTTTATTTCATCCTCAAATATGTAAAGAAGCTTTAATAGGAGTTTTCTTGAAACAATTTTGGTCTATGTGGAAATAAATAAGATAAATATAGTATTGAAAATTTATTCTTTTTAATTTTATGAGTCAGTATAATAAATAATTATCTCCATTAAATTTTTATAAACATACTTTTGCATAAAAGGGATATCATGTTCATAATATATTATTTAGCTAACATATTCTCTTAATATTTATATTAACTGTCAAGCTAATTTGGTATTTATTAAAATATTTGAAAGTTCCTAATAATTACTTTATTATTACAGTTAATGAATATCACCATAATTAAATATTGTACTATTTTACTCAGAATATGGCTTTTTCTTTAACTGACTAATAGAATTTCAAAACATAAAGCAAATAAGGTGATTTTTTTCACTGCAAGTTACATCTATTATTCCTACTTTTAAAAACAGTGAATATTTTCTTATTCAGGCCATGTCCCTATGACAGGTGTTGTGTTGCTGATGACACATGATGGTAGCCTATGTGCTAACATAATCATTGATCACATGCTAGTTCAGGGATGTCAGAAATGACAATGAAGTTGACATTTCCCAATTTTGTCTTGAAAAGGCTAAAGCTGGAATGGATATTAAATGGCAGATTCTCTGGTGACCACGGCCAGAATCAAACGGGGAACATTTATTCCTTTCATAAGTGATCTTAAGTGCTTGCTTCCTGTGTGTAAGGTGCTTCTATGCTAAAGATACAGTGGTAAACAAATCATATAGCAAAACATGTCCTCCATTCTGAATCTGGGAAAGGAGAGGCAGGCAATAAAAAAGTAAAGAAGTAAATATGTGACTTGGTCAGATCCTGATAAGACCTGTGAAGAAAGGAAAGGAGGCTTAGAGGCTAGAGTGAGGGGTGCAGTTTTACAAATCATGGTCAGGAAGGTCTCTAAGGATGTAATCATTAAGAAGAGACACAACTTTCTTAATCAGCAATCCATTATCTGGGTATCTCCTTACCATAGCCTTAGCTTTGCTGAAGAATGTCTGCCTGTAACTTTGGGGAAATCCCTGAGGCCACCCAAAGAGATTTTACATATCTACCCTCTAAATTCAATGAGAATCTGTCGAGGCATCTTACAAAATGTAGTAATAGATTATGGGTATGGGGTTTTATGGCCGATTCACTGTTTTCTGTATTGTGCTTTAAATGTCCAGCTATTTAAATGTATCCAGCTGTTGATATATGTTAGAATCTCTCTACTTAGGCAACTTTTATTAGTCTAAGGAAGCAAATTACAACCTGTCCAAGTAAACAAGAATTATTATGATGCAACCATTTGGACTTTTAAGGGAATAGTACTACCATGAAGAGGTGGGTAATGAATGCTGCACTTCCTTTCAGCCCTTAATGAGTCTCTGCAGTGTTAGGTAAAAACTGGAATAGCAATGCATTGCATTGAATGTGGGTGAGAGAGGGTTTCCCAATTTTCAAAACCATGAAAAGGGTTTTTCTTCCTTCTTTATTTCCCACATCTATTCCCTTATAGTCCTATGCTAACTTGATCTTCCATCACCTCCACACCCAATCCATCAATAAGTCCAGTTATCTTTCTCTCAGCACATCCCAAATCATTCCAGTTCTCCATTATAGAAATACACCTATGTTTGAGCCACCACCATCTTTCTCCTGGACTACTAAGTATTATAATAAGTAGAGGGGAACTTATTTGCCCTACCTGGGACTAATGAGTTTTCAAATCAAGCTTGGAAGCTTGGAAGAAGTAACTGTATACTTATAAGACTAGTGTGTACTGTGTACAATTGTTTCTCTTACTACCATACATTCCTTGTCTTTTGTGGTCACAGGTACAGCCAGGCTGGACTTAGTGTGGTCTGGTGAGTTGAGGGAAGAACCTGCCTATGGCCTGGGGGGAACACACATCCACAGGAAGAACAGGCAGTTGATCTGGGGGGGTCTGGGGAATTGAGCAGCAGCAGTTCTGAAGGAGGTCAGCAACTGTCTGGACAGTTTTGTGGAGCCTGCAAGCATTGTTCAATAACATGTTGAAAATTTTTTTTTTATAATGTAACTTTTTAAAAAAAATTATTTAATTTTTTTGGCAGCATTGGGTGTTCGTTGCTGCACGCAGCCTTTTTCTCTAGTTGTGGCGAGCAGGGGCTACTCTTCGTTGCAGTGCACAGGCTTCTCTTTGCTGTGGCTTCTCTTGTTGTGGAGCACGGGCTCTAGGCGCACGGGCTTCAATAGTTGTGGCACGCAGGCTCAGTAGTTTTGTCTCATGGGCTTAGTTGCTCTGCGGCAAGTGGGATCTTCCTGGACCAGGGCTCGAACCCGTGTCCCCTGCATTGGCAGGCAGATTCTTAACCACTGCGCCACTGGGGAAGCCAAACATGTTGAAATTTTTTGGGAAGGGAAACCTAGTAGAAGAACAGAGTTCAGACTTCATATTGTTTGAAAGGTGGAAACTCTGAGACTGCTTGGAAATGAAAGTGTTTATCTCTGTAGTCAGAAGGCTACTGAAATCTGGGCACAAATTCCTTATGCAATATTCTAAATTTAGTACCACCCTTACGAGCAATCTGGGAATATTTACAAGTTTACAGTTCTTGATAGAAAAAGGCTGCAATGAGAACTATTTGTTTAAATGGGAGACTAAAGAAATTAAAGTGTTCTATCAGTGCGTCTTTAACCTCTACTCATGAGTTTATTTGTTGGACAATTATATCTCAGATGAAATGCCACCAGGCTCATTTTGCAGCCGTCTTGATTATGCTAAGCTACAACTCAGTAAGGCACATGGATTGAATTCTTTTATACCATTTGAGCTGAATAGCTTCAATTGGTCTCTTAGAGTCCTATCAGCTGAACGAACCGAGTGTGCTTGCCATGGGGCAACAGAGCCTAAAGTTTAAATTCGATTACAGAACTTATGCATCAGATGTATATAAACTCCTAAAGAATTGGAAGAATTTTGCTTTTAGATGTTTGAGAACTTAGATTTGATTGTCTTAATTTGATATGTGATTTGTGGTTAAATTATCTGCAGAAAAGTATCGCTTATTTAAAAAAACTCTATGTTAGCATTCAGTTGGAATACTCAGTTAAGGAGGAAAATAATAAATAATAGTTACCTCAGGTATAGATTTTCAACCAAGGATGATGAATCACCATTTTAAAGATTGTAAAGTTAATTTTCACTTGGTGATCAAGCACTTATCTTCAGACAGTTGCATTATGCCAGTGACTCACTCCTTTAAGTACCTGAAATAGGAATATCCCCTTTAGCTTGATAAAACAGAATACATTCCTATCTTCTATAAATATGTTTTTTTAAAGTATACATGAAAGTAATAAGAAATATTGCCATTTTTATTAGATTTCAAAGGTGTAATAAATTATTTCTTTTGATAAACATGATAGTTTTCCTTCCTGTGAACACAAAAAACTTTTAAAAACCATGTCAAAACATTCAATATTTAAAGTTTATGTTTAAATAATCTATATTTAGATTACCTTTGAAGTTTAAATATATAGACTTTTTAATAGGACAGATGTCACAAATTACACAGTTCAGATTTTATGTCCTTATAATAACATTACTCCAATCTTGTCGACAAGCCTGAGCTTACCTTTCATAAAAGAGGAGAATTTGCCTGTATGTATGTATCACAACTCTTATGAAATATGTAAAAAGATTCTACTTCATTTCAATTAAAGGGAAAAAAGAGACATGAAAGTTTAGAAGGAAAAAAAAACCCTTCAATATCCCCATGTTATCTAAGTTAGGCTATCTGATTTTGTAGGAAAACAATTTAAAAAAAAAAAAAAGAAACCAGCCTAAGAGTAACAAAGCTTCCCGGAGCCTATATTAGAGATTGTTGTGTAAACTAGAAATGCCACCTGCCATATCAGTAAACACAGGACGTTGCAGCCATAAGCCACTACAGCCACTACAGCGGTGAGCCCTGAGGGAACTCAGGATGGAAAAAGAATGCCACCACCAAATCATCAGACACTGCAGCTGCCCCGCAACAGTGCGCCCTGAGGAAACTTACGATGAGAAAACACAGGATACTGGCCCCAGGGAGCTGAGGTGCATATCAAAGGAATGATTTCAGTGAGCTCAGACTCTTGCATCTTCCCATACATAGAAAAGCACTAAATTCCTTAACTTGAGATGTCCAGATGTTCCGAATACCTGGGCTTTGTTGCCAAAACTCCTCTACATCCTGGCTCCTCCCTTTGCCTCTTCAGAGTAGCCTCTCAGAGTTATCTGAGATGCTGTGTCCCGGGCTTTAGTCCTCAGTTTTCTCCATCGAATAAAACATAACTCTCAACTTTTAGGTTGTGCATTTTTTTTTAGTCGGCAGTTGTTAAAAAAGTATTGCTGGAATAGTTGCAGGAAAGTCTGGCACAAAGAGAGGGCTCTAATTATAATATGCTCTATTGCTTGCTAAAACAGAAGGAATCACACTGGCATAAATGTACAAATGATGAGAGGTAAAGCACCTATACAACAGTCAGTCACATGAAATGTCAATTATTAGTCAACCCTATTCAAACAACCATGCATGGTTTCTCCTGAAGTTACTACTCCAGGCTTGATGGTTTCTTCATTAGATTTCTTATTGCCACCTCTACACAGTGTTAAACCAGGGGTGAATAATGGTTGCCCTGAAGCATCATAAAACGGAACCCTTTGCTAGCAGTCTCTCTTTAACTACAGAGTGAGAACACTGATTGTTACTTCGAGGTGAACTCAACTGGCAAACAATTTCTCTTCCATTATCCCAGGTGACTGGAAGATGTGAAAAAGCAATGTAATTTTCAGAGTGATTTTGTTATTTAAAATACATGTGAAACTTAGTGTGGCCTTAAGGTTTATGGAAATATAAATACTCTTCTGGGAAGCAAACACAAGATAGTCTTTAAAAGGAAAACCAAGATTTATTTTGACCTTTATCTAAAAACGAGTTCCCCAAAGCAATATTTTTGCTACGGAAAAGAAAATAATGATGATACTCTTGAGTTTTAGTTTTTACTCCTCTTCAACTCTAATAGTTATCCGCTGCTGTGTAAAAAGTTACCCCCAAAACGTCGAGGTTTCAAACAATAAATTTTTATCATCTCATAGTTTTTGCATGTTAGGAATCTAGGTACAGCTTAGATGGGTGCCTCTGGCTCAGAGTCTTTTATGCAGTTTCCATCAACCTGTTGGGCAGGACTTCAGGCAACTGAGTCAGGGCTATTCTGAGGCAGGCATAACACTCTTCCAAACTCACGCATATGGTTCAGGGAAGGTCTCAGCTTCTTATCGCATAGGCTTCTCCATGGGCTCCCTGAGTGACCTCACAACATGGCAGCTGGTGATGAGAGGGAGAGAGAGAGTGTGTGTCTGTGTGTCAGGAAACACTCACGATAGAAGCCAAGTCTTTCTGGAATCTAATCTTGGAAGTGACGTCCCATCATTTGTGCAGCATTTTCTTTGTTAGTAATCAGTAAATCCACTCCACCTTGTGGACAAAAAATTGTTGCCCGATATTTCAGTAAACAGAGAATGTTGCCTACCATGCCACTGGATACGCCCCCCAACTCTGTACCCTGTGAGGAATTCAGGATGGAGAAAAAGCAGGATACCGGTCCTAGATAGTTGATGTATATCAAAGGATTAATTTCAATGACTCTTGCATCTTCCCATACATAGAAAATCACTAAAATCATTAACTTGAGAAGTCTGTGTTTTGTGATTAGCAGTAGTCTTTTGATGTTTCAACTACATGTTTTCTTTTCAGCAAAAACTCTTATGTACCCTTACCTCTTTGGAATGGTTCCTCAGAGCTATCTGAGAGACTGCTTTCCTGGGCTACAGTCCTCAATAAGTTCCCTGAATAAAACATAACTCACAACTTTTAGAATGTGCGTGTGTGTGTGTGTGTGTGTTTCCCCCCCACCCAGTGGACAATACTCGACAGGAGGCAGTTATACCAGAGAAAGAATATCAGAAGGCCAGGATCATTGGGGGCCATCTTAGAGGCTGCTTGCAACCTCTGTGCTGCTGTTTCTTTTCTTTTCTTTTTTTTTACATTTACTACTTTTAGTTTAGGAAGCAAATTCTTATACTATCTAGTGACAGCATTGAAACAAAAGTCTTTTTCCTAAAAATACCACATTATGAATATGATATGCTCATACTTAAGAGCATATGGCATAATCCTATGTAGAAAATATCTGTTATGTTTCTTCTTAATATATATGAATATTGACTGTTCCAAGAAAATAATAATACATGTTCACGTACAGATACGCCATGCAGGTTTTATCTTAGGTTTAGAAGGAAATTTAGCTTTAGTTTAACTGCCCATTTGCTAGATTCTAGGCTAGATTCTGTTTGAGCACTGTTTTGGCAACTGCTTCCTCTGTGTACAACACTGTTGTAGACATTTAGATGGAAAAGTTTAAAGTAACAGGCATAACTAGGAAAATCCAATAAGCTTCTTTAAAAAGTTAGATATAAATGAGAAAGGTGAGGTATTCTGGAAATAGCTCTGAGTAGACCTAATTCCAGTTTCCTCTCTGCCACTTCCTATCTACAACCACAGGAAAGTTGCATAGCATCATTAGAGTAGCGTCTTAGTCCATTCAGGCTGCTGTAACAAAAACCACAGACTGAATGGCTTATAAACAACAGAAATTTATTTCTCACAGTTCTGGAGGCTGAAAGTCCAAAATCAGGGTGCCGGCATGGTTGGGTTCTGATGAAGGCCCCGTTCCGGATGCAGACTTCCAGTATTTCACTGTGTCTTCTCATGGTAGAAGGGACAAGCTAGCTCTCTGGGACATCTTTATAAGAGCACTAATCCCATTCATGGGGGTTCTGCCCTTATGACATAATCACCTTCCAAAGGCACCACACCCTAATACCATCACCTTGGGAAATAGGTTTTCAACATATGAATTTGGAGGGGACTCAAATAATCAGAGTATAGCAGTTAGTTTCCTTATTTATAAAAAGGAGTGGGTTAGACCAGTAATGTTTAAATTTTCTTCCCATTGCAAAATACTGTCATTTTACAGTGAAACACACCAAAATAAAATAAAGAAGGCAATGACGAAAATAATATTCTTTCTAATGTAGGAATGCTCAGAATTTTAATTTTTTAAACTTAATATTCTTAGTATTACAGCTACTAAAATATTAGTAGCTAGTAAAAGTATTTGCAGCATCACAACTGACCTTAAGTAGAATCATTTTCACTGCATTTTAGTTTACTGAAAATATGAAACATTAAAAAAACATAAAAAAAATAAAAAAATCTTCATGTATATTATCCAACTTTATTATTAAGTTGTCTTTACCCATTTTATTTTTAAACTGTTTAATATTTATCATTTATAATAGTAATATGAATATTAAAATAAATCACATTTTTATTAAAAAGATATTATATTTTCCATCTACTTTTCAAATTTATATGTAGTATATCCAAAGAGAAGCCATGATTTTTTGTTTCAGTTTTTAAATATTTGTGATAATATTTATCACTGTTATAATAAATGGTAAATAATTTGTGGAAGAATAGACTAACAAACTGCTTATCTACAGCCACAGTGTCATTACTAGCATTCAGTAATTTTAGTTATTTGCAATAGGAAAATATTATTGAACATAAGTGCATATTTAATATTTAACTGACTTATCAGAGAAAATATTTCATATGCAGAACAGAAGCTGCCCATTCATGAGAAACTAACATATATTGAAAATTGAATACTGATTAACATTTATATTTTTATCAAATTTCATACTTTAATGTATGTTAGAAAGAAATAACAAACACGATTTAAGGTTCAGTTATGCTGAATAATGTCTAAAAGTTCTCAGCTTCACCATTAAATAGTTTTCAGCTTCACCATTAAATAGCTTCACCATTAAATAGTTTTCACCTTCACCATTAAATAAAGCAGTGAATTTATTTGATGATGTTGTGTTCAATGTCAAATCTCAAATTATTAAACCAACTCATAATTTTAATTAAATAATAATACAATAATAGAAAGTGTCAAGAAAATTTTAAATACATCTAAACTGTTCATAAATTAATAATAAAATATTTAAATAAAATAAAATTCAATGTGCAGCCTTAACAGCAGATGGAAGATATCAGAAAAATTTGTCAGTAAACTAAAGGTAGATTAAATAAATTATTAAATATGGTGATCCAGCTAAGGATGGTTAAAGAAAAGTCAATCTAAAGAACAGGAGAAAAATTAAAAACAAAACAGTGAAGTATGGGACAATATCAATCATTTTATCATATGTATATTTTAAGTCTTAAAAGCAGAGTAGAAGCAGAATGGAGTAGAAAAAATATTGGAAAAATACTAGCTGAAAATTTCCCAAATTTGGTGAAAAACATCAATTTACAAACTAAGGAATTCATGATGAATCCATAACAAGATAAATCCCTGCACTATAAGAATTGCTAAGAAGAGCTTTCAGGCTGAAGGAAAACAACACCAGAAGGAAGGAATGAAATGACAGAAAATATATTTTTCATTTATTAATAAATTTCAAAGATATTTGACTATTTAAACACAAGGGGCTTATAAGTAGATGCCATATATATATGAAAAATGGGGGGGGGAATGATACTAACTGCTGCAATGTTCTTTATATGGAGTGGTGTGATAGTAACTCTAAGTGGACTGTGATAAGTGGAGGATGCATATAGTAATCTCTAAAGTAAGCACACATGCAAAAATGCAAAGAGATATGGCTAAAATACCAATAAAGGAATTAAAATAAGGTATTAAATAATACACAGTTAATCCAAACCTAGGCAAAGAAAGAATAAATGGGGGAAAACATACAGCTGGGACACATATGAAAGAAAATTTTTTAAATTGGCAGATCTAAATATATTAAAAATTAAATGTAAATAGATTAAGCATTCCACTTAAAAGGCAGAGATCATTAGGTAGTGTTATGGACTGAATTATGTGCCCCCCCAAATTTATATATTGAAGAGCTAACCAGTACCTCAGAATGTGACTGTACTTGGAGATAATATTTTTTTAAAGATAATTAAGTTAAAATGAGGCCTTTTCAGTGAGTCTAATCTGTTATAACTGATGTCCTTATAAGAAGAGGGAATTTGGATGTAGACATGTGCATACAGTGGAAGGACTATGTGAGTACACAGTGAGAAGGCAGTCATCTCATGCCATAGAGAGAGCACTCAGAAAAAAACAAAATCTACCAAGATCTTAGATACCAGATCTTGGAATTCTAGCATCCAGAACCATAAGAAAATAAATTTCTGTTGTTTAAGTCACTTAGCCTATGGTATTTTGTTTTGGTAGGTCTTGGGAATAAATACAGTATGAAAAAGGAAAACTTAATTCTATGCTGTCTAAAAGAGATGCATTTTAATTTTAAATTGAAAAATCTGTTCCCCTCTCAAGTCATAGATAACTGTTACATATATTCTACTTTAAGAAGATTTTTTTACAGGCTGTACCTCTCAGTTTATGATTTAAAGATCTTGATCTATATCTATTATCTCTCCCAAAAGTCAAGACCTTCTTACAGTTATGTACCAGTTCGAGTTTCCCAGAAGTAGTTTCTGCTTTTCTGGGACAAAAGATAGAAAGAACCATAATTCCAAAAGATACATGTACCCCAATGTTCATTGCAGCACAATTTACAATAGCCAGGGCATGGAAACAACCTAAATGTCCATCAACAGATGAATGGATAAAGAAGATGTGGTACATATATACAATGGAATATTACTTAGCCATAAAAGGAACGAAACTGGGTCGTTTGTAGTGATGTGGATGAACCTAGAGTCTGCATACAGAGTAAAATAAGTCAGAAAGAGAAAAACAAATATTGTATATTAACACATATATGGAACCTAGAAAAATGGTACTGATGAATATATTTGCAGGGCAGGAAAAGAGACGCAGACATAGAGAACAGCCTTGTGGACACAGCAGGGGAAGGGGAGGGTGGGATGAACTGAGAGAGTAGTGTTGACATATATACACTACCAGGTGTAAAATAGATAGCTAGTGGGAACCTGCTGTATAGCACAGGGAGCTCAGCTTGGCACTCTGTGTGACCTAGAGGGGTGGGATGGGGGGACGGTGAGAGGGAGGCTCAAGAGGGAGGAGATATGGGGATATATGTATACATATAGCTGATTCACTTTGTTGTACAGCAGAAACTAACACAACATTGTAAAGCAATTATACTCCAATTAAGAAAAAAAAAAAGAAAGGAATGACCATTCAACGACATGGATGAAGCTCAAGTAGAATCAAGTAGAACCTCAGGGGAGTGAAAGAAGCCA
Source organism: Delphinus delphis (assembly GCF_949987515.2). Classification (NCBI taxonomy): domain Eukaryota; kingdom Metazoa; phylum Chordata; class Mammalia; order Artiodactyla; family Delphinidae; genus Delphinus; species Delphinus delphis. Next base: position 60,013,910 of record NC_082700.1, read on the forward strand.
GAGTTAAAAGGCTACATGCTATATGATTCAATTTATATGATATCTGACAAAGACAAAATTAGAGGGACAAAGAACAGATCAACGTCTGCCAGGGGCTGGGGATTCCCAGAGGGACTAACTATGAAAGGCAGCATGAGAGAATATTTGGGAGTAATGAAACTCTTCTGTCTCTTGATGTTGGTGGTGCTTAAATAACTGTATGCATTTGTCAAAACTTATAGAAATGTACAACAAAAAAATAAATTTTACTCTTATATAAGTTAAATAAATTCTTAAAAGATAAAAATAAAGTAGGGCCACTAAAATGGAAAAGAAAACTTCAGTGTACATAGAATATATTATTGATGAGTATACAAATTTTTATGCAGTGTCCTTCATGCCTACCATGGTCCCCTCCTTGGGAAGGTAGAATGCTTCTCCACCCAGTGGAGATTTACGCTGATCTGTTCTCTAAAACAAATAGGTCTAGCCACAACCAGTAATTCGGATTACTTGTACTAATAACCACAGCCCTCTACTAATCAGTTTCTATTGTAAAGTTTTTTGAGAGACATAAAGTTTGATGAACACTGTCTGAAGGATATTCAGGCTCTTCATTCTTCTGTGTTCTTAAATCATTGGATTATCAGATTAGGAATACATTATAACTGATCTTCATCTACTACCGTTATGACCCACCCAACATATGCATACAGTGTATACAATGAAAGAGATACATTGAAGGAGGGAAAGAGCACAGTGAACTGACACTGGATGGGAAAGTAGGAGGTACCATTACAGTTTAGATTTTATTCTAAGAACAGAAAGAAACCACTGAATGGTTTTCAGTGGGAAATGAACTCTACTGGTGTATTTATTTATTTATTTCCAAAAGATTTATTTTGGCTGCACCGGGTCTTAGTTGCGGCACATGGGATGCAGGCTCATAGTTGCGGCATGCATGAGGGATCTAGTTCCCTGATCAGGACTCGAACCCGGGCCCCCTGCATGGGGAACACGGAGTTTTACCCACTGGACCACCAGGGAAGTCCTGAACTATTCAGATTTATATTTCAAAGAGAGAACTTTGGTTTCTGAAGACAGAATAGGTTATTAGAGGGACCCAAGAGTGAAGATGGAGAGATTATTTAAATGGTTTTTGCAGTAGTCCATGAAGAGATGATTTTAGCTTGGAATGAGGTGGGACATGAGGAGTGGCAGGCTGTGAAGATAAGAAGATGAGAATGAAATTAAGAAGTATCTTGTCACTACAACCAGTAGGACTTGATAATGGATTAGATGTGGGTAGTGAAAGAAAAGAATAAAAAGATGCTTTCTAAAACACAAGTGGAACGAACCACAGCTCCCCACTCTGTCTTTCCAATCCAGTTGCATTACACTCATTAATAAATAAAGAATTCAAGCTAGTATTGATGTAATACATAATAAATTATAAAGCGTTCTTGCATTACCATCTTGCTCTTCAGGGCAGCCGTATAACATAGATTGTATTATCCTCAATTTACAGATAGGAAGCAAAGGCTCAGAGAATTTCAGAGAGTGCCCATAAGCACACAATATTTTTAAATAGAATTGAACTACACGTACGGCTTGAATTTGAATGACTTAAATGACCTATGTGCTCCTCATGTTATGACCCATCAATAGCTATTCCAAGCCAAGTTGCTATCTCTTGGGTTTCCTAACATATATCATGTTCTCCAAACCCAAAATATACCTAATTATATGATGCCATTAGACTAATCTTGCTTCCTGCTTCTGAATAATTATCATTTTCTTCATGACCTTTAATCTTTCTGAAAGGCAGAAATCTATCTGCAACTAAATTTAGACAAGTCCATTCATAAGAGGCTAATCTGGGGGATGAATTAATTATAAGCAAGTTGAAATGATGACAAATAAGTCTAATTATTTTACAACAGTATTCTAAAAGATTATATTGCACATTTTATCTTACTGTTTATTTTCAAGACTCATTTCAAGAAGCTAATACATACAGATAGCCAAACAGACAAACGGGCTTCATGCTCCGGCAAAATTTATTATTTCCTCATCTATATTTCCACAGCTCTCATTTCAGCCATAGCATTTACCAACCTTTATTATTCTATTTTATTTTCACGTTTGTCTGTCACTAGATTGTATGTTTCTTGAGGCCAAAGAAAATATCTTTTAAATCTATGCCAGGTACCATTTTATATATAGATATATTGACCTAGGATGCAGTTTCCTGATTACCTAACCTAAAGGAAACCTTCTCCCCATAATATCTTTTTACCCACATTGCCAAGCCATATTTTCTTAGTAGCCTAAAATTACCTTTTTCAGTTATTTGTTTATCCCTGAACATTTCCTGTCTCTGATATCTCCTGCTCCCTTACCTGTCTCCCACGAGAGCAGAGATGCGTCTTGTTTACCACTGAATTTCCTGGACAAAGAACCATACCTCGTTATCCTACCTGCCACTAATTCTAGTTTTTTGTTTTTTGTTTTTTTTTGCGGTACGCGGGCCTCTCACTGTTGTGGCCTCTCCCGTTGTGGAGCACAGGCTCCGGACGCGCAGGCTCAGCGGCCACGGCTCACGGGCCCAGCCGCTCCGCAGCATGTGGGATCCTCCCGGAACAGGGCACGAACCTGCGTCCCCTGCATCGGCAGGCGGACTCTCAACCACTGCGCCACCAGGGAAGCCCTAATTCTAGTTTTTTTATTGCACTAGTTGCTACTATGGACTCCATGAGATTGTACCACTCTGCCCATCTGAGGAAACAGTAGATTCAAGAGAAATGGCAACAGTCCCATTAACCTCAAAGTCATCTTTTCTCTAAGATAATTCTCGCAAAGCTCTTGATTTCTGTGTTTAGTAAGCAAAGCATGGTACCAGGGAAGGACGTGGATAAATTAACCAGAGAAAGCAGTGGTATAAATAGGGGTGGTCTGGTAGCTCAATTAATTAATTGGTCATTCTCCCCAATTCCTGTATAAAAATGAAAGCTTGTGACACTGCAGATTGCTCTGTGTGGTGCTGATCTGAGACCAAGCATGGTTCCAGAAAGGTGGGCAGAAGTGATTACAAATGATCAGGGGGGAAATGGATAACAGAGAGAGCCAGGACAACATCAGTTCCATTCTTAGTCAAGCTTATTTCAAGGTGTGTGTAGTCCTACCAAAATCCAGAGGCTATCCCTCATATGGTGACATATCATCAGCACACAGTATAAGGGCCGCACTGATCACATTGGCTCTGAGTCTGGTTTTCATCACCATCCTGAGATGAATGGCAACCTTTAACACACCTATGGTATTGGGCCCCAACAAGTCAATATTGACAGCAAATACCCAAGAAATTGCCTGGAGAGATTATACCAAACAACCACAACTCCGTTAACTGAAGAGTGCAAGGTGTACTCACCCACATCCCCTTTATTAGGTAAAAGTAGGTTCAGTGGCACGTAGAAGAAGCCCCCGAATCACTAGTCAAATCATCTGGAAATTTAATACGATAGAGGTTTATTTCTTTCACATAAAATCCATAGTATTTTTTTTGTTTGTCCTTGAGTGGCATCGTCTCTGCTTTACCAAATCATTAGGAAACCTGTGTCTCTTTCCAGCTCACTGTTCTTCCACCCCAAAGGTGGTAGTCCTGTCCTCACGATCCAAGGCCATATCTAGTAGCAACAGAGACCTGCGAATTCTCTTAGTCTGCTCAGGTCTCCATAACAAAATGCCATAGACTGAGTTGCTTAAGCAAAAAAAAATTTTCTCCTAGTTCTGGAGGCTGGAAGTCTGAGATCAGAGTGCCAGCGTGGTTGGGTTCTGGTGAGAGCTATCTTCCTTTCAGGTGACCACTGTCTTCTCATATGGTGGAAGGAGAGTGAGAGCAAGCTCCTTGGTGTCTCCTCTTATCAGGGCACTAATCCTCTCATGAAAATCCACCCTCATGAGCTTATCAAAATGTAATTACCTCCCAAAGGCCCCACCTTTAAATATCATCACATTGGGGGTTAAACCTTAAACATATGAATTTCAGGGGGATACAATTCAGCCATAGCAGGAATGCAGTCCCTGATCTGAATGACCACAGTTTACACAAAAAATAATTAAATATATAGAGAATGAGATATGTGGGGACATCCTACAGTCTCAGGAGCTAAAAAATGAGCTAGACTGATTCTGGAAGCACTGGCTTCCTCCTAACAGTTACAACCATGTCCTATTCCAAGAGTGTTTGATCTGTTTGTTTGTTAACCCCTAGCACAGGGCTTAACAAACAATGGCCCAGGGCCAAATGTGGCACATCACCTGCTTTTGTAAATATAGTTTTATTGGAACACAGTCATGCCCATTGGTTTGCTTATTTTTCTATGGCTGCTTCTGTGCCATAGCAGCAGGGTTGAGTAGTGCAACCAAGACACTATGGCCTGCAAAGCCAAGAATATTATCTGACCCTGTCCATAAAGGTTTACCCACTCCTGCCCTAAAGCATCCATAAACATGCTTTAGGAGTTTGTGAACCCTGTGAAATGGCAGACAGAATGATGTATGTATGGGGACTTACTGTGGAGTGGAGCCAAAATTCTTATCAACTGCTCAACATATATGTGATCCACTGAAAAGCTTCATAAACTCTCTATAAACCTTGAGGAAATACTGGGTAAGAGATTCACTTACTTGTAAGAACATGCTGATATGTTCATAAAAAGACAGCTGGTATATGAATGAAACACGTGTTTGGATCATGTAGATGAGTGCCGTAAAAGTAACGGTTACAGGGACTTCCTGGTGGCGCAGTGGTTAAGAATCTGCCTTCCAATACAGGGGATACTGGTTCGATCCTCGATCAGGGAACTAGATCCCACATGAATGCCGCAACTAAGAGTTGGCATGTCGCAATTAAGAGTTCGCACGTCACAACTAGGGAGTCCGTGAGCCACAACGAAGGAGCCCGTGAGCTGCAAATAAGGAGGCTCCTGCCACAACTAAGACTCGGTGCAACCAAAATTTTAAAAATTTTTAGAAAAAAGGTAACTGTTATATAATCTTCTAGTTAGAATGCCATGTGAGATACCAATAGAATTTGGACTCTATAGAGCCATTTTACACCTTTGAAAAAGTATTTGTAAATATTGACATTTTGAGATTATTCACTAAACCTGCAAGAAAACTTATTACCAGCTCTAATTCTGTCAGCATATTCAATTGCTTTTAGATCATTTCATCAGTCTGGGTAGTCATTGGAAAAGGTATCATAATATCATAAAAATACTACTTTTGTTTGTAGCTATAATTATTTTAAACAGTTCCTAACTAAGACTGTTGTATATCCTCTATTTTTTTATTTTCCCTTTGTTTTTTTTAATAAGATAAAACTTTATTCACTGGTCTTTGTCTTTGAATTTAGATGTCTTCCTTTTTCTATCAGCTCAAGATTCATAAGGCTATTTTCTTTCTTTTTTTTTTTTTTTTTTTTTTTTTTGCGGTACGCAGGCCTCTCACTGTTGTGGCCTCTCCCGTTGCGGAGCACAGGCTCCGGACGCACAGGCTCAGCGGCCACGGCTCACGGGCCCAGCCGCTCCGCGGCATGTGGGCTCTTCCCGGACCGGGGCACGAACCCGTGTCCCCCGCATCGGCAGGCGGACTCTCAACCACTGCGCCACAAGGGAAGCCCTATTTTCTTCTTTAACAAGTGGATTAAATTATTGAAATGAGAACTGCCAGTACTGCCACATTTTAGAAAATGTGTCCTATATCCTGGTTATTTAAAAAATAACATGAATTGGCTCTGTCCTAAAAAGGCATGTAGCATGGCAGTGTTAAAGTTCAAGAAAAATAAGTTAAGGCAAGGTCAAGGTTATATTTTTTTTCAAACTGAATAAGCCTTATTAAGTTTATTTTAGGCTGGCATGAATAAAGGCATTAATGGGTCAGACAGATTATACCTTTGCCTGCTAAGCATCTAAAGATCATTTACATAAAACTTACATTAAAATTTATTATTTCTGTAGTTTGGTAGGCCAATCTTTCTTTTTTCATTTTTTTTTTTTTTTTTTTTGCGGTATGCGGGCCTCTCACTGTTGTGGCCTCTCCCGTTGCGGAGCACAGGCTCCGGATGCATAGGCTCAGTGACCATGGCTCACGGGCTTAGCCGCTCCGTGACATGTGGGATCTTCCCGGACCGGGGCACGAACCCGTGTTCCCTGCATCGGCAGGCGGACTCTCAACCACTGCGCCACTAGGGAAGCCAATCTCTCATTTTTATATAACAATCTCTTAACACCTTGGATTTTCATATCTTATAAAAATGTTTTTAAATGGTTTCACATCTATTAATTCACAGGCACGCTGTGAGCATGGCAATTATACTCTCTTTTTATGGATTAAGAATTTGAGGTTCAAAGAAGTTGTTTGTGATAGAGATAAACCTGACTTGATGAATCAGAATCTCTAGTTATAAAATGCCTCTATTTTTAGATAGAAAAGAACACAAGAATGCTCACATATTGAATACACACATGCACTTATTATTAGGAAACAGAAAATATATTTATGAATCACTGTCCAACCAATGAACAAAAAAGATTAGCCTTACTAGAAGAGAAGACATTGAATTTCAAGTTTTCTAGTTAACATTAAATTGCTCCAATTTTTAAACCAACAAAACTAATACATGGTATTTTAGCCATTAGTAATGCATGGATATTTGACATACAGACAGGTCAAGTTCAAATACTTATTTCTTCTCAATTTTTATTTACCATTAGTGAGCATCTCCCTCCATTCTTATATCATGTCTCTTCCAAGTACTACCATTGATGGTGAAAAGAATGGCGTAAAGGTGAAGATTGTCAGGAGAAAAAAAAGTTACTGTCACAGAATCATGGGGATGAATATTTAAATCAGATAGATGTAAACAGGGGCTTTCTTTTGAGTAGTTAAGTTACAACAACTTTTTTCCCTTTGATTGTATTCTACTCTACATTTAAATTTAATAGGTATATAAGGGAACTAGCACCTCTATATATATTAGGAGAATAAGGTCAATTATACAATTAAGAATCCCTGAGGATGATAGAACCTTGATACTGCTTTCAGTAATGCTAACTCAGTCTGAATACAAATCAGCCATCATAAATCAGCTCTGTTTCATTTTCTCTTCGCAGTTTAGTCTTTATAATCCCTGTTCCTGCTAAGCCAATAACCAAAAATAATTCAGCTACTTGGTTTTGAGTAATTCAAAGATGTGTCAACTAATTAGGCTATTTGAAAATGCAATTGTAACTAAAACAATGTGTACTGAGGGGGTAATGACTTAGTATTTATGGATTTTAGGACACCTGTAAAGTTAATGTACATCTGCAGCACAATTGAGCTCAGCATAATAAAACTGTTAGAATTTCTAAAATGTCATCAAATGCTTGTGGCCCACTTCTATAGAAAACATGAATAATTCACAACACTATATATGGAATTAGATTCTGCTGCCCTGATTCCATTTAAATAAATGTATTTATGAGTCACCAATTTCATTTTCCTCCACTTATACATGGTGACCTTTCACTTATGAGCTGGAAAGCAATCAACTTTGGGTACAGAATGAGATAAAGAAAAATAAATTTAAATATTTATAGTAAACATTTATGATGGCACGTGCATTAATGATTCTGAACACATTGTTGTTTAGAGAAAAAAGGTGTATAAAATCCATTCACTCCACAAATGTTTATTGAGAAGTAACCATGTGCCTATTCAAGCATGTTACATGGTTCCAATGAAAATTAGACAATAAAATATGTGGACAAAGTATGGACAATAAAATATGTCAAATGCACGTTATTTTAATTTCTCATATTTTTTAAAAGACGCGTTAACTCAGAGCATGAAAACTGCCAACATGTAAGTGATTCTTTCAAATTTCTACCTATTATTTCTCTATGTACTTTACAAAGTTATCAGCAGATATTCATTAGGATGAATTGATGGGATATATACTAAAAAATGGAGATAATCATGAAAACAGTGTTAAAAGCCAAAAGGAGATAGCTTACTGATGATTATACCTTATGTGTTTCTGGTCTCATACTTTCTTATTTCCTTTAAAATCCGTCTTAATACCCACTCCCAATTCCCTCTATATTCCAATTTATTCTGGGGCTTATATCAAGAGCACACTACACAGTGCTATACAACTTTGCTTGTACATCTATCATTGAACCCATTTCACTGTGGCTTGTGTGCTTACGTGGCTGCTGTCTACCCTCATGACAATATCAGGTTATGCCTTTATTCCCTTGGTTCCTACAGTGCTTGAGCAATATCTGTACATGATGGATATTCTGTAAATCATTGGGAAGTGAACTCATCACATCACTGCTTTGTACAAAAGCCTGTGATGACTCTCCATTGCCAACCACATTTGACTTATCTAAGCAAAGAAAGCCCTTAACACCCTGGCCCCAGACAGCTTTTCAAACTTCACAGTCACTCCACGTCACACTTTCTAAAATCCATTGACAGTGAACAACTCAATTGTCTTGAACTTTCTCACTTCGCTTTGCTCAAGCTGTTCTAATCTGTCATAAATATCTGTTTTCCTGTTCCTTTGGCCAATTATATTCATTCTTCAATTTCCAACTCAGTTGTCATCTTTTTTTCTATAACATGTCCCAATCATTTCTTTCTCTACTTCTTTACATATCACTTTGTGTTTATTTCTATCATAAGATCAAATGGAATTTAGAGTTACATCTGATTTGCTATGAGCACCATTATACGCAGAAAGTTTACTTTTCTCACCTAAAGTAGGTTATTTATTGAGACAAAGTCATGGCCTAAAGTAATTTAACATTTACATGTCTTTGCTTGGTCAAGCAGAATGAAGAACATAAGCCTTGGATTCAAATGGTTGTTTAGATCCCATCTCCTTTTCTCACTAACTGTGACTTGAATACATTACATAATCTTTGAGAGTTAGAGTTTCCTCATTTGCAAATCGTATCTGCACCATAGGGTTATGGTGAAAGTTGTACACCTTACCTGCTTTATGCATTATCTCCCATCTGCTTTTTTTTTTTTTTTTAGCCATTTTTACATGTTGCTCTTAATTTTCAGCTATTGTGGATATACTTTCTTCCAGTATCATGGAATATATCTTAGGCAGTCGTACTTTACTGCACCAGAGAAGTAAAACTTAAGTTTTTCCCCCCAGTGTCCATATGCCAACACCAGAGAAGAACTCAGGTACCCAGTTGACTTACTCTTTGTTGAGGAATGAGATAATCTGATTGTTGAGTTCTGATCAAAGTGCTAAGTTATTTTCAGTCCTTCCAGAACCATGTAATACAAGGGATGGGTGCTTTTAACCAAAAAAGGGGGATCCTATTTAGGCAAAAACAATAGATGTCTATTGCACCTACTTTCTAGAACAGAGAACAACCTGGAATGGAAAGAATGATGCCAACCTCAGGATAAAGGTATTGAGAGCCTATTTGTTCTCACCACCCTTCATGCAGGCAGGGCACATAATTTCTCCAAGCAGAGACAAAATGATCATTGCTCAACAGATATTGGCTTACAATTCAAATACACTAATTTCTGAGAGGATATGGTGTCGGAAGAGACAACAATAGGCAACTGAAGTGATTGTGTTAAGGCAGGTCAATGAAATGCTTAAGAAAACTCATCAAAGACTTCAGAATTTGATCACTTGTCAATCATGTTGGCTTCATTCTGGTGAAATGCAAGTACAAGTATGTACCTCCATACTGTTTCCATATTTCTGACAAATTTGATCACAATCACATTTTCACTCTCTAGGTGAAAATTCACATGAATAATATTGCCCCAAATTGGAGAACATTGAATCTAAAGAATATCCCAAGTAGGGCTAAAATATGCCACATGGTGATATATTGCATCAATATAAAGGAACTAATCCCAAGAGAAATGTTTTAACATCACAGAGGGCTTTTTTTTTTTTAATGATAATGGGCCAGTACACTTCTTAAGACAAATAGTCAATAAATATTTATTTATAAGAGGAATTTATTTAGTTTGGCTGTCAATATAGACAAAGCAACTAAAAACAGCATCTGATAACAATGATGTAGATGGGAGCACGTCTGTAGAAATTCTACTACATCTCAACTACCGTGGAAAATTATTCTGCTGGAAGCATATCGCAGTAAAAAGGAAGTCTGATGTAACCTAGGTTGCAATTCCCTGTGAACATTTATTTGCTACAGTAATTATCTTTGATTAGGAAAATAACAATAAAAATCCCCATGTTCTTATCAAGGATTCATGTTGACAGCTCTCCCAGTGGGAATGGTCAAGATGGTGTTAAAATTATAACTGTTACTATGGACAGTGTAGCTATGTTTTATTTTAGAAAACACCAGAGTCAAGAGACTGTAAGAAAGGAATTAGGGTATCCTAATTCTATCAGCCTGTTCCCAGGGATCTAATAACAAGGAACTAGTATAAGAGCCAAAGATTGTTGGTAGTTGACTAGTGGTTTTTACTGCCAATCCTGGGCAGTTACAGCCATCTGGTCCCCAAAATTGTTTTTTAGAAAGATATATAAACAATTAGCAAGTTGGAATTCTATGGACTAAGCCAAAAAAATGCAACTCATTTGAATTTGGTGCAAAATAGGTTCATTTTAGATAAAAGAGGGACTAGAACGAATGGAATTTGTCAGAAGCTGTTGGAGGGCAAAACAAACAACAGTGATTCAGTGGTGGAAAAATTTGAAAGAGATAGGTGATGTTCTTTGACAAGAAAAACTACGTGGGTGGTGAAATGATTATGATACTAACAAGTAGAACAGGAAAGGGCAATAAAGGGAACAAGGTTAAAGAGGTAAACAAGGCAGTTTCTGTAGTTTTCCTAGTGTGTTCCTCAGAACACATTACAAAAAGTCTTTGTAAGTAGGTTCAGTAATGTCACTCATGAGTCATGCTTCACACTAAATAGGGAAACAGAAGCATTGAAAACAAGCTACTAAAACTCAGCCAATTTGCAAGCAAAGTATGATGATTAATCCAACATAAGTCTGTGGGACAGAGCGTACAAGAAAGCTGATAGTAATTGTTATGTCATACACCACTTTGGATAATGGACTGAAAGCTGAATGCTGAAGAAAAACATTGTGGATATAATAATAAACATCTTAAAATAATGTAAAAGAGAAAAAGAGAGCACAAAGAGAATAGATATCCAACAGATGCACAGATAATACACAAATACTGTTAGGCAAAGGCCCATGAGGCAAAGAGCCAAATGGATAGTAAATTCAAATGTACCAAGAATCAAAGTCTTTGCACCTATACAGTGTGGAATGGGCAGTTGGCTTATCAGGTATCTCAGTCATTTTAATATCTGTAAAAATGGCATCACTGTAGCTCTTTTGAAATCAATTAATAAATTGTATGTAGAGGAATTCTTACCACGGATAATTTGCTGTCTTAAAAGCAAAACAAAACAAAGCAAAAGGAACAAACCAAAATGAAGTACAGAAAGCCTTTTCTCTAATGCTCAAAGAGTACAGTATCTGGTTTGGCCCTACATTATCAATAAAGTATGGAAGTACAGAAACAGATTTCTTCTATGTCTATATGGTTAATTGTATTAGACACAATTGAAATACCTCTCATTGTACCATCATATTCTCCCCTATTCTACTCAGGGAAGTCTCAAGCTACTAATAAATAGCTCCTTTCTTTCTTTCTTTCCTCCTTTCTTCCTTTCTTTTTTTCTTAAATGCTAAAATAACAGAATATGTTTTTATTGACAATAGTGAACTCAATTGAACAAATCAACTCTTGCCTTTTAAAATCTATATTAAACATCTGAAAACTCTTCAAGATAGTGGCTTTGATAAATGTCTGCTAATTCTACATCTAAGCATTAAAAAGAATAAGCTAAACTGAAAACAGAATGGATAGTGTAAGTCTAAATTATAACTACATTTTAAAAATTATATATAAATCCTAAACAAGTCATCAGTGTGTTAAGATAAAATCTGTTGGATAGCATATCATAATGATGACTTCAAACATTTATCTAGCATATTTCTGTTACTTAGGATCACATTGATTCATTAGAATAATTAATCCTTAAATTTCAGGCAATCACCTTGGTTCTGGAAAAGTCACACTTTTAGAGACTGAACCAACTTAGATAATGAAACAAGTTGTTTGAACTTAATATGTTTTAGCTTTCTGTTTCTCTGAACATATGTTTGTGTTTTTAAACTAAAATGGAGGGAAAATATAGCAAATTGTTACAGAATAAATTCAACATTAAATACTTTAAGATCATATTTAATAAGAACCTGAGATTTCCTTGTCAATTCCATGTTTGCAATGAAGATACTTTTGTATAGTTCCTTTATTTCCTTATTTTTGTTAATCTGGTTCTCACATTTTACCCTGAGAATATTGCAACAGTTTTAAAAAATATGATTTGTTTCCTCAGTTGGGACCTGACTGCCCATGAAAAAGATTTAAGATATATTTAAAAGTTTCATGGCCTTGGTGACTTAAATATATTAAGAAGAATCTTTGCTTTGTCCTAAATGTACTTAGAAGTTAGTCATTTTGTCTGTTGTGAAACCAAAAAAGTGCTACTAAGCAGAAAGAGCTAAATTATTTATGCTTTCAGTTCCTTACTACTATTAGAGGCTGTTACTTATTATTTGATAATTATTTTATTCTATCAAAAAATTCTTTTCTTAGCAAGACTATTTCAATATTCCTAGTTTATTTCCTTATTATGATTTATTAGAGATGATACTGCCAGTTATATTGCATAAAAGAACTAAAAATTGGATTTATTTACTTATTATTTGGAAAGATTTTGGCATTAACAGGCATCAGAATTAAAACTGAATATAGAATAAGCTTGGGTATAAAATTGTATTTGAGCATATAAATTATTTCACTATCTCTAGTTTTGAAACTCCTGAAATAGTCTACTTTTCTCCATTTTCATAGCTACCACCCCAGACTAAGCCAACCCACTTGGAAACCTTTAAATTTTACTTTTAGAAAAATTGTTCCCATAACATTTAGTATAAAAATCAAAACTATTCACCATGATTTATAAGAATCCTACATGTTTTGGGCTGTATCTCCCGCTGGTCTCATTTCCTAACACTACTGTATTTAGGTACACATGCCTTCTTCCTGTTCATCAAGCAGCCTACCTCTTCCATTCCAGGATCTTTATACTATCTTTTCCCTCTTCTTGGAATGTTCTTCACCTCTAATCTCCACTAGCCTCTTTTCATCTGTCAAGTGTCAGCTCCAAAATCACCTTCTCAGAGGGCATTTTGCCAGTACCTCTCATCTAATGTTGCCAGTTGCCAAATCCTTCTCTATCACATGTGTTTTTTAAAAAATAGTTTTTAACAGTCTCTAAAATTTTTATTGTATGTTAATTTCATTATTTGTTAATTACCTGAATCCGCAGCCCCAGACGAGGGGGCATTTTGTCTGTCTTCTTCACTATTGTATCCCTGGTTGCTATACAGTTTCTGTCACATAGCAAGTGTTCAGTAAATATTTGTTGACTTAATGAATCATTTAGCATAGCAAATCAAACTGGAATTCAGAGTGAGGTTTAGGAGATGCTGTACAAATGTTTATATGAATTTTTAAAAGCATATAGAGAACAATTTTTTAAAAAGGAGAATGAAGATTTCAGGTGCAGGGTAGCTCATGAAAATGCATAAAGATAATAATGAAAAATGTCAACATGCTGGAGGACAAGGCATCATGGGTTGTTTGCATTTCTGCACTTATTATGGCAGCTTTTTTTCCTGGATGATCTTTACAAGGATATTTCTACAGAAACAGCCTTGGAAGATAGAGAAAGTATCTCCCTTTGGAACAAAGGGCAGATTTGCTTGCTGTCCATGAAAATAAAGATAATGTCTCCCTCCAAGTCAAAAGTTGGGAAGGTTTGCTAGAAGAACTCTTTATAAGATTGGAGGTTGCCTAACCTCAGAGTTCCTCAGCTGGGGCACAAACCTGGCCCATCCTCCAGGGGTGCCTGGTGCATCCTCCAGGGCCTCTACATTGTCCCTATGGACCTGTAGGGAAAAAGGAACAGAGGCAAACATGAGGCTTATGTTCAGTTTAATGAATAACAAAGTTCACTGTCTCTGACACAAGAGTCTTGTGTTTTCTGTCAGCATACATAAGGCTGCTTAGGCTAACTTGTTTGCAAACTGTAAATTTTCATACCCTTTACTGTACTTGACACCATGATACTATAAACTGATATATTTAAAAAGGGGGGGGGCATGTAGTTGAATCCAGTGGAAATTACTATTAAAAATGCCACTGATAGAATTAAAAAAAAATACATCCCTGGGTTATACATTCTCCATGCACTAAATCAAGTCAGCAATGAGGACTCCCAATTCTCCTATTACCTGATACTAATCTGGGTTTTGAAGATTCCGTTGATCTCCAAATCCATCTAGGAATTATTGCCGAGCAGGGCAAAGCCTGAAACAGGCCCCTCTCTTCCCCACATTCTCCCAGTAACACCACTTTTCAGGAGACTACGGTTTGATTTTAAAAATCCAACAAAGGATTGTCATGAGAGCCAAACACAAATTTTATAAAACTTTGAGAACCATTTCTAAAGCATTGCAAAATTAAATTTTAAACAAATTAAAAAATTTCTTTAATATGAAATTTAAAGCATATAAAATTACTTTTTAAAGGGAACACTGAACTTGAATAGAGAATAGAAATTCTGCGATTATTAGGTTTTCTGGAGAAGATATTTGAAATCTTCTTGTATTCACTGAACAAACACTAAATATCTACAAAAACGTGTTTATGCTATACCATGCTTGTGCTCTGTGTAGAAATATGAAGATGGCTGAATCCTGAAACTGATCCGCCTTTCGTACGACAAATAGTTTTTGAACAGCCACTCTGTGCCAGGCACTCTTCTAGGCATTGGTCATTCTGAGGTGTGCAAAGCAGACACAAATGTGTGCCTCCAGCAGCTAAAATTGCAGTGAAGTGATTGGATACAGATTGGAGGAGGGAGAATAGGGGTTCCCAATAATAAACAAGTACATGAAAAGCTAATAGATTGTGAGAGGGTGGTAAGTGATAGGAAACTCTTGGGGATTTGAGCAACATTATATTGACTAGTCAGGGAAGCACCACTGAGGTTCACCATTTGATTAAAGAAACAGACTTTGAGTACACGTACTACATTGGCCAAAGTACAGGATGACATATCGATTGTCTTGTATTACTTTGCCAGGGCTGCCATTACAAAATATCTCAGACTTGGTGGTTTAAGCAATAGAAATGTACAGACCTGGAATGAAATTTATTTTCTCACCGGTTTCGGAGGCCAGAAGCCCAAGATCAAGGTGTCAGCGGGTTAGTTTCTTCTGAGGCCTCTCTCCTTGTCTCGCAGAGGGCTGCCTTCTTGCTCTGTCCTCACATGGCCTTCCCTCTGGCTCACACAGTCCTCCTGTCTCTCTGTGTGTCCTTATTTCCTCTTTTTATGAGGACATCAGTCAGATTGGATTAGGGCCCACCTTAAAGGCCTCATTTTAACTTCATCATCTCTTTAAAAGTTCTGTTTCCAAATACAGTCACATTCTCAGAGGTGCTGGGGGTTAGGACTTTAATTTATGAATTTGAGGAGACACAATTCAGCCCATAACTTTTTTCTTAGAGATGGAGAGAGACAGCTTGGGATTAAAACCATGGTCTTATCTTGTTGCCATACCGTTCTCTGAGCCATAATGAATTACGACACATAAAGTAACTAGTCCATGCTCTAGTAAATTCACAGATAGCACCTGTGTTTCAGAATTATGTATTTGAATCCCTGGATTTGCAGCCACCCAAGGAGGGGTGTGGCTCGGCACACGTGCCCGGGGAGGCTTCCTGGTGAGCGTAATGTGAGTGATGGTTAAGGAAAAGCTTAGTAGCTTCCCTTCCAGCCCCTGCCCACTTCAGCTTTGTCTCTTGCAGCAGAGCTCAGCCCATGCATGGAGTGTACTGGGAGCTGGCCTGAGCAATTGCAAGACCTCTGCACGCAGCTGCTGTCTGCCTATGTGTGCTTATGCCGCTTTGAGTCCTTCAACCGCAAGGAAAATCACTGATGGGAACATAGGAAGCCTTTTTGGGTCTTTTTTTCAATTCTGATCATAGAACCAATTGATATTAAATTAGAGGCCAGGTAGAATGCAAAAAGGAAAGAGCAAGTGGTCACGAAGAGTTTCAACAGACAGGTATTGAACTTGTTCACCAAGCACAAAAGGATTGTCTTCTCAGGGATGACCGAGGAAGCAACATTAACAAAGCACGAAGGTATTCAACTCTATCAACCGTACAGTACAGATTGAGAACCGCAAGTGATTCAGTGTATATAGAGCATACGTGAGGGGCGCAACTCAAGAGATTAAAGAGGAAAGTAGGGGTTGAGATCATCGAGGGTTCTTTAAAGCATGCTAAGAATTCTGTTCCTATTTGGTAGTCATGGGATGTCAATTTAATTGAAAGACTTTAAGCTGAAGAATTTGATAATCAGATTTGCATTTTTGGAAATGAATTCCAGCAGCCAGATGACTGTCTATTTTAAGTGCTTTCTTCTTTAATACTCAGAAAATATCTTTCAAGACACCATTAAAGCAAGGTACTATAATCCAAAACCTTTGTTTCATTGTGCCCTTTAGAAATGTGAAGCTGACAAATGAATCAGCGCAGGAAACAAGAATAAACAGGAACCATTTATTAAATGAGGTGTGCTTATCACATTAGGGCATTGTGTCTTGAATCTCGGCATGCCTCTGATCTAGGATACACGCGGAGAGGAGTTTCTCCATGGGCAAATCAGGAGTTGTGTGCAAAGATGCTTATTAAAGCATGGCCAAATTTGGACTCAAAGTATCTATCAGTAGGAGGATGGGTAACTCTGTGTGGTATGTTCATACACTGATATCAGACATATAGAAATGCACAAGAAAGAGCTCCAAAACGTAACTGGAGTGAAAATATAAATTGCTTCATACAGATTGATCGCATTTATGTAAATTTGTGAAAACATAAAGCAATGAAACAGTGGATATGTAGATTTTCAGTAAAAGTATACTAACAGGGCCTGATGAACTACACACCGAGTTCATCACGATGGCTGCCTCTGAGAGAGAAAGTGGGGAATGAACTTTACCAGAGGAAGAAAAAGGAGAGGCCACTATTTGGTTTCTCAACTCTTTAAAAAGTAACCAAATATAAACACGGTTAGTTATTGGTAGTGAGTACACACTTTTTTCAATCTCTGTACTTTTCTCTAATTGTTTAAACTTTTCAAAATTATCTTTTAAAAGAACAATTTTCTTCACATAATCCCTTGTATTTTTATCATTCTTCATACTTTGCCCTGCACTTCCAGGTTTACTGCCTCATAACCTCCTTTATTGTGGAGATGGGTTAAAGTATCTTTCTTCTTATTTCATCAACTAAGCCTCCAAGAGGCGAAATGCCTCATCCCGACCTTTCCTTATAATTTTTCAAAGGTGAAGGGCAAATTCAATCCCAGCATTTCTGAAGCCAAAGCCAGTACCCCCTCTCTCTTTCCTGCAGTCTCTCTGTCAGCATTATGAGAACTTCCACTGAACTTATCAGTGGCAAAAGACACTTTAAGAAATTTCAATGTAACCTTTGTGCTCTCCCTACTCTACGTTTTGTTTTGTCTTATTAAGAAAACTTGAGGGATTGGCGCTCTCAAATTTAGGTGATAGCGAGGTAGATGAGGGCCCTGTATGCCTTTGAACTTCAGCTCTGCCGTATTCTAGCTCTATGGGCTTTGTGAAGCTACTTATTTACTCTATGCCTCAGTTTCCTTGTCAGTAACTTGGGGAAAATCATAGTACCCAGGCATGAAGTTGTTGACAATGAAATGGATACAGGTATACATTGGAGATACTGTGGGTTCGGTTCCAGACCACCCGTGATAAAGTAAATATTGCAATAAAGTGACTCATCTGAATCTTTTGGTTTCCCAGTGCATATAAAAGTTATGTTAAACTAAAATGTAGACCATTAAGTGTACAATAGCATTGTCTTCAAAAAAAACAATGTACCTATTTTAATTAAAAAATACTTTCTTGCTAAGAAATGTTAACCTTCATCTGAGCAACCTGTAGTAGTAACATCAAGAGTACTGATCACAGGTCACCATAACAAATGTAACAATGAAAAAAGTTTGAAATATTGTGAGAATGACCAAAATGTTACACAGAGACAGGAATCTAGCAAATGCTGTTGGAAAAATAGTGCTGGTAGAGTTGCTGGAGGCAGGGTTGCCACAAACCAACTTGTGAGAAATGCAACGTGTGGGAAGCACAATGAAATGTACTATGCCTGTAATTCATAACAGTATCAGGATGGGTCCCATTAAAACTATTACAACACAGAGTAATAGAAGAGAGTTCCTGTGTGTACAGCCGCCAGGCTGGTAAGGAGGAAGTCCTAGGATTAATCTCTGAGTAAGCTAGTTTATGTTCTCTGTGAGATAGCTATCCACATAAAGCATCTCAGAAAGGGGATCGGAACGAGACACACTGGAAATAGATTAGCACAAACCCATTGCACTGCTAAAGAAAAAAAAGTGTAAGTGAATATGAACTTCATTTTGTATACATTTTAATTTTAATAAATAAATGAAACTGTGGAAAGAGGGTAGAAGAAGGGAGATAAAGGCAGTCACTTCCCCCACCAAAGAAAGAAAAAAATGAAAACTCATTAAATGTATTGGCCAGTTGATTTTTAAAAACATTACGAGTCTGTCCTGTGGTATGCATCACAGAATACATCCTAAGGACACATACAGACATAAAGATGCCCATTCACCTCCATGCATAAATGTGGTGTCTGAGAAAACTAACTGTAGCCATTGAAAGCAGACCAAGTTTTGAAACCTTTGGTAATGCTTTAGAGCAGGGGTCCCCAACCCACGATAGCTGTCCATGGCCTGTTAGGAAACCGGCCACACAGCAGGAGGTGAGAACAGGCGAGCGAGCGAAGCTTCATCTGTATTTACAGATGCTCCCCATTGCTCACATTACCGCCTGCACCATCCCCCCCTCCCCCCATCCCCACAGTCCGTGGAAAAACTGTCTTCCGTGAAACCAGTCCCTGGTGCCAAAACGGTTGGGGACCGCTGCTTTAGAGAACATTCTGTAAAAGGAAATAAGTATGAATAGCTGGTAGCAGAGCTTGTCCAAAATTCCTTCAATAGATTTAGCATTAGAAACCCAAATTTCCAAAACAAAGCAAAAAACATCAATGATTTATTTTCAAAGATGGAATCAGGTTTAAAAAACGAGGCTGTGCACATTGTTTTTAGTGCATTGTAGAAATAGTGTCACTTTTATCTCACTCTGATCTTCAAACACACGTGACCTTGTTTGGGTTTCGATAGAAAAATCTCTCATGAATTTACATGGCCATGTTAGCTGTATAGTGTTGATTGCAAAGATATAAAACCAAATAATGCTAGAAAACAGCTCTTCAGGCACATTGCCTTTCTAAACTATTTGCATAAAGATGGACTGCACATTGTTATGTGCATGTAGTTAAACTCCCAAATTCACAGGAAAGGGTAAAGTCCTGCTTGGATTTCCCCGGGGTTCAGAAAGCATAACCTATACAGCAACCTCACAAAGCAACTTTAAGAGAGGAAAGAAAAAGAAAGCAGATCAAACTTGTTGAATATTAGCATTTAGTTTGCTTGTGGTGTATTGCATGCAACACTGAAACAAACACTTGTCACCTAAAATATCCTTTTTATGTAAGAAATAGGGAAATGTTATGGACACACTGGACTTGGTAAGAAAAGAATAAGTAAAAGCACTGTAATTTCTCAACTAATTCTTCAAGTAGGTAATGAAAATAAAAGATGAAGTTAAGCTATAAAATAACAAGGTATAAAACACTTGCTCATTAGTCCCTTAGGAAAAGAAAACTCTTCCCATCCATGTGACATTTTGAGATTTCTTCTTCTATCTAAATGTCTTTTTTGTATGCATGCCAGGTAAATTCGTAGAATTTACACTTCTATGAAAGATATGTGGGTTTTAAATGTGAATCGTAGTTGAGATAGTATTTGAATTATATTTATACAAAGTAGAGTTCAATGTGTAATTCTAGTGAAAATTTTAGAATAGATGAAATAAAGATGTCTCTAGATAATTCACATGCGTTTCCCCCTTGGTTCTACAAAACAATGACCCTGCAAATAATTCTGGTTTTCTTTCCTCCAAAGTGTTGTGAAATAAGGACTGTTTTACTTCATACCCCTGGAGAATATACTAGATCAGTTTTCTTTTATTCTGTATCTATTGCAAAGAAAAGACATAAGAGATGTGCCTCTTCTTTTAACTTGTATGATCAAGGACTGATAATTTGCCTCTCGGGTATGGTTGAGTCTTTTTCTGTAAGTAAGAAATTTGGTCTTTCATATTGATGTTTAATCTTTAATGTTCCAGGATGCTGAAAGTTCCTCACAGGTGGCTTGAAGATGGGTCACTCTGTAAACAAAGGAAAAGCTGAGTTGGGGGCACCTCAGGTCCCCTACACATTTAAGTTAGAGTAGTTATACTTGTTGTTTTTTAAAAGATATATTTTATAATTAGAATAAATGATCCACTTGTAAAAAATTATCTATTATCAATTCTCTCCATAGTTGCTAAGATCTCTTCGGCTGTAAGAATTTGTAAATTATTTCTGTTTGATGAATTTGCAAGTGAAGTGCTAATAGTAATAAAAAGCTAATATATATAGTACTTTCTAAACAAAAGGAACTCTTCTGAGGGCTGTAAAGTGAAATCACTTAGATATCATAGGAACCATTTCAAAAAAAGTTATATCAATATATCCCCAGGTAATATATCTGAAACTTTTCATTAATATTCATTAATATTTTATACAAATAACATTCTTATACAAAGATTATGCAAATCTGTTAGAAAATCACCAAAACCCTCCAAAAAATTAACAAACTCATACTGTTTGAGTTTATTAATATTCAGATTTAAATTTTAAAAACACTTTCAGCTACCAAATTAGCAAATATCAGAATTTGATATTCTCCATTCCAACGAGAGGTGATGAAAAGGGTTTCCAATTACCAGGGAGATTAGAGAGTGGAAAATTTCTGAACAGCAATTTGTCTGTAAGTATTAACAGCTTTAAAAATGTTACATATTGTAATATTTCCAGGAATTTCTCCAAGGGAGATAATCACATTTAAAACTGTTTAAATACATGATTGTTTATTACAGTGTCAAATGTAATTCCAAGCCAATCTGAAAAAAATCCAAATAGGGAAATCAAAACGTAAAACATGGCGTATTCATTTTATGAAATATTATAAATTAAAATCATGTTTACCTATACATTTTTAGTTTTTTGGAACCAATTATAGCCTCATAAAAATGAAAAGACATTTTATACATAGTAAGATGATCTCAACTGTATATGTATACATCCATATACATATATATGGACACCAAAAAAATGACCCTAAATATACTTTAGACCACCTGTCAGCTGAGAGCTCACTGAGATAGATTAAAAGTGGATTTAACTCACAATGTCATGTCATACACTAGTCCAGATTAACGCTCCACACAACTTCTGGAATTTTTCAAATTCTGTACACTTTCTTCTCTCACCCTATCCTTCTGTGGACTCCTATTCCAAATTTGCGGACACAGTTTCTCCTACGTCCAGTTAAACATGAAGCCTGACTCTTTCACCACCACCCTCCTCCAACACAATTACTTGCCTGTAACACTTGTGAGTATTAATTTTATTAAAAGTTTGAAGGAACTGAGGATGGGGTCATCTCATATTGTGCAAGAACTTTTACCGTTGCACTACCTACATCCCTACGTCTTCCCAAGCCTCCTTTCTGGAATAACCAGTAAAATTTTCCCCTTCTTACTTGTGGTGGTTCTACTGGTTTGAGACCCCTGGAGGTTTCAACTTAACCTTACATGAGTTTGTTAAGAAATTTGTTTTCAACAAATATAATAGTGCCCTTGACAGGGTTCCTGAAGAATACACACTTCTTCACTTCAATTTGTTATTATTAATAATAAAGTTTTTTCTTTAAGTAATGCAGTTTACAGGATTGGGAAAAAGTAAGATTGTTCACCGTATTGAAAACTATTTCTGATTCAGATAATGCAAGTCGTCTCCTCTGTTCTTCTGTACATATGTTACCTAAGAATGGCACCTCCAATATGGGGGCTGCATGAGCCGCTCTAGCTCTCTGGATTCGAAAAAGAATGATTTCTTACCTGCTCTCCACCAACCCTGCGGTTCAGATCACTAGCTCTCAGTGCTACACCCCAGGCCCAGTCTCTCTGTCTTTTTTTTCCTTAACCAAGAGCCAGTATTGAATGATAGCATTCATGCAGCTAGAAGGATAAATTTAAACTGGTAGAGGAAAAAAGATAGAAAAGCAGTCTTCACCCTATCATTTGTCTCCATCACAGCAATATGTGGATCCGTTCCGCACCGTACTGTGATCTTCTTGTAATGCGGTCCTCGGCTTCCTGTTCCCCCTGCATTGCCGTCTCTCCCCCATTTTTCTCTCTCTCTTCTATAATAGCATAAAACCTACTTAAAACGTTGTCGTGTGTGCTGCTGTACGCACGTGCATCCCTACACACAAACAATGGCATATGCATTTTAAATGCTTGGGGTGGTCTAGCCGTGCAAGTCTTTATCCTAGTGTCTTAGTCTGTGTAACCAGGAAAAAGGTGGGTGCTTTTCCATCCAAAGGGCTCTTGCACCAATATGTGAATATATGATACATAATAGAGATATATAATTTTAATTGACACATTTATTATTAGGTTAGTAGTTTACTCTTAATGTCTCACCGCCTGTGTTCACCTGGGATGGCAAGTTGTGAAGCCTCCCTCCTTGTTTTCTGAACTCAATACCCAACATTATCACTTTCTCCTTTATTGCACAATTTGAGAAGTGTTTTTAAAACATACATGGACCAAATAATGAGCTGTGTGCGGTAGTAACTTTTAATCAGAGACTCCCAGTCCTACCTAAACTATAGAAGATTAAATAACCGGAGAGGGAAAGAGATCTCCTGGGGCAGGGACCCCAGCCTGCCCACCTCCGCGCCATCAGAGCTCCCACCTCCGCACTTCCTTATCAGACTGGAATAAGAGGACATTATGGTTAGAAGGAGGGGTTTGAAACTCTTTTTATTTAAGTAGAGAGGTAGTTGGAATGACCCTTTAGTTTTCAGAAAATCCACAAGGAAAAAGTGAGATCTAATTGGTATGCTGAGGAGGAAAGTGGCCAGATAAGGAGAACTGGTACTAATTTCACAAGAGTCACATTCAATCCTATCAACCTCAGTAAGGATACACTTGAAAAAGAGGGAAAGAGCCCCTACTACTGTCACTTCTCCTTTCCTCCCATTCTGTTCTCAGTAAGAGTAGAGAAAAACTTAAGGAAAAAAGGAACCAGCAATATACACGTGGTGTTGGGCCATATCAGTTCTTACAGTTACAGTTCTTGTTCCTTTTCCTCCCATCCCCAGAGTCTCACTCTGAATACCCTCTCCAAAGCCCTGTGAAAAGTGTAGCTTCTCTAGCACTCCACCCCCATCAAGCACCTGGTTTCTCCCTCAAAGTCACTCCTGCCTCAGGATGGTCCCCATCCCACTCTCTAACAGGTAGGAGGGAAGAAAACGCCCAGTTCCAAGTGGAACGTGTGTATTGTGTGTGTAAAGTGAAAGTTTTGATATCATGCTCTACATGACACTTAGGACTTTAAATGCTTTTAATGTAATATATTCCCCAGGAATGGCCTGTGTTTGAAATAGTCCTGACAAAGATAGAAAAGAAGCACAACCATCATGAGAGATGTTTATTTTTCAGAGTTTGAGATTATAGATTTACAAATAAACACAAGCACTACGCAACTGGATTATCTGCATTTTCAAGGGATTAGTATGAACTAAATGCTTCATGGTGGAGATTATCTGGCAAATTTTATCACAATGGATGATCGTGTTTAGACTGGGAATCTCTGTTCAGAGTAATTCCGTCAATACAGATCAGAACACCCGTAATGGTTTTTCTGTCTCCAATTGCAAATAACCTTTTCTTGTTTGACTTTACAAATCTGTATGATATCAGTTGCCAGTGTCCCTGAGGATTTATTTATGCAGAGCAAAACACTTTGATTCATAAAACTAATTTATATTTTAATTACTAACTTGGCAGGACACTTGGTCAATTTGCCAACACAATAGCAAATAAGATCAATAATTAAACTTTGGAGAAATGTGAAGTTAGGAATTTCTCAACCCACCAATTATTTACTGTTTGTTGATTTCAGTTTTATTAAAATCATTACTAAAATGTTGAATGGGCAAAAGGTTATTTTCTTGAATATTCTGGCATCCATCAGTGCCAACATTATAGAGTAGAATTCATGAATTCAATCTAAAAATAAACAACTCCTTATCATTTGTACTTGCTCTAAAATGAGGAATTGAATAAGCAAGTGGAATTGGTGCAGGTAACAGGTTTAGGTTTTTTAATAACCATGACCTCATTCACGTGTTGCTTGCTGTTCCATTGAAGCACTATGGGATTCAAAGAGAGTTTGCAAATATCTAAGACAAGATCATTTCCTTTAAGAAGTACAAGGGCAATTTAGGGAGATAAATTCAGTATAGAGTTAATTATAATACTACATGATAAGTTCTGTAACAGAAATGTGACTATTGTGAGATTGTGAGAGCATATAGAGTCCTACCTAGAATGATCAGAAAGGCAGATAATTAATCCTGAAAGATTGACAAGAATAAGAAAATGAGGAAGAAGCACATTTCAAAAAGAAAGGAAGGCATAATCAGGAAAAAAAAAAAAAAAATATATATATATAAGCCATATAGTCAAATGCTGCTTAAAAACCATTGCAAAATGGGTATTTTTCAACAATAAAGACTTAGGAAGATGCACAAAGTTCTCTGGGCCCAGTATCCATCCACCAACTTTGTTTTTGTCCTGAGATTATTAAATGACTGTGGATTCTATGTGAATAACTGTTTGTAGATATCTATAGTATGCTGTGGGAAAGAGAACATTAGACTGAGGCCAAAGAAACCTGAATTGTAGTATAGTTTTGATAACCCTGGGCATGTATCTGGTACATTATGCACTCTGATATAATAATGTAGCAGTTAAGTATATAGCAGAGGACTCATGAATGTTTATCTGTTACCACCTAATGGTGGATCCTGGGCCTACGTGTTCTCCTAATCTTATAAATTTCAACTATTAAATGGGGAATTTAACTATCAGTGTTAAATCAACATTTGAGAAATAGATGGAAAAGTTGAGCACAAAAACAGTTGACTCTTGGCAAAAAGCCATTACATAAGTAATATTCTTTCTGAGAATAATATTGCAAAGTTAGTATATTAGAGAGAATTCAGATATCCCTCTAGTGTGTTCAGTCTGCTTCATGTAGACCATCTCTCAGTGACCTTTCAGATTTCTGGAGAGAACATCTTGAGCTGCATCAAGGTCACAGGCTTGTGAACTTACGATTGGGATTATCTTTTAAAATTTTGTCTCACTTATGAAAAGTGATTTTCTCATGAAAGTCTACCTCCATGTACCAGTACAATACACCTACACCTTATTATCAAAGGAACATTTATTTATTCTTGCTCAAGTAAATTAGGATTTGCACACCAAAAAGAATTATTTGATTGGAACCAATTTGAATATCAGTGTAAAT
The DNA here is from genome assembly GCF_949987515.2 of Delphinus delphis. Taxonomy (NCBI): domain Eukaryota; kingdom Metazoa; phylum Chordata; class Mammalia; order Artiodactyla; family Delphinidae; genus Delphinus; species Delphinus delphis. The sequence continues at coordinate 60,039,748 of NC_082700.1, forward strand.
AGAGAGAGGTGAAGTGGTCTAGGACAAAGGTGGAAACCAAAAAGTTTTCAAATTTAGCAAAATCTGAAAAAAGAGATTTTCTTTCTTTCTTTTTTAACTCACTGGATTGGAATCACTAAAAATCTTACTTTATAGTCCAGTCACACTTGCTGCTCCACACTACACAAAGGAAAATTCTTTCAACATCATGATGACCTGTGGCCATACCATTTCTGAAACTTTTCTAAATGCCCTTTAGTGAGGTATCCAACAATGTCACAGAAGCAACAAGCATGTGCTATGTGACCAAGAATAATTCTATGTCTTATTATGATATGTAAAGGGCACATGGTGTGCCCAAAATCCATCTCTAAGTGGGATGTCCAAATTTGACTTTAAAATGTGGTGATAGAGCCTGGCTTTGCAAGGCTAAGCTCTACTGTGTCATAGAGAAGGAATACAGGATCCATTTCCCTGCTTTTATGTGTGATTGCTTGCTAAACCCGAGACTTACAATGTCTACTGATAGCATAGAACTAAAATAGTTGCAGTAAGGAATTCATACCTTCACGATGCCAGATTCTGTTTCAAGTAGCAAATCACTAGGGATTTTTAGTAGATTCATAAAAACAAAGAAAGAAAAAAAGAAGGGAAGGAATGAAGGAACTCTTCATTAAACAGGGGAAAGGGAATATAATCAAAGAAAAGTTTTCATTACTACAAAGAAATAAATCAAGTTCAAGATTGGATAGAAATTTGCTGCACTGTATAATAACTCTTTATCCTCACCTGTTGATTTAATAGTCAATATATTGGGTTACAATGATTTTTTCTTTCATCATTGCTACTGTTCCATATTTCCTAGTGTTTTCTTACTCTTAAAAAAAAAGAATGACTTTGTCTAGCAACTATGAATGTCAACGTAGATTTCCCTCAGTTTTAAATAGAGACACTGTGTTCTTTTTCTGTTTGTTTCAACACTTCGCAGGGAAATCTAACAGTGTTAAAAATAAGAAACCCTATCATATTTTCAACTCATAAAACAGGGGTTGGAGGTACTTAAAAAATAGAAGCACTTAATTTTCAAAATTATCAAAATTCCTGAATTATATTCACTGTGCACAACAAGGTTGAATGGCTCTCCTTAAGCAATAGATTAACCTATTGTTCTATTCCCCATTTGTAGTGCTATCAGAAACATATAAATGTGTTTTGTTTTCTATTGATTTGTTCCTTTCATCAAGTAAAGATTTATGTCTTGTTTTCTAAAGAGCCTTGAAATACAATCTGCTTCTTTGGTCCCAGACATTTCAATAGAACCTTATATAAACCAGATGCCTTGGTTTCTTCAACCTCATCACTTCAATGTCTTCTTTTTTATCCATTAAAGAAATTAAACAAATTAGCATATGGGTACAAGCCAGAAAGTTTAAAAAATCAATCCAAACCCTAAGAAATCATGCAACAAACCAAAAAGAACCACAGCAGCTCTTGACTTATAAATTGCATGGATATCATGTTCCAAGAGTTATTAGTGAATTGTGTGGAAGATTGAATGTCTCTGTATTTTGAAAAATGTTTTTCATAATGTTTGTTTTCTATGAAAACCTAAAATATTAAATAAAATATCTTCATAGTTCAGTTTTATCAGAGGGGATTTGGAAAACTCAGTGATGTTCCAGCTTGAAATGTCAGCCACGTCTTCCTCCCCTGTTGTAAATTCAGCTGTGGGACAAGTGTGTTCTCTTCCTATACTCAACTTTAATATTAAAAATATTTATAGTAGAAAAAAGAATCTCAAGGCTTTAGCTGCAGCAGACAGCCAAAGAAGTGAAGAGTTCGTTGAATTCCCAATCAAAGCAGAAGGAGGACCTATAGTCAGTGTTCACAGGTCAAGCACAAAAAGTAAAGGAGAGTTTCTGGGCTGCTAACTCGGGGAGCTGGGTGCCCAGTGAAATCACACATATATATCGTACAGATGTCTGTGTGTATTAGTTAGGATTCTCCAGAGAACCAATAGAATTGTGCGTGTATGTATGTGTGTGTGCACTTATATATAAAGAGATTTATTATAAGGATTTATCATAAGATTTATCATGCAGTTATGGAGATTTGCCAGTCCCAACATCCACAGGGTGAGTTGGCAACCTGGAGACCCAGGAGAGCCAGTGGTTTAGTTCCAGCCCAAGTCCAAAGGCCTGAGAATCAAGAGAGTAGATGGTATAAGTCCAGTCTGAAGTTCCGGCAGGCTCAAGATCCAGGAAGTTGTAGTTCCAGTCCAAAGGCAGGAAAAAAGCCAATGTCCTAGTTGAAAGGCCATCAGATAGGAAGTATTCTCTCTTGCTTGGTGGAGAGACTGCCTTTATGTTCTATTCAAGCCTTCAGCTGCTTGGATGAGGCCCACTCACACTGACGAAGGCAATCTGCTTTACTCAGTCTACTGATTTAAATGTTACACTCATCCCAAAACACCTTCACAGAAGCAGCTAGAATTATATTTGACCAAATATCTGGCCACCTCATGGCCCAGTCAAGCTGGTACATTAAAATAACCATCACAATACGCCAAACATTAATAAATCAGAAATAGAGCATCTAGGGGTTAGAAAAACCTTGTTTTCTCTTCAGGGATATCTCTGTTCTTTAGTGTTGTTGTTCTCTCTTTTCTGCATTGACACTTAGCACAGTAAAGTCCTGATGGTAGGGATGAAGGAATGGGGGGGAAGAGAATGAAAGTAACAGGGTTCGCACAATTCTGGCTACTAAACCTTAGTTCCTCAAGAACTGTGTATAGCTGGGCTGATTTTATTTCTCTCTGAACTATGTAAACTGAGAATAGTTTGCAGGCAGATTTTTGTTGTTGTTGTGTTTTTTTTCAAGTGGTTCTGGTAATGAAAGTATTATAGGACAAGCAAACATTTAAACTGAAAACCTCAGCTAGTAAAGACCTCTGCTTTAATCTTCTACATGAGAGGTAACTACTATTGCTAATTTCCAGATCTATTATCAACTTGGAGTGGGATTGGAGAGGCTCTTCTGATACAATTAGTGGTACTCACAAAAGAACTACCACTTTCAAAAGAGACAAACTGAAGCACTGGTAAGGAACTGATCACCTCCGTTAATACCTTATTTAGCAAAAAGATCCTAATGTAAATATCAAGGCATGATTCTACACTCCCAGAGTATCTGGTTTGTTACAAACCACAAAGTGACGCTTTCTAAACTCTTGAACAGCCAAGGAACAAGAAAGAAGGTACATAACAGGGGCCAAAAAACCAACACTAAGAGCTGACAAACTACAGCCCATGGGCTGGCCACCTGTTATTGTAGATACATTTTTACTGGAAGTAGCCATGCTCATTCTTCTTTGATACTGTCTATGGTTACTTTTGCATTATGACAACAGGGTTACATAGTTGTGACAGACCCCATATGGCCAACAAACCAAAAAAAATTTGCTCTCTGAGTTTTAGCAGAAAAGGTTTGGGAGGCAGGTTATTGACCAAATAATATTTCAACATTTACTATATGCTAAGTGGTAAGAATATAAAAGTGGGGAAACAAAAAGATAAAGATCCCTGACCTTTTAGAACTTACCTTCCAGAGTCAGCTAATATTCTATCATTACAATTCCATTTAATGCCCCCCCAATCCTTTCCCTCTTTATAAAATATTTCAGTTATTTAAGGTTGCTCTTGGTAACATAAAACTTCCAGTCACATGTTTGTGTTTTATTCCTCTCTTGTATTAATGTTTAAGTTGTGCTGCTACTCACAGAATTTTGTGAGACTTGAAAGCATGTAGTATTTTCTGAGGAATTTTACTCTTTCTTAGAAAAGGGGGGAATGAAACAAAACAGTGACTTTTGTTTCATAACAAAAAGAGACTTGTTCACCACCTAGAGACCCATCTGGGCACCACTGGATTGTCTAGTTCCCCCATTGTTGCCTGAAATGTAGGCTAATGATCATACCCACCCACCGCATGGTTTAGTATGAAGATTACATGAGAGAATGCACAAAAGATATTCATCACTGTGAGTGACATAAGGCAAACAGGCAACAAATATTTGATTAAGAAATGTCAAATTATGTGATATTCAGATATATTTAAACCTAACATAAATTTATGATCTTTGTTCCTAGCTTATCAAGATAAAAACCTCCTTGGATTATTCAGCACCTCCATCATTTTGCCTTACAATGGTTCTATTTCACTCTCTACTAGGAAACTCCAAGCTTCTTGGGGATATCATTTCTTCTCCATCTATAAAACCCATCTAGTTTTAAAAACAGTTATTTATGATGAAGTCAGCACTCAAGAAATCTCTTTTGAACTAAAGTGAATCAACAGTGGGTTTTGTGAAAAAGAATCTAATAAATGCATAGTTGAGTACGTATTTTCAAAGAACCCCAAGTCCTATTTTATGGAACAAACAAATAGGGATACTTTTTTGCAGACTCATGTTACAAAAACTATACATGCTATTTGACATAACAGTTTACCATATGGAAACCATGAGAGTCTCACAGAACTTAACCATTGAAATTATGTCATTTGTCTCACAGTGTTTGTGTAATCATTGATACAGTTGACTCTGCACAACTTAGAGCAGCACAATTTTGTCATAATTGACTAACAAGATGACGTTTGGTAAAGAAAGTTTTTACTAAAGAAAATGAGCTGCCCCAGAGAGTGTGGAGGCTACACTTCTTTCTTTCAGGTTAATGTGACCCATTAATACATTTCAGAGTTTCTGGTGCATTCAAAATGGGTTTATTAAATTCCTCTGCAAAGATTTTTTTAAAAAAAATCTTCAAAAGTATCATAATCCATTTTAAAGGAAATTCTGAAAAATTAAAGCAAGTGAGCCCCCTTGTGGACTGATTCCAATGCCATGTACAAGAAATTACAAGTTAAATCAGTGATTTCACCAGTATTTATAAGATAAATTCAATAATGACTGAATAGAAACAATTTATTTTCAGGTGGATCCCATCAGAAATGGATTACAAACTGTTTTGTCATATATTTTGATACATACCTACTCAATAGGATGCAAAGTAATCCCTAAAACCAGCACTGCTTGGATAAATCCTGAATCTGGCCCAAACTGTTCTATCCCTAAGTGGTTTCTCCAACAAAGCCACCCAAAGGATTTATTCCAGAATCAATGGCTCATTCAAGCCCTCAAAAGTGTAATTGGCATTGGAAATCAGATATGTTTCTCCACAAGAGAGTGAATTTAAACAAAGGTAGGTGAATTTATTGGTGAATTCAATTTATTTAACAAATTGGTACCTGTTATTTAAAAATATACCTGTTACTCTTTCTACCTAGTAAACTGCTTTAAAAGATACATAAAAATATATCCTGTTATCTTAGTGAAACTTTTCTAGTCTTAAAAGTTCAGAATGAAGTAAAAGTAAAGTATAACTGGATTTATGAGCAGCAAGAGAGAAACAAGTGCCCTTCCTTTTGGCTAAGCTCCTCGATCTCTCATCTCAGCAGCAGATCTTAAAGCAAACTTTTTTTTAAAGTCTGGTTTTGTTTTTTCCCATCTATCCTCATTTCTCCCATGGCACTATATTTGGACCAAAGAATAAAAACCAAAGTAAGTAGTTACAAAAAGTAATCATAGTTATTAATTTTTCACATGTTTAATACCATAAAAAATCTTTATGCACACTTTAAAAAGAGGACTGCATGCTCTGGTAATAGTTTATAAATTTATTGACTTTTTATTGCATTGGAAAATTGCCCAGACGTTAGCGGGTAGAGATAAACTCAATTTGATTTATACCATTTGAATACAACTCCTGATCTCTATTTGAAAACTCCTCTGATGTTTTCTTTTCTTCATGAGTGCTGTTAGTTGTCTGTGTTTTTCTAAGGTATAAAAAACATGCTGTTTAAAACCACACAAATGACTGCAATTCCCTCTGCACAATATATTGTCATAATTTTTTCTCTGATGTAGATTGCTTTTTTTAAGTTAAATATTTCCATGAATGGAAAGAGATAATAAAATAGTGACAGGATGACAGCTAAAGTGCTCTGCATATGAAATTCATCAAATTCAGGGGTTTGGAAGCAGTCTAAAGAACTGGGAGATGTGAGAGCTACTGAGGGGCTGAGAATATGTGTAGTCTGAAGAAGACGGAGGGAAATGCCACTCAGTATACAATTTCTGGCTATTGGGCTAGGTGGTCAAATGCTTTCAGGCACAATGATGTCTAATTCTATCAGTATTTCAGGGGTTTTCTTACTGTGTGGTAGACCATTCTTCCCATCACCAAAAAGCCTCTGCAGAAGTTACCAAATCAAAACTGCCTTGTGTGCGTGTTGTGTTGAAGAAAGCATAGAAAATGAGCTGCACCACATGGATATGGAAGGTTGGGGCAGAGGAGGGTTCAGCAGTGTGCACTGTGACAGCCCAAGCATCCCACAGCAGCAGGACTCAAGTCAAAAAATGACCATCAGAACATAAACTTTCAAATTTAAACAAACCCTGAGACTTCCTACAGGACATGGGTCATTGGCCAAGATAATCCCAGGTAACAGCCTAATTCCACAATAATTGCAAGCTCCTCTGATCTATACTATCATCACAGCCTTATAATTGTTCTACCTACAACTCTGACCACCTACAAAACAAACATTATTTTCACCCAATGTTGAAGATGCTTTCGTGGCTTAAAACCGCTCCTGAGATAAAGCCTCTGCCTACACCTCTAGCTCCTCCACATTCATCTTCACAACTTTGTCTTTGGACTCCAGCCACTTTGACCTCTCAGCCTCTCTAACATGTGAATTCCATCTCAGACCAATGGCCCATGCTATGCCTAGAATATTAGCACCCTTCGTTAACTTGATTTATGGAAGCCTTTTCATGACATCCTTGATTTCTTTCCAACGGACATCAAGCTTACTAAAGCAAGGCATGTGTTCCATCATTGGGCAACTTTTCAGCAACATATCCACTTATGCCATATCCTCTAACCCATCACTGGATAAGCCCACTTCACTTACACCTCTCATTTTAACAACATTAACGGAAGAGAAAACAGTCTTCTGAAGGATTATCACTTAGCATCTTTCTCATCTTTCTGCCATGTTTTCTGTGGCTGCCTGTGAGACCGTATCACAGATGTCCTTATCCTACCATGTGTTCCCTGTTAGATTGTCCTCCTCCCTTGTCCACAACCAACCTGAGTCCTTGGAGGGACTAGTTGTTCAGAAGCCTGGTTTCATGAAGCTAAGTAATCATACATCTAGCTTGAATTGATAGACTACCTTACTTTGGTTTTCAAGACCAACCCTGTTATGACTTATGGTCATTCATTTCATACAAACTCCCAGAATACCCATATTTCACTCTTCTGTGCATTCTCTACTCAGAGATATACAAAACTTTTCCACTGTACTCTCTGAAAGTCCTATGGAATAACCCCAAAACCTCTATAATCTTCAAATTTGTTTAGCTTTTATATCACCTTCTTATGTCATCTAAAACCTAGCTTTCTCGAGAATACTGTTTCCCTGAAACCCTCTGAGATAGAGCTTTGTTTTTACTCATACTCAAAATGGAGTTATGGAATTCTCCTTATTACAAGACTTTAAGGATCTATTTAATAATCATTACAATGAAATAGAGGATACTGAGAAGTGATTGCCTCCAGGTCTGAGATATTTCCAACATCTCTGATTTTTTTACCCCAAACACCAAATAAAATCCTTGTGAACCCATACATTTTCTTCCTCAGCTTCCTTTTATATGAAGGGGAAAAAAGAATATAGATGTTAAATGCCTACCAATCAATAATAAAACTACCTTAGTTCCTTTTCTACTCCACAGTGATTTCTAAATTAAGTGGCATTACTGGTAATGTCTGGCATTCTAGATGATGCATTTTCAGAGTAATATTTTTTCTCCTCAGATAGATGGAATTCAACATCTAATGCCAATAATTCCTTCTTTGGCACTCCAGTATAGGCTGTGGAGGGAATTGTTTCCTACACATTGATACTGACTGTACAAAATAAGCTGTGGTTTCCACTTCAGGTATAAAAAGGAAACTATATTGAGCATCTAACACAATAGTAACAACAGGGCATAAGATTTAAGCACCTGGAGAACTTAAGCATCCAGCCGTTATTCAGAAGAGGCTTGAAATGTATGTGAAAATGGAAAAGATGTTACATAGGAAGAATTGAAATAATTAAGAAACATCTATCGCAACTATTAGCACAGAGAATGGAAGGACTGTAAGAAAGTTTGAAACTCTAACCTTTGGTAGATAGGCAACAACAAATACCTATAATCCTCAAATTTATTTAACGTTCCTCACCTTCTTCCCTTAACTGAAAACTGGCCTCTGAAAGAATACTGCCCTGTAGCCCACTCAGGTGGAACTTGGCTTTCATTACATCTACGTGCGGCAGAGGTGGGAGTATTGTGCTGCTCGGTCCTATTGTGACATCCAATCTGTGTTTACCTCCTGTGTCTTTCAAGGCCCACACTGTCTTGAAGGACATTCCTTGGCTATTCTTCCCTGGGTGATCATAAACTGACCTCCCAGTAATTCCTTTTCATTTGCTGAAGACTTCAGCACTTGCTCATTTCTTCTCTCTATCCCTACGCTTGATATCATTCTTGATCAAATCAACAATTGTGGTAAATCCAACAAACAATAATATCTGACACTTTTACAGTGCTCGCCATATGACAAGCACAGTTAAGAAGTCCCTGTTAATGGGAAGGGGAATAGGAGAGATGCTGTTTAATGGTACAAACCTGCAACTACTAGAGAAATAAGTCCTGGAGATCTAATGCACAGTAGAGTGAATGTGGACAGAAATATTGTTTTATAATTATTAAACTTGCTAAGAGATTCGATCTTAGGTGTTCCCCCCACCCAGCACACACAAATAACAATTATGTGACGTGATACAGGTGCTAACTTTGGCTACAATGGCAATCATACTACAATATATAAACGTGTCAAATCAACATGTTGTATACCTTAAATTTATACAATGTTATATGTCAAATATATTTTAATAAAGAAAGGGAATTTCAAAAAATAAAAGTCTCTGTTAACAAAGATAATCATCGCAATAACTCTATACAGTAAGAACTATTATAATCTCCATTATGCGGATGAAGAAATGAGACACAAGATGTCAAGTTACTCACTTGGTTCCTCTAATAAGGAGATAGGATTTGAACCCATAAGATCTGTCACCAGAGTCTATGAACTTACCAACTAACATCTAGGTGAGGATCACAGATTTTGCTTTTGGAATAGAGTTGTGTTGTACTTCCACACCTAGTCCCTCTAAGCAAAAGAGCATTTCCTTTTCCTATATTCTGCAGAATCAAGAACCCTCACATTTTGGTTATTTCCATGTTAGGCCCTCTGTGCTCTCAATCTCCAAAAATAGTTATCGAATCAAGGCAAACAAGAGTGGGGCAAATTTCTCTGCTGATATGGACACAAATAATTATATTAACATAGTCTTAGCTTGTACAAATAGCATTCATGATGAAATAAATGTAGGAATACAAAATATAGTTAATGAAGTTACAAAATGAAGTTAATATACCCAATGTGGGTTATGATTTCCTATATATTTGCTTAATGTTTGTTACAAATTTGTCTTTCTGATTTTTAGCAGCCAGTATAAAGGGGTAATCATAATATGTTACAAGGTTCATAAAATTAAAGCAAGTCTTTTTCTCAGGGGAAGCACAACGTTTCATGAAAATGAGATGAGAGAGATGTTTCCCCAATGGTTCCAATTAAGAAAACATTGGGAGGGCTTCCCTGGTGGCGCAGTGGTTGAGAGTCCGCCTGCTGATGCAGGGGACACGGGTTCGTGCCCCGGTCTGGGAGGATCCCACATGCCGCGGAGCGGCTGGGCCCGTGAGCCATGGCCGCTGAGCCTGCACGTCCGGAGCCTGGGCTCCACAACGGGAGAGGCCACAGCAGTGAGAGGCCCGCGTACCGCAAAAAAAAAAAGAAAACATTGGGAAATATTATGAACAACTACCTCATTGGCAACCATGTGCAAGTAAAGCGCAAAGATTCATAGAGATAGTTTCTTAAAATATCCCCCAAATATAGGCCAATGGCCTTGCACCAATGTGCAAATTAATAACATTCTCCAGGGGACTAATATAATGTAGTCTTTGTAAGTGATTTTAGTTAATGAAATTTATTTTTATTTCTCATGTCATAGTAACATTCATGTTTAATTGTTCTTTTTTTTCTAACGTGTGCTATCCTAGATATATCTTCAATCAAGATTTTGTATATCACAAGAAAAGCTAACAAATAGTGCTTCCAATTTCTCGAATAATAATTTTTGAAGTCATATAATTATTATGTATCATTAAATATTGGTTAATAACAAGAGAGTTCAAGCCACAGGCCTGTGTGTAAATAACAGTGTACTACATCATAATTGCTCTGAAGTCAAAGTGCCTTCATTGAAATCCAGACCCTGACACTTAGTAGCTGAATGACCTTGGGCAAGTTTACTTCTCTCTGCCCCAATTTCCTCATTTGCAAAATTGGGATGATATTAGCACATAACCCATGTGGTAGTAATACGAAGTAAATGAGTTTGTATATGTAAGACAGTATAGTGAGTAACAAAAGGATAAGTCAATAAATATCGGTTACAATGATAATGATAATCTGCATGGTCAAGTTGCCTAGCTTCCTTAACTTTCCAGCTTTCTCGTCGGTATGATGGAGATAATACTACTCAACTATCGTTTTTTGTAAGGATTAAAATATAAAGGTAGCATATAAAAAACATGTAGTTCAGTTTCTGGTCTTTTGGAAGTGCACTTGATATATGGTAGCTATTATTACTATCATCCATTTTTCAACAACCTTTAGTGTATGTCTGTTATTAACAAAGCACTTTGCTAGTTCCAGAACAAAGTGGGATATGAGTCTTGAAGGATTTTGTCCCAACTGATCTGTGGAGCACAGCAGATAACCAGGGCTAGCAGAACTCTAGTGACCTGTTAGATGCAAGAAATGAAACTGGTCTTTCCTTCCTTTCTGTCTCTCAGGTATTTGCACGCAGAGCAGGGGAACACAATGTGGTCCTTTTCTGGGCTGTGGAGGAGGCGTTTCCACCAGGAGTCCGGTTGGCTGTCCGTCTTGAGTGGGCGTCTGATTGGTGCACACCTGTTCCTGTGAGATGAAGGTGGGTCACTATGCAGTGGGAGGAGGGGTGGGTGAGGCACAGCTTTTCTCCATAAGATCGAAGCACAAATCAGAGTCATTTGAGGATTCCTCTGAATGACTGGATGATCCAGAACTTATGTTGACCACTTTCAGCTAGATTTTAACTCTCATCTGAGGCTCATTTGTGAAACATTAAGGAGTTTTAAAGCAGCTGAGAGTGAAAGAAGCTAATCTGAAAAGGCAACTTACTGTACAGTTCCAACTATATGACATTACGGAAAAGGAAAAACTACAGCTAGAGTTAAAAGATCAGGGGTTGACGGGAAGCAGACGGCTGAACAGGCAGAACACAGAGGTTTTGGGGAGGGCACTGAAAATACTCTGTGTGATACCATAATGATGGATACATGTCGTTATACATTTATCCCAATACATAGAATGTACAACACCAAGAGTGAAATGTAATGTAAACTACAAACTTTGGATAATAATGATGTGTCAATGTAGGTTGCCCAGCTGTAACAAATGTACTACTCTGGTGGGGGATTTCGACTATGGGGGAATCTATGCATGAGTGGGGGTAGGTGATATATTGGAAATCTCTGTACCTGTCCCTCAATTTTGCTGTGAATCTTTTTATTTATTTATTTTTTTACATCTTTATTGGAGTATAATTACTTTACAATGGTGTGTTAGTTTCTGCTTTATAACAAAGTGAATCAGTTATACATATACATATGTTCCCATATCTCTTCCCTCTTACGTCTCCCTCCCTCCCACCCTCCCTATCCCACCCCTCCAGGCGGTCACAAAGCACCAAGCTGATCTCCCTGTGCTATGCGGCTGCTTCCCACTAGCTATCTACCTTACGTTTGGTAGTGTATATATGTCCATGCCTCTCTCTCGCTTTGTCACAGCTTACCCTTCCCCCTCCCCATATCCTCAAGTCCATTCTCTAGTAGGTCTGTGTCTTTATTCCTGTCTTACCCCTAGGTTCTTCATGACATTATTTTTTCTTAAATTCCATATATATGTGTTAGCATACATTTGTCTTTCTCTTTCTGACTTACTTCACTTTGTATGACAGACTCTAGGTCTATCCACCTCATTACAAATAGCTCAATTTCGTTTCTTTTTATGGCTGAGTAATATTCCATTGTATACATGTGCCACATCTTCTTTATCCATTCATTCCATGATGGACACTTAGGTTGTTTCCATCTACAGGCTATTGTAAATAGAGCTGCAATGAACATTTTGGTACATGACTCTTTTTGAATTATGGTTTTCTCAGGGTATATGCCCAGTACTGGGATTGCTGGGTCATATCGTAGTTCTATTTGTAGTTTTTTAAGGAACCTCCATACTGTTCTCCACAGTGGCTATATCAATTTACATTCCCACCAACAGTGCAAGAGTGTTCCCTTTTCTCCACACCCTCTCCAGCATTTACTGTTTGTAGATTTTTTGATGATGGCCATTCTGACTAATGTGAGATGATATCTCATTGTAGTTCTGATTTGCATTTCTCTAATGATTAATGAAGTTGAGCATTCTTTCATGTGTTTGTTGGCAAACTGTATATCTTCTTTGGAGAAATGTCTATTTAGGTCTTCCGCCCATTTTTGGATTGGGTTGTTTGTATTTTTTACATTGAGCTGCATGAGTTGCTTGTATGTTTTGGAGATTAATCCTTTGTCAGTTGCTTCATTTGCAAATATTTTCTCCCATTTGGAGAGTTGTCTTTTCATCTTATTTATGGCTTCCCTTGTTGTGCAAAAGCTTTGAAGTTTAATTAGGTCTCATTTGTTTATTTTTATTTCCATTTCTCTAGGAGGTAGGTCAGAAAGGACCTTGCTGTGATTTATGTCATAGAGTGTTCTGCCTATGTTTTCCTCTAAGAGATTGATAGTTTCTGGCCTTACATTTAGATTTTTAATCCATTTTGACTTATTTTTGTGTACGGTGTTAGAGAGTGATCTAATCTCATACTTTTGCATATACCTGTCCAGTTTTCCCAGCACCACTTATTGAAGAGGCTTTCCTTTCTCCACTGTACATTCCTGCCTCCTTTATCAAAGATAAGGTGACCATATGTGTGTGGCTTTGTCTCTGGGCTTTCTATCCTGTTCCATTGATCTATCTTTTTGTTTTTGTGCCAGTACCATACTGTCTTGATTACTTTAGCTTTGTAGTATAGTCTGAAGTCAGGGAGCCTGATTCTACCAGCTGCGTTTTTCGTTCTCAAGATTGCTTTGGCTATTCGGAGTCTTTTGTGTTTCCATACAAATTGTGAAATGTTTTGTTCTAGTTCTGTGAAAAATACCAGTGGTAGTTTGATAGGGAATGCATTGAATCTGTAGATTGCTTTGGGTAGTAGAGTCATTTTCACAATGTTGATTCTTCCAATCCAAGAACAGGGTATATCTCTCCACCTATTTGTGTCTTTAATTTCTTTCATCAGTGTCTTATAATTTTCTGCATACAGGTCTTTTGTCTCCTTAGGTAGGTTTATTCCTAGATATTTTATTCTTTTTGTTGCAATGGTAAATGGGAGTGTTTTCTTCATTTCACTTTCAGGTTTTTCATCATTAGTGTATAGGAATGCCAGAGATTTCTGTGCATTAATTTTGTATCCTGCTACTTTACCAAATTCATTGATTAGCTCTAGTAGTTTTCTGGTAGCATCGTTAGGCTTCTCTATGTATAGTATCATGTCATCTGCAAACAGTGACAGCTTTGCTTCTTCTTTTCCGATTTGGAGTCCTTTTATTTCCTTTTCTTCTCTGATTGTTATGGCTAAAACTTCCAAAACTATGTTGAATAATAATGGTGAGAGTGGGCAACCTTGTCTTGTTCCTGATCTTAGTGAAAATTCTTTCAGTTTTTCACCATTGAGGATGATGTTGGCTGTGGGTTTGTCATATATGGCTTTTATTATGTTGAGGAAAGTTCCCTCTATGCCTACTTTCTGCAGGGTTTTTATCATAAATGGGTGCTGAATTTTGTCAAAAGCTTTCTCTGCATCTATTGAGATGATCATATGGTTTTTCTCCTTCAGTTTGTTAATATGGTGTATCACATTGATTGTTTTGTCTACCTTGAAGAATCCTTGCATTCCTGGGATAAACCCCACTTGATCATGATGTATGATCCATTTAATGTGCTGTTGGATTCTGTTTGCTAGTATTTTGTTGAGGATTTTTGCATCTATGTTCATCAGTGATATTGGCCTGTAGTTTTCTTTCTTTGTGACATCCTTGTCTGGTTTAGTATCAAGGTTATGGTGGCCTCGTAGAAGGAGTTTGGGAGTGTTCCTCCCTCTGCTATATTTTGGAAGAGTTTGAGAAGGATAGGTGTTAGCTCTTCTCTAAATGTTTGATAGAATTCGCCTGTGAAGCCATCTGGTCCTGGGCTTTTGTTTGTTGCAAGATTTTTAATCACTGTTTCAATTTCAGTGCTGTGATTGGTCTGTTCATATTTTCTATTTCTTCCTGATTCAGTCTTGGCAGGTGCTGCGTTTCTAAGAATTTGTCCATTTCTTCCAGGTTGTCCATTTTATTGGCATAGAGTTGCTTGTAGTAATCTCTCATGATCTTTTGTATTTCTGCAGTGTCAGTTGTTACTTCTCCGTTTTCATTTCTAATTCTATTGATTTGAGTCTTCTCCCTTTTTTTCTTGATGAGTCTGGCTAGTGGTTTATCTATTTTGTTTATCTTCTCAAACAACCAGCTTTTAGTTTTATTGATCTTTGCTACTGTTTCCTTCATTTCTTTTTCATTTATTTCTGATCTGATTTTTATGATTTCTTTCCTTCTGCTAACTTTTGGGTTTTTTTGTTCTTCTTTCTCTAATTGCTTTAGGTGCAAGGTTAGGTTGTTTATTCGAGATGTTTCCTGTTCCTTAAGGTAGGATTGTATTGCTATAAACTTCCCTCTTAGAACTTCTTTTGCTGCATCCCATAGGTTTTGGGTTGTCGTCTCTCCACTGTCTTTTGTTTCTAGGTATTTTTTTATTTCCTCTTTGATTTCTTCAGTGATCACTTCGTTTTTATGTAGTGTATTGTTTAGCCTCCGTGTGTTTGTATTTTTTACAGATCTTTTCCTGTAATTGATATCTAGTCTCATAGCGTTGTGGTCGGAAAAGATACTTGGTACAATTTCAATTTTCTTAAATTTACGAAGGCTTGATTTGTGACCCAAGCTATGATCTATCCTGGAGAATGTTCCATGAGCACTTGAGAAAAATGTGTATTCTGTTGTTTTTGGATGGAATGTCCTATAAATATCAATTAAGTCCATCTTGTTTAATGTATCATTTAAAGCTTGTGTTTCCTTATTTATTTTCATTTTGGATGGTCTGTCCATTGGTGAAAGTGGGGTGTTAAAGTCCCCTACTATGAACATGTTACTGTCGATTTCCCCTTTTATGGCTGTTATTATTTGCCTTATGTATTGAGGTGCTCCTATGTTGGATGCATAAATATTTACAATTGTTATATCTTCTTCTTGGATTGATCCCTTGATCATTATGTACTGTCCTTTGTCTCTTCAGTAGTCTTTATTTTAAAGTCTGTTTTGTCTGATATGAGAATTGCTACTCCAGCTTTCTTTTCGTTTCCATCTGCATGAAATATCTTCTTCCATCCCCTTACTTTCAGTCTGTATGTGTCTCTAGGTCTGAAGTGGGTCTCTTGTAGACAGCAAATATATGGGTCTTATTTTTGTATCCATTCAGCCAATCTGTGTCTTTTGGTGGGAGCATTTAGTCCATTTACATTTAAGGTAATTCTCGATATGTATGTTCCTATTCCCATTTTCTTAATTCTTTGGGGTTCGTTATTATAGGTCTTTTCCTTCTCTTGTGTTTCTTGCCTAGAGAAGTTCCTTTAGCAGTTGTTGTAGAGATGGTTTGGTGGTGCTGAACTCTCTCAGCTTTTCCTTGTCTGTTAAGGTTTTAATTTCTCCATCAAATCTGAATGAGATCCTTGCTGGGTAGAGTAATCTTGGTTGTAGGTTTTTCTCCTTCATCACTTTAAATATGTCCTGCCAGTCCCTTCTGGCTTGCAGAGTTTCTGCTGAAAGATCAGCTGTTAACCTTATGGGGATCCCTTGTGTGTTATTTGTTGTTTTTCCTTTGCTGCTTTTAATATGTTTTCTTTGTATTTAATTTTTCACAGTTTGATTAATATGTGTCTTGGCCTGTTTCCCCTTGGATTTATCCTGTATGGGACTCTCTGTGCTCCTGGACTTGATTAACTATTTCCTTTCCCATATTAGGGAAGTTTTCAACTATAATCTCTTCAAATATTTTCTCAGTCCCTTTCTTTTTCTCTTCTTCTTCTCGAACCCCTATAATTCGAATGTTGGTTCGTTTAGTGTTGTCCCAGAGGTCTCTGAGACTTTCCTCAGTCTTTTCATTCCTTTTTCTTTATTCTGCTCTGCAGTAGTTATTTCCACTATTTTATCTTCCAGGTCACTTATGTGTTCTTCTGCCTCAGTTATTCTGCTATTGATCCCATCTAGAGTATTTTTAATTTCATTTATTGGGTTGTTCATCATTGTTTGTTTCATCTTTAGTTCTTCTAGGTCCTTGTTAAATATTCTTGCATTTCGTCCATTCTATTTCCAAGATTTTGGATCATCTTTACTATCATCATTCTGAATTCTTTTTCAGGTAGACTGCCTATGTCCTCTTCATTTGTTAGGTCTGGTGGGTTTTTATCTTTGCTCCTTCATCTGCTGTGTGTTTTTCTGTCTTCTCATTTTGCTTGTCTTATTGTGTTTGGGGTCTCCTTTTTGCAGGCTGCAGTTTTGTAGTTCCCGTTGGTTTTGGTGTCCGTCCCCAGTGGCTAAGTTTGGTTCAGTGGGTTGTGTAGGGTACTAGTGCCTGTGTTCTAGTGGATGAGGGTGGATCTTGTCTTTCTGCTGGGCAGGTCCATGTCTGGTGGTGGGTTTTGGGGTGTCTGTGGACTTATGATTTTAGGCAGCCTCTCTGCTAATGGGTGGGGTTGTGTTCCTGTCTTGCTAGTTGTTTGGCATAGGATGTCCAGCACTGTAGCTTGCTGGTCATTGAGTGAAGCTGGGTGCCGGTGTTGAGATGGAGATCTCTGGGAGATTTTCGCCATTTGATATTATGTGGAGCTGGGAGGTCTCTTGTGGACCAGTGTCCTGAAGTTGGTTCTCCCACCTCAGAGGCACAGCACTGACTCCTGGCTGCAGCACCAAGAGCCTTTCATCCACATGGCTCAGAATAAAAGGGAGAGAAAGTAGAAAGAAAGAATTAGTAGAAATAGAAAGAAAGAAAAAGAAAGAAAGAAAGGAGGGAGGGAGGAGGGAGGGAGGAAGGAAGGAAGGAGGGAAGGAAGGAATAATAGAAAGAAAGAAAGACGATAAAGTAAAATAAAATAAGATAAAATATAATAAAGTTATTAAAATAAAAAAATAATTAAGAAAAAAACAAAAAACGGATGGATAGAACCCTAGGACAAATGGTGGAAGCAAAGCTATACATACATAATCTCACACAGAAGCATACACATACACACTCACAAAAAGAGGAAAAGGGGAAAAAACCAGAAATCTTGCTCTCAAAGTCCACTTCCTTAATTTGGGATGATTCGTTGTCTGTTCATGTATTCCACAGATGCAGGGTACATCAAGTTGATTGTGGAGCTTTAATCCGCTCCTTCTGAGGCTGCTGGGAGAGATTTCCCTTTCTCTTCTTTGTTCGCACAGCTCCCAGGGGCTCAGCTTTGGATTTGGCCCCGCCTCTGCATGTAGGTCACTGGAGGGCCTCTGTTCTTTGCTCTGACAGGACGGGGTTAAAGGAGCCGCTGATTCGGGGGCTCTGGCTCACTTAGGCCAGGACGAGGGAGGGGCACGGAGTGCGGGGCGAGCCTGCGGCGGCAGAGGCCGGCATGACGTTGCACCAGCCTGAGGTACGCTGTGCGTTCTCCTGGGGGAGTTGTCCCTGGATCACAGGACCCTGGCAGTGGCGGGCTGCAAGGCTCCCCGGAATGGGGGTGTGGATAGTGACCTGTGCTCACTCACAGGCTTCTTGGTGGCGGCAGCAGCAGCCTTAGCATTTCATGCCCGTCTCTGCGGTCCGGGCTTTTAGCCGCGGCTCACGCCCGTCTCTGGAGCTCCTTTAAGCAGCGCTCTTAACCCCCTCTCCTCCCGCACCAGGAAACAAAGGGAAGAAAAAGTCTCTTGTCTCTTCCGCAGGTCCAGACTTTTCCCCGGACTCCCTCCCGGCTAGGCTAGCCGTGGTACACTAACCCCTGCAGGCTGTGTTCACGCCGCCAACCCCAGTCCTCTCCCTGCACTCCAACCTAAGCCGGAGCCTCAACTCCCAGCCCTGCCCACCCCAGCGGGTGAGCAGAGAAGCCTCTCGGGCTGGTGAGTTCTGGTCGGCACCGATCCTCTGTGCGGGAATCTCCCCACTTTGCCCTCCGCACCCCTGTTGCTGTGCTCTCCTCCGCGGCTCCGAAGCTTTCCCCCTCCGCCACCCGCAGTCTCCGCTGGCAAAGGGGCTTCCTAGTGTGTGGAAACCTTTCCTCCTTCACAGCTCCCTCCCACTGGTGCAGGTTCTATCCCTATTCTTTTGTCTCTGTTTATTCTTTTTTCTTTTTCCCTACCCAGGTACGTGGGGGGTTTCTTGCCTTTTGGGAGGTCTGAGGTCTCCTGCCAGCGTTCAGTAGGTGTTCTGTAGGAGTTGTTCCACGTGTAGATGTATTTCTGGTGTATCTGTGGGGAGGAAGGTGATCTCTGCGTCTTACTCTTCCGCCATCTTCCCGGAAGCCCCCCTCTTCTGAATAACTAGGCTTTAAAATGCTTAGGCCCTGGATCCTACCTCACCCAGTTTCTGACTAAAACTGAAGGCTGCTGTGAATCTTAAACTACGCTTAAAACAAAAATCTTAGTAAAAATTTTTTTTAATTAAATCAAATAGGATCACATAATAATTCACAGAGAAAAGACTTTGATTCCTAAAGTATTCAAGGGTTTCAAAAACTTGATTTAACTGTATTTCACATGTGAAAAATATAACAATAACTGCAATTACTTAGAAGACTCTACTACTCTTACTGTAACCTTCAAATCTTGAGAAACCTTCTAGAGTTGTAGAAAAAATTATAAAAAGCATCTGAGCAGAGTGTGTGTATGCCTGCATGTGCATGTGTATATATATGTCCGTGTGTTTGGGGGAACAAGGTGCAGTTGGGAAGAGAATTGCGAGGTTACAGAGGTAGTCTCTGATGAGGGCATTCTACATATACGCAGGCTAGAGGAACTGGGCTTGAGCATTTAGCCTACTGTTCTCAAGAATGACTAGTCAGTCGCTCAGTATGAGGGGGATTGGTTCCAAGACCCCTGACACTCCCCCCCATCCCTGCAGATACCAGAATCCTTGGATGCTCAAGTCCCTTATATAAAATGGCATAGTATAGTCATCTCTCCATTGTGGTGGGCTCCACATGCTGGGATTTAACCAACCACAGATGTGAAACCCATAGATATGTAGGGCCAACGTATTTGGAATCATCCTGGGATCCTAGTTTTTAAAATGACTATGGGTGTCCCTAACCTTAAAGATTCATATTTAATAGGCTTAGGGAGGGAGGGGCCTCGGTATCAATATCTTTCAAAATTTTTCCAGGTCCGATGTGTAGCCAGTGTTGAAAATCAATGTTTTAGATGAACAGAAGCAGCATAAAGATTTTAATTAGCTGAGTAACGTGATGTGATTTGCGTTATAGAAAGCTCTGTCAGCAATATGGAGTAGAAGGGGCACAATTGAATACAGTAGCATACAATTTATTAGAAACATAAAATTGTTAGAAAACAATCTAAAACCAATAACCAGAAAACAGGTAATCGAGAGGAAATATACCTCTGACTCCATCTCTGTATTATTCTTTATTGACTGGATAAATTGAACTGCTCACACATCACAGAAGACAGTTTATTTGTGTTCTGAATTACGTGGCTTCTAAGATCCCAACACAGTCTGAATTTTAGTCCCTAGATTTAGATCTTCGTTTCCTGTTGAACATTAGATGTTACATATAGGTTAAATATTATATAATTAGATTTCTGTATAATATATAAAATTATTTTTTCATCTCTTCTGAAACTCTTTGTTCATTAACTAACCATGGGAAATAAATTAAAAATCACAGGTAGCAATAAGGATGCTGATTAGAGGCAATGTTAAGATATCTATAAATGTTACAGGATTATAGTACTGAAAGGGATAGGAATATTTATGGAGAGAAAGTCCTAACACTAGATTAATTATGGGAGGGTAACCACTATATAAAGCCCTAGGTGATTTTACACATAAGCACATATTTATTAATGTTTGGAAAAGAATATCTTTTCTAAAATTTTTTTCTCTCCCAATCTTGCACTGAGAACTGACAGTTCATTCATTTGGATAAAGGAACTGTTCCAATTTTAATTGAATCAAAGGTCAAGAAAGGGACTGTATCAGCTACTAAGACCCAATGTTATCTGATTATTTATAAAATTGTAACTAAATAAGAGTAGATCACTTTCTGGGTGACACATTTCAAAATGTGAGTTTAAAGGCACCAAGGGAAAGGTTAGGAATGGAAATGCAGACTATAAAAATAAACAATAATAGTTAATCCTAGATTGCAGAAATCACAGAGAATATATATTTATTACATCTTTATTGGAGTATAATTGCTTTACAATGGTGTGTTAGTTTCTGCTTTATAACAAAGTGAATCAGTTATACATATACATATATTCCCATATCTCTTCCTTCTTGAGTCTCCCTCCCTCCCACCCTCCCTATCCCACCCCTCCAGGCGGTCACAAAGCACCAAGCTGATCTCCCTGTGCTATGCGGCTGCTTCCCGCTAGCTTTCTACCTTACGTTGGGTAGTGTATATATGTCCACGCCTCTCTCTCGCTTTGTCACATCTTACCCTTCCCCCTCCCCATATCCTCAAGTCCATTCTCTAGTAGGTCTGTGTCTTTATTCCTGTCTTACCCCTAGGTTCTTCATGACATATTTTTTTCTTAAATTCCATATATATGTGTTAGCATACGGCATTTGTCTTTCTCTTTCTGACTTACTTCACTCTGTATGACAGACTCTAGGTCTATCCACCTCATTACAAATAGCTCAATTTCGTTTCTTTTTATGGCTAATATTCCATTGTATATATGTGCCACATCTTCTTTATCTATTCATCCGATGATGGACACTTAGGTTGTTTCCATCTCCAAGCTATTGTAAATAGAGCTGCAATGAACATTTTGGTACATGACTCTTTTTGAATTATGGTTTTCTCAGGGTATATGCCCAGTAGTGGGATTGCTGGGTCATATGGTAGTTCTGTTTGTAGTTTTTTAAGGAATGCACAGAAATCTCTGGCATTCCTATACACTAATGATGAAATATCTGAAAGTGAAATCAAGAAAACACTCCCATTTACCATTGCAACAAAAAGAATAAAATATCTAGGAATAAACCTACCTAAGGAGACAAAACACCTGTATGCAGAAAATTATAAGACACTGATGAAAGTAGTTAATGATGATACAAATAGATGGAGAGATATACCATGTTCTTGGATTGGAAGAATCAACATTGTGAAAATGACTCTACTACCCAAAGCAATCTACAGATTCAATGCAGTCCTTATCAAACTACCACTGGCATTTTTTACAGAACTAGAACAAAAAATTTCACAATTTGTATGGAAACACAAAAGACCCCGAATAGCCAAAGCAATCTTGAGAACAAAAAACGGAGCTGGAGGAATCAGGCTCCCTGACTTCAGACTATACTACAAAGCTACAGTAATCAAGACAGTATGGTACTGGTACAAAAACAGAAAGATAGATCAATGGAACAGGATAGAAAGCCCAGAGATAAACCCAAGCACATATGGTCATCTTATCTTTGATAAAGGAGGCAGGAATGTACAGTGGAGAAAGGACAGCCTCTTCAATAAGTGGTGCTGGGAATACTGGACAGGTACATGTAAAAGTATGAGATTAGATCACTCCCTAACACCATACACAAAAATAAGCTCAAAATGGATTAAAGACCTAAATGTAAGGCCAGAAACTATCAAACTCTTAGAGGAAAACATAGGCATAACACTCTATTGCATAAATCACAGCAAGATCCTTTTTGACCCACTTCCTAGAGAAATGGAAATAAAAACAAAAATAAACAAATGGGACCTAATGAAACTTCAAAGCTTTTGCACAGCAAAGGAAACCATAAACAAGACCAAAAGACAGCCTTCAGAATGGGAGAAATTATTTGCAGATGAAGCAACTGACCAAAGGTTAATCTCCAAAATTTACAGAGAGTATCTTGAAAGGAGAGAAAAAGGTGAGGCCAGAAGAGAAAGTGAAACTGAAACAGAATTAAGAGGGCCCTGAACCCAGTGAGAGGTGTGAAGTTATAGAGCTAGAAGGAATCTTAGAGATCATCTGCTCAATACAATTACTCAGAATCAGCATTGAACCTCAATCTTCAAGGCTTCTCCCTCTGAGTTCAAAGGTGTTTTCAACTACATGTAGCAACCTTTCTAGTACATAAAATATTCTTTCTTGGAATGTACAAACACATATACACACTCCTTTGGGCTTGTTTTAGACCAATACTGGTTATAAAGCATGGAATTATTGCTGAAAATATGCCCAGGGTTTCTCTCTAATACAATATAGAGTGAGGCCTAAACATAGTAACAGAGTGGATAATATAGTCTGTGCAACAGGAAAAACTTCTTTTCTTCCAGGATTTCCATCTTTGTCCCTAAAGTAGGAACTCCCCACTTCAAAATTATAGGATGCTGGTAGGAGAGAGTTTGTATTTGTGGAGCTTCTCACCTTTGCCTGCACATAAATGCTACGACCAAAGAGGTGCTTAAAAAATACCCACTCTCAGATATCCTGATTTAATTAGTTGATTTAATGATTGAGAACCATTTCCTGGGTGGATCTGGGAGGAAGGTTCTATAAGTTTCCTTGTCTTTCTCCAGCACACACGAGTCCCCTCTCTGTAACATGTGCGGAATGACCTAAACCAGCAGTTATCTATCTGCAGATCCTGATAATGCTTGGCTGGGTCATCCCAAGGCCTAGACTTGCAGATAAGTGTGAGGAAACATTTGGCCACAAATCAATAAGTGATATCAAGCCTATTTACACTTTTGCAGGGATCCCATTCTTAATCCATCGGTTGGTTCAGAACCTATAGGAGGAAAAGTAGTACAGTCAGTGGTTATCTTCACAGCCCATTTGTTAAGGTGTAAGCCATCAGAGAAAAATATTTTGCAAGCTTGGTAAATAGGATGTCGTAGTACTTAACATAGATATAGTCCACATTCTTTAAGTAAGTATATCTATAAGTCAAATGTCAGTGGGATTTCAGACAAAATAAAAAGATCAATCTTTACACTATGTCAAATTTACATATTATTTACACCAACAGATTTTAAAGCTAACCCCTTAAAAAATGTAAAAATATTTGAATAGGGGAATATATCAATCTAAAATACCTATGTGTAGATTTATCTGTCAAGACAGGATATTTTTTATTTCTTAATTAAAGACATATGAATACATATTAATATCTTTAAATTTACATCTTCCAAAAACACTTGTTTGCCAAATGATCAAATAAATAAGGATACTATAACTAGAAAGACATGCAATCAAATTTACCCAGAAGTGGAAACTTGAATATGCCTATGTGTTGATTCCAGTAGTAAATCAGCAATCTATTTGTAATCATTTTTGGGGGTAAGTCAGCCTTTTTCTTAAAATTGATTGTATTTATTCAGATTATTTATTTTTTAAGTTTAAATCCACTATTTTACTTACATTTCAGTTAAATATGTAAACCATATTGAGAATATATTATTAAATAAGACAAACTGTATAATTCATACTTTATTTTTCTGGATAACTAAGTATTTTAATGAATTTGTATTTCATTAAGTTGTCTGTATATATAACACAGACACACACACACACACGCACACACATATATATGTGTCATACATATAATCTACTCAATGAAATCAATTTGTAGGTTTACTGTGATTTAAGTTTGCACCTTAATGGAAATAGTTATGTTGTTCTAGATAAAAATAATACATATATATGTGTAAATATAAACATACATAAGTATGTGTGTCTGTTGGAGGGGGATTAGTGCTAACATACAGCTCTTGCATATTGCATGCAACCAGGCTCTAACAATGTTTTTATCTTTTGTTTTGTTTTGATTTTTTGTTTCATTTTCTTTTTGTTTTTTCAGGCCAGGCTTTATTGGGGCCCCTGCTATAGCAGGGGGGAATGAGAACAAGCAACAGGTTCCCTTGCCTGCTCGCTCCCTATAGGCGGGGGGTGGCGAGCTTGTTCCTTATGTGGGGTGAGGGTAAAGGCGGGTCCGGGGGTCGGGCCAGAGGGGTAGCTTAGGTGGTTTGCCACCTCTTAGGTGGTGCTGTGTTCAGGGGGCATGTGCAGTACCCTGCTTTTGCTCCAGGGTCTTCAAAAGTAGCAGTTGGGTTTTTGGTCTCTTTGTATCTTTTGTCCAGAATTTGACCCAACTGCACATGAATGCAGTTATTTTTAGTCCCTTATAGCTTCTTTACATTTTGTTGCCCGAGGAGAGCTGTGTCCAGGTGCAAGCACTGCAGCAAAGGGTCCCAGGTCCCAGCCCATCTCATTCCCCACTGAGAGACTCTACACCCTTATTCTTAAGTGGTAAGGGGCCCAAGGTCTCTTCTTCTGTAACTGCTTCCTGCTGGACAGGGGCCACAGACCCTAGCCTACCTTAGGGGTGTATAAGTCCCTTGCTGACTGTTCCAAGGACCTGTAGGGACCTGGGCCACAATGTTTTTAAATGGAGAGCATTAGCTTAGGAATTCATATTTACCTTGGAAATAACATTTATCAAAGATTGCTTTTGAAAAGTGTGTATTCATTACCTTACCTCGCCCCAGAAAATGTATCCTGCTGGTTCTCTTCTCCAGTTGTCACTGCACACTGACCATTTCAAGTTCATGCTTCATCCCTCCTACAGTGTCACTGACGAAGGTCAATCCATCACTCAACAGTATCTCAGCCTTTCTTGTCTTATTTCTTAAAGTTGAATAGTGGCACTCAGGGTTAACACTGGTAGAACTGAGACGTCTGTCTTTTTTTTTTTTTTTAAGAAGATGTTGAGGGTAGGAATTTATTAATTAATTTATTTATTTTTGGCTGTGTTGGGTCTTCGTTTCTGTGCTTGGGCTTTCTCTAGTTGTGGCAAGCGGGGGCCACTCTTCATCGCGGTGCGCGGGCCTCTCACTATCGTGGCCTCTCTTGTTGCAGAGCACAGGCTCCAGACGCGCAGGCTCAGTAGTTGTGGCTCACGGGCCTAGTTGCTCCGCGGCATGTGGGATCCTCCCAGAACAGGGCTCGAACCCATGTCCCCTGCATTAGCAGGCAGATTCTCAACCACTGCGCCACCAGGGAAGCCCCGAGACGTCTGTCTTTAATGTCTTCTCTGACTCCAGAAAAGGTCTCTCCTCATCTGCTCCTTCTCTGCTGTTCTTGAGTCAATCAAAGACTCAGGAGTGCTTTCTGCCCTGGTAATCTAAATCCCTCAGTGAGTGCCCAGATAAGCCTGCCTAGAGTGTTATGCACTTTCTCTTCAGCTCTCCATATGGTGCACCTTATTTTACATGGGGCTAATTTCAACCAGCTGTGACACTGTATAAGAAATGTAAAATATGTTTGTTTGAAAATAACATTTTCCAAAGCGATCAACTATAGAATATTAAACCCAGTAAATTCCCTGGTAGAGAATTGTGGGGACAGAGGGTGAGGTGAGGGAAGTTTCTAAAAAAGTTTAAGTTTACCATCATAATGCATAATAACATATCAAAAGTCCTGTGTGTTTCAGTAAAGAAATCTGTTTCAACTTGTAAGCTCAACGAGTCCTAAAAGGACCTATCCATAAATGTATTTTTATCATCTAACACCTATCAACATCCTTACAGGAAAAAGTTACATGTGTATTCTTGCTTCAATTAACATAAAATCGTTGCCTCGAATATTATGTGTTATGTCATTTACTCAAATGTTATGCATAACGTTTGAACTAGTTTCATGGAGAACCCAGTTGGAGGCCTGGAGGAAATGAGCATTCTCACGTATAGGTCTCATAAATGTTGCAGTTTATCAGGGTGAGATAAAAGGATGAATTCTCACCAAAGCCTCACAGGCTTAGGGGTGTGGCCTCCACAGGACTCCCTATCCCCCACAGCAGACAAGTGTGGCTAGTGGCACTGGGGTTCTACCTGTCCAGGGAGAAGGATGGCCACACCTCTTTCTCAAGAAGGAACTTATCAAGCTTCCGTACTTCCAACCATATCACCAGGAACTTCAACCTTTAGCAAGCCGTGTCACCTGGATCCAAGATTTAGATATCAGATAAAACTTCTAACTTTGCCTCTGGTTTCTTCTTGCTTCCTGGACCACAAATTATGTAACAAAGACTAGGAATCAGACATGTCCAGTCACTCTGCAGCTGCACAGGGAGAACAAGCCTGTGGACCTGTGTGGTCACATGATCCATTATGTGGAGACTTTGATGGAAGTGATCACAGCCAGTCTGGGCCTGACTACTGCAGTGTCCACATGAGAATTTTCTCTGCAGCTTGAATACCAGGAAAAATATTATCTCCCATAATATTGCTATTTTTATTCTGATGAAAGTTTCATTGCATTTTAACAGAACATTTCCTTCAGAAACAGAACTTCCCAGCCTGACACAGAGCTTAGAGATAGGTTTTAGGTTTAATTGAAACCACATGTTTTGGGTGCATGACTTTTTGTTTTGTTTAATGAGCTACCTCAAAGCATGTTTACCCAAAATTGAGATATATGAACAATTCAGCTCAGAGTTGAAACAGAGAAGAATAAAACAAGATAAAGAATAAAATTAATTTAAACACACATGTAATTTTCAGCAGCTATCAGAAAATTATTAGAATTTGTGAAGAAATCTTTATTCTCTCTGCATTTATAATGCTGAAGAATATATTTTTAATGATTACCTTGAAGATCATTAATGAAAACTAAATTTATATAATATCCATGTACATGCTAAATATATTTAATATGTTCTAATTCTTTTGTATTTGGTAATCTATTTGTGGTATGTATAAACCAATGTATAGGTATAATAAAATATCAGGGCTTCCCTGGTGGCGCAGTGGTTGAGAGTCCGCCTGCCAATGCAGGGGACACAGGTTCATGCCCTGGTCTGGGAAGATCCCACATGCCGCGGAGCGGCTGGGCCTGTGAGCCACGGCCGCTGAGCCTGCGTGTCTGGAGCCTGTGCTCCGCAGCGGGAGAGGCCACAACAGTGAGAGGCCCGCGTACAGCAAAACAAGAAACAAAAAAAAAACAATAAAATATCAGAATTTGACTTTTATTCTTTTTACTTTCTTGGGATTCAATGTATTGATACATGTCCCCATAGAAATGCTTCAATAGTAATTAGTAGTTAGTAACTGATTTCAGAGCACTGGAAAAGCTATTAAGCCACATATTTACTCAGATATTCAGGAACAGATATTCTAAGGAAATCTCTCTCATGCAGATACACACACATACAGACACACAGAGATGCAAACACACATCTGTGGAATAAACGTCCGCTTATTCTCTTTAACGTTGGATGAACTCTCCAAGAGCATTCAGTAGTAGGAGGCGTAATAGATGTCCTCTTACGTTGGATTCAGACCGAGCTCCCAGGACATGGGGGACAGTGAGGCATGGACTGGCATAGGACACAAAGGGTCTATTAATATAGGAGAGGATCAGGGGTTCAGTCTGAAGAGTAGGGAGACTAGTGCCTACTCATAAGTGTTTTCTGTGGGCTTCAGGGGGAAGGGGTAATATTTCCAGGAGATATAACAGAGAGGGCCTTCTACTGCCATGATCTTCAGAACAGGAGATGTTCACAGTGGGAGAGGGAGACTGGGCTCTCAAAACCTCAGAACTGACTGGAAGCATCTGCTGGGTCTCACATGGAAATAGTGGATCAAATATTTCCATTGCTAAACTTTCTGAAGAAATAAGATTCTGCTGAAATACTAAGAGACCCCATCATCATATCTGTATTCAAAACATCTTTTTCTTTTATTCAGTCAAAGGTGATTAGAAATGAAATATGAAATGAAACCATACATGCTCCTTTTCTAGACTGACCATTTCCCTGTAACAAAATATCCTTGCTTGTATTATTTACTAATGAGCCTTTCCTGCTTTCTTTTTTATATGGTTCAATCATATCATTTTGATAATATTTGAAATTGACTGTTACTTGCATCTGATATCAAACTCTTTTTGCTGTAATGCCATCAAATTCCATTTGATTATTTAATGTCACCACTTGCTCAGCTATTACATGTGCATTGAGGATGCTTACAACTGATATTTAAGACAGAGGAAGCAGGGGGGGAAATGCTATTATTTAGAACAGTAAAAATGTTATTTCAAATTTGTTATCCCCATGCGAGCCCCAGACATCTGGTTCAAGAGGAGTGACAAGTTTAACAGAGGAGGATTACATTACACATAGTGCTTAAATAATACAAATTATCCTTTGAGAAACTCTCCTTCAGACCTGTACTTAAAGTGATTTATTCAGGATGCAAAAGTACTTTCATTTGTCTCTATTCATCTTTGATCTTACTTTCGAGAGCCGGTTACAGATATAATTCTGCACGTTGTCAGCTACTCGAACCCAGTGCTTCCATTTATGAACTTGAACTTCAACTCTGTATTGTCAGAAGAATAGTGCATTATTTCACTGCTAGCTGTGTGAGTCTATTTTAATGGAAACTATTTTATATTTATGATTTCAAATGAAAATCAGTTATAAGTCCAGTTAAATCACAAATTGATTAATGTGGGTCTCTTGCCAGTTGAAGAGGTTTTTAAGGGCTCAAGCTACAGATGGCTGACTGCAGTGTTTTGATCAGTAATATTTTAGAATTTTGAAATAGTAAAAACTGTGGACATTAAAATTCTGTGGCAACGGTTTGAGCATTCAACAAGACAAAGGGTCTAGTTATCAGGAGGCAATTGTATTCTGTTTACTAAATTCATTTCCCTATAATATTTCAGTAAGATATCTCTTGAAAAATACAACAATTTTATTATTATTTCTGCAATACACATTTTCATGATTACAACTTAGTTAACGCCCTTTATTTGATTATTCAAACAGAAAAGAACAAATGTGATTTCTGGCTTTGTTAACCATTAGTGGACCCTTAAACTTGGTAATGAACCAAAACAGATCACTTTGTTACAATTAATACAATAACCTACATGATATAATTGCTATAAGGAGAAATGACAATAATGGTTGTTACATTTTAGTTTAATTAAAATTTATTTCCTTGAAAATAAAAAAAGCTAAAAAGCCATATCAATATATTTTTTCTGAATCATTCCTTCATAACTGTATATCAACCTCAGTAATTCATGTATCGACCATTATTTCAGCCCCTAAAGCCACCCGCAGGAAGGAGATCTTAAAACCTTGCAATAGCATTCACTTTCCTTTCACTATAACCCCTCATATAGTCATTTCTGAGCCTCTTAGTTTCCATCAAGCATAGTTGTATAGAGAGCTCAGATCTACTTACAAGCTCTGTCTGGACTGGCAAAGTTTTTTTATCCAAAATGAAAGAAGCAAGAGAGACAGGGAGGAAAGGAGTAAGAGAAAGAATGCAATAAAGGAAGAAGGGAAGGAAGATGGATGAGTGGAAGGGAGGGAGGGAGGAAGGAAGGAAGAGAAAGATGGAAAGGAAGGAAAGAAAGAAAGAGAAAGAAAGAAAGAAAGGAAGGAAGGAAGGAAAGAGAGAAAGAAAGATGGATAAAGAAGATGTGGCACATATGTACAATGGAATATTACTCAGCCATAAAAAGAAACAAAACTGAGTTATTTGTAGTGAGGTGGATGGACCTAGAGTCTGTCATACAGAGTGAAGTAAGTCAGAAAGAGAAAGAAATACCGTATGCTAACACATATATATGGAACCTAAGAAAAAAAAAAAAAGGTCATGAAGAACCTAGGGGAAGGATGGGAATAAAGATGCAGACCTACTAGAGAATGGACTTGAGGACACGGCGGGGGGGGGAAGGGTAAGCTGTGACAAAGTGAGAGAGTGGCATGGACACTTACACACTACCAAATGTAAAATAGATAGCTAGTAGGAAGCAGCTGCATAGCACAGGGAGATCAGCTCGGTGCTTTGTGACCACCTAGAGGGGTGGGATAAGGAGGGTAGGGGGAAGGAGACGCAAGAGGGAAGAGATATGGGGATATATGTATATGTATAGCTGATTCACTTTGTTATAAAGCAGAAACTAACACACCATTGTAAAGCAATTATACTCCAATAAAGATGTTAAGAAATAAATAAATAAAATAATAAAAGTCAATACCCACCATAAAAAAAAAGAAAGAGAAAGAAAGGGAAAGAGAAAGAAAGAAAGAAAAAGAAAGCAAGGAAGGAAGGAAGGAAAGAAAGAGAAGGAAGGAAGGAAGGGAGGAAGGAATAAAATTAACACATAGCTCAGTGTTTTATGGGAATTAAAAGAAAATATAAAGAATCATTTACAGTACCTGGCCCACAGTAGGAATTCAATAAATAATAAATATCACTGCTACTATTATAAATGTATTGGTAAAAGTGTTTGAAATGAAATACGAGACTAAAAATTCTTATGCCCTGTATCCTGGCTTCCCTTCTTATCTTCTAACCCTTGCTTATTAGTGAACTGACCATCCCAGATCAGTGTACACATGTGTTTCACTTAGCAGGGTTCTGCTTTGACTAAGACTATGTGGGAAAAAAAAGAAACATTTTATACCCTTGCCTAGATTACTGAGGTGAAATGAAACGGGAAGCAATGTAGGAATATATGAAAATTTGATATGTAAATGTCTTTTGTCTCAAAAAACATAACTCAAGAAAAAATAAGTTTGTCCAAGGGCTTAACCATGATTAGTAGGACCAAAAATGATTAAATGTGGAAAAAATACAGATGTGTAAGAAAATGATTAGAGAGCATGGTTATTCAAGGAAAGAACTTGGAGGAAAAGTTTAGATCTCAACTGATATATAGCAGGCTAATCCTATCAACAATAAAGAAATGTTTTAGGTCCTGAGTCCCTCTTAAGTCTAAAGCTAGAATAATACTTCCTCATTTTATTTGATTAGACCTAAAAATTGCTACTTAAATCAGTCAGTGGAAACATTTTGTTGACAGATGTTGTTAAACCTTGTTATGTTGGGGAATGAGGGAGGAGAAATAACTTCATCTGGATGGGATAAATATTGCCCATCACAATTTTCAAAAGCACAATTCTCCCTCTCTCCCAAATAAACCAGTATTAGTTATCAGAATCATTCACTTGAACTGTAGCCCAAGTTCCTGCCTAGGCTTTCAAGAACATTATTTGACATGTGAAACAGGCATTTCAGGTGGACCTACTCAGTTACTGTTAATCACTACAACATCTTTCAGCCATATCTGTACTGTACAACCCTTTGCATTTTCACTGATCTTCTAATTACTTTTGACCTAGGTTAACAGAAAATGAGTATAAACTAAACTGTATACTGTGGCTGTCTAATTACGGAAGTTCTAAAAGATCTGTTATTTAATTCTCCTATTCGACTAAAAGTCAGTAGAAACTGTCTTCTCACCTGTTAGGTAACAGGATATTAAACACAGTTATCCCTCATTTTTTTTTTTTTTTTTTTTTACTTCTTGAGACTACTTTTGCCTGATTTGGATATTCGACTCCCTGACATAGAAAATATGATGTTTGGAACAAAATTTGTGTGTCAGATTCTTTAGACGGATTATGAATACTTACACAGAAAGTAGAAAGTAAACATAATGACCTGCAAAATACAATCTGCAGCTAATCTAAGAGACTATGGAGTAGGGACCCCTTGGTAACTCTTTTCGCAATTGTTCAATTCTGAATTTAAACCAGTGCTGGTGATGTGGAGGTGATAAATGAGGACCACTTGTTCCTGAGTGCAGGGCACCGTGCTCAGCTGCATTCTCTATTCATAGTGTATATTGTATTACACTGTGAATGATGAGGTACACCTACCCAAAATGAGGTCACCCCCAGGAGATGCGGGAACATCTTCAGCCATGTGTATATAAACCTGAACAGGAAAGGAGGTGTCTGAGCTTTCAGAAGATTTTATGTAACCCTCCTTACTCAGACTTACCAATTTGCAATTGTATGCCCACTTCTGAAGGCTTGGTAGGGTATTTGGAAATTTAAACTTCTGTCTGTCATTAAAAATAGTGTGGATTTCCCTGCTGCGTACCCTCACTGGCCCACTACTGTCTGCATCTTTTTATGAGCAAACATATTTGGTTGACCTAGGTCATTTGTGTCTGTCTCCTTCAGTCTAAATCTCTAATTTACATTAGTAGATGAAAATACTTTGATTCTAAGGTCTCTGGTTATTTCAACTCAACAACTCCTACGAATTGAACAATATATGTATTTCTATTTTGATTTTACATTAGGGAAACTCTATCATGGATTGATTTAAAAAATTATGTGAAGTCTTAATATAGGTAAAAGGCAGATCTGGGATGAAAGGGAAGGCTTAGGGATTCAAGTCGAGCACATTTTCTATTATATCCCAGTCTGTATAGAGTTAGAGAACATAACCTCTAAACTGAATTGACAGCATTGTGGTAAAGATCAAAAGCAGTGATACATGTGCAAATGGTTTTTCCACATAAAACTATTCAAGCTTTATAGAACCTCCTCCTGCCTTCACCTCTAGCCGCTGATAAGTAGCTTTGTGATGAAACTAAACAATAGAAACAACTTTCCATTGTTTCACTTGTATTGTTTTAGAAATATGTAGGCTAAAATATGACAATGACATTAAGTTTAATCTAAAAAATTATGGAGTGGGACATGGGGGATGGACGTATTGAGAGGAATACATACCATTGAAGAAAAAACAGGAAATCAGATAATGATGATACCATAAGTATTAATATTGGCTTAAGACCAGTGCTTTTAGAGGGAAAATTGAATAAGGCAAGGATAACATTACACAAAAAATAAGCTCACCCTGGAAAGCCCTGTTTCAAAAGAGTCAGTTGATACAGATTAATCTAATAATGCTGAATCAAAAGCAGTAACCTGGATACAGAATTTTGTAGATTAAGGTCTGAGGCAAAAATAGTCTCTTCTTTCAAAGAGCTTCCTGAATAAATATTTTCCAAGAAAACTTACTTGAATCTTTGATTATCCATTGGTTATCTTTTAAAATACCCCTTCACAAGTCAAATGAAGATAATGAATACAAAGTGTGCTTATGTTGCTATCAGTGCTGGCTTCTTTAGAGTCTTAAACTTCTACTCTATCAGCACGTAAGCAAACTGGGTGAGACTTTATGTTAAACATGGGAAAGGCGGGGAGAGGAGAAAGCCCTTAAAGTGCTGATGTTAGAAGCATAAATAATTGTATCTTTTTATCCAGCTGACTGTTTAGCATTATATGGCTACAGTCTAAGTTTATCTTAACCACCATTCAACTTAAACATTCCAAAACACAAGTATATAACTTAAAATTCAATAATTTATGAAAAAAGGATACATACCTACCCACTTACCCAGACATATTCGCATACCCAGGAAAATTTATGAAGAAGAAAGAGGGAGCACAGACCTCTGATTCTGAGTCACAAATCACAGTCAAAGACTTGGTGTTGCTCCCTAGGCAAACCTCTGATACCATAAGTGGATGCATATTTCCCTCAAATTACATTAATCTCCTCAGAGTATCAGCTAGATAGTACATTTCAGTCCCCCTCCACCGCTTTTGGGAAGAGACAGCGTATTGAAATAAAAATATGACATAAGATCAAAGATATAATGTCATAAACATGAGCACTCCCAGCCTAAACTTCGTATATTTCACTTCCAAAATGCAACCAAATTATATGTTTATCTTTACAAAAACCAATATGAATTTTATTTTTCTAATTATCCAAATGAGAAGAGTTGAAACTTTGAGATAAATTTACTTACTCTCATTTAAATCTGGTTTTTGAGTTAAATCAGACCTCATAATACATTTCATTAGGGTAATTTTCACCTTAAGACCTATCTTCAGAATGAAAGATGTCTTAAAATTGTCTTGATATTTTCTCACTGCACCATACCCATGTCTCTATAATTATACGTATGGATATGAAGCTGTTAGTTGATCCTAACCCTGAAGTCATCCTATCTCTGTACTTCAGGTTTCCGAAACTAATAAACTTCTACATTGTGTCAGTTGAGCCAGATTTTCCATTATCTAAAGCCAAACACATCCAAATTGATCCACAGATTTTTCCCCAAAAAATAATAATGTCCAAAAGCATGTGGTTCTGGCTAGAAGGAAAGAGGTAAGCCCTTGGAACTGTAAACTGGCTCAAGGTAGAAAGAGTCAACTATACCTGATGAGTGGAAGTCCAACTCAGTAGGAAGAATACAGTCAACAGATGGTAACGCAAGTAAACATTTGGCTTCCTGAACGTTCAAAACAATGTCATGAAGGGGCCTCTACAGGCAGCACTCTGAAACTCAGCAGAGCAAGTGATAAATCTGTCACGATGTTCTGTCCCAGCCCCAGAGGCAGTGTTGAGGAAGAATTCTTCCTTTCTTAGAAGGGGAGACAGATAAGAGCAAAGCAAAAATCCAGCCTTAGACAGATTCTGCTACTAGCTAGATGACAAAAACAGGACTTGGACCCTGGTAATAATACACAGAGAGAGGGAGAGAGGGAAGGGGTGTGGGGAGGGAGGAAGACTTGATATGAACAAAGAAGCAAGCTATGTTAAACAGGGGACAGATTTGGACGGAGTAGGAATTATTCTTGTAGAAAAAAATGACTTGCTCTTGAGTCACTGGATTGTTTGAGCCTTTTAAATCCCTCTTGACTAAAGTCAGGCTTGATCTTATCACCTAGAACATGGGGAGGCAGTGTATTGATGAGGTAAAGCATCTCTTCAATAGAGGGCCAGGAAATCGGGAGCTGAGATACTGGTAGATCTTAAAATGATGAAAGAATCACCTGGAAAATTCCTCATTTCTTAATAACCACTTGACCTTATTAACAAGTTGATACTTAGAACTCACTTATCCCATTTCTTGGACTTTTCATAGGCCTGTGTAGCTAATACTATCATTTCAGTTTTATCCCACAGCTGATCAACTAGGAGGCTTGGACCTAGAGAACACCATAAAATGTAAAAAGTAAATTGAATCCTGAAAGAAGTGCACAAAAGAGCCTGGGGGATAATATATAAATGAGAACAGAAGTCACACCTTCTGTTTTACCTACATTTCCAGAGCTCCTACTTGTAGCAGAATCAAAGTACATGAACTACAACTAAAACTAGTAATAGAAAAAAATAGCTTTAAAAAATTGTCTATATTTAAACTAACTTCATCACAGGCCACCAACCTATTAGGAAGATAAGAGACAGATAACTACAGTATCATTGTTTAAAATGATTTTTCAAATTAATCTCTTTTGCATGAATTCTGCATTAATATCCAGACCATTCGAAGTTCAAGCCCCTATCAAAACTATTTCTCCCAGTCTTTCCCTACTTCTTAACAAGGCATCTAGATTCAAGAGTAAAGCATGGCACAGTTCATAGTCTGACTGCTAGTCTCTGGTCTTTGCTTGTCTTGTATACCTGGCCTTTTCTCCTGCTGATGAATTCAGAGGCTGGAGAGAGACATGGAGTGTTAGCACTGATGGTCTGTGATTATAGCTCCCGGGATCATAGTTATTTTTCTGGTCCATTGAGTCCATCCTTAAATTTGCAGACACTACACATCTCTGATTCTTGGGCACAAGCTCCATATGTTGCCTCAATTAAAATGTCTATTTTTCAACTTCATATTCAGAGTCCCCTCACCCCTCATGATGGCAGCTTCATGAGAGACATGAAATCTGTCATCTCAGCTACTTTTTGCTCCCTTGTGGATGTCACTAAGAACTAGGTCTGTTACACATCAGTGAATGTCCACAGGGAAGTAGGGTTGTTATTGGTATTTCTGGATTTTCCACTGGATCACCAGCCTCCATCAGTACCATAATCTACCTTGCACAGTTAGAAGTGTGGGTTTCGACCACAACTTGGTGATGAGACTTAACACGTATGTTTCTCATACGCTGTCTTTTTGGGGTCTCCATTCCTTCATGACTCTTCTCAAAACTAGGTAAAGGGACCTTGCTTTGATTTGCTGAGAAATAAGATGTAATGGATAGGAGAATTCCCCTGTGTCATATCCTCAATCCTTTCAATTCTATGGCTTAATTGCAAACTAAAATTTAAATTTCTAAGCTTTCTTTTGATACATACACACTTCATTTAGGAGAAGATGGTTAGGTTGTCATCTTTATAAGGATTGAAAAAACAGCAAAAAACTACCTTGTTATTTCTCTTCACATTCTTTTTTATTAATCCCAAACCTCTTCAAGGTAGTAAAATTTGTCTTGAAATCCTTGGAGAAAAGAAAAGTGCAATGCAAAAAATGAAAGAAAAAGAGAGAGAAAGAGAAAGGTGATTGATATATTTTTAAATTTTCTGTTTCTACTAATTTTACTTTCTCTGCTCATTTCTCCTCTTGTTCTTGAAGCACTTCTCATTTTCAAACACCACATCTCAAGGTCTGAGTTTCAAAATTGTGTATTACCATTAAGATATACAACTGAAAATTGTATAAGTAAATCAGTAAGTGAAGGCCGTAATGAATATAGCAACAGTCATACTCAAAATATTATTTAAATTAAAATTTTATTTTTATAATAATATCTATATCTAGTTTTAAAAAATAGTATTGAAAGGTTTATACAGAAAAATAGGAACCTCTTACATCACCACTCAACATCCCCCAATTCTATTCCCTACTGTCAATCATTTTCTAATTCTTAGCTACTCTTATTTTTGCCTCCATATTTCCATAAAATATGCTTATACAGATATGTCTGGGATTTTCAATTTTTGTCATGTATTATTATTCCATCTTATTTATACCTCACATCTACCCTCAATGTCATAAAATTAAATGGCTCTATTGCTAGCACCATTGTTGCTTGAGTTTTTTGTTACTTGCAGTCAAAAGAAATCTTAAATGATACATGATGACAACACTGGGAAATTGCATCTACTTCACCCAACCAACTACCCGCTTCCTTCAAAACTCAGCTCTAGAATTCTCTGTTCCTGTGAATCTACACTATCACCACTATTACCCTGCCCTACACACACACACACACACACACACACACACACACACACACACACACACACATACACATTCTGTTTGTATTCTGTTCACCTATAACACCACAGGACTACGTTTATCCTTGCTTTCACATCATTATGTTAGAATTGTTAACCACTTGTGTGACTTTCCTAAGAGACCATAACTACTAAATAGTGTAGTCCCATGTCATTCAACTTTTTATCGTTATGAGTAACTATGGAGGATTTTTAGAAATCATTCAATACATACTTACTGAGTTGAATTTTTCAGAGTCCCTGGTTCCAGTGCTTGTTAATCTTTTACTTTATGCCTCAAGCTACTTGGTATGTGCTTCATACCTCTATGATAAATAGCAATTCACTGTAGCAAGAATCTTGGTTAGAAATAGGTAGGGTGCGTTCTATCAATACTTACGGCTATATCATAATCTTAGAGGAGAAAGCATATACAGTTTAAAACTTGCTCCCTCCAGATGACTCTAATAGGCTGCCCTTATAACCTACCCCAGATGACAGTCACTGTTCTAGATATCTCACCAAAAGTTAATGAGGCGTGGAACCCCACATTTATTTCTAACAGTTCTCTTAGCTGAACTCAAATCATGCTGTCTCCAGTTGGACTCCCATGCTCTTCAAACCCCAAATTTCCAAAACGTTTTTTAAAACCTGCTCCTTTTCCTTCAAATATTATCTTCATTAACAAAACCATAATTTAGTCACTCTGCTCAGAACCTTGAAAATCTTTCTTGGGCTTCTCTCTTTCCATTATCCACTGTATATAATCTGTTGTCAAAGTCGAGTTCATTCACCTCTTCTAAGTCTCTCACAAATCTACTAAATCCTCTCAAGCCCCACTGCTAAGTCTTGACTGAGGCCATGTAAGTTTCCTGCCTGAATTCTTAGGCCACCTGACTGCTTCTAGTCTTGCCAATTCTACAGTGCTGTCAGAGTGAGCTTTCTGCAAAGAAAATCTGATCATACAATTTTCCTGCTTAAAAGTCTTTGAAGACACTTAGGAAAAAGCATAATAAATCTTCTTACTTCCACTCTGACTCACATTCCAAAGAGTTATTCCAAAGAGTGACTCAGTTCCAAAGCCAGGCTGATAGAGGTGATGCAATGCAAGATGTCAACTCACAAACACCATTTAAATTTGCCTAGACAAATGGTTTCTCATTGTGAGAAAAAAAATGCCACCCCCCAAAATGGCTATGGTCCAGCAATGTGAATAATGTAGAACCCCAGGAAGACTTGTAATTCCACCATACAGAAGTAAGATGCTGCCTCACTACTTCCTGGGATGCTGTAGTCCAGTCTTGCCGAGGCTGTGTATACTCATAAGCAAGGGGGTTGAGTTTTGAAAACCCAGTTGGGCTTCTTGCTGTTTCTTCATCTTTGGGAAAGGGACAAAATTAATTGCAGATTTCACTCATTATGGGCAGCTGAGGTTTGTCACTCAGCTTTATGTCAAGATACTCCCCACCATGGTGAGATGGAGCTCATCTCCCATCCACCCCCTTCTCCACACTCCACCACAGCAAGGTACTTTAAGAGTTAAGCTTATGACCCAAACAGGCCTGAGTATCAGCCTTACAATAGGAGTAGAGTGGGGAACGATGACAGGAAAGAATGAATACCTGGTTGTCCCAAAGTATATGTACATTTAAATAAGTCATCCAACCTTAAGGTAGGAGTGAGGGTGAAGGATTTCCTGAGTCTAGGAAATCTTGGCCACCCAGTCTCTACAAACAGCCTCACTACTGACGTAGGCTCTCAGTTCACACTCAGAGAAGATTTCCACTCGTGTAGCCCTGAATCCCACACAGTTTCACTCCTCTGATGGGCAGCCACACCTGGGGAATGACTGAATATGGGATGCTCACAAACTCCTTGGAAGTACCAAATCAACTAAAAATCTTCAATCTAAACTAGACATTTTTTTTTCCAAAATACAGATTATTTTGAAATGAATTGTGACACTCTACTTGGGTCTTCGTTCTTGGCGTAAAATGAAACGTGATAACCAATTAAATATGGCCACTTCTGTGTTAGCTCTATTAGTTTTTTTTTTTCCTCTTTCACCTTACCTACATTATTCTCATCCACTCCAGCTTCTACACATTTCTTCTCTTTATTTTTTTTCTGTTAGTGACTCATTTGTCTAACAGTAGCTTTTTATTTCAGGATAATTGAGTTTTTGACAAAAATTAAACATTGTTCTTAATGCTTGAAAATGGTTTCCTTTTACATCATTTTCTGTTCAAATTCGAATTAATGATGGCAACTATTCTCAGAACAGAATCAACCATTGTAAAGTTTACCCCCAAAGAAAAACTTTTCAAAGATTATAAGGAAACAAATGAGTAATATAAATAAAAAAAGATTTTTCCCACATTCAATTATATTTTGTTTTTTATAATTATTTGCTCCACATTTTATCTTTAGACAACATCTTGTTTTCTTAATTTAGGGAAAATCTTAAAACCATCTAAAGTGAAGAAGCAGGATATCTCAGAGTATTATTCTTACCTCTAAATTCTTTGGCACATTTCACTGTTTGCTATTGGTCAAATTCAGGGAAAAATTCAGGTTTTGAATGAAAAAACTCCTTAGTTTAACTCTGTCAGACATCCTGCCTGGACAGAAGTATAGCAGTGTCCTAACTCAGAATTCATGGATTGACTTCAGGTTGTCAATAAATCCTCTAAGATTATATGAAAAATAATTATAAGTATTCACATGCAATGTTTTTCTTAGGATGATAGTTCAAATATTTCAAAATATTCTCAAATGTGCTTTTTAAAAAAGTGTATTCCCACTAAAATCGGTAATAAAAGATACATACTTGCTAAGAATAGCCAGCATTATTTTAGATAAGCACAAATATCCCTTCAAATTGGGGTTTATGTTATCTTTTATTTGACAATATTAAAATGTATCTTTCCAAAAACTTCTTTTTAAAATAGCTCTGAAAAATGACATTATAATTTCCCAGTCAATGTCTACATGGATTTGGGCAGATTCATTGTTTAAACTCACTCATGCTGAGAACATGGTTGTAAAAACCATGTCTTCAAGAAAGTTCTAAAGCTCATTGTTGAAAATTCATACTAATGACCCAATAAGATTCTGATGGTTTTCACTGTGAAGTACTATTTTTTCCATTAAGTGGCATATATAATTCTATACATTTATAAATTCTGACAAGCTTGTTATCCAGTCTGATCCACGCTGCATCAATGTTCTCAGGACAGACTCTTTTTCTCAATAGGCATAAGTCTGAAAGTTTAAGTGACTTCTATTCATAATCACAGAGTAAGTAAATTATGGAACTGTCTCGTATCAAGGAATTTTAATATCAAATCTAGCTTTAATTTTCATAACCACTCTATCTTCTTTGGACAGACAGAGGCAAAGAAACTATTTTTAATATTGCCTCTAGGAGATACTCATATTCCTAATATTTTGTTAAGAGGACTACACAAAATAGAGAAACAACATTGTACAGTATCATACTGCAGGAAAATGGTATCACAGGTAATTAATTTTCCAAGTAATTGTTTTACTTATTTAAACATCAAATAATATATGTATACATATACACACACACACATACATACATACTTACACAGTTTTGACAGAGTATTTAAAAACATATAAACTTACATACTTCCACAGAATTATTGAGCACACTCTGTCCTTCTTATGATGAACCAGGAGCATGGTTCTGATGATTATTCAGTGTGCTAGGTTGCAGTTCAATGATGTACAATGAAACTGTTCCAGAGGAGCTCTTTGCTCCCCAGAGCAAATGTCCACAGACTGAATTACAGTTGTTGATTTTGTCTCTTCTCTTGTCTCTCTCAACACCAGGTGTTGCATCTTAATGTTTTGCTTCATCCTCTCATTCTCCATCTCCTCTGTTTGCCTGCCTCATCCTCCCAATGGATAGCTAATAGCCTATTAACAGTTAACTAAGGGAAATCCAGATAACCAAACTTGTTAAATCAGTTAACTTAATTTCATGTATTTAGATCTTTTCTTCCTGGAGAATTGAAGGTAGAGTTCACAAGCTGTCACGAGACGTACTTTTATACAACTCCTATTCAGGGCTAATTGCATCTTTGAAGCATTACCATTATATCATGCAATGGGAAATATAACCAGTATTAAGGATTACAGTGGACAACATAGACAGATTATCTTTTCCACACTAAATGAGTTGATTTTTCTCCATCTTCCTCTGCACAGAACCCATGCATTCTTTTGACTGTCACAGAAATTGCTGAAATATACATATGACCCAACTCATTTTGATCAAATTGTAGAAATGTTGCTGACAGGAAAACCTAGGAAGTCTTTCAATTTCAGCTTACTTTCTATTAGTATTTTCTCAAAGTGGGAGTTGGTAATATTAAGGGTCTCTCTATTGGCCTGCAAGGTGATTCCTGCAGTATATTGTTTATATTATGATAGAGTACATTTTATTTTAGACAACTGAGTATTTAAGTTATGGCAATTTGCCTTTTTTCTCTTCCCATTTTATATATACATGACCGGTACATGGTAAGCAATAATAAATACTTATGGTTTTAAAAAGTTAATAAAATCAATGTGAGAAACAGCACAGATTTTAAGTTTTTTATCCTTCTAAAAATATTTATGGTGATTATCAAAAGCATACAGACTATTTTACCAAAATGTTTGACAAGCACATTTAAACGATGTGTTATTGCTCAATATATGTCAAAAAAACCCACAAACCCTCAATTAGCTTATCACCATTCACTTTAATGAGCATAAATGGTACTAAGAACAGGAGGCATGTTCTGTCTGATTACAGTTTAAATTGAATTCTGTATTTGAAAGTACCAAAAATCTTCGAGGAAATAAGCATGTTTACTATGCCTTTGTTTGTTTCTGTTACATCTAGATCTGAATCATTCCTTAGGTTTGCAGTTCTTCTAAAGCAATAATGAATTTAAAATTAAGCGTATGTCAATAATTGAAATGTGTAAGCCCTCATGAGATGAGGTCCAGAGACATAATTCCAACAATGATAGTCTTCCAACACTTCCTATCTCTTGGGTGATCTTGGGTGCTGGTCTGAGAGCACAGATCCCAGCAGCTATAGCAAATAAGCAGCTCATAACTGGCAGGAACTCCCTGTAAGAAGGGAACTGAATCATGTAACAGGCCACTGAGGGAAACATTTGCCTTAAGGCTTGGCTTATTCCTGGTAATATTTCACATTTTTGTTTTCCTTTGATTTTAAGACCCAGTGCCCTGCTGAGCCATGTCGTAGCCTGAGGCAAAAGGAAAGATCAATAATACTGATCACATCTTTATTTAAAATTTTTATAATGTGTTCATCACTTTTTGCATTTTGCAGTAATTTTTTTAAATATTGCATTAAAATATTGTTTATCTTGATTTCTAAAGGTTTTCTTGGTGCCCCTTATATTTGGTATCTGAGGGAGGCACCTTACAATATCTGTTGACTAAGTACTGTTCCAGAATCTTTTGGGTGAAACCTAGGAATCCATATTTCTTTTTAATGATTTTACAGTGTGGTCCACAGACTCCTGCATCAGAAGTTACAGAATCACCAGCATCTCATTTGCCTCACCCTAGACCTGTCTTTATATTAATAAGAGAGCTCTTTATGTAAAGTCCCCTTTTATATCTCTTTCAAAGCCTAAATTTATATGCAGGCTTGAGTAGTTTTGTATTAAATATATATTGACATTGTTATTTGTGGCTTTTCATCTGTTCTCATAGAATCTAGACAAGAGTTATTCAAAAACTGGTTCCCAAAGAAGTCACTGCATCTTTTTTTTTTTTTCAGTCTCTTTGCTAAGACTTTTCAAACGGTCATCACTTTTAGTTTGAAATACCTATAAGAGGGAAAAAGCTAGGGGCAAAGTGGAATGAAACATTACACTTTGCTGTTAGCATAATGTGGGTATCAATTATATACAGTCAAAATACAGTGTTTGAAAACACTTTATAGTTCATTTTTCATTTAAAAATATTATTAAATATTTATTGAATACCCATTTTTGGGTGATATTAGAAACACATGAAAATATATATTAGGAAATAAGAAACAATCTAAGCTGAGGTCTGGTAATGTAATGCTTGAAAAATAAACCCAGAGGAACTATAAAATATTTATTAATTCAAAACCAAGTTAGATAGTGTAAAGTTTCTAAGGCTTCATGGGATCTCATTAATGCATGGAAAATTTGGCTGTAAATTTATTATTTCCAATTTAGAAACTATGGGTAACATGTAAAAGTCACAAAACTTATACAGGAAACAAATGCAAAACTGAAAAAATTTCACATCACAAACTGCAAAAATCTTTTAAAGGGTTTTCACAGCACAGCAGGTTGTGACAAATCATAAAGAAGATTCTTGGTTAAAAGGCGAGATGCTTAACAAAATATGAAATACAAAGGCAGAGAATTAAATATCAATGATTTTATCTTTTTCACATTTTCACATTAAAAAGTAAATATTAGGACTTGAGTATCGGTTGAACCAGGAATTCTCATGCTCTCATTGTGCTGTAAGAGCACTAATTATGAGGACTTTGGGAAATCGTAAGATCACCCAAATCTCTGAGCATTCCTAAGAAAGCTATGAGTTGAAGAAATATTATTACAGCAACACATCT
Source organism: Delphinus delphis (assembly GCF_949987515.2). Classification (NCBI taxonomy): domain Eukaryota; kingdom Metazoa; phylum Chordata; class Mammalia; order Artiodactyla; family Delphinidae; genus Delphinus; species Delphinus delphis. The sequence continues at coordinate 60,084,020 of NC_082700.1, forward strand.
TTCATTAACAAAACCCTAGCTGTTACGTCATCTATGCCTCCGCCTCCTTCCTCTCATCTGCGCAGGAAAAGAGCAAGTGATAAAGGCGCAGACGGGAGACAGAGGCTGAAACGCAACCCCAAGTCGATTCATTTAATCTAGAGCAAATACGTATTGAATCCCTCCTATACTTTCAGAACTGTGCTGGCAATCAAGTTGGATTCACAGATACAGCTTCGATATCCAACTCTCCAAAGTTTCAAGGCCCCTCTGTTATGAATCTGGCCTCGTCAAGTTCAGAACTGTTAGGGTCAGGGAAGAGGGCAAAGGGCACCTTTTGTCCTTCACACCAGGGAGTATACACTTCCTGAAAGTGAAAGCAAATTAAAACTTTTGAAATAAGTAAATAGGAGAACCAGACTCTCTACATCATTAATTTTCACCAGAATGGCTTATCAATACCAACACGTTAATGTGTATAGTATCCATTACAGATTCACAACACATTTCCTTCCTCTCAGAAGTGTAAGGTCTTCTCTTTCTCTTCTTTAGGATCCATCCTGTCACTCTTCCCTTGCTCTATTCTAGCCCTCATCTATTCTCATTCTACACATTATCACAAGAAGACCAGCTCCATCCCAAAGTTCTCTGTAAGCCATAGGCTGGTCATGTTTCCCCAAAATGTCTCCATCACAAAATTCACTCTTAAATCCTAGGGTTTTACCTATACTAATGTGTAATCTTGACCTAGAAGTCTAGACCTAATGTCTAAAATTGAATTCATTATTTTTCCTCAGCTATGTTCTTTATGTTTCCTACCTGTCAGTGACATACATATCCACTCAGTCTCCCAAGACAGCAGTCATTCTTCAGTCTCCCCTAAACCATGAGATGGGAACAGAATTGACATTCACAAAATGTGTTAAGAACAATGTATAGATACATTAATTGATGTCATCACTCAATTTTATTCATTGACTTTATAGTGATTACCACAGAGATAAATTGGCAAAAATAATTCTTAAAACTTAATCACATGACTGTTTATATATGGTTTATAATTTTGCATACTTTTTTAATCCAAATGTTTGTTGGATTGTTTTTTAAATGTACCAAAAATAGAAATACGCTTCAGAAATTATTAACCATTTTTGTGTAAAGAATTACACTTTCACTTATATTGTCATTTATACTTCCCCTTTTCAGGGCAGCCTGCATTCTAAAGGTCCAAGTAACCAATTACAATTTTTATCACTTCTAGCTAATTTAGGCTTCTATTAGGAGGTCTCTTTGAGACTAGTTAATTCGTTAGCACGCACCTAATAAAGTTTAGGTGCTTTGTCAATTCTGCATCTTGCCACGTAGTTTCCTCCCTTTATTTAACTAATTCTGTGTAATCATTTTGTTCCACTTCTAATAACATCGGATGGAAAACTGTACAAAGTGTATTTCTAGAATGTGGAGCTAATGCATTATCGTTAGCATCTGATCCTCTCTAACGATTAACTGGCAACTCAGTTTCTTAAGCACCTTAGTAATACCCACTGGGCAAAACAACGGTTTATTTGAGTGAGGAAGGTTGAAAGAACCTCCTCTCTCCTCATCTTGGATGCCCTGCTACAGAAAGAGACTAACTGCAAAATAAAACTTCACCAATGGAACCTAAAGAGCTTTAGCTTTTGTATCCAAGAGGACTGTGCATAAATACTACACACAGGTGTCTTAATAAACTATATAATTTCCCCAAAGGATATTGCATTCTAGGGATAGATTTCATCTGAAAGCTGTCTTCTCCTTTTAAAAACAAAGTGACTTTTAAAGATAAATTCCTCTCTCCTACACTTTACCAACTCCACCATCATAATCTAGAGATAAGAGATGAAGTAAAAAGAAAATATAGAAAGGCAGATAGAGCAGAGAAATGCAAGGAGACATTGTAGACTGGACAAAAGCAAATCTCCTCGGAAATATTGTTGATAAAGACCTTGAATTCTGAGGAAAACTTGGAGCAACTTTATTGAGGAATATACTGGTATCAGAAATAAAAGCTAAAACAAGGAAGCAGTCATTTACATGCATGGTGTTGAATGTGAACAGAGAAGGAAAGGAAATCCATAAACGAATGATGTAAAATCAGCTCTGCTAAATAAGATTTAGACAGACACTGATCAACAGAAAATTTTCCTTGGACACACGTGGCTAAGAGTTTCATTTTTCTTAGTGAGGAAGAATTGGGAGATAACAGCACATCCATAGTGTGAAATGTGTTTAAGCTCCTATATAGTAATTTTACATATTTATTTTAATTATAGTGTGGTTCATTCTTTCTCGAATATTTTTGTGTTCTCTTTATAAATTCAATATTCTAGTGCCCAAAGTGGGAAAACCAGGTAAGTGACACATATCTGTTGAATGCTGGCTCCCCCAATATATCATTCAAACAAGCTGTTAATCACTCAAAGCTAGGTGTGCATTGTCTCAGCAAGGATAGGAACTACTATGCCAGAGTCTTAGCCTCTCAAAGTGAAAGGTGAAGTCAGGATATTCACAAGGCTTTGGAATCTGGCTTAAGGCAGGTCTTTCAGTATGTGTGGTAGACAGGGGGTGAGATGGGGATTGGTTAGAACTGGGGAAGGATCATAATAGTACTGGTTTAGGATTGGTGAACATGGCAAGATTTGGGTTTTGAAGTCAAGAGGTTTCAAAGAACTGGGGAAGTAAACAACTGTCAAAGTTATCTTTTTAAGAGTTCAGTAGTTTGATATTCATCTAAATGATTTTCTCCATAACGATAAAGTTACTTGGAACCTTTATCTTCCCAAGACACAGTTTCCTAGAATAATAAAATCATGATGACAAAGTAAGTGAAATGGTAAAGTCAGACTAATTTAATTTAATATAAACAGTAATCCATAAAGTTGGTTTTGGTTTTAAAGCTTCACAGATAAAGCTACATTTTATAGCTCAACTTCTGCTAGTCTACATTCAAGGTACTGAGTTAGTGTCTGTCTATATGTCTTTCTCTCTCTCTCTCTCTGACTTATATATAGGAATTCAGAGAAGACTGCAAAAATGATAGGGCACTTGAGAGAGGTTGTAACATTTATTTTGCACATAAAGCAAATGGAGTAATGGAGTAATGGAAATTCTGGAGACGATAACAGTACAAATAAAAGTGCAGATTTTAGAAATTTTAGGGCATGAGAAGGGAACAGAGAGCGGTCCATTGTCCTAAAAGATTGCAGTTAACTTTGGTAGAGCTCTTTTTCTTTCCAAAAGAGAAAGGTGTATGTATTTGGAAATTTCAGGTGAAATAACAAGCAAGCCTTAAACACCAGATCTACAGTTTTTGCTTAATATACTATTTCGCCAAATAAGAAAGCAGGTCAGTGATCTCTTGTGAAATTCCTACTTCTTATATAATATGGAATTTGGCCTTCCTTTTCCCTTCTTCTGAAATTATAACCAACCGAGATGAAAGGAAACATTATTCTGTCTGACATTTCATGGCAGATATTTGATTCACCTCATGCAAGTACAAAAAACTCTTTTATCTAGCTTTCCACTACCTATTTCCCCTCAGAAATTTAAAATTGACTTCATGAGTGTATGATACTTCACATTCTCTGAGAATCCAGTGTAGTGATCAACTGAGGGAATCACCGATAAGTATGGATGGTAGAGTGTGTCAGTGTTTTTCTATCACAGTTTATGTACGTGGTAGACATTCGCATTGTTTTCCAAAACACGGTAGTTTCATAGTCTCATACCAGTAGAAATAGAGCTCTAAAAACACATTTTTCCTGAAAATGGGTAACAATTTCTCCTACATCTCTATTAGCAAAATTCCATCGTCTCTCTTTCTGATCTCAAATTGAGAACTTTGTGGGAAATTTTGGATTGGCTTATGTATCAATAGATGTCCTAGTTTAGTTAGTTTAGAATGGAAATGACGGATTACAACACATGCCCATCAGCAGATTCAGAGATTGGAATAGACCCAAAGGTTTATTAAATGCACTTGTCAGAAGTCACATCACTGGTGTGATGCATGAATCAAAATTTATTTGAAACTTGTTGCAAACAGTAGTGGAACTTCGTAATATGTGCTATAAAGTCATGAAAATAAGCACCAAACTAGGAGTTCTTCTAAAAAAGCAGAGGGTGGGGCAAAGAGAATTCCAACAAGACAAGCTGAAGTCAAACTTACTTTGCCATCTAAAATGTTGAATTATAAATATTAAATAAGAAAATCATAAGTAAAAATATATCCAAGGTATCAAAAATTTTAAAGAAATTAGATCTACTTATTCACATTGAACAGTAATGCAATAAACATAAAATGAAAGCAGTAAATTAACACTCTGAAAATATTGGGTTGGCCAAAAGTTTTGTTCAGTTTTTTCCGTAAGATGGCTCTAGTAGCGCTTAGCTGTCTTTACACTACATTAGAAACAATTTTGTTAGGTTGTATTGTGACAGCTGTCATATCAACGTGCATTTAAAAAAAAACTATCAAACTTGGTGAATTTTTGTGTAGCCATTTTAATATTGAAGATGGAAGGAAAAACAACATTTTTGGCATATTATGCTTTATTATTTCAAGAAAGGTAAAAACACAACTGAAACACACACAAAAAGATTTGTGCAGATATGGAGAAGGTGCTGTGACTGATCAAACATGTCCAAGGTGGTTTGTGAAGTTTTGTGCTGGAGATTTCTTGTTGGACAATGCTCCACAGTCAGGTAGACCAGTTGAAGTTGAAAGAGATCAAATCGAGACATTAACTGAGAATGATCAACGTTATACCAACCGGGAGATAGCTGACATACTCAAAATATCCAAATCAAGTGCTGAAAATCACCAGCCTGGTTATGTTAATCACTTTGATGTTTGGGTTTAAGCGAAAAAAACGTTCTTGACCATACTTCTGCATGCGATTCTCTACTTAAACATAATGAAAATGTTCCGTTTTTAAAACAAATTGTGATGGGCAATGAAAAGTGGATACTGTACAGTAGCGTGGAACAGAAGAGATCAGGGAGCAAGTGAAATGAACCAACAACAGCCACACCAAAGGCCGGTCTTCATCCAAAGAAGGTGATGTTGTGTATATGGTGGGATTGGAAGGGAGTCCTCTATTATGAGCTCCTTCAGAAAACCAAACGATTATTTCCAACAAGTACTGCTCCCAATTAGACCAACTGAAAGCGGCACTCGACGAAAAGCATCTAGAATTAGTCGACAGAAAACGCATAACCTTCCATCAGTATACTGCAAGACCACATGTTTCTTTAATGACCAGGCAAAAACTGTTACAGCTTGGCTGGGAAGTTCTGATTCATCCGCCGTATTCATCAGACATTGCACCTTCCGATTTCCATTTATTTCGATCTTTACAAAATTCTCTTAATGGAAAAAATTTCAATTCCCTGGAATACTGTAAAAGGCACCTGGAACAGTTCTTTGCTCAAAAAGATAAAACGTTTGGGGCAATGGAATTATGAGGTTGCCTGAAAAATGGCAGAAGATAGTGGAACAAAAGGGTGAATACGTTGTTCAATAAAGTTCTTGGTAAAAATGAAAAATGTGTGTTTTATTTTTATTTAAAAACCAAAGGAACTTCTTGGCCAACCCAATAATTTGCTAACAAGCAGCACATTAGCAGGAGATATGAATTAACATAATAAAATTGAAAGGCAGGAAAAAATAAAACAGTAAAAACATAAGGGAAGAGAAAAAGGAAGGACAAAATCAAGATCGGAATTTAATATGCAACAGAAAAAAAGAAAACCAGGAAAATATTAATAGCAAAAGAGCAATATTATACCACAAAAGGCAGGACAACCTAAATCCAATAAAATGATGTTTAAAAAGCTTCAAAGAAAAGCAAAAAATATTAAAAGGGAACCACACTTAAAATGAAAAGTCAGTACAAAGGATTGATCATGACAGCAAAGTGCGCACATACATCATTTTTGTCTTCTGCCTAAAATCCTTTGAAATGACAGAAAAATATGTTTTAAAATGTATAAATCCATAATAATGCTGGTCAGCAAGGAACAGTGCCAAAACAGTAAGAAAAATATTGAACAATTTTTAAAGAGAGAAAGCAGACAGGACTGGATTGAGAACTAGGCAAGACTCGAGAAATCTCATCCGGGCATAGTGCCTGGAGGACTACCAAGGAGAGGTGCTTCAATATCATAATCAGAGGAGTCCTTCAGGATACTTGTCTTTTAGAATTAATTGAGAAAATGGCTTTAGGGAGGCTGGGAAAATGAACATCTCTCTTCTCTTCCCACTCTGCTAAATTGAGTACAACCACCAAGTTGGCTGACAGCTAAAGCCGCCAGTACTGGTGTCGGACCCTGAAAGGCACGGCCATGCCGCAGGCCATCAATGGGTGAAGAACCTTCTCCCAGGAGGATCCCTCTTAAAAGACAAACTGCTGACTCACCTCCTGAAAGCGTATGTCACTCCTCTCCTCTAATCACCAAATCTATGTGATAAGAACTTGCAAATAAAAATAAAATAGTTGATAGTGTCAAACAAGTAAATAAATAACAAGAAACATGAGACATTTCAGATAAAAGGAAGTAAGTGGTAAATATCTTGTTGAGAAAGGAATTAAAGTTAAACAACAATACACCTAGAGTTGGAAAATAGAGAAATGAGGGTAAAAACAAGAAATACCCAGCAAATTCAAACAGAATCAATCATATTTGAAAATATTCAAAAGGTCCTAAATAAAATACAATGAAAAAGCAATAAATCAGAATAAAATGAAGTTATTTTTAAATCAAGTTAGAAATGTTCCAATGAATAAAAGACTCATAAGTGGTTATTTCAAGATTTGCCAACTCAAATACAGGTTTTTGGTTTTGTTTTTCCCTAAGTAGGTAATAACGTAAATGGGGCAGGAAGTATATAAATGAATGAGAATGGTGGGCAGTACAACCATTTTAAAACATCACCCAACCAATACAAAAAAATGAATCATTAATCCATATCTAACTACTGATAAACACTGCATAAATAATGTCTGAATTATGCAAACAAAATTTCAAAATACTTGAAGCAAAAACTGATAGAAACTCAAGGATGACTTGAGAAACCCATAAATTGTAGTGAGAGGTGAGTGTGATACTCTGGCAGCCATGTGAAGGAATCACATCAAGAGGGAAGTGATCAAAGTACGTTTGAACAGAAGAAAAAAAAAAAGAGGGAAGTGATCAGGTTTGTCAAAACTACAAATAGGTTAAATACAGTGAGAACTGGGAATTCACGTAGGAATTAGGCATTAGCATTACTTTTGTCATTAGTAACCCTGAGAAGATCTATTTTGGGGGAGGGTGGAGATAAAAGCACCACGGTAGTGAGCTCAAAAAGTGGAAGGAGAATTGAAGACTCTTGGTACAGAAAACTTTCTCAAGGAGTTTTACAAATAGAATCAAAGCAAAGGGCTGATATCCAGAAGAAAATTGATGTTAAGAAACTTTGGTGGGTGGGGAGAAGTGATAATAGAATTGAGGTAATTTATTATAAGCAGTATTTTTTACTTTGTTCCAGTAAGTTGCGATAGGAAATCCAGTCATTACCTATATAATTGAAAAAAATCATTAAGACATTGAGTGCTTTGTTTCTACTTTTGCTTTTTTAAATAACTGAGGAAAATAGCTTGTTTGTATGTGGACAGTAATAATGAAGTAGAGGGGGGAAATATGACAATTTGTAAGGCACAGAAGAAAATGGCTCGAGGAATGATTTTAAGTAAGTAAGACAGTATAGGATGTGTTACACACGAGTTGGTGTTAGAAACAAAGAGTTCAGTCATTGGAACAGGAGGGAAGTGAGGGTACATTGTCACCAAGGCAGGTGGCTGGATACACCCTGGTGAGAATACACTGAACTTCTCTGATAGTTCCATTTTGCTCAATGAAATAGGAGGAAAATCATCAATGGAGAGTGGAGATGGGAAAGAGGTATTGGAGACTTGAGGAGAGAGGAATAAATATAAAATAATGATCTTGGAGCTAATAAGAGTATTCTGCAGGAGTATAAATTATCCATGCCAGTCAGCATTAAGGACCCATTAGAGGCTAGTGATTATGAATTTAAAGTGAGGCTGACAAACTGGTTGTGGGTTTTTCTGCAGCTACATTTGGTTACACAAGGATAGACACCGAATAGGTGAAGAGTTGGATTTAACCTAGGTTGTAATTTAGCCAAAAGAGTATGACATAGTGAGAGAGGAATAGGGCAATTGTGGGGTATGCAAGAAAGGGGTCACTGTTACTGACCATGGAATGAAAACCATTGTGGAAGGAAGTGAGTATACTTAAAGCTATTGAAATTTACACTTTGATTGATTAATTGTATGGTATGTGAATTATATCTCAAAAAGTTGTTACCAAAAGAAAATTAAGAAAGGGGAAGTGGAAAGGAGAGGGAGGAAGAGGGAGGAAGTTGAAGAAACAGAATGATCGTGAAACAGAACAGCGAAATGAGAAAAGGAAATATGCCCCAAGACCAACAACCATTTGAGGACACAGGGATGTGGAAGCGTAAGCTGGGATGAAGTGAGAGAGTGGCATGGACATATGTACACTACCAAATGTAAAATAGATAGCTAGTGGGAAGCAGCCGCATAGCACAGGGAGATCAGCTCGGTGCTTTGTGTCCACACAAAGCGGGATGGGGTGAGATAGGGAGGGAGGGTAGGAGGGAGACACAAGAGGGAGGGGATATGGGGATATATGTGTATGTATAGCTGATTCACTTTGTTATACAACAGAAACTAACACACCATTGTAAAGCAATTATACTCCAATAAAGATGTTAAAAAAAATTTAATTTAGCAACATTTCCTCAAACATGTTTTCCTATTTTCCTAATGTGACAATGTTTGGTGACTTCCAAATGTGGAAGATTGTAAAATTTTTTATCAGTTCACATTTTTAGAGTCTATGTGTAATGGCTATTTCTACATTTTGGGTTATGACACATATTTTTATCATAATAAGACTTCAGCAATAAAAATGTTTAAGATGCTAAGAAGACTGATAAAAGGTTTTGGGAGCTGGCTGAAATATCAATATTAATAATTTGGTAGCATTAGTTAAAGAAAAGCAGTTTGTGTATCCATGCTGTTTAACTTGTGTGGGAATCCTCTTTCACCTCGTTCTGTGTTTCCTTCTGCAAGGACCTCTTCTAGAGTAATGCTGGAGGCATTGCCCCATCCCCACACTTGCACCTTCCTGGGGTAGGTGTGATTTATCTGACTGCTGAATTTGGAAAACTAAACTTGCGGGTCCACTTCCTTCTACAGGGGAAACTGCCTATCCCAGGCAGCAAACATTCTTTCTCTATGCCATAATCTTTATAGGGTAGGTCCCTGCAGAGCAAGATGCCTGAAGTATTTCAAGATGACACACATATATATCATAGATAGAAGAACTGGAATTTGAACTCGGAGTGTGGCTTTATAGCTTACCATCTTAGGCATTAGACTACACAGCATCTGTGAGTTTGTGTTGGGAAATTGGAATGAATACCCACGTGATAAAGTAAACAGGGAAGAAACCTTACCCCCTTGCTTGATAATGTAAAGAGTGTAAGAGAGGGCTTCCCTGGTGGCGCAGTGGTTGAGCGTCCGCCTGCCGATGCAGGGAACACGGGTTCGTGCCCCGGTCCGGGAAGCTCCCACATGCCGCAGAGCGGCTGGGCCCGTGAGCCGTGGCCGCTGAGCCTGCGCGTCCGGAGCCTGTGCTCCGCAGTGGGAGAGGCCACAACAGTGAGAGGCCCGCGTGCCGCAAAAAAAAAAAAAAAAAAAAGAGTGTAAGAGATAACTGGGATGTAATCAGCTGCATTTATTTTTTGCTTTGTTCTAATTTGGATATAACAACGCTACGGTACTTCTTACCACACCAGGGGAAATATCTGTGCTCCTGAACTTGAATCTTCAGGTTGCAGAGAAATAGAAATTGAAGACATGTTTCAGAGGGTGGATCAAGAGAGATCAAGGATCAGAATGTAACAGGAGAAGAGTTTGGAGTCAGACAATCAATGAAACTTTATTGAGTACTTTAAGGTATTTAACGTATACAGAGTTGCAAGTCTACTGGAAGTCAATATGAAACAAGAAAAAAAAGGGGTTTCAAGGGAAAGGAAGCAAAACCTTGGAGAATAGAGCCACAAAAGGTAGGAAAAGGAGGAAAAAGAATAAAAGTAAAGGAAAGATTGTATTCAGAATGAGACATTGGATAACTGAACGATATAGATTTCATCATGAGACCCAAAGCAAGACAGCTTTTAAAAATTAATCAGAGAAAGGTGATCAGTGACCCTGCTTTAATCCACCCCAGTTAAACAGCATACTGAAAACCATCCACCTATATTCAGGGAGAGCTAAAGCAACCAGAGTTGATCCATGTATCAGAAAGAAGTCAGAAAAATAAAATGATTTTATTAGAGATCAGTTTAGTTATTTTTTGTGTTTTCTGATGAATTTGTCCCATCAATGTTTCAAATGAAATAAATATTCTTATTTTGTTTTATGTAACAAAATTAAGTGTACTATAATATTTGCAAGGCTAAAAAAATCTTTAAATAGACAATTAGGTTGACTTTCTCAATGAGAATCTAATATTTTAGCTGTGCTATGTATTTGGTAGTGAGCTATGCTTTCCCACCTCAGGGCTGCCATTCGAACAAGCAAATCCATTCACAGAGTTTGAAAAGGGAAATATCTACACCAGCAATAAAAGCAACCATCTCCCACTTTATGTTTACAGGGTTTTTAAACCATATTGAAGTTTAAATCACCCTCTCCCCAAATACATGATTATGATGCCAAAGCACAGTGGCAAGGAAATAACCAAACAATACGCCTAATTTGTTTCCTTGTACAGCTAATCTTGTGGAATGTTCTGGAATTGAAAATAATCTCTGCTACTTGCCTTCCTGCAAATACGCTACAGAATAAATAGTTCTCGTGAGCTTTTCATGAAAGATGGATTTTAATTATAGTCACTTACTATGCAAATTAGGCTTGAATCCACCAGTTCATTAATATCATATCTGAGGTAGCAAAATAAATACACCACCTAAATTTTATTAAACATGCCTAGAGTCGTGAGATATTACAGAATGTGAATTTTTACTTTTGATACAAATTAACAGATTGTCTTATTACTTGATATAATATTTGTTGTTAGCTGATGTAAACACTTGCAAATATCGTGCATATGCAGGATTTCTTTCTTTTGTTGACATTAACAAGAAAAACCTCTTTACAAAGTTCATTTCCATTTACAATCTTAGATTAGTCCTGAGCATTTTTTCCTCATTATGTGTGAATCATTAATCATACAAAATGAATGCAGCGTCACTTTTTGTTCTCCAGAATGATGTGCATTGTGATGAATACTTGTTATCATAAATCTTTCTAAAAGAGCTCCTAATAGCATCCAGCAACTTGTAACATCAGTGAGTAAAATTTAAAGTGCACTCTTTTCTACCAGCTTTTATATCTGAAAGCAGCATCATCAATTTTCACAAGGACAATTTAAACTATAAGCATGTAAAAACAAATATGTGTACCATCAGGGATGTAAAACACATTTTCTACTGCTTTTCTCTGAACAGGATTTCACAGTGCCTTTGCTTTTTGCTTTTGGATTTGTCTCCTGCCCCGCCCCATACACTTGTAAAGTCATTAGAGCCTGCTTCTCAATGATTAATTCCTTTAGCCTTGGTAAAACAAAGTTTCAGTAATTTATTGTTGTTGTTGTTCAGATCGAGAGTATTTTCAAACATTGCCCACACCCAAAGTGAACCTGAACTAAACATTCTTGTGTCCTTGTGAGAGTGTCCCAGTGAATATAGTAAATATTTGTAGATCAAAACACAAAAACAAATTTAAAACAAGACCAAAGGGAATATAAAAGCTATCTCACAAAATTTGATTACAGGGAGGGTGGGAGGGAGATGCACAGGGAGGGGATATGGGGATATATGTATACGTAGAGCTGATTCACTTTCTTATACAGCAGAACCTAACACAACATTGTAAAGCAGTTATACTCCAATGAAGATGTTAAAAACTTTTTTTGGTTACAGTTATACTTATTAAGTGGCACTTTGAAGTCTTTAAAATGAAACTTCTCTTACAGATTACTAAATTTTGACCTTCCACTTTAAGGTCAGAATATTTTATACAAGGCATAATTTTCAGGAAACATTGAGATCATTTAAGGCACAATATGGAAGCCATTTTCATATATATTTCATCTATTGATTTTTGTTGGTGTCTTTGTTTCAACTTGAAGTAGTTTTAGAATCATCATAAAAAGATTAAAATGTCAGGTTCTAAAATTTTCTACAATTGAGTCACTTAGACCGAAAAAATTGTTGCATCTTCCACTGGTGAAAAAAAAATCATGAATAGAAGTTATTTAAAAATGTTAAGCACTTCATGATTATCTTAACAATTGTAATAATTTGCTGAGTTTCTGCAACTGTGATCTCAGGACTATTTCAAGCTTTAATTCCATTGATCTCATTGAGTCCAGAAAATAGCTTGTAAGGAAGGTTTTTATTGCCCTATTTTATGAATGAGCAGAATGAGGCTCGGGGGCTTATGTGGTCGCCCTCAGAACACCTTACTGGATAGGTGGCACAGGGCGAAATTAGAATGCGAAATTGTCTGTATTCAAACCCAGCTTTTTTCATCATACATCTTTTTATTGGTTATCTTCATTTGTCTTATCTCTAAAATTACAGGTGTGGTTTTAGGTTCCTTCTACAAATAGACGTGAGAGTATATACTCAGATACATAGTGTAGATATAGTAGTTCATATAGGTCTACAGCTGACCAGAAGACCCACATCACAAGGAATTTGCTATGTGTTTTATAAAAGTAACTTCTACCTTTATATAGAAACCAACTCTGAGAGAAATATATTATTTCTAATGTCATCACTTTTTAATATACTGGAAATATATAATAAGTAAAATTGATTAAAATATATTATTTAATGCTTAATATGTATTTTTAGGAGAATATTTACATTACCAAACAACTCAACTGGTCCTAAGATTTTCTATGGAACAGTGAATTGCTAATATTATTTTCTTAGCTATGAAAAAATATATACTAAAATATAATTTGAATCTCTTAAAAACACATAAAATACAACATATATAACATTACATATGTGTGTGTATACACATATATGCAGATATATAATTAATGCAAATTTTAGGAATTATAGAAACCTTTTGAGTGTTTAGTTCTACAGTTCAACTCATCCTTCCTAATACGTGCATAAATTGCATATGTATCTTTTAAATGGTTAAATTTATTAATTGTTTTTGGATATACAATGAACAATGTATGATACTGATTTAGTTGAAGATATTGTCATGTTATAAAATCAGATCTAGAATTGATATCATCAGCAGAGGTAATTATGGCATGCCATCAGGAAAAATAGAAACTTAATAAACATAAAAGTTTAGATTTTGAAATATCAGGAAGAAGAAGTTATAAAGTATATTAGTTACACATTACTATGATGATAATAAGATAGTACTAATCTCTAAGCAGGAGATTGTCACTCAGGGAATAAATGCTGTTATGAAAGCTATTATGTTCCTACTCTTGGGCAAGGTACTTGAGGCTGTATATACATAGTAAGAATCTCTGTGTCAAAATGGAAGCAGAGTTTCCATCAGTTTCTTCCAGCTGAAATCACGTTGGCAAGGAATAGAATAGAGGAGTTGTATACCTGCCTCTTTATTCCCATGAATAATAGAGAAATAGCCTTGGATGTATTTGTAATGTGCAATTCAGCTTAAGCTGCTTACTACGTATAAGTACCTGTATCGGCAGAGGAGAGTGGGCACTTATCTCTAGGACTTGGTAAATGGAGCCCCAAGAGACCCAGGAAACATAGTATTTCTGTGAAGCCTTAACATTTATCTAAAATTTCATACCATTCTGTATTTAGGTAAATAGAAACTATTTAATATAAAAACGATTTTAAAATTTCCATTAAAGGCTTAATCTTCCCCAGTTTCACCATTGATACTTCATAAAGACACACTTATGAAAATCTATATGTGAGAGATATTATCTTAATATTTACTTTCAGATATCCTGAAGCTTTGTTTCAAGATTTCCAATGTTTAATAATTCACTATGGTTTTCATAATTTAATGTAAAAATATAAAAGTTACAGTGTAAACATGGATATTTGCAAAATACAGAATACTCCCAAAGATTCTTTTTTTCTTTTGGTAAAATTTTATGACTACTTTGTTGAATAAGATGTTTTTGGCTTGTGTGGGTTTTATGCTGAATTACTTGATTGAAATCATTTTTTAAATTATCTAAACTTAGGAGAAAAATTATTAAAATACCTATGTAAATAATTTACAAATGTAACCTACAGGCATGTCTGAAATCCACATAACTTAAAGTCAAATTAATTCTTTTTCTTTATGTTTTTAGATTTGAGTTAATCTCGATGCTATTATGAAAACACTTGAGGAGAAACAGCAGATTGTGAATCTGGAATTTTCCTCTTTTAACATTTATCAGTCTCCATTATATTTTCACTTTTGCAGGTCTTCATGATCTGTGCTGATAAAATATTCTTTTAAAAATATGTTTTATTATGGGTACTAGTCAGCGGCAGATGATAATACTGAGCTATGCTAGTGCTCATACATAAGCCTTGTTTATCCCTTTTAAACTTTAAAAACAATAAAATGTAGATTTTCTCCATGTTTTTGTCACTGTATTTTATGTTAATAGGCTCCCTAAATCCATCCATAATTTTTGAATGCTCCCACCGTTATTCTAGCTAGTAGATTATTTAAATGAATTAAGCTGTTTAATCCCCTCTGTGTTTAAAATAATAAGACTGTTTCACCATAACATAATTTTAATTTCTACTCTATCTTCTTCCATTGAAATAAGTGTGTAATTAGACCACTCACAGAAGGCTGTATATAACCTTTTCTTAAAGGGCGTGTCTTTCATCTTTTCGGCTTTATAGTCCCTAGAATATGGGAGAGCCTTTTTCATTCAGTCAGTGAACACCTGAAGGCTCTCTGCTAGGTCCTGGAGAGAGACATTTTGAAAAGGAAAAACAGCAACAATGACAACTTTGTCTTAAGAAAAGAAGCAAGTCCCAGTCACAGAAGGTCACCTAACTCTAGCTCATCCTTGTTACTCTACACAAGTAACAAGCACCTTGTATGAGGTGGCACTAACTTGAGTCTCATGAAATTTGGAACCAAAAATCAGAGAAAAGCTGGCCCAGCATGCATGGCTCTTCACTGCTGCTGTATATACCAGCAGACAGTGGCCATGGAGGAAGGGCATTTCAGACAGAGGAAATGAAACCTAAGTTTTCTGCAAAAGTCCAAAGAAATGCATTGGCATTTTGTTCTGGAGTAGTGGGGCAAGTGACATATTATTTTCATGTTAGGAAAGTTACTTTGGCAACACTTGAAAATGTTTTGTAAGAAAGAAGGAGGAGCCAGTGAAAACTGTTCAAAGCCTGTTATATTCTAAGCAGAAAAAAAAGGACCTGAAAAAAGAATGATAGTGGGAATGGAGAGGAGGGAATAATGAGGAGATATTCTAGAAAAGAATTTGATGGCCCACTGATGCAGGGAATAAGATAGAAAGAAGAATCTAGGGTAAGCATATGCATTTAGCTTGGATGAATGGCCAGCTGGTGGTTCTCTTCACTGAACTGGGACAAAAACAGATTGAGGGTCTTGTAGGAAAATAAATGATGAGTTTCATTTCAGTCATGTTGAACTTGAGTTATTTGTTGGAGAAGTCCAACAAGAGGCTGGATGTATTTATTGTAAAATCGAGAAGAAAAATGTGGTATGGCGGCATACATTAGGTAGTTATAACAGTGATAATTGTAGCCAGTGACAGAGCTTAAATGATACAAGGGACATCATATGAGAAAAAAGAGAGCAAATGGCAAAACCTTAGATGACACCCATATTTAAGAACCTGGCGCAGAAAGAAGCTGCTGTGAAAGAGAATGAAATGTACGGAAGCTCTTTTTTTTTGTACCCACCAGACCCTGCTTCCCTGAACAAATGAACATTGTCAGCTACACAGAATTTCCTTGGAAAGATGTCCATTTATTTCAGTGATGCTGTCATTGCTCAAAGCATTTTATTAGGTTCTCTTTCATCTTCCCTCTGAACTAACAGCATTTTCTTTTTAATATCATCAACAGTAGCAAAGCTTTATCCTTTGACAATAAATGTGTTTCTTTAGAAAGAGCTCAGACATCAACAAGTGTAACTATCCAGTAATGATACTTATTTTCCCTCAAATGCATTATAAATTGACTGTGAAGGCAATTTCAATGTGAGAAGTTTAAAATTAAAAGTAAAAAGCTACATTTTAATCATCTTCAAAAAAGTATATATTCTCCCAAAGTAACTTTTTGGAAGATATTTTACTGGGTAAGTTTATTATATTATTTATAGAAATACAATCAAACCTTATATATTACTATGTTAAATAACCTGATCTTTAAATAATATTACTGAATCTACACAAATTAATGTGGCTTCTGACTTTTATACAAACCTATCAACTGTCTTACTGAGATTAGTGATTCACTGTAAATGTTGAACCCATTTTCAAGTTTCATTAAAATTCTTAGACGCCCTTACATTTTTAGACATAACAGTCGGCCCTCCTCACCTTTGGGTTCTGCATCCTCAGATTCAACCAACTGCAAATTAAAGATATTTGAAAAAATAATTCCAAATTCCAACAAGCGAAAATTGAATTTGCTATGCTCCAGCAAATTTTTAAATGTCATTTACATTGTATTTAAAACGATTTACACAGCATTTACATTGTATTAGGTATTATTAGTAATCTAGAGATGATTTAAAGTATGTGAGAGATGTGCATAAGTTATATGCAAATACTACATCATTTTATATAAGGAACTCGAGCATACACAGCTTTTGGTATCCGCGGGGGTCCTGGAACCAATCCCCTGTGGATGCTGAGGGAGGACTGTACTTTCTTGCTCGTGTACTACTGGCTAATCTGAATTTGTGTGAGTTGTCTGTCTTATCAAGATATTGATGAGCAGATATGCCCCAGTAGTTAACAGCTCCTGGCAATCTATCTTATTTCTTCCTTAAATTGTCTCCATGGCTATAACTTAAATGCATTTCCAATACAATCAGTGGTCAATCTAAGAGATATTTACTTATTTCAGAAACACTAAGGTCCAGAGATTACATGTTATATACCAAGATATCAACAAATTGTGCTCAATGATAAGAGTAATATAGAGTGAGTTATGGTTTTTGTCTTTGATCAGCTCATGTATGTTAGAAGCAGCATTTGACTGAAAGTCCCCAAATCTGCAAATAAATGAATCAGACAACCAAGACTTTATTTTCCAGTGTATCATGTTAAAGAGTTTCATAGTTGATATCTAAGATACCTGGACTTCCAAGTACAAGTTTAAAACAGGCTTACAATACTAATGCTCTAACTTTATACTCTTAGCATAGAGTATATACAAATCTATTACTATTATGAAAAACCTTTAGACCAGTACATTGGTCTTCTTAATCCTGGACTTTTGTCAAATTAATTACCAGGGGGAAAAAACATCTAATCCAATTTTGACTTTAGCTCTTATTTGTATTTTTGGAGTGTAAACATTGATTGAATTCAGCTTATTAAACATTAAGAAACATTTCTTTTTAGTATGACTTCAAATAATGTAATTAATGTATCTAGAACCTTCTTTGTATCAGAAAGAAGACTGCTAAATGGAAAAGGAAAATTTATTAAGGTTAATAAATTGCCTGGTGAGCATACCACAAAGCTGGGATATGATTTAGTCTCAAGTCAGCATTTAGAAATATTCAAGTGAAGGCTGTTTGATCTTGCACAAAGATTCTTGATTGGTTAAAAGATTGAACTAGGTGAATGCTAAGGTTCCAACAAACTATGATGTTATGACTGCTCCCCACATAATTTAAACTGGAACTGTTAATACTCAGTTCAGCTTTTGCTTTTTTTCTAAAACTCTGTGCTAGGGTAGTCTTACCCATTAATTTAACTGTCGCGCTTAAACTCTGTGAACTCCTAGACAATGCCTAGTTCATCTTTTTAGCCCTGGTAGAGCATTCAGTAGACAGACACTTAGAAATGTTGGTCTTGTCAGTCCTTTTCCACAAAAAAAAAAAAAAAAAGGAAAGGCAAGGAAATAATGAGGCTCTGGTGGCAGTTACTGGTGAGCTGTATTTTATCTCGACCATTGCATACTTGACTGTGACAAAACTTCAGGTTTCCACCCTTTCTACTGCAGACTTTTATATGTTTCTCTGCCTGCCCTGCCTTGTGATTCCTCTTTTGGTTGTCCATCCTCAAGTACTGGATATTATTCCACAATTTTTGATACTCTAGTTTCCTAGAAGTTTGATAAGTTATCATTATATGTTACATAAAGCATGCCACAAGCACACATTTTAATCACATGCACAGACTTTTCCTTGCATAGCCCTTCACTGACTGGATAGTCATCACAGTTGATTGTTAAGGTATGTTAATAGTGTCAAAGCATTGGCATCCATATAGTCACCAAATGAAATGCTTTGATTAAAAACACCCTGCAGATATCCATACAAATGCAACAACAAAGGAATAAAACTTTATAGGATGAAGAAAATGTTTGGTGCGTTTACTCTTCTAATATAAAAATTATAAGGTCATGCCTTATTCACTACTGCGTAATGAATGGATACAAAAGAATAATTCTGAGTACATTTATGCTTGCATGTGAAGTACTTAATTATAGAAACACTAAGTTGCAGAAATAAATCATTATATGAGTTGCATTTTTAAGGTTATTCAGTTCAAACAATCCTAACCATTTGCTAAATAAATAGCAAACACAGGATCTTATAAAAGAAGAAGGAAAAAGAAGATTCATAAGGCAGGTAACATTTGTTGAGCTTAAGTTATATGCCAGACACCATGCTGGTCCCATCCCTGCATCTTAAAATGAGATTAGTATAATTAATGGTCCTGAGAAACATGTATCAGTCATACCAGGGGGACCACACAGACTGCCAGTGGTTGGCTCAGGTCTCTCCCAGCTTACTGTTATAGTGACTTTTCTTTGGGGACAAGAATTCCTGGTTTTGTGTCCCTTGAGTTTGGAGGGTATTGAATGTCAAGTTGCCACTCATCTTCCAGTGACCACTAAATCTACTTTTCCTAGCCCCACATGAGAGACTCCCTACTCCAACCCCAATTCCATGAAACCCCATTAACAACCTACACTCTGTTTGACTCATGTATTAGTTGGGATGGGATAGGTTATGCTTCAGTAACAACTTCCAAATTCTCAGTGGTTTACCTCAGCAAGAGTTGTTTTCTCTCATATAGTACAGGCCCAGCAGGAGTTGGTAGCGGGGCTGATAACCTTGCAGGACCCTACAGGATATGGAAGTTCTACCTCCATAGAAGCCTCCATAAACAGCAGAGCAGAGGGGGAGAGTGCTGTGGGTCTTATCCTGATAATTAAATGCACCCATTTAAAGCTACACACATTGCTTCTGCAAAAATCTCAATAGACAAGCCTGCCAATGGCTATGTCCCAGTTCTAGAGAGGAAGGAAGTCTAATCTTCCCATAACCCATAAGGAAGAGGAAAACTCAAACGATAGGCAGCCCTATCAACCGCCACACCCAAGCATCCTGACAACCACTAAAACCACCAGCACTCCACACCTACATGCAGACACACGTACGCTCTCTCTGCTCCTCCTTTCTCTCTCGACTAGGGGATAAGGGATCAGGTGTATGTTACATATAACTGTCTCACCACTCACAACAGGTAATGAGGTTAAATATTAATAACCTGTGCTTCTGAAGTGAGAGAACTGAGACTTAGATGCCAGGCCTTGAATATAATCACACATGTTATTGGGCCCAACGTTCAAACCCAGATATTTTTGGTCTAAAACCCCTACTGAGTATCCAATTTCCATAAGAAAAATATCAAACTCCTCCCTGTGGCTATGCAGAGTCCTCCAAGACTGCATCATCACTCCGTGGAGTCATTTCTCACTGCTCTCAACCCCTACCCTCGACTATACAGCCATAAGAAACCCCTTATGGTTTCTTTGGGCTTCATTTCAAGTGGCAACTCCATTTGTACCATTCTTCTCTCTTGTCCTCCTGACAAACACTAATCTACTTTTAAAACACAGTTCACAAGTCCATGCCCTCGATGAAGGATTGTCTGATCTTTACTTTTGCACAGAAGTCAAATAAGCTATCTGTTCTTTATGTTCCCATTGGATCCTGTGCATACTTTTATCAAACTAATTTCTGTTGCATTTACTGTCTTTGGTACCTGTTATTATTATACGCAGGGTACCTTGTGGATATCTCTCACTCATTTTTATAACTGAGTGTCTGTGTGTCTGTGTTGATGCCTGATACTTGAACATTTATTGAATGCTGAGTGGATACAGAATAAACACGTAGCAGGTGGTAAAGCGTGGGCTCTGGAAGCCCGACTTTCTCAATCAGAAAACTGCCTCCTTTCCTACCATTGCCTGACATTGTCCAAATTAACCTCTTTGTATTTCCCTTTCTTCATCTGTAAAAGTAAGGTAATAATATCATCTCTCTATTGTTCTGTCAGGGTTATTGTGAAAATAAACAAGAAAATATGTGAAGGTTTTAAGGTAGTAATGATTGAAATTAGTAGTGGTCGTGGTGATAGTAGTTGTACTAATGCTACTAATAGAGATAATCTGTGACACCTCTCTCCACTAACTTGAAACTGTTATACATCTATATCTTTAGATCAGACCTTTTCCAAATGGTAATAGATCAAAGTTACACAGAACTGGGTAAATAATTACAATTATATCACTCATGTATGCATTCAGAAGACACTACTTATGTCATGTGACAAACTTACACTAAAAAATATAACTTGGATGGATTGGTTGGTTCAGATAACTTTTTTCCTGATTTCCTATCTGCTCATGTAGAATAGAATTACCACCTCTTGTAACTTAATCCTGATCGATATGAAAGAGTTAAACCTAAACCCTCAAGCCATAAGCTTAGAAACTTAGAATTTTCTCCCCATCCATTACAACTGCAGACAGGCAGGGAACAGCCATAAAAGAAAGAAAAAGTGCTTGAGTAATGGAAGAAAGTTACTTAGCCTGGAAGATACCACTTTCTCCTATCTAACATTAGGATGTTCTTTGAAAAAATGCTCCAAGGGAACTACATAAGCTTTCATAGATAATTTACAGGCATTCTAGGGCCCTTGAAGAAAGTCACTCTTGAGAGTTTACTTCTTGTGTGAGCTGTTTAATAGCAGTCAGGAACAGAAGTAGAAATAAAGAAAACACGTATATATATATATATATATATATCAAAGGCAGAAAGGCTGTTCTACAAGAACTCAATTTTGAATGAATAAAAAAAAATTTTTGGAGCAAGGTACAGGGGTACAGACCATTGGAGGATTACAAAAGTAAAAAGAAAGCTTCACAAATGAATGAAGAAATGAATAGGATAAGGAAAGATGTCAACTCATCTTCCTGGCTAGTACTTTCCTGGTCTACAGGTGTGATGGCATCGGTGGTTAATATTAGAATGAGTATTATAGGCACGGCCGTTGCCTACATAACTAACATTATATTTTTCTACTATCCAGGACCCAATGATTTGCAACCCCATCACTTCAAATCAATAAACATAACCTATATAATTCGTATTTACTCAAATTACTAATGGCCATATAACAGCAATGTTAATATTAAAGCCTAAAGGTATACCCCTTCTGGAGTTTCCATTTTATTGTCTCATTCTCCTCAAATATGGTGATGGTTCTTGATATTCTTGAGTCACTGGAATGCTCTGGGCGATGGTTTCATCCATGTGCCCTTTCTAAACTGTGAGAAAATTATCCAGATGAAAGAAATCCTCTTGACTGTGAGAAAATGGGACAATTAAGACAACAAAAATTTGTTTATTAGAAAATTTTTTTCACTTTTTAAAAATATTTTTTAAGAGCAACTGCTCCCAAATATACCACATAAATTAAGTTCCTCTTAATTAAAAGAATTTTGTTATGATTATAGGAAAATTTTTAAGGTCACAAAATAAGGAAAAGTACCCAGCAATTTGCCTTTTCATTTTAAACTCTTAAGTTCAAGCAGTTGTTGAAATCAAGTTCAATATCTATTGCTCAAAATTTACCTTTTAAAAACCCTGGCCTTACTGGAGAATTTCCCAATGGTAATTTGGATTTCTACTCATTATATCTCTATGCCTAAAGTTCCGCTAGTGAAATTTGCAATGAGGATCTGGAGAGAGACAAATTCATTTTATTATGAATTAACTGTTTCATGAGCTGTTCATGACTAAATTGAACTAAATCTTATCTAATTTTCATGTGTAATCAAACAAACTAGACTTTAACAAATGACCAAAATTTGTTGCTGAAGAATTTGAAGGGATAAAAACTGAAAGAAAGAAATTGATAAATGCTTTTAGCATCAAATCGAAAATCTCCATTTGGTGCCCCATTTTTCTAATATAAATATTATTGTGAAGCTTGTAGTTTTCATGTGTACTGTTTATAACTCAGAAAGCAATTCTTTCCTAAGGGGCATAGAGTTTAACAAAAACTGTTGGAAACAATCCATTTATGTCTGCAACATTGTAAGAATTCTGGAAATTATTTCTTTTATTTCATACGTTAGATATATAGGTAGATTTTTTTTTAGTGAATTTTTTCTATCTTCTCTGTTTAATGAAAGAGTCAGGAAAGCTAGAATGCACGATGATGGAATCCTTCATTTGGAGGGAAAAAGCTAAATATAACAAATATGGTTTGATCCGTTTGAGGATTTTTTGATGGAATTATAAATTGTTACATTAAAGAAACTTTGAATTTTATAGCTATATGCTCTTATATAGTGAAAGGAACTATTTTAGGAAGGCTGATGTTGTCAGATGCATTAAACCGTTTATGGGTACTACTCACAAGAGGATGACTCAAATTTTTTTTTTAACATCTTTACTGGAGTATAATTGCTTTACAATGATGTGTTAGTTTCTGCTTTATAACAAAGTGAATCTGCTCTACATATACATATAGCCCCATATCCCCTCCCTCTTGCGTCTCCCTCCCTATCCCACACCTCTAGGTTGTCACAAAGCACCAAGGAATCTAAAAAAAAAAAAAAAAAAAACAAAAAAAGGTTATGAAGAACATAGAGGCAGGACAGGAATAGAGACGCAGATGTAGAGAATGGACTTGAGGACACGGGGAGGGGGAAGGGTAAGCTGAGACGAAGTGAGAGAGTGGCATGGACATATATACACTACCAAATGTAAAATAGACAGCTAGTGGGAAGCAGCCACATAGCACAGGGAGGCTCAAATATTTTTAAATCAAGATGTACCTAACAGTTTAATACCATGAATCAAATCTTAAATTTACAAACAATATGCATTAAAAGGCTTACCCATTTTCCTAGAAATTGGCAACATTTAAAAATAGCAATTCCAATTATATATGAAGACTTTCTTGGTCCCTGAAATCACAAATGATCCCACGATCCTCTAATTTCCAGTAGGACATTGTATTTCTTTTGCATACCTCTCATTTAATGTTCTCATATACACTTAGGTGTGTACCTGTCTTACTGCTTCTATTATATTGTACCTCCTTAAAGATGAGAAGTAGTATTCATCCTTTTTCACACCTCACAGCATGTGGCAGTGTCTTGCCTGCAGCGAATGCTCAGTAACTGTTTCTGGCATCAAAGACTGAAGGAGAAAATCATCAAAATTCAGACTGCTGACCTGGAGAAAACTGAATGTAACTCCCTGGTAATAATCTCTACATTCAGAGCAGGTTTTGAAGCAAAATAGCTTCTTGACTAGGAAGAATCCTAACAGACAGAAAAGTACTGCCACTGACCTTCAAAAGTGATGTTTTGTTGTGCGCACGTGTGTGTGTGTGTGTGTGTGTGTGTGTGTGTGTGTGTGTAGGAGTGTCAGAATCACCTGAGGAGCTTTTCTTTTTCAAAATACAAATAAACAAACCACGCTCCCTACCCCACAGTTCTTTGTGTGTTGAGAGCATGGCGGGGGGGGGGGGTAAGGCGAGTGGTGAAGAATCAGGATATTTTTGAAAAAATTCTTAGGATGATTTGAAAGCTCATTAGTTCTTCCCTCTGTTTAGAATTCCTGCCCTAGAATTTTGGCTTAACTAGTAAAGTCATATGGAGAATTAATTGAATGCAGATTGTCTGGAAGTAATGCATTTTTTTCAAGGGTCTTTGTGACCTTAGTCAACAGTGTACACTTTCAGTATACACTAGTAGAGTTAAATCATTGACACACACATTGCTCTATAAATATACATTATTAGAGTAGCATATAGCATTTGTACTGTCAGTGTCATCTTGGCCATAAATTATATAGGGTAAGCCTAGTGGAGCACGTAGAGTAAGGCCTCACAGGAAAAGCACAAAATTAACATAATACTAATTATATCAAATTCAAAACAAACAAATATTTTCATTGAAAACTAAAAATTCTAATAATGCAAAGAAAACTATATGACCCCCAAAGAGCAACATTAAAATAATGGCAATACAAACATGAATATGAATGACATTTTCATCATATCATCTCATTAATTTACTTGAAAACTTAACCACTTTAGTGTTTAATTTCAAAACATTTTTTTCAATTTTTATGGCTGTAAAATACCTGTTCAAAACGGACTAGTCAAGTCAGTCAAAAAAATAGTCAAGAAAACTGAAGAGAATTCAAATATATTGAGTAACTACTACTTTTGAGAAACTATGATAGATTCATTGAAATACTGTGTCTCATGTAATTCTACCGACAGCCCTCCAAGATAAGTATTGCAACCCCATTTTATAGGTGAGAATGCAAAGGCTCTGGAGAGTTGGTGAACTGATACACAAGTTCATTTATTTAATAGTGATAGACTCAAGATTGAAAACAAGTCTGAATACAACTCATATTCTTTCCACTGTTACTATACATCAGAGGTTTGCAAATGATAGCTCACAGGCCAAATCTAGGCTGTTTTCTGCTTTTGTGAGCTAAGAATGACTTTACATTCTTAAAGGATTTTTTTTAAAACACAAAAGAAAAGTAATATTTCCTGACACATAAAAATTATATGAAATTCAGGTTGCAGTGTCCACAAATAAAGTTTTATTGGAACACAATCACATCCATTCATTGAACTGTTGACTATGGCTGCTTTCATGCTACGGCATCAGGATGAGTAGTTACAGTAGAGATTATGTGGCCTGCAAAGCTGAAAGTGTTTTCTATCTGTCCCCTTACAGAAAAAGTGTGTAGATCTCAGCTATCTATTCGTGCTTCCTCATTAATGTATGTCTACACCTAGAGCTTAGATAGAAAGTGGAACCATAGGAAAAATAAAGTGAAAAAAGTATTGTTCCAGAGTACAGATGAGTAATATTTTTAGAGAGCAATAATGCACCAGATACAATCGATCACTCTGCATTTTCCTTTCCACACAATTTAGAGTCCATTGGTTTGAAAGCTTCTTTGAAGGGCTTGCAGCACTTAATTCATGCATCCATTAAGCCTCTCAAGTTTATTTGGCCTGAGTGTTGTGAAAGGCATCTTGGAGGCACTTTATTACACAAGAATTTGTCACTGATTAACTCGTTTTTAGATGTGTCATGGAGCACAAAGATGAAGTCACAAGTGACAATTTTGACAGTATTTCCACCAAGGAGTTGAGATTCTGCCAACGGGTGCTAAAAGGATTGTCTCACCACGGCATGTCCTTTCCTAAGGCCCAAGCCCAAACTCCACCCCACTCCCAGGAACCAGGTTTTGTGGAGCCTGAAGCTTATAAAATTTGATGGGCCCTTTCTAAGAAAAAGAATACCAAACTGCAAACACAAAATCAGACATAAAGTCTTGGAAACAGCCCAGACAAGTGAGGGATACTGAAAATTAAATTTCATTAGCTTTAAGAAAATCATCTTTTGCTTCAACAGAAAAGAGAGACTGGAGGCATCAAAGAGAGGGAGTGGCCATATTCATCAGTATGTTTGCGATGCAAAAATATAAATAGATTCAATCATAAAGTGAATTTTCCAGATTTCAGTTTCATTCTGAATTATGAAAATATCTTTTATATAACTTTAACTTCTTAAGCAAGTAAGGTCCTGCTAGATCTCCCCATTTTCTCAGAAAAAATTCCAGCTGTGGATACACTACACGACACCACAGCGGAGGGTAACAGCTACACTGCTGCACTAAAGAGATGCTTGCAGAAGTGTAATTCTGCCCCGTTGCACTTCAGTTCGCTCCTGCTCTGCTTTCTTCCAGTTCTTTTTGAGGTTTCAACTCAGAACGACAAACTAGGGCAGCCATGTGCTCTCTGCAGGGCTCACCATGTGCCGAAAGCTTCAGAGCAGCAGCCCAGGCTCCCTGGCAGTTTCAACTCCACTGGCCCACTTCAGAAGTGCGAGCTCTTTCGGTGGACACTTCCTAGCCTCTTTACTTACTTCCAGTTTTTTCTTTCACACTCTTCACCTTTGATTCCAGACTTTTCCAAACCCAAGAAGATTTTTTTTTTTTTTTTTAATGTGTGAGAGGTGGTTGACTAGAGTCTAGGGACTGGAGCCAGAAAAAAAAAAAAAAGAAAAGGAAAGAAGTGGACCAGATGGTAGGAAAGTAAAGTGAGGACCAGGCCTGGGTTGAAGCCAGATCTGAAAAAGGAACAGACTTGGGAGGTCTGAAGTAAAAGGCCACAGTGACAATGCTGCTGACAGAAGTGGTCACTGCTTCCTCCAGAAAAGACGATAAAGGGGTTTTGCTGCCTATTTTTCCTTAAGCTAAGCAAACGCTTTCAAATGTCAAAGGGAAGCATGGGGTAAAGGAAAGAATGCAGGCTGAAGATATGAGAATTCAGCCTGAAGACCAGTCTCTCTA
This sequence comes from Delphinus delphis, assembly GCF_949987515.2. NCBI lineage: Eukaryota > Metazoa > Chordata > Mammalia > Artiodactyla > Delphinidae > Delphinus > Delphinus delphis. Next base: position 60,111,094 of record NC_082700.1, read on the forward strand.
CTTACCAGCTATTTAAGCTCTCAAAAATCAGGGTTTTTTGGGTTTTGGCTGTGTTTTGGTTTTTTTTTGTTTTGTTTCTTTGGTTTTTGTTGTTGTTGTTGTTGTTGTTGTTGTTGTTTTTTGGCTCTCTTCCTTTTTTTAAAAATCTATACACATTGGTAATGATTCCTCCCAGAGCTGGGTATTATCAATATGAAATAAGACAAAATGTTAAAAGGGCCCAATATTATTCCTGGCATGACCGTATTCAGGGCCAGTACGCACCATTGGTTTCAGAGTGTTCCCTCTCCAAACAGTTACTTGGAATCTCCAAGTTTCTGGACATGCTTTTTGAGGCCAGTCGTAGGCACACTGCCCGAGGTTATCCTGGAGACCTTCACAGCCTCTCTGGATTCAAATCTGTGCTGAACTTCCGCCGTTTGCACCCTCCACTCAGATCCTTTCACGACCCCTCTCTGCCCTGCTGGGCGCTCTGCTGGCTGCATCACCCAGGGTCCCTGGCTTGTTGACGTCTGTTGAGTTGACCCTTTCTTGGCATCGGCAGATCAGGGAGTAGGAGAGAGATACAGGGTACTTACTCTTACAACTTGCTCCCTACAAGGCCCCATCCCTCTACAACCAGAGCTCCTACTGGGCAACCCCTCTTCAGCTGCTCCAAGGGGCTCTGGCCTCCAGGATGGGCACTATCTCCTCCCTTTGTTCCTTCAACACCAAAGGAGGTGATGGCTTCCTAAGATGCTACTCCCTGGATGCTTCACTTAGGATTTACTTTTGTTCTTTTAAGTAGTCCCTTCATTATAGCCTATGATTCTTTTAAACAGTTTCTTCATTAAATTATCTTCATTCAAGCCACCAGAATTAAATTCCTCTAGTTGGGCCCCTGCCTAATATAGATTTCATGTCTAGAAGAGTTGGGGTTTTTTGTTTGTTCCTTGGTACTCTATAGTCAGCCAGACTGCATTTAGGTAAATGTATCCATAGTGAAGTTACGTTATAAATCACTGCCTATCAGGAAAGTTTCCTTTCTCTCTCCAAGCTTAGATTTTAAACACATTTAACCAAGAAGGAGTCGTGAGGAAAGAAATAGGACATCCTTTTAGGGGGTCAAACCAACACTGACCATCACTGGGTCGTAGATGTTTCAGTCACACCCCACTGCCATTGAACATTTTATCTTGCAGAAATAAGGGTTATATTTTATATTCAATGACATAATAACATATCACCTCTTTAATTATACATGATGTATGAAAAATAATCTAGCCTATGCTGACTTCATTATATATACATCGCTACATTTTAGACTTGTTAGCAAATTCAATTTATTTACCTTTCAATTTAATGAAGTTATTTCAAATTTCATAGATGTGGAAATAATGGAAATACAGACATTAGAAATCTTATTTTAATGTCATATCTCATTTGAAACCTCATTTATATCTTATGGAAATGAGGACTCTGGTAACCATAATTCTTAGTACTCCCATAAATATAAAGAAATAAGAAATATTAAAAAGTAAAAAAAGATGTGCTCACGAAACTATAGTTTATAATTTCAGGGGGTGAATCTAATACAACAAAAGAATCAAATATTCAGTCACATTCTTGTATCATCTCTCTCTCTTGTGATACTAATGCAAGTCAAGTACTTTTTTTTCCGAGTAATTTTAAATCCAAAAACAAAAAGTTACAGCTTCTAGAGCCCTAACTAATGAGCAGTCTGTTTGTAGCTGCTAGAAGCACCAAAAATATTATTTCAAAATCTAGATATAGAAGAGGAGAAATGATTTTGAACATGACATGTGTACTGTTTTAGTCAGATTTTCCGTTCAAATTCTTTCTTTGTCAACCTCTTCCAAAGTCTAATGTAAATTCACATTGCCAGACTTCCCTCGTGCTTTTTTTTTTAACATCTTTATTGGAGTATAATTGCTTTACAATGGTGTGTTAGTTTCTGCTTTATAACAAAGTGAATCAGTTACACATATACATATGTTCCCATATCTCTTCTCTCTTGCGTCTCCCTCCCTCCCACCCTCCCTATCCCACCCCTCCAGGCGGTCACAAAGCACCGAGCTGATCTCCCTGTGCTATGTGGCTGCTTCCCACTAGCTATCTACCTTACGTTTGGTAGTGTATATATGTCCATGCCTCTCTCTCTCTTTGTCACAGCTTACCCTTCCCCCTCCCCATATCCTCAAGTCCGTTCTCTAGTAGGTCTGTGTCTTTATTCCTGTCTTACCCCTAGGTTCTTCATGACATTTTTTTTCTTAAATTCCATATATATGTGTTAGTATACGGTATTTGTCTTTCTCTTTCTGACTTACTTCACTCTGTATGACAGACTCTAGGTCTATCCACCTCATTACAAATAGCTCAATTTCATTTCTTTTTATGGCTGAGTAATATTCCATTGTATATATGTGGCATATCTTCTTTATCCATTTATCTGATGATGGGCACTTAGGTTGTTCCATCTCCGGGCTATTGTAAATAGAGCTGCAATGAACATTTTGGTACATGACTCTTTTTGAATTATGGTTTTCTCAGGATATATGCCCAGTAGTGGGATTGCTGGGTCATATGGTAGTTCTATTTGTACTATTTGTAGTTTTAATGTGCATTTCAGATACTAGCAAGGAAGAAAGAGCCAATGTACACACAAAGCCACCAGTCTAGTGTCAAGTCAAAGAAAGAATACTTGGAACTTCCAGAGAAGGAATCATGCTTCAGTTGAGGTCACTGCACCATCCCAGCGGCCACGATAGACGCCGCAGGCCTGGATCTGAGAGTAGATTGATACAGGGTTCCCTGGTGTGCATCCTGGTAGAAATGCAGGCTGTAGTACAATAGCGCTGGCCACCTAGTTGAGGAGATAATCATGTTATCAAGGATGTCAATACATTTTCTTGTACTTGGGGGTATGTCTGGTGAAATTAGAAACAGAGAAAATGAAAAAAGTTTTCTTTTTATGCATTACGTAGAACAAGCAGTAAAATAACACATAATGGGGCCTGTTCTTGCTTATGTGCAAATTTTTCCCTGGTGTTAAGACAATAACTACATTTGACACTCTCATATATAGAGTAAGCCCTACTAGTTGTCAATTGAATTGAACACTTCTGGTTGTAAAACTTCAGCAGTTTTCCTTGTTTCAGTATGTCCCTGTTTCTGGCTGTACAATGTTTCAGTACCTACTGAATTAAGAATTACAGCCAAATGCTTTTGCTAATTTTCTAGATGTCTGATTAAACCAAATAGCTATCACTGTTGTTTGCAAATCTTGGTATAACACAGAGTTTATAAATGGCATCATTTCCAGCCTCTTGATTGAGTTTGTACAATTTTAACAGTCAATCTTGATTTAAAAATTGAAGAATTTTACATAATCTAGATTTTTGCCTTTTTGTAAAATTAGAAGATCTCACAACACAGGGTCTCTATTCCTGTGGACAATTAGCTTGAAATGGCAGCTAGCCACCACTCCATATTCTTGAAAGACTCTTTCTTTGCTTTAAGTAATATCATACTTTGTTTTCTTCCTGATTCACTAACAGTTCTTCCCCCATTATTTTTTTCATCCTCCTCTAATTTTAAATGTGGGAATTTCTCAGGACTCAGTACTAAGTCCTGAAGAAGGTTCTGTGTTCTCATTCTAAATGCTCTCCCTAGGCAAACTCATTCACTTATTACATATATATTTATATCTATATCTAAATATCTATCTGCCTATCTGTCTATCTATCTATATCAGCAACCTACATAGGTCTTTTTCCAAACCAGTCTGCTCCAGTCTGCTTCCACCAATACCACTATTCTTTTTTTTTATGCACTTATTCTTTATTCTATTCCTTGAATATATCACATCACTTCTAGGTATCTAGCTTTTGCAAAGCTAATTCCACTACCTGGAAGATTCTTCCTCTGCCCCTTTACCTGCTTCCTACCTATCTTTCAAGTTTCTCTTAGCTTATATCTTATTCTTCTAAAAAACTTTCCTGAACTTCAGATAAGATTACATCTTCCTATTATCTTCTTTACAGTAGCTTGAATGCCCCTCTTTGTAGCACTTATCAGACCACAACATATTACTTGTGTAATTGCATGCTTAATATTGATCTTAATATAATCTGTAAAGTACATTCAAACAGGTCCTACTTGTATTTTTCACTATGTGTCTTTGCATTTAGCACAGGCTTTGACACCTAATATGCTCCTAATAAATATTTATTGACTTCGACATAGGTGTTAGGGTAAAAGTTATATGAGATCCTTTAGCATCCTTCAAGAAATTAAAAAATCTCTCTTTCCTAATCAAACTTCAGGATAATCCAGATAATTTTAAACAGGTGGGCTAGTTAAGTGCTTTATGGATTGTAACTAATGAATAAGTTATATTTCTTAGCATATTATTTTAGTCTGAAAAAGCTATGTTATCATGGAATTAAAAAACATTCAAAATCTCTGAACAATAATTATAAAGCACTAGCCACTAACAGTTTCTTTTAAGTTAATAAGTATTTGTAAAATGATATTCTTCATAATAAGGAGAGCAAGCCTATTTAGAATGAATATAACATCCACATTTGTATCTAGCAGTTTTTGGGTAATCCTCAAACTATTTTATTTCCTTTTTTTTTTTAACATGAAATGAATTGAGCATGTTACATGTTTTGTGTCATTATCTTAACAGTGCAACTGTTTCACCAAACACATGCATGGCCAGGTTATCAAGTGTCTGAAATTATTTATTTCAAGAAGTAGACTAAAAACAAAGTCATGCGTTCATATAGTTGTTGATGATTGAGAACTAGAGATCTGGAGGCTTCGTAGAAAAACAAGGCACAGAGCAAAAATGTTTTGCATCTTGAGGTTATCTGTTGAGCAGAAAGCTGCCATCCCTTTTCTGCTTTTGCCTTAAGACCTGGAACGTTTGCATGTTCACTTGGCCAGAGACAGATGGCTGCCCACACGTTCTCCCTAGGCTTAACACTTGTTCTCCCAATACCAACCACCAAGGAGTTTGGCCCACCATCTGTGGATCTGTGGCCTCCTCCTTGCTGTATGAATTTTGTGACAAGAAGCTGAGTAGCTTTGGACTGTACATTCTGGGATGGTGTTTTTTTTAGTATATAAGCTGTGCAGGTCACCACCTTTACTAGTCAGGATGGGCTAGGTCAGGCAGCAAGAACAAACACCACCTTATTCTGGGTGGCTTAACACAACAAATGTTTATATCTCACTCACCCTAAATGTCCAAATGAAGCAGCATAATGTTCAGCTCACGGAAGTCACTCAGAGCCCCAGGCTCTTGGAGGCTCCGTCTCAGCTCTTGCTCCTGTGATCACTACAGGAGAAATAGAAGTTTAAATCTGAGTGTCTACAATTAATTCCTCCTACAAGGAACCGACACGTTTCTCTTCTGCTTCTATTTCATTGGTCACAGCAGGTCAATGGCCATGCAGAACTGAAGTGTGGGAGGTGGTGGGGAGTACAGTACAGTGCAACCACGCATCAAGGAGAAGAACTGGAATAGAGGTGGACGCCTCTCTGAGGAATACAGGGGGAGAGTAATGTTTTCTATCTTAATAATCAAACTTATAAAAATTATGTATTATACTTTTCACCCTTTCAAGACAGAACGTCTCTGTATCATATCTTTCAAGTTTTTTCCTTTTCTCACTATTTCAAAAAAGTTTTTCTTTAGGACAGTTAACATTAAGAATATCCTGCAGCTCACCCAGATAGCTACGCACAGTCCGTAAAACCAAAAAGCCTGCCATTTCTACAGGTCTTTGCCAAATAAGGGTGGTTCTTGCTACCTAAAGATGTCGTGCTCTTTGCCACGTGACCCTGAAAGCCAGATTATCCCTTAGCTGTAAGAGGTCATGACGTATGGTGTGATATATGATATGATCATATGTCATGATATGACATATCAGGGACATATGATAGGTGTGCACATGAAGAGCTATGATAAGCTCACACAAGAGTTACTTATGGGTTGGAGATAATAAGAGACATTCAGAGAATAGCACCTTTGAGGATACAACAAGATGAGGGTTCATTAGAACTGCTAATCCGTAAGTGATTTATCCAGTTTTCTATGAGAACAGCCATGCATTGCTTTGAAAACAGTGGTTGAGGAGTTTCCTTTATTTATTACCATACTTTGTGTCCTTACATCACCATCATAACCCAGTATCCCCCTTCTTTCTTCATCAACATCACCATCATTATTGTTGCTTCTTCCATTGCTGGAGTCCTGATTATGTGCCAGGGCTTGTATATGGAACGTAACTGCTTATCACATTTAACATTGTATTCAATATTTAAACTCAGAAAATCAAGAATTGTCACTTCCTTTTCACCTAAAATAAAGCATAATACACAGCCCCGGTTAAGGCATCCCCCCCCCTTTTTTTTTTTAATGAGTTTTGCTTAGCTGAGTTTCGCACTCCAGACATCAGAATTTAAATTGCAATTATCATTGAGATCTTCTTACTTGGTACAGAAAACAGCCAATAATAATAGCTGAAAGGACATAACAATAACTTTTGTAAAGACAACAATAATGATTCAGAATTACTGAATCCATTCTATACAATAACCACAATATAATGCTACTGTACAGAACAGAGTAGCCTGAGTGACATGCTAAGATTCATTAAAAACCATGAGATAACATGCCACAGCTTCTTGAAATTTTATTATTAACCCAAAGTCCACAATTTAAAGCACAGTATATTAAAACTGCAAAATTGAACAGAAATACAGTGGCTTTCTATTGTCAAGTTAGCCAAGCTGGAACTACATTTCCCACATTTGTCTTCCATATAGATGCATATAGAAGGTTGCAAGTGAGAATTGGCCACAAGTGGAATTTGCATATATCTTGAAAGATGGCAGGGCAGCAGCACCGATGTTTATCCTCAGAAGGGGAGTGTAAGTCTGGGAGCTATTGTAGCTCACGCGCTTTGTCGCCGAACTGCTGGTTGATCTTGTTGCAGTAGCAGCCAGGCCTCTAAACTCCTTTAGTTCCTGCCATCTCCTCTTTCAGCTTCTCTAGCAACTGGACTGAGAATACGGTGTCATGGTCAGGGGCACCCACATATTTGTGGGGCACCTGCATCTAAGAACGGAGACTATGAGAAACATCCTTGTCAGTCAGTTGCTTTCCCCATTTCTCCTCTATCTTTTCCTTCCCAGCTGACCATTCAGACCTAACCCAAGAAACAGAAACAACAGCCTTCAATAGACTGTTTAACAAATACCCACAAATGCTTATGGTCTCTCCCTATAATAAATCCTTTATTTTATATTATTCACTGCGGTTCTGTTTCTGTACTCCTCTGATAAATGAATGTTCAAAATAAAGGACTTCCTATAAATACCCAACTGCTTAGTTTCCTCAGTGGAATCCCTGAGAAGGTATATTAACTCTCTTCTGCTTTAGGGGTGAGAAAAACTGATAAATACATACAAATTCAATTGCCTGACATCGTTTTTAAAGGCTCGTAGCATATTTGATCGAACGGGGTCTTGTCTCTTATCCTCTGCTGAAATAGTGCATGTGTAGCCTTGTTCTCTGCCCTAACATGGTCACTACCCACTGCTCTCAGATCTGCCCTGAGCCTCTGCTGACCTCACTGAACCTGTGCTCTGGGATTCTGGAACCTCTCTCCTCCTTAAATACAGTGCAGTTACAGTGGCCTCTGCAAAGACAGATGCAAAAAAGCTCATCCTTCTTTTACTGCCCCAATACAAAACGATTCTGAATGTAATAAGACTTCATGGAGACTGGAGCAAGAGGGGATTACAGCATAGGGCAAAGCAAATATGAATTAAATAGTACAGTGCTCGGGGGCTTCCCTGGTGGCGCAGTGGTTGAGAGTCCGCCTGCCGATGCAGGGGACGCGGGTTCGTGCCCCGGTCCGGGAAGATCCCACATGCCACAGAGCGGCTGGGCCCGTGAGCCATGGCCGCCAAGCCTGCGCGTCCGGGGCCTGTGCTCCGCAACGGGAGAGGCCACAACAGTGAGAGGCCCACGTACCGCAACAGTTCTCAGAGTACGAAGAAAAAAATATTTTTAATTGCATCAACCATGTATAAACCTCACATGATCTGATCTTCATCCTTGCATTCTTGAGTCAAGATTCATCTTTCTCTCTTCCTTCTCCTCAAAGAAAGTGGTTCTTTCTCAACGTCTCATTTTGCAAATCTTTCACCTTTTTAAAGAAAAGTCCATTCCTAAATCACAGGTATTCATTTCACTCATCCAGGGAAATACAAGGAATACAGTAATTCACAGTGCTGCATTTTCCAAAGTCTGAGATAATGTGCCTAAAATAATATACCATGGGTTTCAGCAGAAGCACTCAGGTGCTGTCTGGTGCAAGAGATTGGAAGGGGTATGCTATATATGCTATAACTCAATTTCATTCCTTTTTATGGCTGAGTAATATTCCATTGTTTATATGTGCCACAAATTCTTTATCCATTCATCTGTCGATGGACACTTAGGTTGCTTCCATGTCCTAGCTATTGTAAATAGTGCTGCAATGAACATTGTGGTACATGTCTCTTTTTGAATTATGGTTTTCTCAGGGTATATGCCTGGTAATGGGATTGCTGAGTCATATGGTAGTACTATCTTTAGTTTTTTAAGGAACCTCCATACTGTTCTCCATAGTGGCTGTATCAATTTACATACCCACCAACAGTGCAAGAGGGTTCCCTTTTCTCCACACCCTGTCCAGCATTTATTGTTTGTAGATTTTTTGATGATGGCCATTCTGACAGGTTTGAGGTGCTACCTCATTGTAGTTTTGATTTGCATTTCTCTAATGATTAGTGACGTTGAGCATCCTTTCATGTGTTTGTGGGCAATCTGTATATCTTCTTTGGAGAAACGTCTATTTAGGTCTTCTGCCCATTTTTGGATTGGGTTGTTTGTTTTTTTGATATTGAGCTGCATGAGCTGCTTGTATATTTTGGAGATTAATCACTTGTCACTTGCTTCATCTGCAAATATTTTCTCCCATTCTGAGGGTTGTCTTTTCGTCTTGTTTATGGCTTCCTTTGTTGTGCAAAAGCTTTTAAGTTTCATTAGGTCCCGTTTGTTTATTTTTTTTCTTATTTCCGTTTCTCTAGGAGGTGTGTCAAAAAGGATCTTGCTGTGATTTATGTCATAGAGTGTTTTGCCTATGTTTTCCTCAAAGAGTTTGATAGTGTCTGGCCTTACATTTAGGTCTTTAATCCATTTTGAGTTTATTTTTGTGTATGGTGTTAGGGAGTGTTCTAATTTCATTCTTTTAAATGTAGCTGTCCAGTTTTCACAACACCACTTATTGAAGAGGCTGTCTTTTCTCCATTGTATATTCTTGCCTCCTTTATCAAAGATAAGGTGACCATATGTGTGTGGGTTTATCTCTGGGCTTTCTATCCTGTTCCATTGATCTATATTTCTGTTTTTCTGCCAGTACTATACTGTCTTGATTACTGTAGCTTTGTAATATAATCTGAAGTCAGGGAGCCTGATTCCTCCAGCTCCGTTTTTCTTTCTTAAGATTGATTTGGCTATTATGGGTCTTTCGTGTTTCCAGGCAAATTGTGAAGTTTTTTGTTCTAGTTCTGTGAAAAATGCCACTGGTAGTGTGAGAGGGACTGCATTGAATCTGTAGATTGCTTTGGGTTGTATAGTCATTTTCACAATGTTGATTCTTCCAATCTAAGAACATGGTATATCTCTCCATCTGGTTGTATCATCTTTAATTTCTTTCATCAGTGTCATAGTTTTCTGCATACAGGTCCTTTGTCTCCTTAGGTAGGTTTATTCCTAGGTATTTTATACTTTTTGTTGCAATGGTATATGGGAGTGTTTCCTTAATTTCTCTTTCAGTTTTTTCATCATTAGTGTATAGGAATGCAAGAGAGTTCTGTGCATTAATTTGTATCCTGCTACTTTACCAAATTCATTGATTAGCTCTAGTAGTTTTCTGGTAGTATCTTTAGGATTCTCTATGTATACTATCATATCATCTGCAAACAGTGACAGCTTTACTTCCTCTTTTCCAATTTGGATTCCTTTCATTTCGTTTTCTTCTCTTATTGCTGTTGCTAAAACTTCCAAAACTATGTTGAATAATAGTGGTGAGTGGATAACCTTATCTTGTTCCTGATCTTAGTGGAAATGGTTTCAGTTTTTCACCATTGAGAATGATGTTGGCTGTGGGTTTGTCTTATATGGTCTTTATTATGTTGAGGAAAGTTCCCTCTATGCCCACTTTCTGGAGGGTTTTTATCATAAATGGATGCTGAATTTTGTTGGAATCTTTTTCTGCATCTACTGAGATGATCATATGGTTTTTTTCCCTCAATTTGTTAATATGGTGTATCACATTGATTGATTTGCATATATTGAAGAATTCTTGCATTCCTGGGATAAATCCCAATTGATCATGGTGTATGATCCTCTTAATGTGTTGTTGGATTCTGTTTGCTAGTATTTTGTTGACGATTTTTGCATCTATGTTCATCAGTGTTATTGGCGTGTAGTTTTCTTTTTCTGGGACATCATTGTCTGGTTCTGCTATCTGGGTGATGGTGACCTCGTAGAATGAGTGTTCCTCCCTCTGCTATAATTTTGGAAGAGTTTGAGAAGGATAGATGTTAGCTCTTCTTTAAATGTTTGAAAGAATTTGCCTGTGAAGCCATCTGGTCCTCGGCTTCTGTTTGCTGGAAGATTTTCAATCCCAATTTCAATTTCAGTGCTTGTGATTAGTCTGTTTATATTTTCTGTTTCATCCTGGTTCAGTCTCAGAAGGTTATGTTTTTCTAAGAATTTGTCCATTTCTTCCAGGTGGTCATATATTGGCATATAGTTGTTTGTAGTAATCTCTCATGATTCTTTGTATTTCTGCAGTGTCAGTTGTTATTTCTTCCTTTTCATTTCTAATTCTGTTGATTTGAGTCTTCTCCTTTTTTTCTTGATGAGTCTGGCTAATGGTTTATCAATTTTGTTTATCTTCTCAAAGAACAAGCTTTTAGTTTTATTGATCTTTGCTATTGTTACCATCATTTCTTTTTCATTTATTTCTGATCTGATCTTTATGATTTCTTTCCTTCTGTTAACTTTGGGGTCTTTTTGTTCTTCTTTCTCTAATTGCTTTAGGTGTAAGGTTTGGGGTTTTTTTTGAGATTTTTCTCGTTTATTGAGGTAGGATTGTATTGCTATAAACTTCCCTCTTAGAACTGCTTTTGCTGCATCCCATAGGTTTTGGGCCATCGTGTTTCCATTGTCATTTTTTTCTAGGTATTTCTTGGTTTCCTCTTTGATTTCTTCAGTGATCTCTTCGTTATTTAGTAGCGTATTATTTAGCATCCATGTGTTTGTATTTTTTACAGTTTTTTTCATGTAAGTGATATCTAGTCTTATAGCATTGTGGTTGGAAAAGATACTTGATACGATTTCAATTTTCTTAAATTTACCAAGGCTTGATTTGTGACCCAAGATATGATCTATCCTGGAGAATGTTCCATGAGCACTTGAGAAGAAAGTATATTCTGTTGTTTTTGGATGGAATGTCCTATAAATATCAATTAAGTCCATCTTGTTTAATGTGTCATTTAAAGCTTGTGTTTCCTTATTTATTTTTGTTTTGGTTGATCTGTCCATTGGTGAAATTTGGGTGTTAAAGTCCCCTACTATTATTGTGTTACTGTCGATTTCCCCTTTTATGGCTGTTAGTATTTGCCTTATGTATTGAGGTTCTCCTATGTTAGGTGCATAAATATTTACAATTGTTATATCTTCCTCTTGGATTGATCCCTTGAGCGTTATGTAGTGTCCTTCTTTGTCTCTTATAATAGTCTTTATTTTAAAATCTATTTTGTCTGATATGAGAATTGCTACTCCAGCTTTCTTTTGATTTCCATTTGCATAGAATATCTTTTTCCATCCCCTCACTTTCAGTCTGTATGTGTCTCTAGGTCTGAAGTGGGTCTCTTATAGACAGCATATATACAGGTCTTGTTTTTGTTTCCATTGAGCCAGTCTATGTCTTTTGGTTGGAGCATTTAATCCATTTACATTTAAGGTAATTACCGATTTGTATGTTCCTATTACCATTTTCTTAACTGTTTTGGCTTTGGTATTGTAGGTCTTTTCCTTCTCTTGTGATTCCTGCCTAGAGAAGTTCCTTTAGCATTTGTTGTAAAGCTGGTTTGGTGGTGCTGAATTCTCTTAGCTTTTGCTTGTCTGTAAAGGTTTTAATTGCTCTGTCAAATCTAAATGAGTTCCTTGCTGGCTAGAGTCATCTTGGTTGTAGGTTTTTCCCTTTCATCACTTTAAATATGTCCTGCCACTCCCTTCTGGCTTGCAGATTTTCTGCTGAAGGATCAGCAGTTAACCTTATGGGGATTCCCTTGTATGTTATTTGTTGCTTGTCCCTTGCTGCTTTAATATTTTTTCTTTGTATTTAATTTTTGATAGTTTGATTAATCTATGTCTTGGCATGTTTTTTGTTGGATTTATCCTGTATGTGACTCTCTGTGCTTCCTGGACTTGATTGACTATTTCCTTTCCCATATTAGGGAAGTTTTCAACTATAATCTCTTTAAATATTTTCTCAGTTCTTTCTTTTTCTCTTCTTCTCCTGGGACCTCTATAATTCGAATGTTGGTGCATTTAATGTTGTCCCAGATGTCTCTGAGACTGTCCTCTATTCTTTTCATTCTTTTATCTTTATTCTGCTCTGCAGTAGTTATTTCCACTATTTTATCTTCCAGGTCACCTATCTGTTCTTCTGCCTCAGTTATTCTGCTATTGAGTCCTTCTACACAATTTTTAATTTCATTTATTGTGTTGTTCATGATTGTTTGTTTGCTGTTTAGTTCTTCTAGGTCCTTGTTAAACTTTTCTTGTATTTTCTCCATTCTATTTCCAAGATTTTGGATCTCGTTTTTTTTGTTTTTTTTTTTTCTTTTGGGGTACGCGGGCCTCTCACTGTTGTGGCCTCTCCCGTTGCAGAGCACAGGCTCCGGATGCACAGGCTCAGCAGTCATGGCTCACAGGCCTAGCCACTCCGTGGCATGTGGGATCTTCCCAGACCGGGGCATGAACCCGTGTCCACTGCATCAGCAGGTGGACTCTCAACCACTGTGCCACCAGGGCAGCCCTGGATCATCTTTACTATCACTTCTCTGAATTCTTTTTCAGGTAAACTGCCTATTTCCTCTTCATTTGTTTGGTCTGGTGGGTTTTTACCTTGCTCCTTCATCTGCTCCGTATTTCTCTGCCTTCTCATTATGCTTAAGTTACTGTGTTCGTGGTCTTCTTTTCACTGGCTGCAGGTTCACAGTTCCTGTTGTTTTTGGTGTCTGCCCCCAGAGGGTAAGGTTGGTTAAGTGGTTTGTGTAGGCTTCATGGTGGAGGGGACTGGTGTCTGTGTTCTTGTGGATGAGGTTGGATCATGTGTTTCTGGTGGGCAGGGCTGTGTCCAGTGGTGTTTTTTGGTATGTCTGTGAACTTATTATGATTTTAGGCAGCCTCTCTGCTAATGGGTGGGGTTGTGTTCCTGTCTTGCTAGTCGTTTGGCAGGGGGTGTCCAGCACTGGCGTTTGCTGGTCGTTGACTTGAGCTGGGTCTTAGCGTTGAGACAGAGATCTCTGGGAGAGCTCTCGCCCATTGATATTACGTGGAGCCAGGAGTTCTCTCGTAGTCCAGTGTCCTGAACTTGGCTCTCCCACCTCAGAGGCTCAGGCCTGACATCTGGCCGGAGCACCAAGACCTCTTCTCTTTTGGCACTGAACTCTGTGTGGGCCACCCCATCCTCATCACAGAGGGATGCTTTCACGTAGGTAGAGGTGGAAAGGATGAATCACACACTGTTGGAGAGGTGGAGGACTGGGAGATAAACCTTCTTGGTAGCATTCTCAGCATACCGAGGAAAAGAAAGGGACTTTTGCATTAAAACAACAGCAACAATGAAAACTCTGTGCTTACAGGGTGCTAAAGGGGGTTTGATAGTGTAAGACACCTGAAATTGTAATTAGGATTCTTGATATTTCAAAGACTTGTATTCCTTTCTAAAAATCCAACTTTTAAAAAAGAAATGTAGAAGCACAAGAAATTATAGAACCTTTTTATATGCACCTAAATGAATTTTCATGTTTTTACTTTATTTTAAAGATGCACACACATTTAAACACTTCAGACACTACCCTCTGTCTTCCTCCTCTGGGCAGCAATTATGTTGGTTGCCAACCACGTGGCCATCCATTTTCCTTACTAACAGAATCCCAATTTTTGTCTAGGCGGCAAATAAGACCCAGCCCCAGGGGAAGAGGACCAATTGGCCTAATAAATCAGAGTCATTCATCACTTTTTGCCAGTGGTCAAGTGATGGGCATAAGATGTTCATTCACCACATTCTTTCAGCAAATATTTATTAGGTACTTACTGTGTGCCAAAGAATGTACACAGCAGTGGGCAACATCATCAAAATTCCAGTCTCCATGTAGTTCACATTCTAATGAAAGGAGAAAGGCAACAGAGAAGTAAATTTCATAGTGCATCAGGTGATAGTAAATGCTATGAAAACAAGTCATGAGAGAGGAAAAGAAGTACTAAGTAAGTGGGAAGGGAGGCAGAGGCAAAACTTGAAGTATGTGATGCAGCAGCTATGAGGATAGCTGAGAAAGAGAATTTCAGGAGAAGTAAATAGCCAGTGTAAGAGCTCAGAGGCAAGAACATGCCTGGTGTGTGTTAGGAATTAGGAGCGTTGGAAAACCAGAATGGGTAAGAGGGTGAGTAGATGAAATAAGGATGAAGAAATGATAGATGCTAGATTTCATAGAGATCTTGGCTATTTCTCTGAGTGAGATGGGAATCCATTTGGAAGATTTTGGTAGAGAAGTGATATGGCTTGATTTGAATTCTTAAGGTTTGCTTTGTGGAGATGGGAATAGATTTAGGAGGCAAAGTAAAGATAGGTGGAAGAATATAAATTATAAGGCAATTCCAATTATCTGTTTTTAAGAGGAAAGTAACTTGGACCACGTAGTAGTAGAGGGGTAAAAAATATTCATAAAGTACAGCCAACATTATTTGTATATAGATTAGAGGTGTGAAAGAGAAGTCAGGAATGATTCTAAAGTCTTCAATTTGATCAACTAGAACTAATTTGTTGGTTTTTACTCAGATGGTGAAGTTTGGAAGGATAGTAATAACAGGTTTCAGTTGGGTTATATTTAATTGGAGATACTGGAAATGCCCACTAGACATCAATAAAGAGACATTGCAGAGGGCATCAGACGTAGAAGTCTCAATTTCAGACAAAAGTTACTGGCTACATATAAATTTGGGAGTCATTAATGTATAGATGATATAAAAGGTAAGAAGACTGAATGGGCTCACCAAAGGGATGAGTGTTAACACTGTCAAGAAGTAGTACAAGCACTGAGCACTGAAGCGCTCCAAAATTAATATATCGTAAGGATAAGGAGCCAGAAAGAAATTGAGAAGCAACCAATAAAGGAGAATATGATGTCCACAAAGAAAGAAATTATTTTAAAAACATAATGACCAACTCTACCAAGTGCTGTTGAAAGCTGACATAAAATAATACCTAGTAATTATTGGATAATGTATCAAATCAACACACAATATACCTAAAACTTACATGATATTATATGTCAATTATATCTTAAAAATTAGAAATTTTTAAAAATTAAAAATAAATTTATTCAACCATATCTCAGTGTGTAGAGATGGGCAAAAGGAGACAAAGAGATATTAAGTGTGTGGGCTAAGCATTGTATAAATAGATGCTTTTATATAATCCTCATAACAACATTCACTGTAATAATTTGAGCAACTTAGTGAAATTAACCCACTGCTATGAAAATTGCAGGCATTTAAAAAGTAGCCATTAAGAAATGAACTGAAAAAAAGCAATTTGTGGAGAGATGCAGATAATAGGAGAAAAACAGGACTCCAGAATAAGCTGGAGGTTTGGAGTAGGAGGCCAGACAAGTCGTGCTGCTAAACAAGTCTTTGTCACCTCTGCGTCTCGGTGGACAAAACATTCCCTTCCCATGGGCAATTTGTTTTCATTTTTTAAACTTTATGGAATGCAGAATAAGTTATGAAGAGAGTTTATTAACT
Source organism: Delphinus delphis (assembly GCF_949987515.2). NCBI lineage: Eukaryota > Metazoa > Chordata > Mammalia > Artiodactyla > Delphinidae > Delphinus > Delphinus delphis. The sequence goes on from NC_082700.1 coordinate 60,127,262, forward strand.
CTTTTATATTAGAGGGGTAGCATTTGCTGTATCTCTTTTTTAAAACAGATATTCTACAAAAACAAAAATATAATTAGATAATCATTTTATATTTATAATATTTTATTCTAGCCTAATACGAGGTCAAATTGCAGACTTTTCTTATAATACAATGCTCAAATGGACTTCGCATATACTTTTATTAGTGTACTGTTTTGAAGGTGGTATTAATCTTTAGAAGGAAGTTCAAAATATAAACACAAGTCCACCCTGATTATTGCACTTGAATAACTAACACACTGCAGGCATTATAACCCAACTGAACTGATTACATAAACCAATAATATCATAACCCAACTGAACTGACTACAAAGAGGCACTGATAAATGAGCTGTTTTAATAAGCATTTATTTATGAATATGTTATCAGAGTTTCTTCCATTAAAGCAAAATAATTAGGAGGCTGAATCAGATGAAGATGACAGGGCTGCCAAGCAACATCTTTAGAAGAGAACACGAGAGTATTTGGAGAAAAGTGAGGCACTGTTCTTAAATGAACTCAAATTCCTTTTCAAATTATTCTGCTGCTCAAAGAAAGACTCTTATTTAATAAAAACTCTTTGCCATAAACATCAGTCACAGTCTCATTCCTTATATGCAAAAAGGCAATGAACAGGAGCTATTTCTACTTAGGCGTTAAGCACTTTTTGTCTTTAAGTAGAGGCTGTAAAGTGGAGAGGGTCATTTTGTTATAAGCACCCAAGTGAAAACTGTTATGTGATTACTATTTGTTAATGAATCATTTTAGAAGCTAAGCCGAAGACTGGAAAGGGAAATCCATAAAACCACTCCAAGTTCTCAGATCTTTGAGGTCACCAGGACTCTGAGCCTCAAAGCTGTATTATTATGACTGTGCACATGCGTATTTCCCTGTCATGCCCAGGTGCCATGATGACAGACACTGTGCAGATACACAGATGACACTTCAACCTCGCCATGGTCTCTAGTTATCCTTTATCTATTTTCCTCTTCTAACCCATGATCCAGAACTCAGGTCAACATGCTTTCCATCTCCTGGGTGTTTTTGCAATTAGGATAAAGATTTTAATATCTGATCAGCATTCTGTTAGAAAATAATTATTTTAACTACTTTCAAATAAGTGAAAAAGTTATCCAGGTTTTTATGTATACAGTTTAATATTTTGATGCACCACATGTTTATAATAAAATTGAATCTACCTAAAAGACAGACATTTCAGTCTACATTAATTTACTATAAAATTATATATATATATATGTATTCAAAAGATACCAGTCTAAACCCTTTCCACACTCTGCTTAAAGATAGAAATTTACTCATGTTCAAAGATTTCGTATGTAATTATGGCCACAGGAGTCACAAATCTTGAAACTTCTTATCTCATGACTCATTTTATTTAGAATCAATGTATCCTCTAATTAAATTTGTCTTCTGATAGTGCAATTAACCAACAGGATATACATGGACTTAATCTATTTCATTGCTTTCATGTTAAGATTAAAATCAAAATGTTTTTAAATTCAGACCTTATTTTATCTGTACTTTTCAACGTGTACCACATGATCAACTCCTCAGTTGATGCCATTAAACATGTATGAATCTCAATCTGACTTTCTGATTCTGCATATTTAAAAGTGAACAATAGAACTGAAACTGATAATGATATTGAACTTTCATAATGAATAAAACTAGGTTTTAATATCAAATTTGAGACTTTTCCAACAACTGATATAACTGAAAAGTTACAGAATTTGAGTAAGTTGTTGCAAAGAAATTGACTCATCAGTGAAAAGGGAGGCTTCAACGAGATGCAGGTAGGGAACAGTTACTTCTTGATATTCCAGTGAGTTGGAATTCCTCAATAAACTGGCTGTAATTATATGAGCTGTAAAGGCACAATGAGACTTTAGATTCTCAGAAGTTTTCTTAATACCATAGCCTATTGGAATCTTGGTTTCAATTATATTAAGCAAATTAAGAGAGCAAAGAAAGGCCCCAAATCCTTAGAAAGAAATACATGAAACAAAATGTCCATTTGTGTCACATTTCTAATGATTATCCTATTTTTGTATGTATATGTGTAGGACAAATACAGTATACAGTTCTTTCACTATGTCTTTAAAGGTGAACAAGATTTCTTTGCTACACAGCAAAAACCTAAGCATATTTCTGTTTCATGTTGAGTCTTAGAATAGGAATCTCTTTGGAGACTGGCTGTCTGAAATTCTCTCTTGCATGAACATTCAGGCTTAACCGTAATCCAGCTAAAGCTGGGTCACTGATTGACACTAGGCACTGGGGCAGACAGATGAATTTCTCTGGTTCAAAGTTTAATAGAACAGATCTTTTGATCTCTGATTCTGTAAGGAAGCTGAAGTTCATTTTTTTTGCCCAAGTTTCTTTGGTGTTAGTACACTGTCGCATACAGATCTCATTCTCATGATTAGAATGTAAGGTAGTGAGGTCAACATTGCTAAACTAATACAGGGATTTATATTCAAGCTTCATGGCAGGTTAACTTGATCATTATTATTTCCAAGGGTGCTTAGTGTATCTAATTCAAATGTGGCATAAGCTCTTTTAAGATCTCAGTTTAGGCATGATGTCTTATATGAATATAAACTACGTAAGAATCCTGTAATTCAGCATTTGCTCTCCTATTTCTAAAATGGCCACAAAATTATTTTAATGTGACTATCAAAGCCTCAAAAATTTAAGAAAAAAGGAATTCAACTATTCCTTACTTTCTTATAGTCCAGTCTTTTTCTCCCTACATCAGCTTCTAAGACACCAAGCAATATCTGAATCAGTGGAGGAAGAGAAAATATAGCAAGCCACATCCCCTACAGTAGAGCTCAGTTTTAATTTCTAGTCTAGTCTCATGGATGCAACTACAAGACCCTTAAAACCTAACTGAAGTTGCTCTAATTTTGCATGTTTACCAAAGTCTTTTCTCAATTAGCCTAGAATAATGGGTGGGCGCACACACACTCACATATCCATGCAGATACACAGATTTTTAGGTCCTTCCCAAGAAAACAGTTTTGCTTTTTACAATAATCCAAGGTCCCCTCCCGCACAAAGTGATGTGAAGTGGAAGACTTGCAAGGTGAAAAAAAAGTACAAACAGCCAGTTTTTTTTTTTTTTTTTTTTTACTGCATTTACTTCTATGTAGAATATTTTGATAAAGATCTATCCTCCCAGGTCTTTGCCAGCAAATTGAGAGACAAGGTACATTTGGGCACTTTTTCCAAATTTAAATCATATTCAAATAAGACAATTTTTAACAGAAAAAAATGAACAAAATTGGCATAAAAATACAGTACAAAATTTCAAAACACCAGTTTCTCTCTAAGCATCATCTATTAGATTCCTTTCCTTAAAACATGTAGTAATTTTAAACCAAATGTGATCATGTATTTGTTCTAACAGAGCTTTTGGAAGAGTGCAAACTGCTAAGGCCAATAAAGCTGAGATTTTAAACTTTTTGCATTTCAATTGCATAATCAAAACCTGATGATAGCACATCACACACTCCAAGAACGCCATGGGCACTGCACAGCAAATGAAAATTAGTTCTAAAAGCCTTTTCATTCTCTGTGGCGGAGGACGCTCCTCTCCTGGCTGTATATGAAAGAGGATCAGATACAAAATGGAAAAAAAAATATTATGCCTGTGAGTGAAAGCAAAACCCAAAGAAAACGGAGAGCTTTGGGGGTTGAACTAGAAGAGTGAGCAGCTGTAATTAGCTCCAATGCTGTAAGAGAATAAAAAACAAAACCACTTTAAAAAATATAAACAGGCAGAATGCCAGCTGAGATAGTGCCTAGTGCTATAGCAAACCTTGGTAAATAGTGAGCAATATGAAAGTAAATAGAGCTTGCAGACAAAAGTTTGACATCAATTCCTTTGGCTACATTTTTCATAAATTACCATCTGTAATAAAAGTCATTCTGCCGTATTGCTTTTTAGGTAAGACAACATTTAATACCAAAGGTTGTTTTAAATAAAGGCAGAATATCATCACATATCCTCCACTAAACAGACACATAAGGCAATTTTAATTACCTTCTGTCTGGGGAAGTGTGAAATTTCCTGTGTTTATAGATATATTCATTTTAAGAAGGTAATGCAAGGTTAATCAAGGTAGTGAAAGGGCCTTCTCTCCAGCACTCAGCATTGATTTCTGTCCTGCTTGAAACATGGTTTCCTTATTCATGGTTTCCTTATTCATTCATATTCCTTATTAAGCAAACTGACCTTGCAAAAAGTGTTAAATTAAATCAGAACTTGCCTATGCATTTCTTATTTGTGCATGCTGAAGGCTATGACTTTGAATTATTATTATTATTATTTTTTTTTTTTTTGCGGTATGCGGGCCTCTCACTGTTGTGGCCTCTCCCATTGCGGAGCAACAGGCTCCGGACGCGCAGGCTCAGCAGCCGTGGCTCACGGGCCCAGCCGCTCCGCGACATGTGGGATCCTCCCGGACCGGGGCACGAACCCGTGTCCTCTGCATCAGCAGGTGGACTCTCAACCACTACGCCACCAGGGAAACCCTTGAATTATTATTAACCATGAATTATTGTAGAAGCTTTCATATTTGTTCATTCCACTGAGTTTAGATGAAAATATGCTCAAGCCATGTCAGTAGGAGGCACATGTGTGTTGTGTTAATATGGTCCTTAATACATTTAAGGCAACCAATTCCTTAAAATAAAATAACTTGATCTTCTTCCTGATCTGTTTAAGACAGACATAGAGAAAAAGATATCTTGGGACTGGCACTCTATTTCCTTGTATTTCCTCAGTTTTATCTTTCTACCCACAGCTTCTACAAAATCTTTAAATTTTGCAGAAAGGGCTAATTCTTCTGTATAAACGACAAGAATAGAGTCAGACATTCTAAGGAGTGTGCTCTATAAGAAAGGGCAAGGCCAAGAAGTGACTCCATTCTCCAATGGCATTTTGCAGTTTTTCAATAATTCTTGAAATAAGCCTGTGGCCATGCTTGAGTCTGATGCAAAGATGGAACACTGGTAAATAAGAGAAGAAAAAGCATCCCCGGGGCTTCCCTGGAGGCACAGTGATTAAGAATCCGCCTGCCAATGCAGGGGACATGGTTTCGAGCCCTGGTCCAGGAAGATCCCGCATGCTGCGGAGCAGCTAAGCCCGTGCTGTACAACTACTGAGCCTGCGCCCTAGAGCCTGCGAGCCACAACTACTGAGCCCATGTGCCTAGAGCCCGTGCTCTGCAACAAGTGAAGCCACCACAGTGAGAAGACTGTGCACTGCAACGAAGAGTAGGCCCCGCTTGCCACAACTAGAGAAAGCCCGCGCACAGCAATGAAGACCCAACGCAGCCATTCTTTCCTATTTTTCTTCTTTAACTCATCACCACTTGATATACATTTGTTTCCCTGTTAGAATATAAGAAGCATGAAAGAATTTGTTTTGTCCACTGCTATATCCCCAATCCCTAAAGCTCATTGGAGGTGCTCCACAAATATGTTGTGAATGATTGAATGGAGAGAAACCAAAACTGATAACCTGTCAGGCCTGAATTATGCATGTACTCCCCCTTATTCTTCACTTTCTGAAACCTGCACCTTTAGAATCCTACAGGCACCTCATAACCGTATGTTAGAATGGCTGGCTGCCAGTCCTTACTTTGTCTATCTTTCTGTTGTACCTTAGAAAACTACCAACTCTTCTTTTTAAGACTTTTTTGGATTCAGTAATACTCTATCTCTTTTAGTCCTTTTAATTTTTTGAAAACTCATTCCCTTGTCCTATACTGGATTCTTTATGGGATTAATTGTGGGTATGCCCTAATCATAGCCTTTGCTATATGACTCTTCTCATCTCGTATGGAGTCCATAAGAAGCCTGCCCACCCTCTTAGCTTCAACTTTCATAGCTGTACTGATGACTACAAATATTTTCCTTCAGCAATGTTGTAGCTCTAAAATTTCTTTCCTTATAAGAAACAATATGGTGGGAATTTCCATTTGTATTGCCCTTTCCAGTTCTCTCTCCAGACCTGTGTATTTTTATTCACGGAGTCATTACTTTTCTTTGTATTGTTCCTAAAACCAACAATATCTAATTACTCTCCATATTTTATTCATTTTATACAAATAGATCTAACTAAAAATCCCTTGCCCCCAGTCCCCTTATCTTGAGATGTGGTGCCTAGACACTTAACAGCATCTTTACGGCCTTCTTGCTTCACCGCTGTCCTCTGCAATCTTTCTAGAACTATTACGGCACTACTTCAATCATACAACTCCCTCGCTTATTGCGAAGGACTTGTGATATCGATGATTATTAGAGTCTACATTCCTGGCACAGGTTTCAATGCCCATTACAAACAGGGTCCCAACCTCCCTTAACAGTTTTTCTCATAACTGTCTTCCATGAATTTGTCATCTGTAGCCTACCAAGTCAGCTCAATTGTGTTTTCCTATTTACATGTTTACTAATACTCCTCTGTGGAAAAGTTTCCCACTCATTTACATCTATTCAAATCTTACTCATTCTTCAAGAGGCAGTTCAAATATAATTGCCTTCATGACCTCCATTAAAAGTCTCTGGACTAAAAAAAAAAAAAAAAAAAAAAAGTCTCTGGACTAACAGAGCTGGAAATACTCTGCTTTCTGAGTGCCTTAGCATGATTTTATTACTCACTGAAAGTCTGTAATTTACTATTTGGAATGTGCTCCATCCTTTCCTGAGTGTCTGCTTTCTTTCTTCTACTAGATTAAAATTCCTTGAGAGCAGATCCTGTGCACTCCTGACGTGTTTATTTCACTCAGTGCCTTGCACATAGTAGGTACATGTTCAATTAATATAAAATATTTTTATTAAGTTGAAATAAAAAGTCTATTTTCATGTTTAATTTGATGATAGATTATAATTGAGTTATTCACTTAGTATTTAGGCATCAAAAATGAGTTGCATACCTTTACATAGGAAACCAGGACTCCAACCTCTAAGACAATCAATCCAGAGGAAAAAAATTACATAACTTCTTATTCTTTTGTCATATGCATCATCATATGATTCCCATTCCACTTCCTTGCTCTTTGGCAATTTTTAAAAGTCAGATTTCTGAGCAGTTGCTCAAGAAGTTATATCTAGGGCTTTCAATTTTGTAACATTCCAGATGGAACTGAACTATTATTAACTTCTAGGATTTTTAAAATTATTCATATAATTTTTTTCTAAATTAATTGCTTTTCAAATTTCCTGGTATAATTTAGTGACATTTACCATATACAAGGAATATCATCCCCTATAAATCATCTCTGCTGGGGCAAATTTACCCAGTATAAATGGAAGCATCTAGGAGCAAGGCAGATGATCTACAGAAGGTGATGCCTTCAAGTCCTATCCTAATCCCAAGCAGGAACTTAAATAATGACCCAGGCAGAAAAACTGGATTTCATTTATCTTTTCCAGCTGTCAAGGCTGAATTTTCAACATGTTTAGCTCAGTCAAATTCTCCTCCACTAGCATTAGAAATCTAAAAGCTGTAGTTTCCTTCATATAAATAGGAGGTCTCTTGCTATGCACCTTCTCTCATCAAAATATCACCTACAAGGAAAGAAAGGTCATAGAGGGCTTCTGTGGTGGCGCAGTGGTTGACAGTCCGCCTGCCGATGCAGGGGACGCGGGTTCATGCCCCGGTCCGGGAAGATGCCACATGCCGCGGAGCGGCTGGGCCCGTGAGCCGTGGCTGCTGAGCCTGCGCATCCGGAGCCTGTGCTCCGCAACGGGAGAGGCCACAACAGTGAGAGGCCCGCGTACCGCAAAAAAAATAAAAATTAAAATTAAAAAAAATGGTCATAGAATTTTATTTACATGTAACTTTGAGCAAACAAGTGCCTTCTACAAGATGATAGATTATTGATTTTTGGAAGAGGAGTTAATATATTTTACAAAGTTTTAGTGCATATAATATACAGAAAAATTAGAAAATTTTTTAATGTTATTATACAAACATGTTACTCTCTAAATGTAATATGCAAAATTGTACTAATATTCTAGATTGCATATGAAAATTAAACATTTGACAAAAATCTCCAATAATTTCAAGATCCAGTAAACAAGCATTTAATTAGCTCTTACTATTCACCCCTCCATTTACTCCCTGTCTTATGCCCACCTCTCCCTTCGTGTTAGTGGCTGCATTACAAGTTGGCACTGTCACAGGTATTCCTTTGTGTCTGGCAATGGTCTGACTTCACATTCTCTTTTATTTCACTTCAAAACATTTGTTTGTGTTTCTTTCATCCATCAGATGACAGATATCTCAAGAACTGCAACTGCGTCTTATTTGTCTTTGAACTTCAACACCTAGAAATATTAGAATATGGTTAGTGTCAAGTAGAAGACTGCTAAATTGAACCGAGTAAGTTTTAGAGGGAAAGGGAGCAATCCTGTCCCAGAACTTCCCAAGAATCTGTATTCTACAGTTTGCTCCTGACTTCTTAAGCAAATCCTTGATTCAGCAATTCCACTTCTTCTGCCAGCCCCAGATCCTTACTCTGCTTCCGCCATTATCCATTAAGTTAACAGCATCACCGAATGCCATTGTTAATGGCACAGAGAAAGGTTGGGGCTTATCACCTGTTTTCCCTTAAAGGCTCTAATTATCTATATCCACTTTTACCTTAGAATAAAAATAAACCTTCCATTATTACCAAACCTAGGGTATCAAGGTCTTTCCCAGATTTTTCAACAATATTGGCCCATATCAAACATGATATATAGGCACAAAGAAATCCCATGATTTGAAGAAAAAAATGAGATTATTTTATTTAAAATCCATTGTGTACTCTGCTCTGTGCTACACATATCATCTATAATGTGGTGAAACCAGAGCCAATACACCACATAAGAATCTATAATTATGTAAGGAGCTGTAATTATGTTTCAGCAATGGGACTTCAGAATGTAAACAGGCTTTCTACATAAAACTTATACTTTAAAAAGAATATTTCATAATGTTAAAACAGTTAATTCAGCAGGCAGATGCCACAACTCTAAATTTGTATAAATTTAATCACATGGGCTAAAAATAAATGAAGCAAAAGATGGACAGAGACTGTATTAATAGACACATCTACATATGTACTTAGAAATTTTAACATATGTCTCTTAGGCTGATAGAACACACCACATGTACACACACACAAAAACAGAAAAATATGGATTTGAACAGCACAAGTAAAAAAAATCAATAATAAAATCAGTAATAAAATAACTTTAAAAAGTTCAAATATTTGGTAATTAAGTAACATTTCTAAATAACCCAAAATGAAAATTAGAAAATATTTTTAACTTTAATGGTAATGAAAATAAAATACATTAAAAGATTTGGAATATAGATAAAATACTGCTTAGAACAAAATTTAAAATAATAGAAAAATATAACAGAAAAAATCAGCAAAGCCAAAAGTTGGTGTTTTAAAATGACTAATACAATTGATAAACTCCTACTAATACCAATTATGAAAAAGGAGAGAGTACTCGCTGTCAACAATGGAAATAAAAGGGACACAATACAAATCCTATAGATATTTAAAAGATAACAGAAGTTTATTGCAAACAAATTCAGGCCAATAGGTGTGAAAAATATAAAATGTACAAATTTCTCAAAAACACAAATTTTAAAACTAACGTAAGAAAAAATATATTTTTTCAATATATTTGTAATTAGAAATCTTCTCATGAAAATCTCCTTCCAAAAAGATATCAACATGTTTTATCAAATCAAACCCTCCCCCCATACCAAAACATGACATGGATTTTGTAATAGAAAATTACATGCCAAACTCTTCCATGATTGTAGAAGCAAAAATCCTGTCTAAGATTATAGTAAACTGAATCTGTCAGAATGGAAAGCACTGGTGCTGTGAGACACAGTAGCGTTTATTTTATGAATGGAAATTTGGTTTAATATTTGAAAATCAATCAATGCAATTAACTATATTAACAGGAAAAAAAGAAAAATAATATTATCACAACAGATGAAGAAAAAAGTATCTGGCAAAATTCAAAATTGATTCATAAAATTGTTGTTGTTGTTTTGCAGTACAGTAATATAATAGAACTTCCTAATTCTGATAATGGGTATCCTCTTCCCCTCAAAAAAGCAAAAATTATTGCCATAGCCATAGCAGTCACTGCAGGCCTTGGGTGGATTGTTATTATTAATATTATTTTGTAACATCTTTGTTGGAGTATAATTGTTTACATTGTTGTGTTAGTTACTGCTGTATAATGGAGTGAATCAGCTATACGTATACATATATCCCCATATCTCCTCGCTCTTCATCTCCCTCCCACCCTCCCTATCCCACCCGTCTAGGTGGTCACAAAGCACCGAGCTGATCTCCCTGTGCTATGCGGCTGCTTCCCACTAGCGACCTATTTTACGTTTGGTAATGTATGTATGTCCATGCCACTCTCTCACTTCATCCCAGCTTACCCTTCCCGCCCCGCCTGTCCTCAAGTCCATTCTCTAGTAGGTCTGCGTCTTTATTCCTGTCCTGTCTCCAGGTTCATCGGAACCATTTTGTTTTCTTAGATTCCATATATATGTGTTAGCATACGGTACTTGTTTTTCTCTTTCTGACTTACTTCACTCTGTAGGACAGACTCTAGATCCATCCACCTCGCTACAAATAACTCAATTTTGTTTCTTTTTATGGCTGAATAATGTTCCACAGTAATATATATGTGCCACATCTTCTTTATCCATTCATCTGTCGATGGACATTTAGGTTGCTTCCATGTCTTGGCTATTATAAATAGTGCTGCAATGAACGTTGTGGTACCTGACTCTTTTTGAATTATGGTTTTCTCAGGGTATATGCCCAGTAGTGGGCTTGCTGGGTCGTATGGTAGTTCTATTTTTAGTTTTTTAAGGAACCTCCATACTGTTCTCCATAGTGGCTATATCAGTTTACATACCCACCAACAGTGCAAGACTGTTCCCTTTTCTCCACACCCTCTGCAGCATTTATTGTTTGTAGATTTTTTTGATGATAGCTATACTGACTGGAGTGAGGTAATACCTCATTGTAGTTTTGATTTGCATTTCTCTAATGATTAGTGATGTTGAGCATCCTTTCATGTGTTTGTGGGCAATCTGTATATCTTCTTTGGAGAAATGTCTATTTAGGTCTTCTGCCCATTTTTGGATTGGGTTGTTTGTTTTCTTGTTATTGAGCTGCATGAGTTGCTTGTATATTTTGGAGAGTCAGTTGCTTCATTTGCAAATATTTTCTCCCATTCGGAGAGTTGTCTTTTCAGCTTGTTTATGGCTTCCTTTGTTGTGCAAAAGCTTTTAAGTTTAATTAGGTCCCATTTGTTTATTTTTGTTCTTATTTCCATTTCTCTAGGAGGTGGGTCAAAACAGATCTTGCTGTGATTTATGTCATAGAGGGTTCTACCTATGTTTTCCTCTAAGAGTTTGATAGTGTCTGGCCTTACATTTAGGTCTTTAATCCATTTTGAGTTTATTTTTGTGTATGGTGTTAGGGAGTGTTCTAATTTCATTCTTTTAAAAGTAGCTGTCCAGTTATCACAACACCACTTATTGAAGAGGCTGTCTTTTCTCCTTTGTATATTCTTGCCTCCTTTATCAAAGATAAGGTGACCATATGTGTGTGGGTTTATCTCTGGGCTTTCTATCCTGTTCCATTGATCTATATTTCTGTTTTTGTGCCAGTACTGTACTGTCTTGATTACTGTAGCTTTGTAGTATAGTCTGAAGTCAGGGAGCCTGATTCCTCCAGCTCCATTTTTCTTTCTCAAGATTGCTTTGGCTATTCGGGGTCTTTTGTGTTTCCATGCAAATTGTGAAGTTTTTTGTTCTAGTTCTGTGAAAAATGCCAGTGGTAGTGTGACAGGGATTGCATTGAATCTGTAGATTGCTTTGGGTAGTAGAGTCATTTTCACAATGTTGATTCTTCCAATCCAAGAACATGGTACATCCCTCCATCTGATTGTATCATCTTTAATTTCTTTCATGAGTGTCATAGTTTTCTGCATACAGGTCTTTTGTCTCCTTAGGTAGGTTTATTCCTAGGTATTTTATACTTTTTGTTGCAATGGTATATGGGAGTGTTTCCTTAATTTCTGTTTCAGATTTTTCATCATTAGTGTATAGGAATGCAAGAGATTTCTGTGCATTAATTTTTGTATCCTGCTACTTTACCAAATTCATTGATTAGCTCTAGTAGTTTTCTGGTAGCATCTTTAGGATTCTCTATGTATACTATCATGTCATCTGCAAACAGTGACAGCTTTACTTCTTCTTTTCCAATTTGGATTCCTTTTATTTCTTTTTCTTCTCTTATTGCTGTTGCTAAAAATTCCAAAACTATGTTGAATAATAGTGGTGAGTGGATAACCTTATCTTGTTCCTGATATTAGTGGAAATGGTTTCAGTTTGTTACAATTGAGAACGATGTTAGCTGTGGGTTTGTCATATACAACCTTTATTATGTTGAGGTCAGTTCCCTCTATGCCTATTTTCTGGAGGGTTTTTATCATAAATGGGTGTTGAATTTTATTGAAAGCTTTTTGTGCATTTATTGAGATGATCATATGGATTTTATCAGTTAGTTTTTTAATATGGTATATCACACTGACTGATTTAGGTATATTGAAGAATCCTTGCATTCCTGGGATAGACCCCAATTGATCATGGTGTACGATCCTTTTAATATGCTGCTGGATTCTGTTTGCTAGTATTTTGTTGAGGATTTTCGCATCTCGGTTCATCAGTGATATTGGCCAGCAGTTTTCTTTTTTTGTGACATCTTTACCTTGTTTTGGTGTCAGGGTGATGGTGGCCTCGTAGAATGAGTTTGGGAGTGTTCCTCCTCTGCTATATTTTGGAAGAGTTTGGGAAGGATAGGTGTTAGCTCTTCTCTAAATGTTTCATAGAATTTGCCTGTAAAGCCATCTTATCCTGGGCTTTTGTTTGTTGGAAGATTTTAAAGCACAGTTTCAATTTGAGTGCTTGTGGTGGTTCTGTTTATATTTTCTGTTTCTTCCTGGTTCAGTCTTGGAAGGTTGTGCTTTTCTAAGAATTTGTCCATTTCTTGCAGCTGTCCATTTTATTGGCCTGTAGTTGCTCATGATCCTTTGTATTTCTGCAGTGTTAGTTGTTACTTTTCCTTTTTCATTTCTAATTCTGTTGACTTGAGTCTTCCTTTTTCTCTTGATGAGTCTGGCTAATGGTTTATCAATATTTTTTATCTTCTCAAAGAACCAGCTTTTAGTTTTATTGATCTTTACTATCGTTTTCTTCATTTCTTTTTATTTCTGATCTGATCTTTATGAGGTCTTCTGCTAAATTTGGGGGGCTTTTGTTCTTCTTTCTCTAATTGCTCTATGTGTAATGTTAGGTTGTTTATATGAGATTTTTCTTATTTCTTGAGGTAGGACTGTATTGCTATAAATTTCCCTCTTAGAACTGCTTTTGCTGCATCCCATATGTTTTGGGTTGTCATGTTTTCATTGTCATTTTGTTTCTAGGTATCTTTTGATTTCCTCTTTGATTTCTTCAGTGATCTCTTGGTTATTTAGTAGTGTATTGTTTAGCCTCCATGTGTTTGTATTTTTTACAGTTTTTTCCCGGTAATTGATATCTAGTCTCATAGCGTTGTGGCTGGAAAAGATACTTGATACGATTTCAGTTTTCTTAAATTTACCAAGGCTTGATTTGTGACCCAACATATGATCTATCCTGGAGAATATCCCATGAGCACTTGAGAAGAAAGTGTATTATCTTGTTTTTGGATGGAATGTCCTATAAATATCAGTTAGGTTCATCGTGTTTAATGTGTCATTTAAAGCTTGTATTTACTTACTTATTTCATTTTGATTGATCTGTCCATTGGTTAAAGTGGGGTGTTAAAGTCCCCTACTATTATTGTGTTTCTGTCGATTTCCCCTTTTATGGCTATTAGCGTTTGCCTTATGTACTGAGGTGCTCCTATGTTGGGTGCATAAATATTTATAATTGTTATATCTTCCTCTTGGATTGATCCCTTGATCATTATGTAGTGTCCTTCTTTGTCTCTTGTAATAGTCTTTATTTTAAAGTCCATTTTGTCTGAGAATTGCTACTCCAGCTTTCTTTTGATTTCCATTTGCATGGAATATCTTTTTCCATCCCCTCACTTTCAGTCTGTATGTGTCCCTTGGTCTGAAGAGGGTCTCTTGTAGACAGCATATACATGGTCTTGTTTTTGTATCCATTCAGCCAGTCTATGTCTTTTGCTTGGAGCATTTAATCCATCTACATTTAAGGTAGTCATTGATATGTACTTTCTTAATTGTTTTGGTTTTCTTAATTGTTTTGGGTTTGTTATTGTAGGTCTTTTCCTTCTCTTGTGTTTCCTACCTAGAGAAGTTCCTTTAGCATTTGTTGTAAAGCTGGTTTTATGGTTCTGAATTCCCTTAGCTCTTGCTTGTCTTTAAAGGTTTTAACTTTTCCATCAAATCTAAATGAGATCTTTGCTGGGTAATCTTGGTTGTAGGTTTTTTCCTTTCATCACTTGAAATGTGTCCTGCCACTCTCTTCTGGCTTGCAGAGTTTCTGCTGAAAGATCAGCTGTTAACCTTATGGGGATTCCCTTGTGTGTTATTTGTTGCTTTTCCCTTGCTGCTTTAATATTTTTTCTTTGTATTTAATTTTTAATAGTTTGATTAATATGTGTCTTGGCATGTTTCTCCTTGGATTTATCCTGTATGGGACTCGCTGCGTTTCCTGGACTTGATTGACTATTTCCTTTCCCATATTAGGGAAGTTTCAACTATAATCTCTTCAAATATTTTCTCAGTCCCTTTCTTTTTCCCTTCTTCTTCTGGGACACCTATAATTCAAATATTGGTGCATTTAATGTTGTCCCAGAGGTCTCTGAGACTGTCCTCAATTCTTTTCATTCTTTTAACTTTATTCTGCTGCGGTAGTTATTTCCACTATTTTATCTTCCAGGTCACCTGTCTGTTCTTCTGCCTCAGTTATTCTGCTGTTGATTCCTTCTAGAGAATTTTAAATTTCATTTATTGCTGTTCTCCATTGTTTGTTTGCTCTTTAGTTTCTCTAGGTGCTTGTTAAACGTTTCTTGTTATTTTCTCCATTCTGTTTCCAAGATTTTGCATCATCTTCACTATCATTACTCTGAATTCTTTTTCAGATAGACTGCCTGTTTCCTCTTCATTTGTTTGGTCTGGTGGGTTATTATCTTGCTCCTTTTCTGCTACATATTTCTCTGTCTTCTCATTTTGCTTAACTTACTGTGTTTGGGGTCTGCTTTTCACTGGCTGCAAGTTTGTAGTTCCTGTTGTTTTTGGTGTCTGCCCCCAATGGATAAGGTTGGTTCAGTGGGTTTTGTAGGCTCCCTGGTGGAGGGGACTGGTGCCTGTGTTCTGGTGAATGAGGCTGGATCTTGTCTTTCTGGTAGGCAGGACCATGTCCGGTGGTGTGTTTTGGTGTGTCTGTGAACTTAGTATGATTTTAGGCAGCCTGCTAATGGGTGGGGTTCCTGTCTTGCTATTTGTTTGGCATGGGGTGTCTAGCACTGGAGCTTGCTGGTCATTTAGTGGAGGTGGGTCTTAGTGTTGAGATGGATATCTCTGGGAGAACTCTTGTCAATTGATATTACATGAGGCCAGGAGGCCTCTGGTGATCCAATGCCCTGAATTCAGTTCTCCCACTTCAGAGGCTCAGGTCTGACACCTGGTCAGAGCACAAAGACCCTGTCAGCCAAACGGCTCTGTTTTGAAGAACCAGACGTTCACGGACATAATTTATTGGCACTGATAGGTATGAACTGATTTGGCCACAATTCGTAAAGGCACAATTCCCTTCAGACTTTCCTCATGTGCACAAGAGCAAATGCTTTACTCCGAGACATCAGAACAAATGAGCGGATGTTGATGAGTTTGCTGCCTCCAAACTCTGGAACTCCACACTCCAGAGGCCCTCCTTTGGACGTGCTGCCTCTCCCCTTCCGAACAGGTCCTAAGTTTTAGGAATAACCCTTTGAAGAGCTAATTTATTGGGACACCAGCCTCAGGGCAGCCAGGCCAGGGCTCTCAAACTTGTCTGCGGTCTCTCCCATCACCCTGTGGTTTCTTTTTTTAACATCTTTATTGAGGTATAATTGCTTTACAATAGTGTGTTAGTTTCTGCTTTATAACAAAGTGAATCACTTATACATATACATACGTTCCCATATCTCTTCCCTCTTCCATCTTCCTCCCTGCCACCCTCCCTATCCCACCACTCCAGGCGGTCACAAAGCACCGAGCTGATCTCCCTGTGCTATGCGGCTGCTTCCCACTAGCTATCTACCTTATGTTTGGTAGTGTATATATGTCCATGCCTCTCTCGCGCTTTGTCAGACCTCACCCATCCCCCTCCCCATATGCTCAAGTCCGTTCTCTAGTAGGTCTGTGTCTTTATTCCTTTCTTACCCCTAGGTGCTTCATGACTTTTTTTCCCCTTAAATTCCATATATATGTGTTAGCATATGGTATTTGTCTTTCTCTTTCTGACTTACTTCACTCTGTATGACAGACTCTAGGTCTATCCACCTCATTACAAATAGCTCAATTTCGTTTCTTTTTATGGCTGAGTAATATTCCATTGTATATATGTGCCATTTCTTCTCTATCCATTCATCCGACGGTGGCCACTTAGGTTGTTTCCATCTCCGGGCTATTGTAAATAGAACTGCAGTGAACATTTTGCTACATGACCCTTTTTGAATTATGGTTTTCTCAGGGTATATATGCCCAGTAGTGGGATTGCTGTTTCATATGGTAGTTCTATTTGTAGTTTTTTAAGGAACCTGCATACTGTCCTCCGTAGGGGATGTCCCAATTCACATTCCCACCAGCAGTGAAAGAGTGTTCCCTTTTCTCCACACCCTCTCCAGCACTTATTGTTTCTAGTTTTTTGATGATGGCCATTCTGACTGGTGTGAGATGATATCTCATTGTAGTTTTGATTTGCATTTCTCTAATGACTAATGATGTTGAGCATTCTTTCATGTGTTTGTTGGCAGTCTGTATATCTTCTTTAGAGAAATGTCTATTTAGGTCTTCTGCCCATTTTTGGATTGGGTTGTTTGTTTTTTTGTTATTGAGCTGCATGAGCTGCTTGTAAATTTTGGAAATTAAACCTTTGTCAGTTGCTTCATTTGCAAATATCTTCTCCCATTCTGAGGGCTGTCTTTTGGTATTGTTTATGGTTTCCTTTGCTGTGCAAAAAAGTTTGAAGTTTCATTAGGTCCCATTTGTTTATTTTTGTTTTTATTTCCATTTCTCTAGGAGGTGGGTCAAAAAGGATCTTGCTGTGATTTATGTCATAGAGTGTTCTGCCTATGTTTTCCTCTAACAGTTTGATAGTTTCTGGCCTTACATTTAGGTCTTTAATCCATTTTGAGCTTATTTTTGTGTATGGTGTTAGGGAGTGATCTAATGTCATACTTTTACATGTACCTGTCCAGTTTTCCCAGCACCACTTATTGAAGAGGCTGTCCTTTCTCCACTGTACATTCCTGCCTACTTTATCAAAGATAAGGTGACCATATGTGCGTGGGTTTATCTCTGGGCTTTCTATCCTGTTCCATTGATCTAGCTTTCTGTTTTTGTGCCAGTACTATACTGTCTTGATTACTGTGGCTTTGTAGTATAGTCTGAAGTCAGGGAGACTGATTCCTCCAACTCCGTTTTTCATTCTCAAGATTGCTTTGGCTATTCGGGGTCTTTTGTGTTTCCATACAAATAGTGAAATTTTTTGTTCTAGTTCTGTGAAAAATGCCAGTGGTAGTTTGATAGGGATTGCACTGAATCTGTGGATTGCTTTGGGTAGTCATTTTCACAATGTTGATTCTTCCAATCCAAGAACATGGTATATCTTTCCATCTATTTGTATCATCTTTAATTTCTTTCATCAGTGTCTTATAATTTTCTGCATACAGGTCTTTTGTCTCCTTAGGGAGGTTTATTCCTAGATATTTTATTCTTTTTTTGCAGTGGTAAATGGGAGTGTTTCCTTGATTTCACTTTCAGATTTTTAATCATTAGTGTATAGGAATGCCAGAGATTCCTGTGCATTAATTTTGTATCCTGCTACTTTACCAAATTAATACATTAGCTCTAGTAGTTTTCTGGTAGCATCGTTAGGCTTCTCTATGTATAGTATCATGTCATCTGCAAACAGTGACAGCTTTACTTCTTCTTTTCTGATTTGTATTCCTTTTATTTCCTTTTCTTCTCTGATTGCTGTGGCTAAAACTTCCAAAACTATGTTGAATAAGAGTGGTGAGAGTGGGCAACCTTGTCTTGTTCCTGATCTTAGTGGAAATGCTTTCAGTTTTTCACCATTGAGGATGATGTTGGGTGGGTTTGTCATGTATGGCCTTTATTATGTTGAGGAAAGTTCCCTCTATGCCTACTTTCTGCAGGGTTTTTATCATAAATGGGTGTTGAATTTTGTCAAAAGCTTTCTCTGCATCTATTGAGATGATCATATGGTTTTTCTCCTTCAATTTGTTAATAAGGTTTATCACATTGATTGATTTGAGTATATTGAAGAATCCTTGCATTCTTGGAATAAACCCCACTTGATCATGGTGTATGATCCTTTTAATGTGCTGCTGGATTCTGTTTGCTAGTATTTTGTTGAGGATTTTTGCATCTATGTTCATCAGTGATATTTGCCTGTAGTTTTCTTTCTTTGTGACATTCTTGTCTGGTTTTGGTATCAAGGTGATGGTGGCCTCATAGAATGAGTTTGGGAGTGTTCCTCCCTCTGCTATAATTTGGAAGAGTTTGAGAAGGATAGATGTTAGCTCTTCTCTAAATGTTTGATAGAATTCGCCTGTGAAGCCACCTGGTCCTGAGCTTTTGTTTGTTGGAAGATTTTTAATCAGTTTCAATTTCAGTGCTTGTGGTTGGTCTGTTCATATATTCTATTTCTTTCTGATTCAGTCTTGGCAGGTTGTGCACTTCTAAGAATTTGTCCATTTCTTCCAGGTTGTCCACTTTATTGGCATAGAGTTGCTTGTAGTAATCTCTCATGATCTTCTGTATTTCTGCAGTGTCAGTTGTTACTTCTCCTTTTTCATTTCTAATTCTATTGATTTGAGTCTTCTCTCTTTTTTTCTTGATGAGTCTGACTAATGGTTTATCAATTTGGTTTATCTTCTCAAAGAACCAGCTTTTAGTTTTATTGATCTTTGCTATCGTTTCCTTCATTTCTTTTTCATTTATTTCTGATCTAATTTTTATAATTTCTTTCCTTCTGCTAACTTTGGGATTGTTTGTTCTTGTTTCTCGAATTGCTTTAGGTGCAAGGTTAGGTTGTTTATTCGAGATGTTTCCTGTTTCTTAAGGTAGGCTTGTATTGCTATAAACTACCCTCTTAGAACTTCTTTTGCTGCATCCCATAGGTTTTGGGTTGTCGTCTCTCCACTGTCTTTTGTTTCTAGGTATTTTTTTATTTCCTCTTTGATTTCTTCAGTGATCACTTCGTTTTTATGTAGTGTATTGTTTAGCCTCCGTGTGTTTGTATTTTTTACAGATCTTTTCCTGTAATTGATATCTAGTCTCATAGCGTTGTGGTCAGAAAAGATACTTGATACAATTTCAATTTTCTTAAATTTACCAAGGCTTGATTTGTGACTCAAGATATGATCTATCCTGGAGAAGGTTCCATGAGCACTTGAGAAAAATGTGTATTCTGTTGTTTTTGGATGGAATGTCCTATAAATATCAATTAAGTCCATCTTGTTTAATGTATCATTTAAAGCTTGTGTTTCCTTATTTATTTTCATTTTGGATGAGCTGTCCATTGGTAAGAGTGGGGTGTTAAAGTCCCCTATTATGAATGTGTTACTGTCGATTTCCCCTTTTATGGCTGTTAGTATTTGCCTTATGTATTGAGGTGCCCCTATGTTGGGTGCATAAATATTTACAATTGTTATATCTTCTTCTTGGATCGATCCCTTGATCATTACGTAGAGTCCTTTTTTGTCTCTTCTAATACTCTTTATTTTAAAGTCTATTTTGTCTGATATGAGAATTGCTACTCCAGCTTTCTTTTGGTTTCCATTTGCATGGAATATCTTTTTCCATCCCCTTACTTTCAGTCTGTATGTGTCTCTAGGTCTGAAGTGGGTCTCTTGTAGACAGCATATATAAGGGTCTTGTTTTTGTATCCACTCAGTCAATCTGTGTCTTTTGGTGGGAGCATTTAGTCCATTTACATTTAAGGTAATTCTCGATATGTATGTTCCTATTCCCATTTTCTTAATTGTTTTGGTTTTGTTATTGTAGGTCTTTTCCTTCTCTTGTGTTTCTTGCCTAGAGAAGTTCCTTTAGCATTTGTTGTAAAGCTGGTTTGGTGGTGCTGAACTCTCTCAGCTTTTGCTTTTCAGTAAAGGTTTTAATTTCTCCATCAATTCTGAAAGAGATCCTTGCTGGGTAGAGTAATCTTGGTTGCAGGTTTTTCTCCTTCATCACTTTAAATATGTCCTGCCACTCCCTTCTGGCTTGCCTAGTTTCTGCTGAAAGATCAGCTGTTAACCTCATAGGGTTATTTGTTGTTTTTCCCTTGCTGCTTTTAATATGATTTGTTTGTATTTAATTTTTGACAGTTTGATTAATATGTGTCTTGGCATGTTTCTCCTTGGATTTATCCTGTATGGGACTCTCTGTGCTTCCTGGACTTGATTACTATTTCCTTTCCCATATTAGGGAAGTTTTTATCTATAATCTCTTCAAATATTTTCTCAGTCCCTTTCTTTTTCTCTTCTTCTTCTGGAACCCCTGTAATTTGAATGTTGGTGCATTTAATGTTGTCCCAGAGGTCTCTGAGACTGTCCTCAGTTCTTTTCATTCTTTTTTCTTTATTCTGCTCTGCAGTAGTTATTTCCACTATTTATCTTCCAGGCCACTTATCTGTTCTTCTGCCTCAGTTATTCTGCTATTGATCCCATCTAGAGTATTTTTAATTTCATTTATTGGGTTGTTCATTGTTGTTTGTTTCATCTTAATTCTTCTAGGTCCTTGTTAAATGTTTCTTGCACTTTGTCTATTCTATTTCCAAGATTTTGGATCATCTTTACTATCATTATTCTGAATTCTTTTTCAGGCAGACTGCCTATTTCCTCTTCATTTGTTAGGTCTGGTGGGTTTTTATGTTGCTCCTTCATCTGCTGTGTGTTTTTCTGTCTTCTCACTTTGCTTAGCTTACTGTGTTTGGGGGTCTCCTTTTTGCAGGCTATAGGTTCATAGGTCCTGTTGTTTTTGGTGTCTGTCCCCAGTGGCTAAGGTTGGTTCCGTGGGTTGTTGTAGGCTTCCTGGTGGAGGGGACTAGTGCCTGTGTTCTGGTGGATGAGGCTGGATCTTGTTTCTCTGGTGGGCAGGTCCACGTCTGGTGGTGTGTTTTGGGGTGTCTGTGTACTTATTATGATTTTATGCAGCCTCTCTGATAATGGGTGGGGTTGTGTTCCTGTTTTGCTAGTTGTTTGGCATAGGGTGTCCAGCACTGTAGCTTGCTGGTCGTTGAGTGAAGCTGGGTGCTGGCGTTGCGATAGCGATCTCTGGGAGATTTTCACTGTTTGATATTATGTCGAGCTGGGAGGTCTCTTGTTGACCAGTGTCCTGAAGTTGGCTCTCCCACCTCAGAGGCACAGCACTGACTCCTGGCTGCAGCACCAAGAGCCTTTCATCCACACGGCTCAGAAGAAAAGGGAGAAAAAGTAGAAATAATTAGTAGAAGTAGGAAGAAAGAAAGGAGGGAAGAAAAGAAGGAAAGAAAGAAAGGAGGGAGGGAGGGACAGTGGGAGGAAGGATGGAAGGAAGGAAAAAAGAAAGAAAGAAAGAAGATAAAATAAATTAAAGTAAAATAAAATAAAGTAATTAAATTAAAAATACTAAGAAAAAAAATGGATGGATAGGACCTTAGGACAAATGGTGGAAGCAGAGCTATACAGACAAAATCTCATACAGAAGCATACACATACACACTCACAAAAAGAGGAAAAGGGGAAAAATCATAAATCTTGCTCTCAAAGTCCACCTCCTCAATTTGGGATGATCTGTTTAAAGGAGGGAAGGAAGGAAAGAAAGAAAGAAAAAAAGAAGATAAAGTAAAATTAAAAAGTTATTAAAATTAATCATTAAGGAAAAAAAGAAAAAAACGGACGGATAGAACCCTAGGACAAATGGTGAAAGCAAAGCTATACAGACAAAATCTCACACAGAAGCATACACATACACACTCACAAAAAGAGGAAAAGGGGAAAAACCAGAAATCTTGCTCTCAAAGTCCACTTCCTTAATTTGGGATGATTCGTTGTCTATTCATGTATTCCACAGATGCAGGGTACATCAAGTTGATTGTGGAGGTTTAATTCGCTGCTTCCGAGGCTGCTGGGAGAGATTTCCCTTTCTCTTCTTTGTTCTGACAGCTCCCAGGGGCTCAGCTTTCGATTTGGCCCCGCCTCTGTGTGTAGGTTGCCGGAGGGCGTCTGTTTTTCGCTCAAACAGGACGGGGGTTAAAGGAGCTAATGATTCAGGGGCTCTGGCTCACTCAGGCCGGGGGGAGGGAGGGGCACGGAGTGCGGGGTGAGCCTGCAGCGGCAGTGGCTGGCGAGACATTGCACCAGCTGGAGGCTCGCTGTGCATTCTCCCGGGGAAGTTGTCCCTGGATCCCGGGAACCTGGCAGTGGCGGGCTGCACAGGCTCCCCGGAAGAGGGATGTGGATAGTGACCTGTGCTCGCACACAGGCTTCTTGGTGGTGGCAGCAGCAGAAGCTTTAGCATCTCATGCCCGTCTCTGGGGTCTGCGCTTTTAGCCGCGGCTCGTGCCCATCTCTGGAGCTCCTTTAAGCAGCGCTCTTAATCCCCTCTCCTCGCGCACCAGGAAACAGAGTCTCTTGCCTCTTTGGCAGCTCCAGACCTTTTCCCGGACTCCCTCCCAGCTAGCCGTGGTGCACTAACCCCTTCAGGCTGTGTTCACGCTGCTAACCCCAGTCCTCTCCCTGTGCTCCGAAGCCCGAGCCTCAGCTCGCAGCCCCGCCCGCCCCGGCGGGTGAGCAGACAAGCCTCTCGGGCTGGTGAATGCCGGTCGGCCCTGATCCTCTGTGCAGGAATCTCCCCGCTTTGCCCTCCACACCCGTTACTGCGCTCTCCTCCGCGGCTCCAAACTTCCCCGCTCCACCACCTGCAGTCTCCACCCGCGGAGGGGCTTCCTCGTGTGTGGAAACCTTTCCTCCTTCACAGCTCCCTCCCACTGGTGCAGGTCCCGCCCCTATCCTTTTGTCTCTGTTTATTCTTTTTTTTTTTGCCCTACCCAGGTACGTGGGGGTTTCTTGCCTTTTGGGAGGTCTTCTGCCAGCCTTCAGTAGGTGTTCTGTAGGAGTTGTTCCATGCGTAGATGTATTTCTGGTGTATCTGTGGGGAGGAAGGTGATCTCCGCGTCTTACTCTTCCGCCATCTTCCCACCCTGTGTTTTCTACACCCCAGGCCTCCAATTACAGCAGCAAATGCTCCAGACAAACCCCACTTTTGCCATCTGGATTGTTATTATTAAGAAGATGTTCAGTAGAAGACATATTTAGGCTTAGATATTTTGCTAAATAATTTGTATAAAAATTTATAAAGTATCTACAAATAGAGCAAGGATGATATTCTTTTTCCATAAAAACTAGTTATATACAAGTTATAAAATTCTGTATCATTGCATTTTTAAAGATATTTCTTAAGTCTGTTTTCTGAAAAAGTTGTATAAAAGTCTAAAAAGCTTTAAGGTATTTACTTTAGAAAAGAATGAATTATTAACACTCCTTGATTTTACTCTACAAATAATGTGCTTATTTTTCCACATTTCCTATTATTTTAATGGTTTAAAAATAAGCATTACACTGTTTGGTATATTTCCTCTTTTCTGCAACTTGTATTTAATTTCAATTACTTTCATATAAATACTTCTAGTACTTTGAAAGACTACCTAAATTAAACTAACATTTATACCACTTTAAAAACTTATTCATCACTATAATATTGTGTGATATTATATTACAAATCCTTAGAAACTTAAATTTCCCATCCGTTACTGATTCAAGTTTTGCTTAAATAAGGCTACAGACTCACTAAAATAAAGAAATTGAAAACATATTCCATTAGGAACCAATTTTACCCTCAATTGTGTTACCCAAACCCAAATGACTTTTCAGAGCCTCCTACAGAAAGTATATGCCTCCTTGCCACAGTGGTATTGGGTTTGATTTATTCAAATTGTCCCAACATCATTTATTCATTGATCATTTTTTTCATTGAAAGTATTGACTTTATATTATAGTCTTCCACTAAACTATTTTAATAAATTAATAATTACTAATAATTTAATATTTGTTGGGAAAATAAGTGAATGAATCATATACAAAATTCTAACGTATGCTTATGTTTGCAACTGATCTTTTTAGTCTCTTCTATGATTCACTAGCTATGTACTAAATACTTATTTTGACATAAATCCAAAAAAAAAAAATCTTTCTGTTTTCAGAGAGATTATAATTTAGTTCCTCATTACAACTAATACTCCAAGGAAATGTTACAAATTTATATACATTGCTGAGTTTAATCCATGGCAATTTATTTACGAATAAATAAACAAATAACAAATATAGCTACTGCCTTGTTGGGAATAGGTGTTTGCCTTCTTGGAAAACCTGTACACACTTTGGATACCTTATCATTGGCTGGGTTTAAAGTAAAATAATGATCCTCCTTTGAATGTACTATAACAACACAAATGCCAAGAAAAAGACATAGACAGCCGGAGGTGAGAGTATGAAGATGCAATGTGCTTCTTCACTAAAGAATAAAGTGCAGGGTCAAGTACTGATCTTCTCAGAGTGGAATCCTTACCAGGCATCCAACTAAAGGCTGGGCAGAAGTTAGAGAGGAAATCAATATTTCACCACTATTTTTAGAGTGTAAAATTACAGGACACAAAAGGCTCTGACAGAGAGCAAGTGAACGGTGCACAGTGTATGTGTCTGAAATGTCTAAAAATACTCCACTTGACACAGTAGTAGAAGAGGTTACACAGTAGTAGAAGAGGTTATTCAGAGTACCCAGCTTTGATAACTGTTTTTAACTTGTCTTTCCTCAGATTTGAACACAGAGACAAAATGTTATGTCCTGTGTGGATACTATCTACTGAAAATTATGGGCTTGCCTAGATCCATTTTTTAAAAATAATTTTTAATTATCTGTAATGTCTGTTACCTATAAACTAATTAGAAAAATGCAAACTGGTTCAAAGAAAAAGTTGTCCATTATTCAAATAACCAGAAATAATCACAGGTAGTATAATGGGTACATGGATTCATTCAAGTGTGTCACTTCTCAAAACATACTGAGAGTCTCAACTCACTCACTTTACTTATTTCATAAATGGAATTTCAGACTGTGATTTTAATGGCATTATAATATTTTAATACATGGGGGTGCTATAACTTATTTCAGTAATTCCCAACAATTCCATGGAATTTTGAGAAGATATCCATTGTGGTACTTTTATAAGCCACGCTGTGATGAATGTCCTTGTGGTAACTTTTTAAAGTTTATTGTATTATATTCTTAAGTTCTAATCAAAATGAAATGCTGGGAGTAAAAATCCTGATATCTAAGGTCAAATTATTATCAGAGAAGTTAAAACAATGTTTTCCCATCTGCACTGGGAATTACCATTGTATTATTAATTTGCATATTTTACTACCTAGGCTGAAAATGTGTATGTTGCTGTTCGTGCTTTTGTAAATTGCAAGAAAGTTTTATTCACTGTCTTGAAAAAGCTAGTTCCTAAATAAAATTTGTTTTCTTTACTAGGTCAGCTAAAGGTTTAAGACATAGTAGTATCAATGTATTGTTATCTTGGCAGCCTGTAAGCATGGTGAGAGTGAAGTAATTGACCAGCCATAAATTGAGGATAAAACTATTATTTAATTTCTTCCCATGAACAAAGGATCTTACCATTTCAAATATAAAACTTGAAAATGAGTCCTACTCTCTTTCTTTTTTAACACAATACACAGTAAATTAATGAAAAGAAAAAGTCTTTCATCTTGAAAAGATAATCACTTAAGAAATGAAAATGTCACAGGGGATTAGGGAAGATGGCGGAAGAGTAAGTCACGGAGATCACCTTCCTCCCCACAGATATACATCTACACGTGGAACAACTCCTACACAACACCTACTGAACGCTGACAGAAGACCTCAGACCTCCCAAAAGGCAAGAAACTCCCCACGTACCTGGGTAGGACAAAAGAAAAAAGAATAAACAGAGACAAAAGGATAGGGACCTGCACCAGTGGGAGGGAGCCATGAAGACGGAAAGGTTTCCACACTCTAGAAGCCCCTTTGCAGGCAGAGACTGCAGGTGGCGGAGGAGAGCACAGCAACAGGGATGCGGAGGGCAAAGCGGAGAGATTCCCGCACAGAGGATCGGTGCCGACCAGCACTCACCAGCCTGAGAGGCTGCTCTGCTCATTCGCCTGGGCGGGCGGGGCTGGGAGCTGAGGCTTGGGCTTCGGTCCAGCAGAGGGAGAGGACCGGGGTTGGTGGTACGAACACAGCCTGCAGGGGATTAGTGCACCAACGCTGGCCAGGAGGGAGTCCGGGAAAGAGTCTGGACCTGCCGAAGAGGCAACAGACATTTTCTTCCCTCTTCGTTTCCTGGTGCATGAGGAGAGGGGATTAAGAGCGCTGCTTAAAGGAGCTCCAGAGATGGGCACGAGCCGCGGCTAAAACCGCGGACCCCAGAGACAGGCATGAGACGCTAAGGCTGCTGCTGCCGCCGCCAAGAAGCCTGTGTGTGAGCACAGGTCACTGTCCACACCTCCCTTCCGGGGAGCCTATGCAGCCCGCCACTGCCAGGGTCCCGTGATCCAGGGACAACTCCCCCAGCAGAATGCACGGTGCACCTCATGCTGGTGCAATGTCACGCCGGCCTCTGCCGCCGCAGGCTCACCCCGCACTCTGTGCCGCTCCCTACCCCCGGCCTGAGTGAGCCAGAGCCCTCGAATCAGCGCCTCCTTTAACCCCCGTCCAGTCTGAGTGAAGAACAGACGCCCTCCGGCGACCTACATGCAGAGGCTTGGCCAAGTCCAAAGCTGAGTCCCTGGGAGCTGTGTGAACAAAGAAGAGAAAGGGAAATCTCTCCCAGCAGCCTCAGAAGCAGAGGATTAAAGCTCCACAATTAACTTGATGTACCCTGCATCTGTGGAATACATGAATAGACAACGAATCATCCCAAATTGAGGAGCCATGTGTATGAAAGGCTCTTGGTGCTGCAGCCAGGAGTCAGTGCTGTGCTTCTGAGGTGGGAGAGCCAACTTCAGGACACTGGTCCACAAGAGACCTCCCAGCTCCACGTAATATCAAACGGCAAAAATCTCCCAGAGATCTCCATCTCAACACCAGCACCCGGCTTCACTCAACAACCAGCAATCTACAGTGCTGGACACCCTATGCCAAACAACTAACAAGACAGGAAAACAACCCCACCCATTAGCAGAGAGGCTGCATAAAATCATAATAAGTACACAGACACCCCAAAACACACCACCAGACGTGGACCTGCCCACCAGAGAAACAAGATCCAGCCTCATCCACCAGAACACAGGCACTAGTCCCCTCCACCAGGAAGCCTACACAACCCACTGAACCAACCTTAGCCACTGGGGACAGACACCAAAAACAACAGGAACTACAAACCTGCAGCCTGCAAAGAGGAGACCCCGAACACAGTAAGATAAGCAAAATGAGAAGACAGAAAAACACACAGCAGATGAAGGAGCAAGATAAAAACCCACCAGACCTAACAAATGAGGAGGAAAAAGGCAGTCTACCTGAATAAGAATTCAGAATAATGATAGTAAAGATGATCCAAAATCTTGGAAATAGAATAGACAAAATGCAAGAAACATTTAACAAGGACCTAGAAGAACTAAAGATGAAACGAACAATGATGAAGAAAACAATAAATGAAATTAAAAACACTCTAGATGGGATCAATAGCAGAATAACTGAAGCAGAAGAATGGATAAGTGATCTGAAAGATAAAATAGTGGAAATAACTACTGCAGAGCAGAATAAAGAAAAAAGAATGAAAAGAAGTGAGGACAGTCTCAGAGACCTCTGGGACAACATTAAATGCACCAACATTCGAATTATAGGCGTTTCAGAAGAAGAAGAGAAAAAGAAAGGGACTGAGAAAATATTTGAAGAGATTATAGTTGAAAACTTCCCTAATATGGGAAAGGAAATAGTTAATCAAGTCCAGAAAGCACAGAGTCCCATACAGGATAAATCCAAGGAGAAATACGCCAAGACACATATAAATCAAACTGTCAAAAATTAAATACAAAGAAAACATATTAAAAGCAGCAAGGGAAAAACAAATAACACACAAGGGAATCCCCATAACGTTAACCTCTGATCATTCAGCAGAAACTCTGCAAGCCAGAAGGGAGTGGCAGGACATATTTAAAGTGATGAAGGAGAAAAACCTGCAACCAAGATTACTCTACCCAGCAAGGATCTCTTTCAGAATTGATGGAGAAATTAAAACCTTTACAGAAAAGCAAAAGCTGAGAGAGTTCAGCACCACCAAACCAGCTTTACAACAAATGCTAAAGGAACTTCTCTAGGCAAGAAAAGGAAAAGACCTACAATAACGAAACCAAAACAATTAAGAAAATGGGAATAGAAACATACATATCGATAATTACCTTAAATGTAAATGGACTAAATGCTCCCACCAAAAGACACAGATTGGCTGAATGGATACAAAAACAAGACCCTTATATATGCTGTCTACAAGAGACCCACTTCAGACCTAGAGACACATACAGACTGAAAGTAGGGGATGGAAAAAGATATTCCATGCAAATGGAAACCAAAAGAAAGCTGGAGTAGCAATTCTCATATCAGACAAAATAGACTTTAAAGAGTATTAGAAGAGACAAAGAAGGACACTACGTAATGATCAAGGGATCGATCCAAGAAGAAGATATAACAATTGTAAATATTTATGCACCCAACATAGGAGCACCTCAATACATAAGGCAAATACTAACAGCCATAAAAGGGGAAATTGACAGTAACACATTCATAATAGGGGACTTTAACACCCCACTTTCACCAATGGACAGCTCATCCAAAATGAAAATAAATAAGGAAACACAAGCTTTAAATGACACATTAAACAAGATGGACTTAATTGATATTTATAGGACACTCCATCCAAAAACAACAGAATACACATTTTTCTCAAGTGCTCATGGAACATGCTCCAGAATAGATCATATTTTGGGTCATAAATCAAGCCTTGGTAAATTTAAGAAAATTGAAATTGTATCAAGTATCTTTTCTGACCACAACGCTATGAGACTAGATATCAATTACAGGAAAAGATCTGTAAAAAATACAAACACACGGAGGCTAAACAATACACTACTTAATAATGAAGTGATCACTGAAGAAATCAAAGAGGAAATAAAAATATACCTAGAAACAAATCACAATGGAGACATAATGACCCAAAACCTATGGGATGCAGCAAAAGCAGTTCTAAGGGGGAAGTTTATAGCAATACAAGCCCACCTTAAGAAACAGGAAACATCTCGAATAAACAACCTAACCTTGCACCTCAAGCAATTAAAGAAAGAAGAACAAAAAAACCCCAAAGCTAGCAGAAGGAAAGAAATCATAAAAATCAGATCAGAAATAAATGAAAAAGAAATGAAGGAAACGATAGCAAAGATCAATAAAACTAAAAGCTGGTTCTTTGAGAAGATAAACAAAATAGATAAACCACTAGCCAGACTCATCAAGAAAAAAAGGGAGAAGACTCAAATCAACAGAATTAGAAATGAAAAAGGAGAAGTAACAACTGACACTGCAGAAATACAAAAGATCATGAGAGATTACTACAAGCAGCTCTATGCCAATAAAGTGGACAACCTGGAAGAAATGGACAAATTCTTAGAAATGCACAACCTGCCAAGACTGAATCAGGAAGAAATAGAATATATGAACAGACCAACCACAAGCACTGAAATTGAAACTGATTAAAAATCTTCCAACAAACAAAAGCTCAGGACCAGGTGGCTTCACAGGCGAATTCTATCAAACATTTAGAGAAGAGCTAACACCTATCCTTCTCAAACTCTTCCAAAATATAGCAGAGGGAGGAATACTCCCAAACTCATTCTATGAGGCCACCATCACCTTGATACCAAAACCAGACGAGAATGTCACAAAGAAAGAAAACTACAGGCAAATATCACTGATGAACATAGATGCAAAAATCCTCAACAAAATACTAGCAAACAGAATCCAACAGCACATTAAAAGGATCATACACCATGATCAAGTGGGGTTTATTCCAAGAATGCAAGGATTCTTCAATATACGCAAATCTATCAATGGGATACACCATATTAACAAATTGAAGGAGAAAAACCATATGATCATCTCAATAGATGCAGAGAAAGCTTTTGACAAAATTCAACACCCATTTATGATAAAAACCCTCCAGAAAATAGGCATAGAGAGAACTTTCCTCAACATAATAAAGGCCATACATGACAAACCCACAGCCAACATCATCCTCAATGGTGAAAAACTGAAAGCATTTCCACTAAGATCAGGAACAAGACAAGGTTGCCCACTCTCACCACTCTTATTCAACATAGTTTTGGAAGTTTTAGCCACAGCAATCAGAGAAGAGGAGGAAATAAAAGGAATCCGTATCGGAAAAGAAGTAAAGCTGTCACTGTTTGCAGATGACATGATACTATACACAGAGAATCCTAAAGATGCTACCAGAAAACTACTAGAGCTAATCAATGAATTTGATAAAGTTGAGGATACAAAATTAATGCACAGAAATCTCTGGCATTCCTATACACTAATGATGAAAAATCTGAAAGTGAAATCAAGAAAACACTCCCATTTACCACTGCAACAAAAAGAATAAAATATCTAGGAATAAACCTCCCTAAGGAGACAAAAGACCTGTATGCAGAAAATTATAAGACACTGATGAAAGAAATTAAAGATGATACAAATAGATGGAGAGATATACCATGTTCTTGGAATGGAAGAATCAACATTGTGAAAATGACTCTACTACCCAAAGCAATCTACAGATTCCATGCAATCCCTATCAAACTACTACTGGCATTTTTCACAGAACTAGAACAAAAAATTTCACATTTTGTATGGAAACACAAAAGACCCCGAATAGCCAAAGCAATCTTGAGAATGAAAAACGGAGTTGGAGGAATCAGGCTCCCTGACTTCACACTATACTACCAAGCTACAGTAATCAAGACAGTGTGGTACTGGCACAAAAACAAAAAGATAGATCAATGGAACAGGATAGAAAGCCCAGAGATAAACCCACGCACATATGGTCACCTTATCTTTGATAAAGGAGGCAGGAATGTACAGTGGAGAAAGGACAGCCTCTTCAATAAGTAGTGTTGGGAAAACTGGACAGCTACATGTAAAAGTATGACATTAGATCACTCCCTAACACCGTACACAAAAATAAGCTCAAAATGGATTAAAGTCCTAAACGTAAGGCCAGAAACTATCAAACTCTTAGAAGAAAACATAGGCAGAACACTCTATGACATAAATCACAGCAAGATCCTTTCTGACCCACCTCCTAGAGAAATGGAAATAAAAACAAAAATAAACAAATGGGACCTAATGAAACTTCAAAGCTTTTGCACAGCAAAGGAAACCATAAACAAGACCAAAAGACAACCCTCAGAATGGGAGAAAATATTTGCAAATGAAGCAACTGACAAAGGATTAATCTCCAAAATTTATAAGCAGCTCATACAGCTCAATAACAAAAAAACAAACAACCCAATCCAAAAATGGGCGGAAGACCAAAATAGACATTTCTCTAAAGAAGATATACAGATTGCCAACACACACATGAAAGGATGCTCAACATCACTAATCATTAGAGAAATGCAAATCAAAACTACAATGAGATATCATCTCACACCAGTCAGAATGGCCATCATCAAAAAATCTGGAAAGAATAAATGCTGGAGAGGGTTTGGAGAAAAGGGAACCCTCTTACACTGCTGGTGGGAATGTGAATTGATACAGCCACTATGGAGAACAGTATGGAGGTTCCTTAAAAAACTGCAAATAGAACTATCATATGACCCAGCAATCCCACTACTGGTCATATACCCTGAGAAAGCCATAATTCAAAAAGTCATGTACCAAAATGTTCATTGCAGCTCTATTTACAATAGCCAGGAGATGGAAGCAACCTAAGTTTCCATCATCAGATGAATGGAAAGAAGATGTGGCACATATATACAATGGAATATTACTCAGCCATAAAAATAAACGAAATTGAGCTATTTGTAATGAGGTGGATAGACCTAGAGTCTGTCATACAGTGTGAAGTCAGTCAGAAAGAGAAAGACAAATACCGTATGCTAACACATATATATGGAATTTAAGAAAAAAAAATGTCATGAAGCACCTTGGGGTAAGATAGGAATAAAGACACAGACCTACTAGAGAATGGACTTGAGGATATGGGGAGGGGGAAGGGTAAGCTGTGACAAAGCAAGAGAGAGGCATGGACATATATACATTACCAAACGTAAGGTAGATAGCTAGTGGGAAGCAGCCGCATAGCACAGGGAGATCAGCTCGGTGCTTTGTGACCACCTGGAGGGGTGGGATAGGTAGGGTGGGAGGGAGGGAAACACAAGAGGGAAGAAATATGGGAACATATGTATATGTATAACTGATTCACTTTGTTATAAAGCAGAAACCAACACACCATTGTAAAGCAATTATAGTCCAATAAAGATGAAAAAAAGCTAGATAATATTTATTGTTTATCTTTAATCTCACTGATGTAGCCCACGTGCTTAAAAAGTATTGTGCACTTAGTAGGTGCTCAATAAATGTTTAATAAATGAATGGATATATAAAGCATGTTTTAATACTTCCTGGCACTTGTTTTCAATAAATAAATGATAAACAAAATTTTAATAAAAGAAATGAAAATGTCATAAGAAAAGAAAATGGAAATTCTAACCTAAATTCCAATAAATGTCTTCTCTGGTTGATTCAGTGTCATTCACTAAATAATGTGAGTATATCAGAGTCATAACAATTGCCAAGAGTCTGCAGTCATCCTTGCCTTGTGTCATAGGATGAAAATGAAAGAACTTAGAAATATGTATTATGTACAAGACTGTAGGCACTACTTCAGAGTCTGACCTAAATAAACATTAGAAGAATATATATGATTAAGACAGTTAAAATGTGTGCTTTTCTAGAATAATATGTATACTTAACACATAGCCAACAAATATAAAAAGGCACAATAAATAATTTCAAGTACAGTGGATAATTTGGTGGGAAACAATGAATAGTAGTTTCTTCTATCTGGCAAATATTTGATCCTATTGCATTTGAGGAAATAGAAACATCCCCAAATCCTACCTGTAGTCTTCTCCGTAAATTGTAATATATTTCTTAACTACCATGAGACACGTGGCTACTCAGAAAGTACCTTAGTTCTGTAAGTAAAGGCCTACTTGATTAGTTTTACGCTGGCATTTCCCCATCTCCTATAGAGATAAGCATTGTTCTTTGTAGGTCTTATGCCGGATCTCCACAGTTCTGAGCAATCAACTGATACCCCAGGAAAATTCGGTTCTATACTTTGCTTCAAGGAGGTAGTGCTCCTGTATGGAGGCGTAGAAAACAATAGTTTTTTGTTTTATGATTCAAGAGTCCACCTGATGTAAAAGCCCACCTGAAATGGGTTTGCTATGAGTTACTGCATGATAAAGCAAATTACACTGTAACAGCGTGTATAGAGCTTGTATCTCTGAAAGCCAGGGGAAAGGTAACCACTGCCCAGCAAACACGGAAGCCCACAAGGCTAAGGGAATGGGTAGGTCCATATCTCAAGTCACAATTGTTCTGGGTTGTGAGAAAAGTTGTTAAGAAAAACTTGTTGTCCTCATTTCTCTACTTGATGTCTTACACCTATTTATCCTACACCCTAAATTGATTGAAAATATGATCACTTTCTTGCATAATTATGGATATTACGTAGGGATTGGCTCCATGTGACTTGGAAATTTCCAGCAGCCCCACTTTTTGTGCCTAAAATACCAAATAAAATCCATAGACCTGTGTGGTTTTTTTCCTCAGCTTAGTGAGAGCCAATTTTCCTTGAAATAACTCATGAAATGATAGTCTAGGAACAAAGAGGAAATGATAACAGGGGAAGATGTACAACAATTTGCCACTCCCTTCCTAGTACCCAATTGCTATGCTCACAGAGGTTAGCAAACTACTACAAAGACAGGAAAACTGTGACACAGGCAAGTATAGCCTCTTCCTTTCTCTAGAGAGGAAAATGACAGTCTCATTGACCTTGGCTCACCTGTTAGCACATCTCGGACTTACATCAGCATACCAAAGGTGCAAAGATCCAGAAATTACACTAGTTCTCTATTTCTCAGAATAGAAAAAAAAAAAAACAACAACACACAGGGTTTAGAAAATGCAAGCAGTAGAGCAGGAAACAATGTGCTGTGTCTGTTACTCCCCAAAGGCCTGAATCTGTCTCAGAAATAAAGCTGCTGAGGTTGAGAGTTCTGTCCCTTCATTTTTAAAAGATAGATATAAAGGAGTTGTTTTTCACTCTTATCCTTTTATTTTTAGCATCATAGTCCAAACTGGGACTTGCTTTTCTGACTCACAGCAAGTTAGGGACCTCTTTTCTTGTTAGTCCATCTCATTGCCACATGAATGTTCTTCATATTCATAAAAGGAAATGAGTGAAAGTATTTTTCTTGTCTGTTAGAAATGAGTCATGACCTTATACACTGAAGTATGAAATATACAAAGTAAATTGCACTATGGTAGTGATTTGGCAGAATTGACTTTGTTATTCTTCTTTTCCTGCATAAGTGACCATAAAGAGCTTTTCTGCCATAGTGACTCTTTCTCATAAATCTTAGCTATGGGAGGTGTTCCATAATGTTTTTAAATGAACTCACAGATGTGGATGACAGTCATATCCCAACATGATATTTCCATAGAAGTATATTTCAGACAATGTTATGATATGAAGACAATAAGAAGATATTAGTCACAGTTTAGGGAACCCTTAATGGATATTGAGGAAAGATGTTGTGAACATATTAAATTTTCCTCAGAAGATGCAATTTGTAGTAATTCTGTGAAAAGCATTAATGATTAAAACGGTATTGTCAGAGGCTGCTGATTAGAAAATGATTTCCTCTTCTTCCTGGGCCGACATTCTTTAGGCACTCATTGAAGTTAGATATGGCCTCGTGACTGACTTCTATTCAGTAGGATGTGAGTGGAAATGCAGTGTGCTGCCTCTCAAACTGCCCATCGAAACCTCATGTGTGTGACGCTCCATACTCTTCCTCCATTTATTGCTCCTGAGAAGAGCAGACTCTCAAGACAGAAGGAACTGAGACATGAGTAATGACAATGGATAGAATCACTATTTAAGATTTCATGTGAGCAATAAATAAACTTCTATTGTTTGGGAATAATAAAAAAGACCTATAGAATATTATGTTTAGTGAAATAAGTCAGATGGAGAAAGACAAATACTATATGATACCACTTACATGTGGAATCTGAAAAATAACACAAACAAATGTATATAGCTAAACAGACTCACAGATATAGAAAACAGACTGGTGTTTGGAAGAGAGGAGAGGGAATGGGGGCAAGTTAGGGGTACAGGATTAAGAGATACAAACCACTATATATAAAAATAGATAA
Source organism: Delphinus delphis (assembly GCF_949987515.2). Classification (NCBI taxonomy): domain Eukaryota; kingdom Metazoa; phylum Chordata; class Mammalia; order Artiodactyla; family Delphinidae; genus Delphinus; species Delphinus delphis. The sequence continues at coordinate 60,163,238 of NC_082700.1, forward strand.
GCAACAAGGATATATTGTACAGCACAGGGAATTACATATATTACATTTAATAGAGTATAATCTGTAAAAATACTAAATTACTATGCTGTACCCCTGAAACTAATATAATATTGTAAATCAACTATACTTCAATTAAAAATAAATAATTAAATTTAAAAAGAAGTTTCAGATCTGATATGATGGACTAAGCTTCTACCAGAACATCCTTCCCATAGATAAAAAACTATAAACTTCTGACAAAATGCAACAAACCACTGTCTAAAGACCCTGGAGAGTGAACAAAACAGGCAAATTCTGTAGGGGAGTCAACTACTGAATCAGCAAACAACATGAGACAACATGCTGTAACTTGACACTGTATTATAGCTGATGCTATTCATGGTAGCTAAAATTCTCATGGAAAATCCCCATCTTTCTAGCCTGAAAATAACAGATTACAGAATTCTGGAAAGTGAGAGGGGAATCTTGGAAGAAAGGGAGACTGAGATGGGGAGCTACAAATTCTGTGTAAACGTCTGTGGCTGACCCTTGAATTATGCATGCACGTGGCAGATTCAAAACAGTCCGGGTAAGAATAAAATAACTGAGCTGAGAATTGAACTACAACCCAAGAGATTGTTTTTGTCTATGAAGTTAATTGTCTGTGAAACAAGAAATTAACACTCTTTGGAAGACTAACAGAATACAAAGCCTCCAAAACATAACATTCATGTTCAGGGTACAATCTAAACTTCTTCAGCATAGAAAAGAGAGAAGAAAATGTGACCCACCTAGAGAGGAAAGAACGATGGAAGAACAGCAAGATTATGTTAAAAATAATAATGAATGTAAAACAGGTTAATGCCATCTACTAACCTCAGTAATTAATATTAGCTTAATGAATACCCATTATACCTATTCATAAAGACTAAAAATTTCTTTTGTAGACAGACAAATGAGATGGATTCATCAAAAAGATTTCTTATAAACTAAGCTCAAAAATTAGAAACAAAGAAAGCAATCAACAAAATGAAAACGCAACCTTTGGATTAGGAGAAAATATTTGCAAACCATGTATCTGATAAGGGATTCATTTCCAAAATATATAAGGAACTCCTACAATTCAATAGTTTAAAAATTAATTAACCATATCACAAAATGGGCAAAGGACTTGAATACAGTCTCCTAAAAGAAGACATACAAATGACTAACAGGTACATGAAAAGATGCTCAACATCACTAATCAGCAGGACAATGCAAATCAGTGAGCTATCATCTCACTCCTATTAGAATGGCTATCGTCAATAATACAAGAGCTAACAAGTGTTGGCTAAATGTGCAGAAGAAGGAACTTTTGTGCACTATTGATGGGAATGTAAGTTGGTGCAGCCATTATGGAAAACAGTATGAAGTGTCCTCAAAAGGTTAAAAAGAGAACTTACCATATGATACAGCAATCCCATTCCTGGGTATACATCCAAAAGAATTGAAATTAGGATCCCATAGAGATATCTACAATCCCTTGTTCACTGCAGCATTATTCACAATAGCCAAGATACGGGAACAACCCAAATGTCCACTGACACATGAATGGATAAAGGAAATGTGGTCTATACATATAATGGAATATTATTCAGCCTTAAAAAAAGAAAATCCTACCATCTGTGACAACATGAATGGACCTGGAAGACATTATGCTAAGTAAAATAAATCTATCACAGAAGGATAAAAACTACATGATTCTACTTATATGAGGTATATAAATAGTCCATTCATGGAAACCGAGAATATAATGGTGATAGCCAGGGGATAGAGGGTGAGGGAAATGGAGAATTGTTCTAAAAACCTCTTGTACTAAGCTCAAAAAATGACAAAAGCTCACTTCCAACATGCCTGAAACAAATAAATAAAGGAGACCAAAAACGAGACTGACAATATAATTTTTTATGCAAGAAGAGATGGATTATATCATATTAAAACTATCACTTGTTGAAGGTCTAATATATTCCAATCACTGTTAAGTGGTTTGGGCAGGCAATAGAATATTATAACTTAAAAAAATTCAGTCAGTGACTGTGTCTATAAGATTTACTAATTTTATTACTATCTCATATGTATAATAGCATGAAAAAAACACAATGTCTTTTAGGGTTCAATGGAGGAAAATAGAAATTCCTCTAAGTATTTCCATATTGAAAGAGATTGGTTATGAGGAATTTGATGCTTACAAACTTATTAGAAGTGTTAGATGAACAAAATTCATAGGGTTGCTGTTAGATTTCAACTCATGCCACTGCAGTTGTGAAAGATTATAAAACTGCTGCTGTTACCCAGAGGTGAGAAAACCTCCTGACATAACTGCCAACTTCCCAACTGCCCACAGCCCTAAATCTGGGAACCAGGTAGTGCAACACTGAGTTCAGCTCCTGTCAAATTTGTCTGTGGAAGTCTACATATCAGCTACCACCACTGAAGGAGGAAAAACCACTCCTGCATCCCTTCACCTTTCCAGTCTTACATAAGTAAATCTCAATGGCCAAACCTAAACCATACCCAAGACCTGGCAGCAAGAGAGTCAGAGTCTGGGGAATATAGTTTCAAGACTTCTAGCCCCCATAAAAAAGATGAAAATGCAGAATGATTGAGAAAGGATCGAGAATTCAGTCCACAGACAAAACCTAGCACTAAAACTAATTCACAGGACTACTGTAAACACAAAATGGGATGAAACATAGGACAAGGCCATCAAAAATACTAGCTCTCTTTCCCTTCTCATAACTACAAATATCTGGGTTCCCAGATGAATCTTACAGTCTAGCCTTAAAATCTGGTTTTATCTACAGAATTCATGGGACGATGTTCCTAGTTCATAGGAGAAAAAGTTCTTGTGAGGAACCTGGAAGGAGGACCAAGTTCTTCTGAAAAACCTGGAAGGTGAGGAAGGAATAAGACTATATGAACTTTATCCCCCAGATAGGAAGCAGATTTGATTCACTGGGCTAAGAACTGAAATGAAAAGGACAGTTTTGGGAAATGGGCAACATTCAAGGAGCAAGTACTTGGCAAAGCTTTGGGACCTTTGGACAACTTTATTCTCATTATTTGGGGAAAGAGTTATTTTCTGTATTGCTACTGAGATTGACCCTAACACAATAAAAATAAAGGAATGTACAGCATTTGGCAGCTCAAAGGTTCTACATCTTGGGTAGCATCAGGAGGCAGGGAACCTGGAGCCTCATGGAACATCCTTGTAAAAAGCAGAGCCACTGCAGGATGCTTTGTAGCAAAAGCACTGCAAGATGAGGCAGGAAATATCAACAAGTTATTTGACGTGATAGAGGAACATAAAGTGCTGGTCACGGGTACATGAAAACCCCCAGAGACATTCATAAGGAAATTTTAGGGGAGGAGAGCAGCCAAGATCCTACTTTTGTTCAGATGGCAGGTAATGAGACAGCAATATAAAGACATTCGTTTTAACATGATTATTCTCCATGAGTCATATAAACTCAAGATCTTTGGAGATCTGGACTACACCCGTAAGGACTTGGCTCAATTTCTGTCTTTTCTCTTACCTGATATTGAGCACATATACTTCTGTACACAATTGGGACCAAGTCCTTGTGGTATGACCTAGAGTTACAGCATTAAACCTTTCTTAAACTCTTGCTGGAGAATTAGACAAATTTCTTTAGCTTCTGAGGAGAAAATATCCTTTCCCAGTGAGCTTAGGAAGAAAGCCCAAAAGAAGGTGCAGTAAAATAATAATTTCCATTTAAATATGTGAAAGAAGAAATAGACGTAAAGTTCTGGAGGGGAGGCAAAGGCTACGACCACTAATAAGCAGTATTTCCTCTGTGTCCCCTATTCTTCTGGAAGGGCTTTGTTGTTCTGATTTAAAGTCAAGCCAATAGTTAGTGTGAGTAGTAATTCTCCTATTCAGTTTTACTGTCTTTGAGGTAGTTACTCTTATAACCCGCATTTTACAAGTGAGGAAATGGTCTCAGAAAGGTTAAGTAGCTTGTCCAAGTACTCTATGCATGTTACAAATTACATTCTTCCCAGAAGCACTGAACTGAATATATAAGCTCTTCTGACTCCTAAATTATAGGAAAATGTACTTAATATCAGATACGATTCCTTTCTAGAAAATGTATCTAGGTATTAAATGCAGAGGATTTTAATCTGCATTGCTTTATTATTACCATTATATTATAATTATTATCAGATAATAATCATAATCTATCAAGTTGATATATGTAGAAGGTGAAATTACTTCATAACTCTAATCCTGAAGCAAAAACCATTCAACAAATTGATATATATCCTTCTGGGTAAATGTATATGTTTTAATTTACAAATACTACGTCTATATAGCTATGCCATTTCCCCCCTTAACCAACCTCCTTATGAGTTGAATTGTTTCTAGTTTTTTGCTCTTTCAAATGATGCTGCAATTGATTTTGAAACTTCCTCTAAGGAATCAATTTATATATGAAATACTTATTGCATCTTCAATTACTGTGTATTCGTAAAAGGGCATATCTCTTCCCTAAACTCCAGGAATAAGAGTAAAATATTGGTTATTTAGCAACTAGGAGTTTTCCTGCAAATAACCAATAAGTAGACCCACAAATTACTACTTGCCTTAATGACTGAAATAAGGCAAAAATCTCTGGATGACCTACAGAAAAAGGAAAAATTGGAGAGTGAAAGTACTGAAAAAAGCACTTGTGTGATTGATTTCTATGTCTCTAATGGACAAAAATTCTTTAATTAAATTTGTTATAAATGGACTTAAATTATTGTTTCTACTGAAATTCAACTTCTCTAGTTATATGAATAATTTTATAAAGGTTCCAATGATGCAGCAACGTCATGGTCAGTTCCCCCCATCTGGCAATTAAGTTTAACACGTTTCCTAGAATTAAATTCTTATAACAATTGCAGAGGTAGAAGAAAAGATGAGATCCAGTAAAACAGATTGACTAGGTGAAAACATTTTCTAGAATAGACTAATAATAATAAAGTAATATTATATATTCCCAAAGAGTTTTTCTATATCAATTTTTCTATCACACCTAACAGATTATGAAAGTTTCTGTCTTCTTTGGGAGAATCACTTTCAGGGTCTATGTATACCTACAAGATATACAAATCTCAAAAACCACATGACCAAAGGTACACTGGAGCTAATCTAACTACTCTGTGAATTGTCAGAGTAAGAGGATCAGGTACGAGAGAGAGAGAATACAAGGACAAGTATAAATGCACAGTTGGATGAATAAATGAGATAAATGGATAGATAGATATTTTACATTGAATATTTATATATTCTGTGCAATATGTAAGGGCTTTACATAAATTATCCTTCTTAACCTTTATAAGAATCCTAAGAATTAGGCATCTTGATTGAGATGTGGAAGTTGAGGCTTAAAGCTGAATTGCCGGGTTTCCCTGGTGGCGCAGTGGTTGCGAGTCCGCCTGCTGATGCAGGGGACGCGGGTTCGTGCCCCGGTCCGGGCAGATCCCACATGCCACGGAGCGGCTGGGCCCGCAAGCCACGGCCGCTGAGCCTGCGTGTCCGGAGCCTGTGCTCCACAACGGGAGAGGCCACAACAGTGAGAGGCTCACGTAGCGCAAAACAAACAAACAAACAAAAAGCTGAATTGCCCCTGATCTTGCTCTTAGAAGTCACTCCCAGTATTCAACCTTGAAATTTGAAAACACACTCACTCATTCATTCAATACAGTTGTGTGACTATGACATGCCAGCTCCATTCTAGGCATCACAGATCAAGCAGGGAACAAAACAGACCGAATCTCTGCTCTCATACCGTTTATATTCTACTCAGGAGAAGAGACAGAAATGTACGTGTGTAATGTATCAGGAGCTAATAAACAGGATGAAAAAAGTAAAACCAAGGTGAGGGAAGGTATCATGAAGGCAGGGAGTCGAAGATAATTTTTGAGAGGAAAGGGAAACGTTTGAGCAGAGGCTGGAATGAAGTACAGCACCGCCATCCATCAAGCGGGTGGGTGTTTGCTGGATGTGTGAAGAAAACTGCAAGATCGGTTCTGACTAAAGAGGAGTGAGCTGGGGGTGTTACTGGAGCAAGGGTGTTAGGAGGGGAAGCAGAGAGGTTATCAGGGAAAAAGCACACAGCCCTTCATCTGGCGTTTTATTCTACGTGACACAGAAGCCATTGGAGAACTCTTCCAAAAGAGGTGGCAGGGTCTACTCCAGGGTTGTAGGATAACTGACCGCCGTGGGAAGAACTGATGGTGGGGAGGCAAAGAAGGAGAAACCAGTAGGAGAGTGATTCTCAACCCTATCAAGCCCAGTGCATTTTTTTAAATAAAAAATATTAATAGTGCCCTCTTTACAATTCTAAATAAATCTAACCTACCAATACAACTGATTAGCAAAAGAAATCAACACTTAGAATAATACAGAATTTCAAAAGCCCTATTTTTAATACCAAACATCAATAAATGAAAAATAATTTATTTGAAAAATTATGTATTTCAATGTGTCTTTTCCTGCAAGGAGACATTAGAAAACAGCGACTAAGGATCAGATTTTGACACCCATTTGTATGCCTGCTGTAAGTGTGGAAGCTAAAAGAGCTGACCAGTGTTTCATGCTGGCAACTCAAAGACCAAGAACAGCACAGCCAATGACGATGTCATTTTCTGAGATGACGAAAAAATCCTAATAGTTTTAAACAACACTAAATATAACATTCCTTCAATTTACACAACAGGCACATTCCTGGAAAATTCCTATACATTAAAACAAAAACAAAAACCCACTTTGTATTTATAAATAAAATGGAATTCGATTCTAGGCTCAGGAATGACCATGAATGTGAGACATTGAAAAGGAAAGCAGGATGGAGGAGAATTCATTTTTTCTGGAGGGCTGTTCTGTGTGTTGAAGGGCATCTAGCATCACTGGCCCCTGCCCATTAAAGGCCTAATGTCTTCTTCAACCCCTCTGACTAGGGAACATGGCTCTACATGTTTTGAAAATGCTTCAAAATATTTTGATAATACTCACATTGGGAATCACTGACTCTGGAGACTAAAGCAAAAGGCAGGTGAAAAAAGACAGTGCAAGTGGTTAAAAGTAGCAGATTCAGGATGTGAAGTTAGACATTTCAGGATTTGGCAATGATCGGATGTGGGGTGTGAGGGAAACAGAGGAGTCGAGGATGATTCCAGGTATTCCAGCTGGAGAAACTTGGAGAATGCAGTTGCCACTTCCAGAGACAAAAGCTGTCGATCGCTATGATTACATCATTTCTTCAAGTGTGATCACTATGAGACTCCTGGGAAGGCCTCTTGTGACCAAAATACTTCTTCACCAATACTTAGTGATTGGAAATATAGGGGCCTTGTTAATTATGACAAATGGCTTCTAAAACTAGAGTAAATTAGATTAAAAATTTCCACAATAACCTTCCTGTAATATTTAGTAGAAGCAAGAACATCAAGGGGATGTATATTTTAATGGGAAAGAATTAAAATGGCTGGATGTGTACTTCCAAAGGAAAACCAACCAGTCTGGTTAAGGTGTGCATGAGGACTATGAATAGAAACTGAAAGTGGGGTTGAAAATGTGCCAAGGGGGCTTCCCTGGTGGTGCAGTGGTTGAGAGTCCACCTGCCGATGCAGGGGACACGGGTTCGTGCCCCGGTCTGGGAAGATCCCACATGCCGTGGAGCGGCTGGGCCCGTGAGCCATGGCCGCTGAGCCTGCGCGTCCGGAGCCTGTGCTCCGCAATGGGAGAGGCCACAACAGTGAGAGGCCCGGGTACCGCAAAAAAAGAAAGAAAGAAAGAAAAGAAAATGTGCAAAGGAATGTAGAAGGGAGAAGTGGCTGGAGGCGGATGACAAATTTTGTTGGCTTCATTATTTTGCCTAAGACCGATCATAGTCAGTAATGGCCATAGTCATGGCCATCTGCCATATGCCAGCTAAGTTTCACTGAACACCAACCCATCTCCAATGCAAGAAAAATAACTAGGTTGACTTCAAGTCAAGAAAAATAAGGAAACTTATCTCAGTTTCCCCCCTGAGCCTGAGAACAGACAGGACTGCCATCCACCTCATAAGGGCAGCAGGATATCATCACAGGCTGCTGTAAATCATGACATATTTGCCCATGAATCCCCAGTGGGTATCTTTCCCCTTTAGATCAAAGGAGTTTACTCAGTTATTTCCTTGACCTGCCCACCTTCCCTGACCAAACTACTAACATACCAAAGGAAAGAAGATAAGCCCAGGGGAGTCTTTCTGCGTCATTATCATACCCCATCCCCCAAAGTCATATTTCTCAATGTAAATTTGAATAAGAGAGAAGAACAGAAGTCAATGTTTTAATTTCAATGTTATCTCAGTCCTTCCACATACAGAATACTCTCCCATAATCCATGGTATTATTTCTCAGAACACTTGAAAACAAAATCTGCTTTCCTTTCATTTTCACTGGGTCAGTGTGATTTATACAACAATATTGGTTGCAAAAAGGGGACTGGCTGGTGAGACAACTCTGGGCTTGAATCAGCTAAAATGAAAAACAGAAAAAAATGTATGATATTACCCTCTATCAAACACGGAAAATGTGTGATTTTGCAAGGGTCTACATCCTGCACTACTGTTTGACAAGCTTGATGTTGAACTGCATTAAATATTAATTTGTATAATGCAGTAGTCATATAAACGAGGCTTAAAACACAGCAGGGGAAACTGCAATTTCTTACTGTTAAGACTGTTGTTACAGTCTTCTGGTACCTCACGCTGTCATCCTACTTAGTAGATTGATGTTTATTTTCCCAGCACACATTGACTGCCATCAATAGCATTACTAACTTGTCTACTGTTATGTTGCCCTCAGAGGTAGTAAATCTTGCCAACCAAGAAAGGGTCTTTAGATTCAAGAGATACTCGTAATCTCCTGACATGAATTTAATAAAAATTCAGAAATGACATGTGAACGCCTGTTTCTGGCAAACAGTTTATGTTCAACCTCAGCACAGCTTTGGTCTTGATCTATAACTCATTTTATGATGTAGGTCCTGGGATAACTTAACTTCAAATGTTATTTTCCTTTGTTTGCACCTGTGTAGTCTGTACCAATGCATGTGTCAGCTCTCTCCTAAGTCTCACTAAAAAAGGGTATTTGCCAAATAGGCCCATTCACCCTTTCCCTGAGTCATTCCCGGTTTACGCTTTAATCTTCTTGTTCTTGTCATAAGTCGTGAAACTATTAGTTTGATTCCATTTTTCCAGAACACAACATCGTTCTATAAAAACTACAGCCACTGCAAACATAGTATTTAAAGGCAATTTCTTTCCTCCTTTTTTGTTTTGTTCCACCCCTATCTCCTTTATTCTTGGAGCTCAATATATATGCACATCCATACAGATACCTCTCACTACACACCCTCTCCAGAGACTTGCCTCAGGCATGCTTCCGTGAAAGCTCGTCTGTAGACCTTCAACTGATGAATAGCAAGAAAATGTCACCCAGCAGTAGATGGTTATTACAAAGTTGACAGGACATGGTGTGCTGTCCTATTTCTCCACCTTCTCCCATATATCTGCCCTGGCCAAATGTAGCCTTTTTTGATCTTCACTTCTATTTTAGAAGTAATCTCAAAGTCTGGGGCTCAGTCCTATCTCGAACTTAAGCAAAGAGGAAGAACAGAGAACAAGTAGAGAATTCCAGAAATTTTTTCAGAGAAAAGAGGTTACCTGATGTCCTTGTTTAAAACCATATTTATTTTGCATAGATAGGAAAGGAGAGGAGCAGGAAGGGAATTCTGGAATTAAGGACATTGAAAATGTGTAATGAGTGAGAAACTCCTCATGAATTGCCTAATTCCACCTGGATTTAGAAGGATCAGAGGTGTGCTCTCTCTTTTTGGCGAAGTTAAACCTTAAAGTTACCAGATGACTACAGTAACTCCTACTTTCAATTTCCCTAGAGGAAAAAAATATCTGCTTTAGTCCACCTGTCATTTCACATTCTCACCTAGAGTTTTGCACTGATTAAAGATAACATATTTTGCTAACTCAACCCATTTCTGCAAATGCCTGACTGTCCCACGGAAATATTATATGATGCTGAGCAGTGGGTCTGAGCCCCTGTGCACTCCTGAGCAAGAGACACTCTAAAGACTGAAGGTTGAGGTAGCTCCTCCTTTCTAAAAGCTCCCTGGAGATGCTGATAGTCATTTATATCTTCTGTTGAAAATTACTAATACAAATGTTTCTGTGCTGTACAGATGTAAAAATTTTACATTAGATTAAATATTTCTGCATTTCTTGCCATTTTATTGCACTTTTTGTAGAAACAAAGTTCCCCCAATACTAAGACTCTTATTTATTTGAAATAATTTGCTATCATTATTCCCTCAAAGAAAAAATTGCCTATTTTGATGTCATCTCAAACAAACTCCTCCTAGATGTAAAACTGGAGTTAGAAATTCAAAGACCACGTTGGAAGTTTTAATCATCGTAACTGAGGCATCTAGAGTTGACTGGTAAATCTTCCCATGATAGCCTGTGACATATACTAATCACAGGCCACTGGCTCAGTGGACACTCGATAAATAACAATTGATGAAGTCGAAAATGTGTTGCTCTAAGTTGACTCTCTAGCTTTAAATAATCACTTTCAAAACTGCACCTTAAAAATGTCATGAGCATAAAGAAAATTTATGAGTGACGGGTCTCTTCATCCCTTCCAAACAAGTGATTTAGTTCCAGCAGACAACTGTGGGTCTCTGTATCTGGGTTTTCATTTTCAAAGTCCAATATAAGAATAAGAAAATGCCTTATATATGCATTACTACTGTCAATCAGAAGATTGAGTTAAAATTTAAATAATAAAAATAATTACACCTATATTGGAAAAGACTGAAAGAAAATAAATCAAGAAACGTGAGCTGGCGAAATAATTTAAATAAAGGAATAAAGTTAGAAATACTGACATTAAAGACATAGACAAATGGAAAATGCTTTGTGAGAGTGGCAACAAAGGAGTGGATAGTCACAACATATTCACACTGGTATCTGAATTAAGGACTGCAACTCATAAATATTAATCGGAAAAGGAAGTGTGGGTTACAGTACAGGAAAATTTACTTAATTTTAGCTGTAATAAAACACTCGGACCATTTATAAAATTAAGTTATGAAATCTTATTAAAAATACCTTAAGGATACATTTAAGAATGATTACAATAGTTCAGCCAGTTTGCTATAAATATAAGTAGAGCCTCCGACTTCAAAATCTGAATTTCTAGGCCTTCTCCTGCTCTGGAACTGCTTGTCAGCTGGCCTTCTTTAAAATCAAGTAAGGCCTCCATTTCTTTATTCTACTAGCAAATTAGTATATTTTTTTAACATCAAAATAAGATTTAGAAATAGTTTTTTTCCCTGAAATCGCTGAGAATGTTAATAAATGATTAGATGTGTTGTGTGTCTATTCCACAACTCACTTCAATGATTATCACAATGATTGCATTAGAAAATAACCAGCCTAGTATCATATAAGGGGAGAAAAGGAAATACATATTAAATGCCTACTGATCAACAGTAGAATCTTTTAGTTTCTCTTCTACTCCACAGTGATTTCTAAATTAAATGGTATTCTTGATGATCTCTGATGTTCTAGATGATGATACATTTTTAGACTAATAAGAGTTTTTCTCTTCCTATGAAATTCAACATCTAGATTATGTCAATTATTCCCTTTTTGGCATTCCAATATGGACTGTGGAAGAAATTGTTTCCTCCACATTGACACTGACTGTACAAAACAGGTAGTGGCCTCTACTTCAGGTATAAAAAAGAAGTACATATACGGAACGTCTAACAGAGCAGTAGCAACAATGCTTGTGTCAAAAGATTTACGCACCTGGAGATTCAGTATCCAACTATTATTCAGAAGAGACTGAAAATGTGTATGAAAATGAAAGAGGTATTATTTAGGAAAAATTGAAATCAATAGGAAATAAACCTATAGCAATCAACAGCACAGAAAATGGAAGGAGTGCATGGAAACTCATTTGAAAACTATAACTTTTGTTAGCTGGGCAACAGCATTCCCTTAGGTTAGGAAATAGATTATTAACAAAAATCCAAAGCAGAACCCTAAAAAAAATCCCATGATCAGTGTTGTCTTTTGGGTTCAAGGTACCAATTTTAAAAACTGTTCTAATAATTTAAACAATTTCTGTGTTGTATCGGAAGATTTTTAATAATACAGTGTTATTATTATTAGTTTTATTATTATAGTGTTATTATGAGATTTATTATGGTGCTAACAATATTTCTTTTGAAAACAAAAGATTATCTAATTAAATGTCTTTCTAGGAAACTGCTTTCTGAAACCTCAGAAAATTTTTATATTGATAAATCACATACTATGTTTCATATTAAGGCATTCTACTACACACACACACAGACACACAGACACACACACACACACACACACACATCACAGAAAACAGGGCTTCTACCACATTATTTGTGCTTTACAATGTCCCTTCCCTGTTCCTCCAATGCCACGCTCTTATTTGTTAACTGTGCAAATAACTGAAATACTCTTTTTCGCACTCCTTGTCCACTTGGTAAAGTCACAGGCATCCTTCAAAATTCAGCTGAAGTGATTCTTTCTCTATGAAGCAAAACCTAAACGCTTGACAACCACAGGCAGGATTGTGGACACCCCAACCCCCCTTCCATGGTTTCCTGTACTCCTGTGACGTTTCCTGTAGGGTACTGAAATGTGTCATAGGAGAAGGCATGTAGAGAAAAGGAGAAAGACGGTTATCAGTTAGAATTCCAGATGTATGGCTTATGAATTATTAGCAGTTTAACCTTAATCAAAATATTTAATCTTCAGAGCTTCAGTTTCTTCCTCTTAAAGTGGAGCCTACCTTACAGGTTACACTAATGGTTAAGTGAGTTCATACATATAAAGCCCATTACACAGCATCTGTCCTGAGTAAACAAGAAAGGACAGTTATCATGACAATGATGAGGATGAAGATAAGGATGCTGACATACCCTCACTAGACTGTGGGGTCTTTGAATTTTTGACGATTTGAGGTAAACATAGGGATCTTATTATCTCCAGGGCCTAGGAACTACTACACTACGGATTATCAACAAATCTTTGTTAAATTTTAAAACTATAAGTAGCTGCTCAGGATATGATGTGTAGCAAATATGAAAAAAAGTATAAGAGGACAAATAATTAAATACTACATATGGAAAGTAAACTTGATGTTACCTAGTGGTCGATAGGTAACCACTGACATTTAAAACATGGAAATGACATGATAAGTATTACCATTTTAGAAATATAGGCAGCAGGCTAAAAAACAGATTGAATACATTTTTATTCTATGTATATAAATGGAAATATATATTTGTTTCAGCCATGAGTTCTCATGTCTATTACTGTAGACTATAGAAGAATTATGAAATTTTAATTATTATTTTAAAGAACATTTTGTTTGTATTCTTCTATTTCTTAACTACTGTTATATCTAGGATTTGCATCTTTTTACCTTGTATATTTTAAATCTCTGCCATATGTATATTTTTGTGAAGGTAAAAGATGAGGGAAATACATGTGAGGTTGAAAGTCCACTAAAATGCTTGTAAACAAATGTTAAAAGCTAAGTATTTTTTTTTAAAGCTGGGTAATTATAGAAAAATAATATAGAATTATAATAATTTTTTAGTTGCTCTTCACAGGGGAAGAAAACGTGACAAGACTAGAAAGGTCCCTTGGTAGATTAGTAGGGCATTAAATATTTCATTCACTTTTCTGCATTAGAAGATAAGAGTTATTAACTTTCATGCTTTTTGCTGCTTTTAATACTCTGTAGAACTATCATTGAGCCTCAGAGGCTATTTACCTTTCTTCACAATCTACACATGTGTCAATCTTTAAAGACTCAGAAAATCTGAACAACAAATCTTATAAAGCAAATGACATAGTATTCTTAAGTGTATCAGTTTGCTAACATGTATTTAGTCTTTCTTATTACTGTTATTTCCACAATAAAAGCAAAATGTCAACTGTGAGTTGGGCTTTAAGTAATCTTTAAAACTAGAAAAGTTAGTCATTCTTATAGAAAAATACCATTTTTATTAAAATATTAAGCATGAAATGTTTGACTGCAATCCATTGAGGTTGAATGATATCACTTTATCGAATTAACAATATTGCAATTAAACATGAAATCAAATAAAATTTATAAGCAAGTCTTCTGTTGATGTACATTTTAATGATTCTCAATTATATAGCGTCCTTTGAAAAATAGGTGGTTAAAAAGCAATCTTGAGAAAGAAAAATGGAGCTGGAGGAATCAGGTTCCCTGACTTCAGACTATACTACAAAGCTACAGTCATCAAGACACTATGGTACTGGCACAAAAACAGAAATATAGATCAATGGAACAGGATAGAAAGTCCAGAGATAAACCCATGCACATATGGTCACCTTATCTTTGATAAAGGAGGCAAGAATATACAGAGGAGAAAAGAGAGCCTCTTCAATAAGTGGTGCTGGGAAAACTGGACAGCTACATGTAAAAGAATGAAATTAGAACACTCCCTAACACCATACACAAAAATAAACTCAAAATGGATTAAAGACCTAAATGTAAGGCCAGACACCATCAAACTCTTAAAGGAAAACATAGGCAGAACACTCTATGACATAAATCACAGCAAGATCCTTTTAGACCCACCTCTTAGAGAAATGGAAATAAAAACAAAAATAAACAAATGGGACCTAATGAAACTTCAAAGCTTTTGCACAGCAAAGGAAACCATACACAAGCTGAAAAGACAACCCTCAGAATGGGAGAAAATATTTGCAAATGAAGCAACTGACAAAGGATTAATCTCCAAAACATACAAGCAACTCATGCAGCTCAATATAAAAAAAACAAACAACCCAATCCAAAAATGGGCAGAAGACCTAAATAGACATTTCTCCAAAGAAGATATACAGATTGCCAACAAACACATGAAAGAATGCTCAACATCATTAATCACTAGAGAAATGCAAATCAAAACTACAATGAGATATCATCTCACACCAGTCAGAATGACCATCATCAAAAAATCTACAAACAATAAATGCTGGAGAGGGTGTGGAGAAAAGGGAACCCTCTTGCACTGTTGGTGGGAATGTAAATTGATACAGCCACTGGGGAGAACAGTATGGAGGTTCCTTAAAAAACTAAAAATAGAACTACCATACGACCCAGCAATCCCACTACTGGGCATATACCCTGAGAAAACCATAATTCAAAAAGAGTCATGTACTAAAATGTTCATTGCAGCTCTATTTATAATAGCCAGGACATGGAAGCAACCTAAGTGTCCATCAACAGATGAATGGATAAAGAAGATGTGGCACATATATACAAAGGAATATTACTCAACCATAAAAAGGAATGAACCTGAGTTATCCGTAGTGAGGTGGATGGACCTAGAGACTGTCATACAGAGTGAAGTAAGTCAGAAAGAGAAAAAGAAAATGGTCAGAAGAACCTAGGGCAAGACGGGAATAAAGATGCAGACCTACTAGAGAATGGACTTGAGGATATGGGGAGGGGGAAGGATAAGCTGGGACGAAGTGAGAGAGTGGCATGGACATATATACACTACCAAACGTAAAATAGATAGCTAGTGGGAAGCAGCCGCATAGCACAGGGAGATCAGCTCCGTGCTTTGTGACCACCTGGAGGGGTGGGATAGGGAGGGTGGGAGGGAGGGAGATGCAAGAGGGAAGAGATATGGGGACATATGAATATGTATAACTGATTCACTTTGTTATAAAGCAGAAACTGACACACCAATGTAAAGCAATTATACTCTAATAAAGATGTTAAAAAAATAGGTGATTAAGATCAAGAAAATGTGTCCTTACATAGTTATAATGTGACCATAATAATAAAATAATTATTTTATTATAGTTTCTTAGGAGATACGAGATGGCTCCACCAAGAATGTAGAAATCAATGAAACAGATTTACTCTCTAGGAGTCAATGACAAGAGGAAGATGGATCAAGTGTGCAGGACTAGAATCCTACATATTTAACTATATAAACATTGTGTCAATTAGGAGTACTTGTTAACCACAGGACCCGAAGGAAACAGTCAACAAGGCAAATGTGGTGCATGCCCATGTCACCACTGTATAGGAGAAGCAAGCTTGAAGTGGCCTAGAACCACCAACAGAGATAAATGTAGGTGGTTATGGCCAATGGATTTTAAATATTCTGGTCCCCAAAATAAAAAATATAATAAAAATTGATAACTTTTGCTCTTCAAAAGTTAATGTTTAAAAAAATGAGAAGACAAGTCACAGACTGGGAGGAAATACGTGCAAAATATATATGTAACAAAGGTTGTCATCAAGAATATATGAAGGGCTTCCCTGGTGGCGCAGTGGTTGAGAGTCCGCCTGCCGATGCAGGGGACATGGGTTTGTGCCCCGAGCCGGGAAGATCCCACGTGCCGCGGAGTGGCTGGGCCCGTGAGCCATGGCCGCTGGGCCTGCGCGTCCGGAGCCTGTGCTCCGCCAAAAAAAAAAAAAAAAAAGAATATATGAAGAATTCTTATAGCTCAATAATAAGAAGATTAATCCAATTTAGAAAAGGTCAAATAGACATTTCACCGAAGAAGATATATAAATGAAAATATGCACATGAAAAGAAGTTTAACATCATTAGTAATTAGGAAAATGCAAAATAAAAATACAAAGAGATACCACTACACACCCACCAGAATGGATAAAATCAAAAAGACTGACAATACACATTGTGGGCAAAGATATGGAAAAAGTGTACCTCATGTATTGCTGATGAGAACGTGAAATAGTAAAACCTCTTTGATAAACAGCTTAGCAGCCTCTTAAATATTAAACATACACTTACCATATGGTCTACAAGAAATGAAGTGTTTGCACAAAGACATACATGAAGGTTTACAGCATCTTTATTCATAGCCCAAAACTAGAAGCAACAAAAATAGATAAGCAACTGCTCAACAGATAAATATCTAATAGTCATCCATATATTGGACTAGAAATATAAAGGAAAAAACTCCTGATGTATGCAACAGTATAAATGAATCACAAAGGTATTATATGCTAAATTAAAAACATCAGACACAGACACACACAAAAACTGATTTGACTTGTAAGAAATTTCTAGAAAATGTAAAAATGGAAACACAGAGCAAATCAGAAGATATTAGGGACGAGGAATGGAAGTGAAGATGGGCAAATTGGCAGGAAGAAGCTTTTTAGGGATGATGAAAATGTTCTAAAATTAGATTTTAGTGATGGTTGCACAACTGTATAAATTCAGTAAAACTCATCAAAATGTACATTTAAAATGGGGGAACTCGGAAGCTATAAATGAAACTATGAGACACCACTGAATTAGTTGAGATAATGTATGCTAAAAAATTAAACCTAAATTTAAAACAAGGAAGTTAAATAAATTCTGGTGATACCTGGAAGGAACTTTTGATGATATGACAAAGATTTAACAGCAACAGTCACCTAAAGGAAATATATGTTAAGAATCACCTGTTACAGCACTGAATCGTGTTTCTAACAATGGTATCAATCACAGCTTAAAATATATAAATGAGAGTCCAATTTAACCCAAAGGGGCTGACATCTGCCATGATAAGTCATGATAATTCATAGTAAAATGATGTAGACAGGAAAGTACATTGCCACCTCCCAATGTATATTATCTAGCAGTGAGAATTTGAACTAATTGGGAATCGATATATCCATTTCTCAAACTGATCTACACTCTCATAGGATTCTACTACTTCACAAAACTATCTACACCACTTATAGGAATCTAGGAACGTGTAAACCACTTTGCTGGGAGACAGTTCTCCAGAGGTCTCTCAGGTTTTTCTTGCAGGAAGGCACTGCTGTCCTTTGGTTACAGATTATCTTCTCAAGTATGTTTGGATCGTGAATAGCCTTAGAAGATGAAGATAGTGTCTTTTGGGAGC
Source organism: Delphinus delphis (assembly GCF_949987515.2). NCBI lineage: Eukaryota > Metazoa > Chordata > Mammalia > Artiodactyla > Delphinidae > Delphinus > Delphinus delphis. The sequence continues at coordinate 60,181,303 of NC_082700.1, forward strand.
AAAAGCTGGGTTTGTTTACTGCCCATAAGAAAGATTAAAGATCCAGGCTCAGGGCTCTCTCTTGTAACACAACCTGCTAGGTGTGCAGATAATACCTGTGCCTCTTTGTGTCACAAGGTGGGATCAGGGACTTGGAGAATTGGAGTAAATGCTGATACTATGTCTACTCCTTTGTCTCTGTCACAGGAGTCTTGTGGCTTCTGCCAGCATCCATGAAACTGTAGTGGGTCAGCTTATTAGCTTGCAAGTAAGGTACAGTCTCAAGATCCTAAAAGTTCTGAACACAAGTCCACTTTAAACCTTCCTTTTTTGTTTGTCAACCCTATTCCAGAGCAGAAAAGGCTAAACTTATTTTGTAGATAGTTAAAACTGTGCAGTACTATATAATTCAACCATCTGAAAAAAACAGGACCTAGTAAATTTGTACTCAATAATTTTTACTTGCTTTACTATTTTGGTATTATTTCCTAAAATAAAAGTTCGGCATGGAAAATATCAATGAATTTTTAACAAACTAGACAATTAATATAAAACATTAAAGATTAAAATACACAAAAAATCAGTGAGATTGTGTATTTACTCCAAATTTTTCAATCTTTTTACACTACTAGATCAATTTCTTAATTGCATAATTTGAAAATCAAATGCATACATTTTTCTAAACATTCAGAATACACACTCCAGCCTAAAATCTAAGAAAAAAGCTAATGTTCGTTAAACTAATATTCATTGTCATAATGGTACAAATTTAAAGATATGCTAACAAGGAATGTTAGAAATAACGTAACAAAATTACCACAATTTATCTTTTGCCAATTTAAATAAATATTTTGATACGCTAAAAGTCTTTAGGAGTAAGTCTTAAGAAAAGGAGTCAATGCAGGTACAGGCTACTCATTTGAAGACTGCTGGTTCAGGGACTTTACTGTGACATGTACTTAGTAAAGCAGTCATTATTAAATCCAGTTTCTGGGTTAAATCAATAGTCATTGATAAAATGCCTTCAAAAGAACATGTATCATTTTGTGCAATTTTGAAAGTGGTATTTGCGATAATGTAACATTGTCCTTAACCTTTCTGGAGGAAAAACTAAGTACATTATTGTCCCCATAATGACAGGAATGGCAATCATTAAACTATTTGAGAGACCAAATCTATTTTTTTCCATTGACAGCTCAATATCAACACAATTACTTTGCTTTGGAGAAAATAAAAGTTGACTTCACAATGTCAAAGCCTGGAAATAATTAATCTCTAAAGGCAAGGGCTCTTTCCTTCAAGACTTAATTTCAAAACTAGTTTGGAGCATTTTAAAGAATCCTCTCACGCATTACACACACACACACACACACACACACACACACACACACACACACACACACACGGAAAGGATCTCATTTATAGATACAGATTTACTAGTTAAACATACTAATAATCAAAGACAAATGATATGGACAAACACAGCTGAAAGGTATTAAGCTTCATATTAACAACTATATGTGTAAGCAATACCTTTTTTTAAGCTTTCTAATAAACACATAGGTGCTATAAGATGAAACAAAAGAGTAAAGACAAATCTGAAATTCTTAATCACAGTAGTTTAAAATTCTGTATGTTTTTTTGTACTGGAAACTTTTCTGATAACAGAAAACATATCCAAAGAAATTTAAAATTAGTCAATACATCACTCCTTTTATGTGTAAATATATAAATATGTGTGTACGCATATACATAATTGTGAGGTTTAATATATAAAATCATTTGGGGAAGGGAGACTTAGAAAAATATTAGCCTGAGTTTTATCACAAGAAGTTCAAGACAAATTATGTTAAAGACGCACACTTAATGTTAATCCTTTCCTTTCCATGTCATTTTTGACACTGAGCATTCGTGACCTAAATGCACAGGCCCTTGATCTGATTCCTTTGTAGTTTAGGAACCTTACTGGATTTTTTCTTTATCCCATTTGCTCAAATTTATTTATAAACAAAATGCAGCTGAATTCAATACAGAGCTGATGTGAAAGCAACTGACAAACCAACTAGGAAAAGCAAAGTTTTCCTCAGTCTCAAAGTAATAAGTTTGGTAATTAGCTACAAGAATTATTCAAGAATTAGAATTTTCTGTCTTCAACTAAGAGCTTTCCAATCAGTCCTAGCTAGGAGAGAAAGAGCTAACATATACGTTAAATATAAGCACGACCTTATTTTTAAGAAGGCGATATGGTGGAAAAGTTACAATTTGGTATGAGGCTTCGATGTCAAAAAAACAGAAGTGGATCTGAATCTGAGCTTTGGCACTCGCTATCTATGTGAGCTGGAAGTTACTTAATTTCTCTGAGTTTCGGGGAAAAAAAACTATTTAGAATCAAAACTGCCTCTTGACCTTTCTGTCATTAGGAAGTTGTCAGGCTAAGAGTAGGAGGCATCATTCATATTAAAGGGAAAATAAAATTTTAAATGGCTCCATTCAACCTACCTGTGGCTAAGAGGGAATGGGATAAGAAAAGACTAACCTTCTCAAAATCTTGGCCAGTTTTCTAATGTGCCTGGGTGACTCCAAGTGTAGATGACTGTGTCTTTGACAAGAACATAAATACATTTGGGGACATGCAGCTGTTAGTCCAGAGTCTAGTTAGAGGAAGTAAGTTAGATTGTTCTGGCTGATAATATCAGGATATTTAATTTCATAAGAAAGCCCCAACGGTGGGTACCCAAAAGAGAGAGAAGCATGAGGTGTGAAGTGAGCTAAGGGATGAGGCAGCAGGTTTTTGAAGAGTTTGGAGCCTACAAATTAAGATGTCCCGTAAGAAATCTGGGATAGTAAAAAGCCCTTTAGAAATAGTGCTAATATTCTATTTTAAGCTGATGTCCTAAGTTTTCTGCAATAGAAACCTTCTCCAAAATGGAGATAGATCCACTCTGTAAAAGTACCCTGTGGATACCTGCTGGTGGATTTTCTCATGCTCCATCACCCACTTCCAATTGCAAGCACATCTGTGGAGGACATTTCTGAGCGAGCCTAGACATACACAGATCGATGCCCCCTGCATGCTTGTACCCCCTTCTTGGGGCATCCTGCCCCAGAGCCTTCTCACATGCCACAGGAGCTGTTCATCCAAATACAGCCCAGCCCAGGAGGCAGGTAAGTATGCATGATCATGTCAACCTTCAGCCACAGGGGGCAGGGGATGGCAAATAACTGCTCAGCCCCTGCCCATGGAGGGAGGCATCCCGCATGGTTCTCGGGGGGCTCCTGTGGGATGGAGCCTTCACTGCTCATAACAGCAACACCCATGGCACACCTCACGCAGCTTTTCCTCCCCCCCTGCCTTACCCCTCCCCCGGCTTCCCTCGCTCTGGCTGCCCAGGAACATCTTCCCAATAGACTCCCAAGGCCTTACCCATCCATGACTCTTCTTTCAATAGACTCCAAACCTAGATGCTTTGTGGAAACTGTTTGAGTGGACAAACAGAGGGAAAGAGGCTGAGTTCCCTGCCTGAGCCAGTACAGAGCTGAGAGGGCCAGCAGGCTGGGGGAGAGAGAAGACCAGGGAGGAACAAGGACTCTAGGCCGGGGTCTTGAAGGGCCCTGACATTTCTGTGGGAAGGGTGACAAGAGGATTGAGTTTATCTTATTTATATCTCAAATGACAGGGCAACCTTAACTAACTTGTAATTACACAGTAGGCTCACGATAAGTAGAAGAAAATTAATTTAATAAAGCTGATGGTACGAATTTGGCTTTCTGAACCGGTTTATTGCTGTCAAGATCTTCACTTTCAGATTCTGCTGATCTGTTATCATGTCTAAGTTTTAGTGAGATATTCATCAATTAGCAGGTGGCACATTTTGAATCTCAGGGCCATTCTATGAGTTGGGGACAATCTATCTTTCAAAACTTATTATTTCCTGAAACTCCCATTCATGTATAATATTTGAGCCAAATTACTACCTATGTACACCTTACATCTTGACATTCCCTATACTTGGAATATTCTTTATTATCATCTGCTTTATTTCCCCCTAAACCTAGCCATCTTTCCAGGCCTGCCTGAAACAGTATGTCATCCACAAAAACGTCCCAAACCATACCAGAATGTATGACTATGTTTCATGGTAGTCACCTGCCTCTTGGTATTTATATTTTTTGCTTTCTCACAGGACAACATTTAAGTTCCATTCACCTTTTACTTACATATATGGGATCCCTGCATAGAGCTGAAGTTTAGATTTGATCAGCTTCTTAGTCTTCATTAATATGCTAGGTAAATTTTTACTACAGAGGATGTTGCTACCAGCCTTTCTTATTGGCTTCCAGATTTCCATGTGTCCCATTCCATAGTCCACCATTTCACACATCCTATTCTGAAGCCTCATTCTGACCCTTGTTCCTTAAATAAATACCTACCTGTCACAACATTTTGCCTTCACTCGGATTCTCTTATCTCCTCTAACTCACAGGGTAAACACACAAACCGGTTTGCCTAGAACATCTCCAGTTTAAGCCTGTCGTACAAGTGTAATCGTAGCATCCCTTTTTACTCCCAAACGTTTCCATGTTTTGGAGTATAAATTATATAGTCACCTTATTTTATGCAGCTTTCGTGCTTTGTTGCTTTTCCTTCTTTTCTGTGCTTCACCTATTCCCACACTGCATTGCACGTTATACATCCACTGTTGCAGAATATACAGTATTTTTAAAGTGAGGGAAATTGTCATGTAAAATGATGTAACATAATCAGTTTGCTCTGGGTATACGGAAGACTTTCCTGTGACCCACAGTATAAACGACTGAGCACTATTAAGTCTGAAAAGCGGACACAAACCAGAATGGATGGGAAGAGAGACTGCGTTTGGCATAGCTTCAAGAACACTATTTCAGGAAGAAAAATCCAATTCAGTTTTCAGAATGACTGGTTAACCAATCCATGACACATCTACGTAATCAATATCTACTGCCACTTACCTTGGCAGCATTCCTGGAGAGATCATTTTCCAAAGTTATCCTCTTCTCAGCCACTTTCCATTGTGTTTTATGTAAATTACTTTGGCTTGTCTACTGTATCCCTTTTTTTTTTTTTGCCTCTACTACAATAAAGAACTTAACCCATGTATTGCATTAAGTATGAAAGAATAAATATTTTCCAACCCCTGTATGCAGTTTATTTCTTTGAGTAGTCAGTTTTAAATTTCTTTTCAAAGTTATAAAAGACAGCTCAAAATATTTTCCCATTTTCAGAGTTCTTGTAGATAATCCTAACCCAACACTAACACCAAGCATTTCTATCTCTGTTTTCTATCCCACTTTACAAATTGCCACGCAAAGTTCAGCCCTACCACAGCAAGAGCAGCTTTTGACCTTTCCCTTGAAGGAATTAGTGTTTTTCTGGTCAGCAAAACCTTTGTCAGCAGACATAGTCGTTGGTTAAGGAACTCTTGGTGTTCTCCCTGACAAGCACCCTCTGTCAAAGGATAAGCATCCTTAATTTTTGCCTACTAAAGAGAAATGGATAAGCAACAAGGATTTACCGTATAGCACAGGGAACTCTGCTCAATATTCTGTAACAACCTAATTGAAACTGAAAAAGAATAGATGCACGTATATGTGTTACTGAATCACTTTGTTTTACACCTGAAACTAACACAGCACTGTTAATCAGCTATGCTCCAATATAAAATAAAAATTAAAAAATAAATAAAGAGAAATGGATCAGGAACTGCTTTACTTCCCCACTTAAATACCCCTCAAAACCCTCAGCAGCTTCCCATTGCATTGAGAACAAACCTAGAACTCTGGCCAAGTCAGCGCATGGTCTGGCGGCCACTCTCCCCACCGAGCCCCATCTCAGCCACTCTCTCCTGCGCTGGCCGCCATGTTCCAGCCACACTGGCCTCCTTTCTTTGGCTGAAAGAGCACACCAATCCCTTTCCCCTCTCTGCCCAGAAGGCACTTCTATCAGCCCTTCAGGTAACAGGCTCATTCTCATGCTCCAGTTCTCAGCTCATGCAATGCCTCCCCCAGAGAGGCCTCCCATGACTGCACCATATATGAATTCGCCCAGTTAGTTTCCTTCGTTGCCCTCTTAATCTCTCCATAGTTCTAGAGTTAATTTTCTTATGTGTTTGCTCACTTAGTTGTTGTCTGTCTACCCATTAGGGACGGTGTCTATGTTTTTTTTTACTCTTAACATCTCCAGCGTCTAGCACATAATAGGTGATCAATGAATGTGTGTTACATGAATGACAGCACTAAATAAGACTGATACAGGCACTGTTTCTCCTGGTATCATTTTGTCTGGCTCCATTTCTGCTAGTAGCTAGCAGCTCTCCAGCAAGCTAGTAATTCCCTCTAAATCTCGACCTTGGTTGCTGGGAGCAAAGAATGAAAGCAGCCAACCTCTGATCCATGGGGGAAGGGGGAGGGATGAGGGAGGAAAGGGGCAGCCTGGGGGAATGAAAAGAAAGCAGATGACTTTGTTTAATCCTTATGTCAACTGGACCACCAGATAAATGGACCAATAGTACTTAACAGGAAGAACAGACTTTTTCTCTGAAATGCCGTTAGTCGCCATCCCTGGTTGACAATTACTTATAGTAAAAGGAAAGTAGCATCTATAAGCCATGAATAATGCTACACATGCTTTATCACGTATAAAATAGATCTGCTTAACAATTCGAACGCTTCACCACACGAGGTGATTCCTACAAATCTTACACACAAGTCTCAACCTATTATTCTGGGTAAAAAGTGCATGTCTGTCGATGGAAGATAGGACCTGCGGATTCATTCTGAAGTCCCCATACGTCTCTTTGCTCCATCTGAGCTGAGTAGGATCTCTGATTTACGAAATCTGACTTGACTATCCAATCGTGTGTGTTAGCTGTGAACTAGATTCCATGGGGAGTTAAAAAATACTTGTATCCAAAAATTCAATGATGAGGGAGAAAGGAAAAGAGTCTGTTGAAGTTTTTTTTTCTATGATTTAATCCTGGCCCGGGCAAGTAAAAAAGTAACCAAAGAGCGCCGGGTAATACCAGTTGCAGTGGACTGAAGGGTGGCTCCCAAAGATGTGTCCACATCCTGGCTCTTGAAACCTGTTGTCTTTGTCGGCTCGGGCTGCCATAACAAATCAACATTAACTGGGTGGCTTAAACGACAGATGTTTATTTTCTCACAGTCCTGGGGGCTAGAAGTCTTTAAAGAAGGTGCCAGCAGATTCAGTTCCTGATGAGAACCCTCCTTCTGGTTTGAAGATCGTTGCCTTCACGTGGCAGAGAAAGAAAGAGGGAGCAAGCTCTGTGGGCGGGGCGGGGGGGGGGGCGGGGGCGGGTCTCGGCTTACAAGGGCACTAAATGCATCAGGAGGACCCAACTCTCAGTACCTCATCTAAGCTTAATCACCTCCCAAAGGCCTGGTCTCCAAACACCATCACGGTAGAGGTTAAGCCTTCAACATATGAATTTTATGGGGGACGCAATTCGGTTCACAGTACCTGTGAATGTAACCTTATATGGAAAAAAAGGTCTTTGTAGATATTAAGGATCTTGAGGAGAGATCATCTAGGATTACCCAGGTGGGCCATAAATCCAATGACAGGACGTCCTTTAGAAGAGAAAGGCAGAGGGAGATTAAGCACATGGAGGAAAGGGCAAGCAAACACCAAGGCAGAGAGGGGAATTATAGAGTCTCAAGCCAAGGAACACCTGTAGCCAACAGAGCTGGAAGAGGCAAGGACTGGTTCTCCCTTTAGTGCCATCAGAGGCAGCACAGCCCTGCTGACACTTTGATTTTGGACTTCTGGCATCCCGAGCTGTGAGAGAATAAATTTCTGTTTTAAGCCAAGAAAGAAAACGCCAGTGCTCAATTCCACGCCTATCCAATTAAATCAGTACCTTCCGGAAGTGAAGTCCTGGCACTTTGCTGTTGTTTAAAGCCCCTGGGGTAGTCGTAACTGCATGCAATTAAGGTTGAGAAGCTCAAAGTTAAAAGTGTTTCCCCTTCCAGAGTTATTATAATTTTAGTGAGGGTTTCTTTATTCTGAAAGACCAAAAATATTCTTGACCTTCTGAAAAGTTAATGCCTGGTTGCAAATTATTTGTACCAGGGAATGTATTGGAAACTAAGAATAGTGACAATATATATTAGAGACTTCTGGGTCCTTTAAAAATCTGCCGTCACTTCTATTATGACTGGAAAGTAATATTTTAAAAGAAATTTGAAAATAGACTGAGGGGCATTATGAAACAATGAAGCATTTTTATTCCTTGATATTGCACTAAAAGTAATCATTCTAAATTAGCCTGTAGAGTAACATCCAAAGGTGGGGTGTTTTTACTTCTTTTATGTTATAAATTCCTATAGTTTTTCTTTCCCAATCTATCACCCTGATCAAGAGTAAATAAATCTACTACACCAAGTGAACTAAGAGGCAAAATAGTCACAGTTTTACAGGGAAATAGAGATAGTTCATCTGACCTCAATCTTTCCGTTTTAACCTGCCATCAGAAGGCTGGGCAGAAGGTCACCTCTTCATCTCTATTTCTCAAGAAAAGAATTAGTCATACATATTGTTAAATTGGCTTCATCCTCAAAGAATAAATGAGAGATGAACTGCACTGAACAAAGAGACATCACTACACTCAGAAAGCCATTTGCTTGCAACAGGAAATCGATATAAAGCAGTCTTACAACAATGCATGACATTAAATGTCTATAATCACTTTATTCTGCTTAACTTGTATAGATGTGTTCTGTCAGCATTCTCTCGCTATAATCTCTCCCTAGGAAAACTCATCTCCTTTCCATAGGGATCACTTATAAACTAATAGCTCTCAAATCCCCATCTCTAACTCAACATCCCTTCTAAGCCCTAGAGGCAGTATGGTGCAGTGGCTAAGGATGTATATACAGGCTTTAGAGCCAGTCTGTGTTCAACTCCCAGCCACCACTCATTGGCCGAATTATTTATCTTCAATAAGCCTCACTTTCATCATCTCTAAATTGAGAAAAATGCATGCAGCCCAGTGCCTATTAAGAAGTAAGGATTTGAGAAATGTTGTATTTACTATAATTATCATCATTAGGCCTATCCATGCAGATGTCCCAGGAATACATCAAATACAAAACTGTCCAAGGTTGAATTCATTATTTCCCCCCCATAAATGATTCATCTCTGTGAGCTCTACCGTATTGAATAAAGCCATCATCCTACCAATATGTGGCCCCCAGGGAATCCTTTTGTTATTTTTGCTTCTCCTTCATTTCCCACTTACTTTTCATGGCCACATCTTGCTCTATCTCTACAGTGACTCATTAATCCATCTTCATACGTCCCCATCGACATGACCTGAATTCAGGTCATTGCCACTTCGATGACTACAACTTCCTTGTAAGTAGTTTCCTAGGCTCCAATCTCTTGCCCTCACATTGCTGCCTGATGTCCTCCAGCAACACAGATCCGAACTGGAAATGACCCTCCAATGTACTCATGCTTTACTTAATATGTCATTCAAAGACTTCCAAAATCAGGCCCCAACCAACCTATGCAGACTCATCTACCCTACAGTCTACTAAGGAGGATCTCAGTCCCTACTCTGCTAATAAGAGTCACCCACTCCCATGGGCATTCTCAGAGGGAAATGTAATTACCCAGCCACCGACTGTAAATCTATCCCTCAAGCAAACAGGACAGATTGCAAGTGAGAGCACAATTAATATAAATATATATATATATATATAATCTTAATGTGATTCTAATTTATATCTTTTAAAGCAAATTATGTGTAAACTTTGGCACTTTATAATTAGCTTTAAAAGGATTACTAGATTTTTATCTCTCGTTTAATCTTAATAAGCTTTGGGGGGAACTATATTATGGATGAATAACGCTAGCCAGCAACCTAAAATTCAGATTACTGTAAGCCTGAAAGTTTATTGTGACACCTCTTAGTACACTCTTTTCCTTTAACGCTCTTCCCCAAACACCTTATACCACAACCCTTGACCTCCCAGCTCTTGAAAACCTAAGCATATAGTGTTCCCTATGCCTCCCTAGCTTTATTTGACCTTCCTCATCCTTACTTATTTACACTTTTTCATCCTCCCTCTCTCGGCTTAATTAGTACGTTCTCTTGAATGTTTTTCTTTTATCAAATTTAATATTATTATTTATTTAACATTTCAAATCTATTTAAGTTATTCAGTAAGGCTACCTTTTAATGGGCAGCAGCATACTTTTACTGACTACAGATTGCCAAATTGGTTCTGCAACAATTCAGTCAGCAGCTGTGAGGATCACCGGCTCTCCCCTTCCCTTGCCCCCCTCCTTTGGGGTGCCTGCCAACAGGGACAGGTTCTGCTCCCATCCACACAGCAGCACAGAAAGTGGCTCCATGTGTTGCATTACTTGTCTTTTCACTCTTTTTTCTTTGGTGCTTCTGATATTAAAAAGTTAATTTTGGGCTTCCCTGGTGACGCAGTGGTTGAGAGTCCGCCTGCCGATGCAGGGGACGCGGGGTTCATGCCCCGGTCCGGGAAGATCCCACATGCCGCGGAGCGGCTGGGGCCGTGAGCCATGGCCGCTGAGCCTGCGCGTCCGGAGCCTGTGCTCCGCAACGAGAGAGGCCACAACAGTGAGAGGCCCGCGTACCGCAAGAACAAAACAAAACAAAACAAAACAAAACATATTGCTGTCAAGTAAATAATATCAACCTCATCAGAAAAGATAAAGAAGAAATTAGAACCTGATGTGCATAGATCGATAGATACTTAGATACATAGATATAAATAGATGATAGCTAGATAGATGATAGCTAGCTAGATGACGATGATGATGCTGATATTTACTAACCAATTTTAGTTGGTTTTAAAAAAATATTTCAATTCATCATATTCATGTCTCAGTTGATCCTCTGTTTAAAAGGAATTTGTGCTTCTAGCAGGTACAAAGGCAGCACACAGCCTGAAATCTATCTGAGCTTCCCTAGCCAAGTCACATGCTCTAGCTCAGGCTATATCCTGGAGGAAGCAGCATTTTTTTTTTCTAATTTACACCAAGGCTGGTATGAGATTTTATAGTTCTATAAAAACTCAAGTGTCTCTATCATTTTTAATTCAAAATCAAAGTTATCACAGAACACCTGATATGTGATACCCCCTACACTGAGAGGAAATATTCATTCATGCATGCATGCTTACCCAAAAGAAACAGAACCCAGAGGAAAACTGAAAGAAATCCCTCTTCCCACGAAGCTAATATTCTAGTGAGGAGAGACAGACTCTAAATCGGACTCTAAATTATAATAAATTAATAAAACATAAAGCATCAATAAAGCAGCAGAAGAAATGATAAGGAGAAATATAAGGAGATACATAAATGATATGAAAAAAAATAAAGCAAGGAAAGGGAATAAAGAGTATGGGGAAGGTGGGGAAGGCATTACAATTTTAGAGAGTGTGGCCAGCAAAGGCCTACATCAAAGACAGCAATTGAGTAAAAACCTAAAGGAAATGAAGAATGAGTCATGTACTTATCTGGGGGAAAGAGTGGTCCAGGTAGAACGGGGAGCATGTGCAAAGGCCCTGAAGTGGGATTATGCCTGGTGAGTTGAAGAGTTAGTACTACCAGATATATATAGCACTTAAATATGCAAGGCAGTGTGCTAATCATTTTACATAGAAATACCCATTTAATCTTCACAGCAACCTTTGACACAGGGGCTACTATTATTCCCATTTTATAGATGAGTAAAGTGAGGCAAAAGTTGTTAGGTAACTTGCTCAAGATCACAAAACTATCAGGGAAAAATTCAGACCCAGGCAGTTTGGCCCCAGGGTTGATGCCCATAACCACTCTACTATAGTATGTCTTAGTAATTTAGTAATTTTAATCATCAGTGGATTCTGATTATGATTATATCTACATTTTAACAATAGAAAGAAGAAAAAATTTTAAGAATACAGTGAAGTCGATCAATCCAATGAACCAACCCAGAAAATCCAAATCTAGCAAAGTAGATATCCATTGATTAATTCCTGTGTGATAAACATTGCTCCTTGTAGAGCATAAAGTTTTCTCATTGGTTCAAGCCTTATAAATGATGTAAAGTTTAAAAAGAAGAGACCTTAACAAATCATCAAATTTTGATTATTATGACTGAGACAAAGCTAAATTAACTGCCTACTTTTTTAAAAAAATTAGGTAAATAACAGAATAGTTAATAGGTATTCTACAACCACGTTTTCTAAGTGTGAATCACAGCTCCATTATGTACTATCTGTGACGTTAACAAGCTGCTTAGCCTCTCTGGGTCTCGGAGTCTCAGGAAATGTGGGTAATAATAGTACCTACCTCACAGGGTTTTTGTGATGATTAGTTGTGTCAGCCATGCCTGTTGTAGGGAAGTTGTGAGATGAGTGTTAGTTTTAGTATTACTTTAGTGGCAGTGTAGTATATTATGTAAGTAAGGGACCACAGTGGGAGGCTGTATGGATTGGAATCCCAGATTAACCACTTATCAGCTTTGTGACTCCGGCAATTTACTTAACCCCTCATTTTCTCAGCTTCTCACCTTTAAAATGGGAATAATAACTCTAATGACTTTACAGTGTTGTTGGAAGGATTAAATGAGTTACTATATGTAGGATGTTTAGACTGGCACCTGGCCCTTAATAAGTAGTATATTTTTACTGATAGTAACATTAACATTATGCATCATTTAGATTTATTAAGGAAGTTACTTCCTCTTCCATTTTGGTTCAAGAAGACATGATCAAACCATGACTTCTCTTTAAATATCTTTCTTTATAATTTGCTTCTCTCTGTCACTCAGAGGTAATCCAACAAATTGAAAAGTATACACTAAGAGTTTAGGCCTTTTACTTAAAACAGTCAACATGTTGAGTGTTGTGCTAAATTATTTAGCCACTTTCCTGAAAACTGTGTTTCTGTAAACTCCCTTCCCTCTACTCATTACTAACATGAAAATTCAGGTAGATTTAATTTTATATTCCCCATCTGTAATTACCATCATCTTACTGAGTGTTTTCAGCATTCATTCATATATGACAGTAAAACCCTGATAACATATAAAGATCTATGACATGTGTCATTTTTTTCTTTATCATAGGATAGTTTAGGACCTCATTTAATTACATGTAAGGGAAATGAAATTGAAACGTAGCTGCGGTTAGATATACTGATGACAATTACTATTTGCAGTGAACATGTCCTTACCAAGCTTGCATCTTGGTATGACATGCCTTAGAGCTCTTCAGACAGATTAGGCAAGGTGTTATTTACAGAGAACATTACCTTTGGTCTTACTCAAATGGCAGAAAAATCTGCCAAAAACCTGAATTGCTGTGTAATCGGCTTGGTTTGGCACACTCCATAGAGTTGGCAAGACAGAGCAAATGTTGTTACAAATAGTCACTCTTGATGCTGCCCTAATAAAGGAAAACATGTTGTCTCTATTCCATACTTAGTAGAAGCCTAGCGGGGAGAAGTTCCATGCAGAAAATACCTGATATGTGCAGAGTACCTTGAAATGTCACTATAAGCCTATTATGGTAAGGAATTCTGAATATGGAAATTCCATCTCAGACCTCATAACAGTTTAAGTTATCATAATGATCTCATTATGAGTGCTTTTACCAAAAAGTAATTCTACTATACAAATCCAAAGCTCATGTGGTTATTTTGCTCATTTTGAAAGTTTCAATAAAGATTGTCATTTCCTATCTCTACAGATACCTTTTAAAATCTGAAATTCAACTATTCTAAGTAAAAGAGTGAAGCAGGAATTACCAGTTGATATTATCATCTAAAATAATACGGCCAGTACTTGATAAAAGGATCAAAGTACAAAATCTGTTTCAGGTTTTGAGAGGGAAGATTCTTTTTTTATAACCAGGAGAGCACAAATTTTCATAAGTTATCACAACCTGTTTCCGATCAATGTTTCTCAAGCATTTCCCAATTTGTATTCTCCTGAGGGACTCTACAAATGTTCTGCAGAATCTATTTAGGGTAATTGGTACTTAACTTCTTTGGTCTTTCAAAACTTCAGGAATCTTAAAACTATAAAACTAAGGTATGGATAATACACATACAGAAAGACTATGCATCTGATAAGAGGAGTTGATTCCAGATATCAGAAAAAAATAACTTTTTACTCTAGGAGTCATGGATTTTCCTTTCTCTAGTCAATATCTTAAACATATTATGCTGAAGACATTTTCTGGTATTTTCCATTTTGTCATACAACAGTCCCCTAAAGTGATGTGTTTGACCACAACTCGTAACAGTGACTGGATCACCTTACCACCTCTGAATTTCCACTGATTACAATAAGACATCATCTGACATTAATTTATTTAGAGTTAGAGATTCGTGACAATTCTATCATGGCAAAAGTCTAGAGGTTTCCAAAACCATTCTGGAAAGACAGCTAATCTTTTCTCAGTTCATTACCTTTGTTTTCATCTCTAGTAACTGTTACCAGGAAATTAACAGCTTAGTATTCCAAGAAGGGGCCCAAAATACAGCATTTCTGAAGGCAGGGAAAACTGCCCAAATTCAGAAGACACACCATATTCCAGGCCCCAATATATTTAATATAGAAATACACTCATTTATTTAAAAATTGATGAAGGACATAATTAATTTTAATTGTAAGCCTGAAATGTCATATCATGCAGAGTTGAGAAGAAAAAATTTTCAATTTTAAATTTCTACCATAGTTTAGGAAATTCTATAAGAATAATCACTCCCAGCGGTCTATATAGAAGTTGGAATACAATTCTTGTCTGCTCATGGATCTCCAAATTTATTGGGAAAACTGATAGTGTCCAGCTCCCCAGAGATTCAGTTTTAGGAGAGCCCAAGGCCAGGGCCCTCGCAGAAACACTCACCTATTTTTAATTCTTATTCTCTTTTCCACTTCTTTTCCTTTGGGGTTTCCTTGGTCAAACCATTACCTTGTTCAGTCTGAAAAACTGCAGTTTTTCAATGAAAAACTTCCCATTGATTCCTGCAAATATCCTAAAACTCTTCATTCCTCTAGACTCTGGATCTTGATATTTATAGAATAGACTTGGGAAATCAAGAGCCTTTTTCTCTCCAATCTGATCCTTGCAAATGAAACTCTGACTTTCAGGACTCATTCTTTCTGCTTTACTCTAAACATGGTGTGGTATAATTTAACAATATATTTGGTCTTTGTCCTGAGTTCCTGGTACAGAGCTCCAAAAACACTAGAAATTTCCTGAACAAAAAGAGTGTCTTTTGTTATTCATAACTAGCGCCTTTGGATCACATATGAGTTTATGATAATGAGGTGACTTAGGGTGGGCCCCCTATTTAGCCTCAGTTTGGAGGTCACAAGAAAGACCAAGTGATTAGCAAGTTGGAACTTTCAGCCCCACCCCTGACTTCTAGGGAGTAAAGGGGGCTGGAGATTGAACTCTGTAATACCTCTGAACAATGAGATTCTTCAAAGAACTTCCTTGTTCATAAACACATCAAGGTGCTAAGAGGGAGGACGGTTCACCCAGAGAAAGTATAGAAGCTCCACACATCTCCTCCCTTATACCTTGAACTATGCACCTCTTCAATTTGGTTGTTCCTGTATTGTATCCTTTATAACAAGCCAATAAATATAAGTAAAGTATGTTCCTGAGTTCTGTGAGCTATTCTACCAAATTGTTGAAACTGAGGAGTGGTTGGTAGAGACCCCTGATTTATAGCTAGTTGTCAGAAGGTGGCCCAGGACTTGTGGCTGGCACCTGAAGTGCAGGAGATCTTGTGGGATTGTATCCTTAACCTGTAGGCTCTGTGCTAACTCCAGGTGGTTAGTATCAGAATTAAATTAAATTGTTGGACGCCAGTACGTGTCTGGAGAATCAGCGAACTGATCGTCGGTGTCAGGAAACACCTCACAACATGGTGATTTTGAAAGTCTAAACTAAGCAAAACTAAGCAATGCCTTCAATGGTTTTTTGCTGTATTACCACTGCACCCCTCTCCTATTCCTATCCCAAGCATGCATGCGTCAGTATCGATGAATGCAGCACTGTGAAAACAGTATTACTTGATGTGGAAAATAATCTGTGTTATGGACTGAATAGTATTCCCCTAAAATTCATATGTTGAAGCCTGAACTTCCAATGTGACTGTATTTGGAGATAAGGCCTTTAGGGAAGTAATTAAAGTTAAATGAGGTCATAGGATGGGATCCTAATTTCATAAAGCTAGTGTCCTTATGAGAAGAGAAAGAGACATGAAAGATCTCTCTCCCTCTCTACACATACACACAGAGGAAAGGCCATGTGAGAACACAGCAAGAAGGCTACTACCTGCAAGGCAAGAAAAGTCTCGCCAAAAAACAAATTTGTTGCCACCTTGATTTTGGACTTGTAGCTTTCAGAACTCTGACAAAATAAATTTATTTTGTTTAAGCTACCCAGTCTTGGTATTCTGTTATGGCAGCCTGAGCTAACTAATGTAATCTGATAGAATGTTTAAAACATTAACACATTCTAGTCAACACCTAAATCTTTTTTAGCTTAAAGACTGACATTTTTTCCAACAGACTGTAATACCAGGGATGGGGCAGGTGATTCAATTATTTCAATTCAAGCACTCTGCTAACTGGTTGCTAAAATAATTCTAGAAACCTAATTTTAGAAAGTCTGATGTTTTTACTTTAAGACATTACACTGTAAACTAGAGTTTTAAACTCAAAATTCAATCATTTGCTCTTTTATATATATATATTACTATTCAAACTGAAAAGTATAGTTCCTGCTTTCAAGTGTTTACAGTTTTGTGAGAGGACAGATATTAACCAAATAACCACAAAATCCCCAGAGGTTCAAGTGAGCTTAGCAACCCAAGCACATTATTCCACATTTACTTGTATCCGGTTGATGCAGGAAGACAAGTAGAAGATTCCCATGAGAGGTCCCTTTTTTTTTCATAAAATGCACAGAAATATACTTAATCTTGTCATACATATTACATTTCAGAAATGCATTGAGATTATATAGTTTTATAGTTAGCATTTTATATGAGAAATCAAGAATGAGTAATGAAAAGGCCGATAGAACCAGAAGGATTGATTTATGAAGAAAGATTGAAAAGAGTAAACGCCTATAGCTTGACCAACTCACAACTGAAAGAGAATATGGCATTAGAAATAAACTCAAATCGTTTAGAAAATACAGATATTTCAATAATGTGATAAAAGGAAATTATTTTTACATTATAGAAAATGAGCCATATTTATTATTAAATTAGACATCCAGTTAAAGGTCTTTAAAATGATACATGAGCTCAGAATTGGGGGGAAAAAAATCCCAAGTGACTTGGTCACTAAAAACAAGGTAGCCATAGGAAATGTTATCCACTCATGGTTATCACCACTCAAAGCATTTATGGTGATAGGAATACTGGAAGAGTTTTCTAATAGTTCAGGAAATAATTTATGGGGAAAAAGATCAAGGAAAGTTAGACTAAGAATTCTCAAAGTCAAGGAGTATGTATTCCTGCACTGACTTGTCATTCTTTTTTAGAAAATTCAGAGCAAAATGAAGTATTTGCTTTCTGTTGTGAGGGACAAACTCAGGACCATATTAACCATATTAATGATAGTACCAGTGAATGTAATGATGATGAAACCCTTATGTTGCATGTAAAGGTAGCTGATACAGGGAAAGGTAAAGAGCCATGTTTTTCCATGGAGCTCTAATAAATACGTCACTGAAGAGTCCCCAATCCACTTACCATCCTCAACTAATAAAGTGGATTTACCTAGAATTAAGAACTGTTCAGGTGAATTATAATAGTCCCCCATTTTTAATTTTTTTAATTACATGATTTTAAATTAAGCCTATAGGTCTATTGGATCACTGAAGATAACCAAAGACCTTTTAAAATTACACATAAGAAATAAAAATATTCTAATAAATATTTTAAACCCCACTCAAATATTAATAGTACAGTGTAATGTTTGCTTCTCCCTGAAATAAGCTCATTTTTAAAGATGCTTCAAAGGGAAAAGGCAATGGAAGAAGCCAGGCAAGCCCACTGTTCTAGCCCAAAGCTAACCCAGGGCTTAATGCCTAAGGCATTCTATGCCTAAACAGCAAAGGTAAGAAGATAGCGACCTTTTGGCTAGACTTACAAAGGAAGTTCCTAAGAATTAGTACATTTAAGTAAAATATGTATTATTAATGTCAAAGTTATTTCCTGATGTCTTCAAGTACCAAGATAAGCATTGCAACCGTGAACTCTAAGATACAGCTTTTCCATATCCTCCTGAAGTCTCCATGATAGCTACGTTTGTCCAAGTGGGATGTCCCTTGGATTTTAAAATTCGCCCACCACACCATCTCTGCCTCTTAAGCAGGAAGACCACCCAAAAGAAGGCTTTGATCTAAAACTAATGCAGTACTTTAAAAAACTGAAGAATAAGCAACAGCAACGATCAATGTGGAAGCCCTTTGATCCTTGTGAATTAGTCCCTGTGGGATACCCAAAAAATAGGAGCTAGGGTCCAAGTATTCAGTGATAAGGAAACATGCAAGAATTTAGATGCATAGATGCCTCAAACTTTATAATTCTGTGATGTCCTTTTCTCCACTGTGAATTCCTAAATTAATTTGGGAAATCTTTTAGTTTAGTAAACTGTTCTGAGTTGTCATTAAACTAGAGAATTTTGTATTATAATTTGGAGAGAAAATTTCCTTCCACCATCATTAATCACTTATCAATTTTGAATCAAAAGCCTTTACTTTAATAAAGGATTATTCAGAATAAACAATAGTCCCAGAAAATTCTGTATGTTGTAAGCAGCAATAAATATCCCGAATTGGTAGAAATAAAGACAAAAGTTGTTGGGTGATTTTTCTTTAAGGGATTGCTAGAAATGTATAGATTGGTCTTGTTATTTTTAACTTATGTTAGAAACAGTGGTTAAAATTTTGGACTCTGCAGTGGTTTTTAAACCATGTTCCAAGAAACCACTGGGTGGAGTTCCACAGAGAATCATGGATTCTGCAAAGGTTGGATTTTAATTAAAATTTAAAATCTACATTGAACTATTTTTAAACTAAACACACACACACACACACACACACACACACACACACACACACACACACTCCAAAAGAAATTGAATGGAGGCAGACAGACAGGTTCAAATTCTGACTTTACTAGCTGCTCAAAATTGAGTATTAATTCTTCAACTTTCACATTCTCAATTTTCCTTTCTAGAAATGGAGATAATGATAATATAGTCATATCTCAGAGGCTCTGACAGGAATAAATGAGATGCTGCAGAGACGCAATACAGCATAGTGCTTCAGAGCACAGGGCCTATAACAATGGGGTCTCAAGTATGGTACTTGGACCAGAAGCATCATCTTCTGCTGGGAACATGTTAGAAATGCAAATTCCTAGGACCTGCTCCACACCTGCTCAGGGTGGGACTAGCAGCTTGTGTTTTAACAAGTCCTACAGGTGGGTCTGGTGCACAACACATGTGAGAACCACAACCCTAGACTTGGTCTCCTTGGGTTTGAATCCTAGGTTGGCCATGTAATAGCTACATATCCACAGGCAAGTTACTAAATTTCTATAGTCCATGTGAAGTGTATGAAACAGAATAATAAATGTTAGCTGTTATTAAAATACTTGGGATAGTACTGGACTATATTAAGCATCTCAGTAAACAGCCACTAGTATGATAATTATTATTTTAATTATCACTATTATTATTACATGTCATTGTGAAACAGGATCAAGTAATAATATGCTTCAATATGTTCGAGTTCAATAAAATGCTTAAATTACATTCAAGGTCAAGGTAAAAAAAAAAGAAATCGAAAGCTTATGGCTACATATGGTGACTTCTATGTATTTTTTAAAGTGAGACCCATAGAAAGGTGCCCAATATACTTATTTTTAAGTTCCAAAAACTCAGGTTGCCTTTTCTTCATAAAATCAAACTTGTTGGAGGCAGACACACTAAAAATAAAATCGATTCACTGTGATCATTCCTGCAGCTTTAAAATTCAAAGATTAGAAGACACAGTGTTCCTTCTAACGTGCTGATTTTATTCCTTCTGTAATCCAAATGTCCACACAGTGCCAGGCTTGAACGCCAAGTATGACACATCAGTATTTTTTTCATTCTTTGTATCTTATAAAGGTTCAAAGAAAGGCAAACGTGCCAATATGCATTTGGCCTGACATTTAGCTCTTTAATGCTGTGACAAAGAATGATTGAGGATTAGGAGGCTGAGAATGGAGCTGTTCATGCTTGAGTGAGATGGTCATGAAAACGATAGCAAGCATCTGCTTCTTTACAGCCCAAGGCCCTGGAACTTCACAGCAATCTGATGATACCATCTGTAAGCATGGGAAATGCTTTTGAAGAGTCTTAATTTGCAGTTTATCATATTTACTATGTTTTGCCATTATTATCTTTTTCTGTAATAACAGCACATTAAAGTCCATAGGGCCTGGATCTTTCTGTGCGAGATTTCTGACTAGTTCCGGCTCCCTCTTTCTTTGATCCACTAAGCTCTACCGTTTGTAAGACCTTGCCCGTTTCACCTAAATTTTCAAATGTGTTGGCCCAAAGGTTGTTCATAAATTCTTCACATTACCTTTTTTAAATCTCTGTAACACCTGTAATTAGGTCTCTTTTTTCATTCTGGTATTAGTTATTTGTGCCTTATACTTTATTGAACTGTATCATTAATCAAATTTTGTCTATTTTATTACTTTCCCAAATAACAACCTTTTGGCTTTTTTCAAACTTCCTAGTGTTTATTTCTATGACACTAATGTCTGCTTTCATCTACATTATTGTTACGTCCTTTTTATTTGCATTTGTTCTGGATTTCTTCTTAAAACAGGAGATATATGTTTAGCTCATTAATTTTCAACATCGGTTCTAAATAAGAAATGTTTGGGCTGTTTTCTAATAATTTAAGACATAGTAGTATTTTTCTTATAATTTTCTTCATTTTTCATCACTTTCTATACCTGTGAGGATGTATTCCTTAACACATGGATTCTTTTAGCTAATTTCTTAATTTCCAAGATATGGAAACATTCTACTTAATTTCATTATTGATTGCTAATTGAATTCTAGGTTAACTACATAGTTAAGATAGCAATCTTTTGAAATGTTTGAAAATGTTCATTATGGTCAAGTTTCAAATGGTCAGCTTTTGTAAATGCTACAAAAATTATGTATCTAATTATCCTGTTTCTTAAATGTTTCTTTTTCAATCTGTTCTTTTTTTGGAAGGATGATCAATAATAATGTCATAGTGGATTAAAATGGTAAGCATTAAAACACATGACAACAATAATGCATAGATTGGGGATAAGACAATGTGAAGTCAAGTCCTTGTATTATTCAGGAAGTGGCACATTTTTATTAATATTAGAAAAATTCAAGATGCATGTGAAAATTTATATGTAAACTGGTAAAAGGAATAACGTACATAGCTTCCAAACTATTGGAGGGAAAACACAGAAGGATGAAACATATTCATCAATCTACCTTTATTGTGCTTCATGTCTTTCTAGAACTCATAATATTGTTCTGCTTCCTTTAGTAAAAAATCTACTGATGGGAAATCCTCTGTTTTTCTTTATCTGAAAATATTTTTTTCTTGCCGATATTGGGTACTACTGGATTAGGAGAGTTTTCTTTCCTTCAGTATACTAAAATTGTCAGCTCCCTCTCTCTGGCTACCATTATTGCTGATGACAAGAGAGCCACATCAGTCTAATTAAAAATCTTTTGAAGGGAACATTCCTCTTTTTTTTTTTTCTTTTTTTTGCTCTGGTGAATTCTAAGATTTTTCCTTGTTTTTTGACGTTCTTCAATTTCATTATAACGTGCCTAAACGTAATGGTCTTTGTACTTACACTGGTTAAGATTCACTGAACTACTTGAATCTATGGGTTGGTGTCTTTCACCAGTTCTGGAACGACAACAACCCTTCATGCCATTCATTCTTTCTTCTAATCATGATCCAATGAAACCTCCCATACCACTTAACCTGTCTCTCTGAAAAGTGTGTTCTGGGTAATTTCTTCTGATCTTTCTTCTACCTAATTTCTCTTCAGCTATATGTAATCATTTGTTAAACCCATTTATTGACTTTTCAATATTTGTCATTGTCATTTTTATTTCTAGAAGTTATATTTCATGATTTTTCAAATCTGCTTCGTTGTTTTTTATACTTTTATGCTCCCTTCAGATATATACAAACTTGTCGTTTCCTTCTCTGAACATAAAAATAATAGTTGTTTTCTAACCTGGCCTGATATTTACAATTTATTAAATGTTTTGAAGTCTATTTCAGCTTTCATTTTTTTCCTGCCAATTCTTTGTGCCTTTTTTCTATGTATGTATGTTTATTTTTGACTTGTGCTGCTTAATGTGCTTCAAAAGATTATTTGTGGGGCTTCCCTGGTGGCGCAGTGGTTGAGAGTCTGCCTGCCGATGCAGGGGACGCGGGTTCGTGCCCCGGTCCAGGAAGATTCCACATGCCGTGGAGCGGCTGGGGCCGCGAGCCATGGCCGCTGAGCCTGCGCGTCCGGAGCCTGTGCTCCAGGGAGAGGCCACAACAGTGAGAGGCCCAAGAAGACACTCAAATCAAAGTTGAGTACTAGCAAGGACATCTAAAATTACTATGTGATAACAAATGAAATACATTAGTATTTAAAAGTGGCACATTTTTGTGGCTTAGACCTCAGTATTAGTTTGTGACAGAAGTAATATCAAGAGTACATATAAAGATTTCCTCAAAACTTATTTTTAAAGCATATGGAGAACTTCATAAACTTTTGGATAAATGGCAGACTCAGTGACCAAAAGGTTATCTAAACATAAACTCTACTGAAAACACCTGTAGGACCTAATTTCAAAGCATTCTGTAACATAATTGAAACAATAATTACCTGACTTCAGGAAGGACGGTAGGAGGCATTCTTTTTTTTTTTCCAGCACATCACATAACTTTTACCTACGAAAATAGTCCCTTTACATTTCTAACAACAGTTTTGATAGGTAGGAACAAGAAGCATTGGCACTATAATTTTTCAGTGCATTATAATAAAGTGAATGTTTTCTAAATGTCATAGTTTAAATTTCATGGGGCGTGAAATCTCCTTTGAAATGAAATTTAAAGCCTTTTTCAAATAAGACGACTAATTTTACAGTCAAAAGCATATTACATTCCCAGACATTATTAACCTTGGAGAACTGCTTGCAAAATGATACTTTCTGACATATTAAGATTAAATTTGTCTTTATATAATTAAGTTAAAGAATACATTTAAACTAGATCAGATTGCAAGAGATGTGCTAAGTGTGTGCAACAGTAAGATTTCCATTTACTAATACTAAATGTAACTACTCATCATTTATATGGTAATGCTAACACATATTTGAACAGATGATTTCTAAAGAAAACTATTCTTGGAATAAGCATGGTGCTTAATGTCAAAAATGGTAATGTTGCACAATAACCTAAAAAAGAGTTGGCATTAACTTCCTATACTACTTTTAAATATGAAAAAGCAGATAATTAGTTTTTACTGATAAAGTGCAAAATCCTTTTCCTAAAATCAAATGCTATTTTAGCGCATCCCAAAATGTTTTAAAATGTGGTTTAAAATACATCAGTTATACTTTTGAACAGCTTGTTTTCAGTTTGTTTTTAATTACAACTAGATGTACATGAAATTTTTTGCATAAAGAAGGCATGGTGATTGCCCATTTTTCTCAGACATGGGCTGTCAATGCCAAAAAACATTTCAAATATGAAAGGCAACGATGTGATCATATTTTTTATCTGCTTCAAGTCCTTGAAATCTTAATGGCAATGGAAAGTATTATGTATCTTTTACAATTTTTATTCTTTCATGACAGGACTAATACAATATCCATTTTCATGATCTTAATGTTTTAAAACACAACCAAAAGTAACAAATTAGACAGATGAAAAATAATTATAATAATAATAAAGGCAGGTCTATCAACCTCATACTCGTCTACGAGGGAGAAAACTCAGCCTCTTCTAGGGTAATAAATATTCCACTCAAATTACTGACTTTCACCTTATTCCTCAGGGCTTTTTCACCCTAAATGCTCTTCTCTGAACAATTACCAGTTCTTCTGGGCCTTGGGCCCCACCTACTGGCTGGTTATGAGAGTTGATGACCAGATGCTCCTTAATTTCTTTCAGAAATCAATGTTTAGGCATAGCTTCTTTCACTTTGTTTCTTCTTGTTTGATACGTGTTGTCCATAATGCAGTTAATTTCAACACAGTGAATATCTGTGTTGCCCAGAGCTACGGCTACTGTAGATCCCATTACTCTTCTTGCTTTCTCTGTGCTGCCCCCATTGCCTCACGAAGTCTCTTTCCTCATCTTTCAATCTCATCAGCAATTTCTCATCATCAATCTCTCTAATTTTAACTTGAGAACCAAAAACAACACGGCTGATAAAACATAATATTACTAACTACCTGAATCAAGAAAAATAAAAACCATAGAGTATATTTTAAGCCCTCCAAGGAATTGAAAATTTCCCCCTCATTGCTCACAAAACTGTCCAGCTGCCGCTTCTAAATAAACTAATATTCCTCAGCACCAGGATTCAAGATGCACAGAAATCTTTTCTATCTTTGTTTTCCCATTGTATATGTTTACTTCTTCAGTTATATTACAGCAAAATTTTGTGTAGCGTGTGTGTGTGTGTGTGTGTGTGTGTGTACTGGCTTTATTCTCTTACTTAATATTCAGAAAACTTAAACCAACTTAAATAACTTATGTTTATATTGGATACTGCTTATATTAAAGCCTTTTATCTTTATTCTCAGCTTAATTTCTCCCCAGTAAGAGAACATTTTCTTTAATACTCCAAGCACAAGGACACAAGTAGCAATTTGCAATAAAAGTGTTTATGCTAACTTACTTCTCCCAAAGAGCCACTTGTGCATTTTTAACATTTTACTATGTATTAAAAGTACTGATTCTTCCAAGAAGAATTAATATTATATCACAGACCACCTTTGTTCAGGCCAAATAAGACCCATGTACAAGAGGTATTTCTATCCTTTAAAATAAGTTTATGTAACTGGCAACTGCACTTAAGGCTACCATTATTACAATATCATTCTCATTTTAATCATTTGAAAAGCGAACTATATGTCCAACTGAATCCTTGAACCAAAGAACAAACTCTTGACTTTAATCATCTAAACTTAAGTGAGCATTTTGAATTTCCTTCCTTAGGAATGCTTCATAGAACATTCCATTAGGATTCTCAAATGCCTGCTGAAACAACTAAATATCCTGGGCTGGAAAGGAATCAGTTCAGATACTTGCCCTGCTATTTAAGTTTTTAGCATAGGGGAAACTGTTTTTACTAATTATAGGCACAGAACGCTCTGCTTTACTTTGTTCCAAGAGAAGGATCTCTAAACTAAGGGGAAGAAGCATTTATTGTTTGAGGGGTTTGTTCAGCACTTTACAGTTTATGAAGTGCTTTAATTTATTTTATTTCATTAAACATATTTCTGAGTTCAGCTTCTCTAATGGACTCAAATACATATGTAAAACTTCTTTTTAATTTCAGTCTCTAAATCTGTAAATCTATAAATCAGGATAATGAAAAATGTTTTTGATTCTAAAAAGAGCACGAATTTTTACTATGTTGGAAACTAACTTTACTTTTTTCTTTTTTTGGTTGACCCTACTCAAATACATTGCCACATAGTATTGATGTAGAAATACAACTTTATTGTAGAAAATTAAAATTGCCCTATATAGAAAAATGAATACCCAGGAGTCTGAAACTGTTGCTATTTTCAAATTGTTCATCCTGGAACCTTATTATGTTCTCATGTAGAATTTTAACCAAAAATATTTTTGTAGGAAGAATTATCACCATTATCAAACAACATCTCTTCAAAATTGTTAAAATAATTGTTGTTTCTTCATTAGTTTTTTAGTTATATAAAACCTTGATAGAAGAAGCTAACGTAGCACAGTTTGAGAGCCACGATTTATTTAGAGGGCTATTTATAAATGCTGAAATATACAGTGCAAAGTTAATATCTGACAGCCATTTGAAAGCATGTCACAGAAACACTGACTTTTGTTTCAAATAAAGATAAGCTGATTTTAATGTTTGCAACATGTTACATGACTTAGATGGAACTGTAGGAAAGTTATCACAGTCATTTGAATGCTTCAAAAAATTTACAAAGCTCTATTACATTTACTAGCTCTTGAAAAATACCATTGAGACATGACCTATAGTCACATGTCTCTACCACATATTTATCACTCATATGCTTTATGCTCAGCCAACTTTAAAAGTAAAATATGTCATTGGAGCATAAAGACTCTGAGTCAGACTTTTAAACTCTGAGCCATTCAAGGTAGTCTGGTTTTAGTTTCGAGAACATCTTCCCTGCAAAATCAAATAGAAACATTCTCTTTATAACTGCCTATCAAATAGCTATTAACTCTTCGAATAGAATTAGCATATTTCTGTCTATTTAGATTACAAAGCTTGTATTAGTTCCTTGAGCTGCTATAACAAAATATCATAGACAGGGTAGCTTAAACAACAGACATTTATTTCTCAGTTCCTGAGCCTGGAAGGCCAAGGTCAAGATGCTGGCTGATTTTGTTCCTGATGAGGTAGGTCTCTCCTCCTGGCTTCTTGCTATGTTCTTTTTTTTTTTTTTCTTTAACATCTTTATTGGAGTATAATTGCTTTACATCTTACACGGTGGAGAGAGGATGAGACTGAAAGAGGGAGAGACTAAGAGAGCTCTCTTGAGTCTCTTCTCATAAAGACACTAATGCCATTATGAGGGCTCCACCCTCATGACCTAATTACCTCCCAAGGCCCCATTTCCACACTGGGTGTTAAGGCACCCACATATGAAATTTAGGGGGACATTAATTCAGTCCATAACAAAGCTTGTTCTTAATTATGACACATCACCCAAGGAATTGATAAAATTCATTAATACCTATAGAGTTTCTCCATCCCTCATCACGCTTCCCAAATATACCCAAAATGTGCATATTGAACCTTTAAGGCAATTATTTTTCCATTTCTAGTAAAGCCATTAAAGAAAAAAATAAAATGTTAATAGGACTTTCTTGTGAAGCTACTAAATTCCTGTAACACATGTTCTCTATCTTATCAGAAAAGAAAAGGCTGTTTCACTAATACTTAAGCCTCTCTAGCCTATGAATAGTGTAAAAACCAAACAGGATGTCAAGAACATCTCTAAATTTTCTACTTAATATGATATCTATTTTAGGCTTTTGAAAATATACATACTAATTAATGGAACCAAGTAACAGACCTAGGAGATGTTTAGAAGCCTATGACAGCCAAATGTGATTGGAACCTCATTAAGATTAAGATTATGCACTGATGACTGAAGTCACCGGCAATGGCATGCAATTTCAATTCTACTGGAGTAACATACACTTCTAAGGAATTACTTGGGTAACATCTCTTTGCACAAAGTAATTACCTTTTTATGTTTTGACATGGATGACACTTGTTAATGGCAAAGTCTTAAGGTGTTACAAATGCATAAATCACTGTCAAACACTCTCAATTACATAATGTGGGGTATTTTTATACTAACATCATCATTGTCAAAAAAGTACTTAAGGGGCTTCCCTGGTGGCGCAGTGGTTGAGAGCCTGCCTGCCAGTGCAGGGGACACGGGTTCGGGCCCTGGTCTGGGAGGATCCCACGTGCCGCGGAGCAACTGGGCCCGTGAGCCACAATTGCTGAGCCTGCGCGTCTGGAGCCAGTGCTCTGCAACAAGGGAGGCCGCGATAGTAAGAGGCCCGTGCACTGCGATGAAGAGTGGCCCCGGCTTGCCGCAACTAGAGAAAGCCCTCGCACAGAAACGAGGACCCAACACAGCCATAAATAAATAAATAAATAAAATTTTTAAAAAAAGTACTTAAGTTACCTCTGCTAACAGTATTACATAAACGCCTTTTAGTAAGGAGGGTTTCCATATTGAAAATAGTAACACACTTGTGCATACACAGAGAAAGAACCTAAGTACAGCATAAAATAAGGTACAAAGTCAAGAGGATATTGAAGAGTAAGTCAGAATTAAGTGTATTTTGAAACTGAGAGTGACATGTATTGTCGATAAGGTGAAACTGTGGTGAAGTTCAATGATAGAGAAGAGCTGTATTTAGTCCCACACGTATATATCTGAGTATGATATCTCAGGTGGATGCTGTTATATTGGGTTTATGTTCATATATTGACTGGTCCACCAATGTGTATGAACAGGAAATAGAATGGCTCATATACACTAATGAGTGGAAACATGGTGCAGGTATCAAAATATGTATGTTGAATTTGAAAGGCACTCATTACAAGGAAAAGACGATTATTATTATTATTTTTTTTTTTGCGGTACGCGGGCCTCTCACTGTTGTGGCCTCTCCCGTTGCGGAGCACAGGCTCCGGATGCGCAGGCTCAGCGGCCATGGCTCACGGCCCCAGCCGCTCTGCGGCATGTGGGATCTTCCTGGACCGGGGCACGAACCCGTGTCCCCTGCATCAGCAGGCGGACTCTCAACCACTGCGCCACCAGGGAAGCCCTCCTAATTATATTTTAATATGAGTTGGCATTTCCAGAACACATACTGCTTATTGAAAAGGAAGATGCTTTAGAAATATGCTAATGCCATGCAAATATGAAAGACACAATGGGATTTTATTTGTCATACACACACACACACACACACACACACGCACACACACACCCCACACACACATCTGGAGAATCTGGATCTTGAATCCATTCCCCTTTCACTGAGGCTTCATGTCAAAGAATACACTTACACCTTACCTTCGAAACTACTTGCTCTGAACTCTGCCTATAGCAACCTGTCAGTGTGATTTGCAAGAACAAGCAGTTAACTTCAGTATTTCACTGTTTCCTGTGTAATTAACCATCACTTTCCTCTCACATCCCAGAGAAACAGCTTGCCGGGATTAAAACTTTGTTACTCGTGATCTGGTCATGGCATTGGAAGCTTAATGGGCCTCCTAGTCTCTGATAAACTGTGCCCCCAAGTTTGAAGGGACACCAAAGCCGCTGGTGGGCAGGGAGTCAGCACTGGCAAGTCAAAGATAAAAGATAGATGTAAAAGGAAAAACGTAAAGTGGAGATGAGAGAATAGGAGGGAAAAGGAAACAGAAAGTAGGGACCGAGAGGGGAAGAAGGCAAAAGAAAAGGAAGCAGGAGAAATGTGCGTCGTGCACATTGTAGAACATTTTCTTTTGTGCTGGGAGGTGGAAAAAACAGCTTTCACAGTCTGCGCAGAGTGCCCAGATGGCGTGTGTTGCTGTAAGAAAGCTGAGGAAAAGTGCTTTCCCTGCAAAATGATGCAGCAACAATGTACAGCAGTGAAGGCTACCACCAGCTGAGTGCCAACTGTATACTGGGGGCAGCATACACACATGCTTTCTAGTTTCCCGTCATTAAACAAAACTATAATGTGGTTATTTATGCTCACTTTACAGATAGAGATACAAAGGATCAGATCGTTTAAGGGCCTCGCCAGAAGCAGCAGAGCTCTTAAGCGGAAAACTCTAAGGCTCCCACTTCCTCCACTACACCATTTTGACAGATTTATTTACAATATTCTACATTTGCAGTATTTCTGATACATTAAGGCAGCACTTGGCAGGTGCTTTCAGGACACAGATTTCCTGTGAAAGTGCTTCTAGTTGATTAACCTGCATAAGATAGCAGAGCCCATTTTGGGGGGAACTGCTTTTCTTCCTCTCCAACCATGGAGGACTGGTAAGGGTAGACGGTAGACGAGTGTATGCAATCACAGACTCTCTAAGCCATAATGATTGATGCAGAGATGTCCTATGGCCCAGCGTGGTTCAAACAGTGGTTTTTCCTATTATTTCTCAAATGGGAACTGGTAGGAGGAGGCTGTTGATTATGAGACTGTAAGTCTGGATTATGAGACGATAAACCCTGGAGTTGCCCAGTTAAGGGTCTGTGACTTAACCAAGGAGAATAAAGCCTCCAGGCACTAGATGAGATATGGAAAGAAACAGATTCCAGGCAGCATTTGGATCTCTAATTCCAAGCATCTCTAAGACTGAGAATGCCATGTTTGCCAATAGTTTCTCTATTTACCTGTTAGCAGTAGTGATTTTTAGTCATTTAAAATAAGAAGAATCCTGACTTACATGTAAGTGAACTCCTGATTTTAAAAAATACATACAAAAATTTTTAAATGGAAAAAAATCATTTCACTGCATAGGACATTGATTCATTTACCTAGAACATAAAATACATACTCATTTTTTAAATATATTGCTTTTCATAGAAAAAATGAATAATATACATTTCTTATGAAAATAGATAAAGTGAGAAAGGAAAAGGAAAAGAGGAGGAGGAAAGGAAGGAAGATTCAAATCATCCAAATAAAGTAATATTACACATGAATTCTGTTTTTTAAAATGCTGTGAGTAAACATCAAATGTCAATTCTAAATTTTTTATTGGTGGAAATAAGTTCTGTTATCCCCGACCCACAAGGTAGGTAAAAGAAACTGTACTCAAATCTGCCCTTCCGCTTTTTTCCAGATGAGGATAAGCTTGTTTAAGGGAATAGCAGAGTTCTGCAGTACTCTCAAGACTGAATTCTGCTCACATCTCTCTTTGGCCCCTCAGTCAATGAGGTCATTCTTGGCTTGATCTGTACCTTGATATTGATATGTTATATCACCATGAAAAAGGCCAGAAATCCACATTTCATTTAAGTTAAGGGACATGGACTCCTGCCTGTTTTTATTTGAACTTCCACCCTATTGTTCACCCTCAATCCACCTTCTTGAGGCAAATACAAGGATATCAAGGAAATGAATTGAAAATCACTGACTGGGAAGATGGGTGGTGTGTCCAATGTAGAACCTTACACAGAGGAGGACACTTCTAATAGTAAATCTCAAAGAAGAATACGCACCAAGCAATAGTTTGGTGTATGCAAAACATAAGTATGTTTATCTAAAGACAATATGTATACGAAAGAGATGAGGTCTTTTAAGTAGGAGTGGCCTGTGGAAATACCGTACAATGAGATTCCATTACCTTTAGTAATGTGAGCTGACCATTGCTAAATACATGAAGATTCTGACAAATTTATTTGGAGTATTAGAATTAAAATTGGTGAGCATTTAAAAACCTTAAGTATACCATATTCAAATTATGCTTTGTCATGTTTGAGAAGTCCAGGTTGTTCTAATTATTTAAGGTAATATTTCAATTTACACTACTTCAGTTTATGTGAACAATTATGTCCTCATATAAGGATGGATTATAAAAGGATAAAATAAAATAACAATATTATGTCATATCAAAAAAAAAAAAAAGAATGGATGATAGCCACGTAAAGTTAAATTCTACCCAGAAGTTGAAGACACAATCATTTGTTCAGGAAAAACACCAAAATTTGCAAATAGCTTAAA
This sequence comes from Delphinus delphis, assembly GCF_949987515.2. Classification (NCBI taxonomy): domain Eukaryota; kingdom Metazoa; phylum Chordata; class Mammalia; order Artiodactyla; family Delphinidae; genus Delphinus; species Delphinus delphis. Next base: position 60,212,905 of record NC_082700.1, read on the forward strand.
AAAAAGTTTATCCTTCAGAGGACATTTTGCTTTCTTATAAGCTTTCTTTTTATAGATTATAAAGAAATTAAATTATTGTCATGAATAAACTATTGATGGACTGGAGCTTAAAGCCTAGTTGGCTGTTTCTGATTGGCTGTCCTCAAGTTGTTCCCCCAGGTCAAGACACTCTGCGCTAAATGCAAAGTCCAGTGCTGGCCCTGGCACAGACATGGCGACTGTGCTGAGAGGCCTCTCACACTGCAGCTGCTGCTGACACCGTGGATTCCTCCCAAAGACGGATCAATGACTCTGCTGAAAGTGTTTTTCTGAAGGAGGGAGAGAACTTTCCCTCACCTTCCTACTAGGCTCAGATAACGAGTTGAAAACTGCTTCCTTGAGCCTCTCACTGAGATTCTGAATGAAAAATTTTCATCAGTGTAAATATATAGATACAGCTTGTTTATTTTTCACACACGATAACTTTCCATACATCTGAAGTTGGGCATAATCCCATGGTGAGCTGAGCTGTGAAACAAATGATCTGAGTGGCACAAATCATGCAATGCTCAAAAGCATAGCTCTCTTGAGTCATTTAGTATAAAAGAAAATATCTTTATCTAGCTCACCATCTTCTGAGAGTATAACTGAATTACCATTCACTGTGTTGGTTCCTCTCCTAATTTTAAGGCACTAAAAGGGTACAGTTCCTTTGTCAAACTTTAATTCAAAATAGTTTTAATAAACTGGAGTCTTGGTGCTTAAAACAATGAGCTTTCATAAGTAGGAAATCAGTCACACGGAACACCTCTTTCACTGAAGATTCTGGATAATGAGGCATCAGTAGAAAACAGGAACACTATGATATTTATTTTCATAATGTTCTCCACAAATCAGAAATCCAATGTTCAATTGATTTCTCAATTTGGAGGTGGGATGTGAGTTCAATCCAAATAACTGAGGAGAAACTAAATATATGCAGTAGATCTATGACTATAACAAACCAACTCTACTCAAGCTATGAATAGTATAATAGGAATTATTCCATGGACAGACCCTAGATACTGAGGGATACTGGAAAGAAAGAAGCAAGCACTTCCATAGGAAAAGTAAGTCCTTCTTACAGATGGGATAGACTGGAATTGTTCTGTGGTGCGATTCCCAGCTATTATGCCCTTGTGAGAGGACAATGAAAAAGCTTAGTTTTGCCCAGAAATGCCTTTTTCCTAAGACCCTAAGATTGATACATAATGGCTTGAGGGGGCAGAAAAACAAAAAAGAAGCCAGCAAACTATGGCCCGGGAGCCACATCCTGCACGTGAACTGTGACTGTTTCTGTAGAGAAAGTTTAATTGGAATAAAGCCACGCCTACTCATTTGCATGTTGCCTGTGGCTGCAACAAGAGGAGTTGATTAACTGCCAAAGACACTGTAGGGTCTTTTACCGAAGGTGTTTGCCAATCCCTGCCTTAGGATATCAAGTACAAGTGTGAAACCTGCATCATCCATGAAAGACTTAACTGGAAACTTCTGAACTAACAAGACTTAAAAGGTTACTCGGTACAGATCTTGACCTTCGAACCAGACAACTAGACTTTGGGTAATTAAATTCCCAGGTGACTTCACTCTAAATCCAAGCCTATGTACCAGAAAGTTTCCTTGCCTTCCTTTCTACTTTATATCAAGTATTTCTTGTTATGTGCTGTTTCCTATTCAAATCTGTGCAGATTAAGGAAGTGACTATTGTTCTGGAAATTATTTCCATTGAATGTACTGAATACACTGAACTTGAGCATTCTCTTCAAAAGATAATAGCTGCAAAAGTTAAAATGTACAGCATCTTAGATCAGGCTGCCATAACATCATCAACTGGTGGCTTAAACAACAGAAATTTATTTCTCATAGTCCTGGAGTCCGAAAAGTTCAATATCAAAGTGCTGGTCAATTCAGGACCTGGCGAGGGCTCTTGTCCTGGTTTGCACCCACCTGCCTTCTCACTGTGTACTCACGTAACCTCTTCTGTGTGTGCACGCATGGAAAGAGAAAACCAGCAAGCTCTCTGGTGCCTCTTCTTTTAAGGCCTTAATCTCATCATGAGGGCATCACCTTCCTGACCCTAGAAATAGCCTTTGTAGAACTTCTTCACAAATCAGATAAAATTATAGTTCAAGCTTGCTATGAAAAGCAAATAGTACAAAGTTTATTTTCTCCCTTCTTTAAAGTTGTTGATAGTGATTACTATTTTGATTGGTAGATATTCTGTACTAACTTAGGTCCCTATCATTATTTATTAACAGATTTCTTCTTAAATTGAGTACTTGAATTCATTCCAGATGTAAAAAGAGAGGTTGCAATTGTCAAAGCACTTCTTGCCGTATATTAAAAATATATTTTATTTATTGTATCAAGGTTCTACTTTTGAGATAGTTTTAGAACAGTTTGTTTTAAGAAAATTTCTCCATGCAGAATTTTAGCTTAATTTGCTTCTAAAAATAGCTTAGCCTAATCTAACCTTTTGGGAGGGGTGGCTCTCAGAAAAAAAAAATTTCCCTCAAATGTGATGAAATCTTTTTGATAGGTGAAAAGCGTGGCCGACTTTCTCCTGCAGCCCCCCACGAATGACAACAGGTGGATCAGGAATTCCTACCCCTCTCTTGAATTTAATCAAAGAGACACAAAGAGGGAATCAATGAACTGTGGGGAACCAAGTGAAAGAGCAAAGCTAAGTGAAAATCACAGGGAACAAAAACACGCCAGACTTAACAAATAAAGGCCTAGAGGAGACCATTTTGCCCAAAGGATACTGAAAGAACAAACATGGTTCCAGACAGAAGCCTTGTTTCCAATGGCAATTCCCAATAGACCTGGCTGTATTTATCCAAACCTATATAATAAGCTTTCCTTTCTGTTTAAGGAATCTTGAGCAGGTTTCAGTTCCTTGCAACCAGTAACCCCTGTCTAGAATAGAAACTGATACCAAAGGACAGCATAGCAAGATAGGGATTTGCCTATGGCTTTGAGAAATGGATGTTTCTCAGGTAGGGGAGGAGAAAGGCAGGTAGGGCTAGGATATTATCTGTAGGGTGCACTGGGGACACATGTAATTAATTTATTTACTGTAACCTGGTGGGAACTAGATCATACTACTGAAAGAAAATTTGGGGGGACTAAGTTGCAGAATATAAGGTAAATACAGATATTCCTTATGCCATTAAATCAAGTTTTCATAAGGAAAAGATTTGCCCTGGTTCTAGGTGATCCTGCTGAGTGTAGACAGTGAAAAGCAAGGTGCTTGCACTAGTGTAATAGCATGTAGGACTGTCATTAGGAGAAAACCAAGGGGCACAAGAGTAAGTCTGGGGAGAAGATTTAGTATTGTGTCCTATGAGAAAATATCTCTTAGAGATTCCCAGAAGAATCAGAAACTTAGAAAGTCAAGTCGTCAAAGGGATCAGAGAGTCAGGGGGAAAAAAAACATTTACAAAGCAAATCTGGGGGAACTCCCTGATGGCTTAGTGGTTAGGATTCCAAGTTTTCACTGCCGTGGCCCGGGTTCAATCCCTGGTAGGGGAACTGAGATCCCACAAGCCAAGCAGCGTGGCCAAAAAGAAAAAAAAAAAGAAGCAAATCTGGTTCACATTACAAAACTGGATATAGCTACAAAGAGGACATTCTAAGACTTCTTTTGTATTTATAACATACTCATCATTTGTTAACTTTGGTAATCTATATTTGCCTTCTTATAGATATTAAGTTCTTTAAAAATAAAAAGGGAGTTAAGTACCTTAAAGAAAAGAAATAGGGATTAGGAATCCTATGTTCTATTCCACAGTGTCTTGGAGAAGAGAACAAAATCACAGGGAAGATTAACTGACATAAATTGGAAAAGTAGGTCAAAAATTCAGGTATGTAAGAGGAAAAGAAAATGAGAAGGATATAGGATTAGATGGTGTACAGAACCCTGAGACATTATCTGGCAAGAAACTCCTCTTTTCCCTGCAAGAAGACTGTAGCAGAAAGCAAAGGGATGAGGGGTGGGAAGAGAAGAGTTAAGGGGGCAATAAAATTATATTAAAGCAACCAGGAGACAGAACTATGAGGCAAAGCAGTATTCATTAATTTCCAAAATATGTTTTTAGAAAGCACCGTTCTCTACTTTGGGCCAATTCTAAATATCTGAGGGAAACACCTACACTGTTTGAAACTGCTTTTCAGTCTTTCACTAAAGTGAAATGTGAAAGAAATAACTTTTTTCTCCTCTGGAAATTCAAGTAAAATGATTACAGACTATTCACATACTTTGTACTAACAAAATCTATCTTCAAAAGTTTAGGATTTTTCTATTCTCTTCATTGTATAAGATAATCTCTCAGTTCACAGTTCTTAAATTGGGTCAGAAGAAAAACATTGTCAAAGGAAAGAACTTTTATTTAGGCTCTGACATAATTCATTATATTTGCAACTACACATAAAAAGACAGATGAAACCCCAGCCTATAAATGCACTTTTATATGGCTGTCAAGAAACACAAATACAGCCACTATTTATCTGATGACACTGGAGAGAAAAGTAGTTCCCAAATGATGTGAGGTTAATTCGACAAAGATAAGGGGAATTGTAAAGGGAAGCATTTAACTGGTGAAACCAATCAGCACAGACAAGCAGTCAAGGCAGCATTGTCACTTTTTCTTCCTCACTAAAAGGTTTATACTGTTAGGCTGTGGGGAGGAAGTGTCTTAATAATTACATCAGATGTTTACTTCATTTTGCCTGTCTACAAATCACTAGGTCACTATTTGACATAAATCTGATTGTTCTAAGCAATCTCACCTGAAATCTTCACTTCCATTTGTACCTACCACACCATATTGCTCATTTGCTGTCTTCCCCACCTGGCTGTAAACTCACTGAGGACAAGGGGTAAGTCGAATGCAGTGGTTCTCAAAATGTGATTCTGGGACCAGCAGTACTGACACCAGCGTTACCTGGGAAATGGTTAGAAATGCAAATCTTGGCCCCACCCCAGGTCTGGAGCCCGGGACTCTGCCCTAAGGGGTCCTCCTGGTGATCCAGATACTCACTAATGGTTTTGAGAACTACTAATGGTGAACCACATTCAGGCACTGAGCGCAATATACCTAGCAGTGTCAAATCTAGAAGGAAAATTACACCTATGGGGAAATCTATCTCGTGCGGCTTCCAGCAGCCACATTATATTCAGTGTCTCATTGTCTGGATCTCAATTATCATACAGAAAAAATGAAGTATTTACCTGTTCACACTATGGAACCATATTACCTTTTTTCTGGGATATTTTAAATGTTAAAAGAAAAACGTTAGAGATATTAACACCCATTGTCTGGTGAAGGATTCATTTCAAGTCAACTTCCTTTTAGACCAGGGCATCAGGAAAAGCTTCTGATTTAGGTAACAGTTCTTTGCACTATCATAACGCCCTGAACGCAATAGGGAGTATTCTAGACTTTCTCCTCTCTTTCACTGTGTGCTCCTGAATGGCAATTACTGTGCTCATTTCTTAGACCTCAATAGCCTAGAACCATAAGTAGCAAGTAGTAAATATTCAGTATATGTTAAATGAATGAATGAATTCACCTTATAGAAAATCAGCCTTCCATTTATAATTACCTAGTATTGAAATTTATAATTTGTAATACTTCAATAATAAGTTCCATCTTCAGGATTTCCCTACACTGATGCAGGTTCGAAAATATTAAACCCATTCACATCAGATACTGTTATTACCAAAGCGCGGTCTCTCTTTGCTGAGCAGATACAACATTCTGGGGTTCTGGGGATTAAAAGTATTTTAATAACAGAGTTATTACTCATAATGGGCATTATTCATAATGCCCATTCTCTACAAAATAATCCACTACTTGAGAGCAATCAGTCAAAAATCAGAAAGTAACACATAACTGACAGAATTATAATTTTATTGGCAATGTTCTTTGGTCACTAAGAAACAAGACGGGTTACCCAGAGACAGCCAGGTGGCTATTTATTTATTGCAAATTGAAGTGAAATTGCCCACATTAGCTCCACCAACTAGCTGTTTACATGTGGCCAACCACAGCAATGCCAGTAGTTATTAACCAGGCACTGCTGTTACTCTTCCTATCTTCCTACCTACTCACACTCAAAGGGATAGAGAAGGACTTCAAAGGCCTGGACACACTCTTCTCAAAACCACTCTTCTATGTTGCAAGACACAGAAAATATTCACTCCCATAGAAAATTCATGGGTCTACAGCTTCACTGAGCATAATTTCAGAACACAGGCTTGCAAATTTGTACAAATAGTTCTGATTATTCACCTTCACGCTAAATACAGTTTTACGTTTTTACTATCTAGAGAGCATTTTTCTTATTTCACAGCACATAAAACAAAACCTATGTAAAACCATGCCTTTCCAATTATAAGCATTATTCTCCACTATTGATGAATTCAGTATTTTTCAGCCTCGTGTCTATGAATTTCCTCAGTTGCTATAGAAAATGGACTCTGCAGAGATCTTTTAAAGCCAAACCACTTCCCAAACTCTACCCATTCTACCTGTAATTATATCTCAATCCATCCTGTAAGGAAATGACTCCTGCCCTGAAGGAGTTTAAACTATAAGAAAAGTCAAATTCCTTTTCCCAAGCTGCTTTTCTTTTTCTGCAAGATGAAAGTAACTTAATCTATTTTTAAGTAACCTAATTTGTGACACTGCTTCCCCTTTTGTCGATAGCCTCTTCTGATCTAATCCATGGCTGTAGGTACCATCTATGATGATTCACAAACATACTTCATCCCTCCTCAGCTCCAGACCCATTTAATCCACTTACCATTGTACATCTCAATATAGCTTTCAAAACACTTAATTCAGTATCTCTAAAACTTAGCTCATAATCTCTACCCCGAAAAGCCATTCCTGCTACTCCAGTCTTTCCATATATAGTTTCCAAAGCAAAACTTCAGAAATATATTCTCAAATCTGACTGTCCTCTTACTTCATCACCAAACCATTTCCCAAATCTTGCCCATCCCAACTAATTAGATCTCAAATCTGTCTACTTGACTCTAACTCCACAGCCACCGCCCTAGTCCAAGCCACTTTTCTCTCCAACCTGACTCACTGCAATTGTCCTTGAACTGCTCCCATCACCCACACTTCTATCTTGCAATCCAGCAGCCTGACATCTATAACGACAGATCTGATCACATCATTCCCAAACTATAACCTGCCCACAGTCTCCTATAATCTTCATGATGAGGTCTGCATATCTTTAACATGATGTGTAGGGCCTTGCTTGAAGTCTGAACTCTTTGCCAAGACCTATATGGCCCTACCTCTCCAGGTTTATCACCTGCCAACCACCTGGCTCTCATTTTCTCAGTTAAGTCACTTGTTTGTCCCACCTCAGGATCCTTACTCAGACAGCCTCCTCTGACCATAATGTCTTTCCATATTTATTCCCTTGCAAACAGCTTCAACTTAAGTATCACTTTCTCAAAGAGACTGTGTCAGATTGTATTTTTCTGAAAACGTTTATAGCAGAGCAATATTTCTTATCTTATGTGCTTTCCCAGAGTTCTGTCCCTTGTCCAGTAAGAGCTAAAGTCTGGTTCCCCTCCTCTTGAACTTAGGCTGGCTTGTGACTTCTCCAACCAGTAGAGTAAGGCAGAAGTGCTACTGTGTGACTTCCGGGACTAGGTCATAAAAGGGATACAGCTTCTGCCTGCCTTTTTCTTGCAATAGCTTTGGAACTCATCCATAATTCTGTGAGGAAGCCCAAGCTCGTGGCCTTATGAGTTGTTCTGGCCCGGAGTCAGCTAAGATTTTAGCCAACAGCCATCGTCAAGTACCAGACACAGGACTGAATGTCCTTCAGACAATTCCGGCCTCTTTGCTCTGATTCCTCCAACTGAGTCCCCAGATATCAAGAAGATATCAATAATTTTACAATTGTAAAATTATTAAATGCAGTTCTGTTAGAGAGAGTTAAAGAAAGAGGATCTTGGCATTCAGAAATTGGAAAAAAGAAGCTAAAATGAGTAGCAGGGAAATAATGAGTGCCTTTTCAATAAATCCTTTAGAAACAAGTGAAAATAAAAGACTACAATGCTGTGCTTTGGAATCACACGTTGGTGGTGTTTGTATTTGTGTGATGGGGAAGCTAAGACATAAGTAAGATGGGTTGACAGTGTATATTTTCACATAAAGCCTAGCTAAAAGCGTAAAACCCTCGGAACTGGGAAGCGGTGAAAAATACCTTAGTACGTTAAAAAAAAAGTCATCCAAAGTTGACTTTTTGACTTTTAGAAAAGTCAAAACGTTTTTAAAAGTTCAATATCCAAGCAATGATGTCACTAGCAAAGTGAGAAAAGGGATAAAAGGACACGGAAGTAGGAACCAGTGTAAGAACCCTGTTGTCAGCAGCTCTAAGCAACAAAATCACAAAAGTATTCACGATTAGATTGCGGCCAAGACACAGAAACCAGCATCAAAGAGCTTCTCTGCCGGAAAGCGCTCTCCAACAAAGAAAACAAATTATAAATACATCATTGGAACTAATGTGGATAGAGACCCTAACAATTTCCCCCACATCATATACAGTAAATAAAAATATCACTGTATTAATAATAAAGCTGTCTTTTCTAATAATGTCAGATGTGAAAACCATATAGGTAAGTTCTCTAATGCCATTTTCACTGTAAGGTCTTAAGTTCTTCGAACCTGATTTTTCCTTTTGTTGATTTTTTCAAGACTCTGATTTTCAAGATATCCTTATTTTCAGCTGATTTGTGTTGTGATAAACAATGATACATTTGCAAAATTGATTTCATACAGTATCTAGAATGAAGGAAAATAGGCATGTAAAAAGGAAATGGGTAGATATATACACTTTATTTACGTTATCAAGAAAACCTTGAATAAAACTACTTTCATGGTTATTTTAAAATCTCCATGGGATTGAAAAATGGATAAACAAACAGTGTAGATACATAAAAATCTATAAAGGGAAATCAACACACTTCTGGAGAAAGAAAGGGAACAATAAGGCTCTCCAAGGATTAGTGCTACAATAGATGCAAGTTTTAACTACTGTAGACCACAAGCCACAATAAATTCTCTAAAACTGTACTTCAAAGCCAAGCACTTTGAGATAATAAAATGTCCAATCAAATGGGTTGTCTTGAAAGATGTCTACAGTGGATAGAAAAATGCCAGCTAAGCTTTACTCTAAGCGTATATAAGAATGTATTTAAGTAAAAAGTAATCCAAATCCCATTTACAATCTAATTGGGTCTGAGCTATCAGCAAAAGCAGGGACAGAGAGGACTTTGTAGGCTGACAATCCCTCAAGACATCGATGTACCGCGTTCCTTTTAGCTAATGCCTTTAAACAGAGAGTCTTCCAAAACGCCACACGGAAAAAGTAGCCACGCATTATAGCCTCTATTCAGAAACTAATTCCTGAACCGCCCAATTCGATCTCACAGCTCATCCAGCCTTGCTCTCATTTCCCAGCTACGAACTTCAGAATTCATTTCCCTTTATGCTGCCGCTCCGAGCTCTCAGATCTGACAACCTGAGCTAGCTCCAGCTAAAAGCCTGCCTACCTGCTCACTGAAAGCATCACCAGCAAACCTCCTGATACCTATTGTGGCCCAACGTGGCCTTTCCCCACGGGGAGCCCCTTACCGAGGGTAGGATGCCTCACAGGAAGGACTGGACATGATATTCTGCTGAGGCCAGAAGAACAAGTAAAGCAATGGGCATTATTATCAAGATATATTATGGACATTTCTTCTCTCTCTCTTTCTCTCTCTCTTCTTTCTTTCTTTTGCGAGAATGCATCTCATTTAATATAATGAAAACAAACAGAAAATCAAGCTTTACTTCACTGCATTTTGGTTGTGTGCATTCTTTCCAGTTAGCATCAATACCAGAAAAATTATCTGAATTTTCCCTAATTCATGTTTATTTTGCATGAATATAAATTTTGCCATCCTTATCTCTCAGTGGTTACAATCACAGAGCTGCATAATGTTCTTGGTTTAAATTACAGTATTGTCAAATTAGCAAGAACATAGACAAGAATAGCAATGGAATTGTTATGCGTATATGCTTTCTAAATTACAATATGTGCAATACTATGTACACTCTAAAAAATACTGGTATTCCATAACTGAAAACCAGCATCTGAATGCAAATGTCTTATGTTTTTCTGTCTTTTAACTCCCACTGCAGAACACTATCTAAATAACGGATCTTCTTGGCTTATAATTACAAAGTGCCATATGCCTTTCTTTTAATTAAATGATTTCCATATTATATCCAGTTTGTTTTATTAAAATAAATCAAAAAGAGAAAAAGCCTGGTTGAATTAACTACAAGATTAACACGCAGGCATGACTTAATTCTGCTTGAGATCACTCGTTCCTATGAACTATTTGTTGTCTTTAATTCTGTAGAATTTCAGCAAAACCTGTCTGCATCAGTGGTGTAGGTGATGGAATGCTACAATTCCCTTCACATCCACGGTGTCCCAAACACAACAAAGGCAGATTTTTAAAACAGGTTGAGACCATTTGTTCATGCCTTCAATATACGAGTTTCAAACTTATTCCAACCCGGTGCATAGTATGCTTTTGCCATCTGCTGGAACAATGATAGACTGCAGGTGTAATAATCTGCAGCAAGAGGGGTTGAGACAATGGTGATTAAATTGGATTAACCAGACACTTTAAAGATGATTTCTCAGGGCTCTAACACATATAGAAGCAGAGTAATCAGTCTCTTTCAAGACTGTTAGGAAAGAAATCTTCCAAAATTAGAGACCTTCAGGGAAGCCTGAGAACCTTTCCTTTGTCTATGATTACTATCTTTGCAAAGGTTCCTTTAAGATGCAAGTGTATCTATTTAGAATATGCAATGCCGTGGCAAAACAAGAGAAAGAAGTCTGGATTTCCAAAAGCTGGAGGCTTAGATAATAGAGGGAAAATTGCAGAGTCATACTAAATCATTTTCATTTTCAGCAAACATTAATTTTTGCTGAAAATTAATTATTTTTCCGTAAATATGATCCATTTCTCCATTATTTGACAGGAGAAGTTTTCCGTGGTCTTCTTACATTTAGGGGCCACAACGTGCATTCCATAGCATTTTGAACTTACGATAGCATTTTAATTTTGCAGTTCTCTGAGTTTGGTAGACTCAACGTTTATTACCTTCATCTGAGTGGTCTGGTAACTGAAATATAGAGAATTGGAGCAGGTAGACTCTAAAATGACCCCTAATGATCCCGCCTCCTGGTATCCATACCCTTGTGTAATTTTCTATCCTGTGGACTGTGTTCTGGACTTGGAGACTTGCGTCTTACAAATACAATACAGCAAAAGTAATGGAATGCCACTTCTGAGGTTAGGTTATAAAAGACGTGACCTCCATCTCTCTCTCTTTCTCTTTCTCCTCTCTCTGTCTCCCTCCTTCTCCCTCTGACTCTTCTCACTTGCTGAGTCTGATGAAGCAAACAGCCATGCTGTGAGCTGCCCCGTGGAGAAGACACAAGGAAGAGGGGGAGTTCTCTGACAAACAGCCAGTGAGAAAAATGAGGCCCTTAGTCCGACAACCCGCAGAAAACCGAATCCTGCCAAAACCACATGAGTGAGCTTGGAAGGAGATCTTTCCTCAGCTGACCTTTGAGGTGACTGCAGCCCTGGCACTATCTTCACCGCAGTACCACACGTGACCCTAAGCCAAAGTGCCCAGCAAAGCCACACACGCATATCTCAGGCACAGAAACCATTAACTCATAAATATGTTTTTAGCTTGAAGCTAATACGTTTTAGGGTAGCTTGGTATGCAGCAGTAACTAATACCAGTAGAGTCAGTGATTTCCCATAGATACCAGCCTAGCTAATGATGTTGCCTTTAGGCAGCAAACACGTTTAGCTTATCTCAGTAAAAGTCAAGAGAAACTCTCATGCCAGCAAATTTGAAAATTATGCAAAAGCAAGAGAAGAAACAAGTGATGCAACGTGACAAAAAATTCACTGAGCACCTAATCTTTGAAAGGCCTAGATTAGGTAAACAAGAAAGAAAAGTTCAATATTGAATGGGAAATGCCATAGACTGAATACTTCTGTACCCCTAAAATTCATATGTTGAAACTTAATCTCCAATGTGATGGTATTTGAATATAGGGTCTTTGGGAAGTGATTAGGTCATGAATGAAATTAGTGCCCTTATGAAAAAGTACACAGGGAGCTCCTTTACCCCTTCCACCATATGAGATTATAGTGAAAAGACAGCCTTCTATGAACCAGGAAGCAGGCTCTCACCAGGCACTGAATCTGTCCTTGATCTTGGACTTCCCAACCTGCTGAACTATAAGAAATAAATTTTTGTTGTTTATAAGCCACCCAGTGCATGGTATTTTTGTTATAGCTGCCTAAACAGACTAAGACAGGAAGTAATACAGGTAAAGATGAGTTAATACAGGAAGATTAGATTGAAGGATAGTAATAATGACGCTAATGTTAGTATGACTCGAGGAAGAACATCCCCCCATGTAAAAATTGGGATAGACACCAGTGGGCAGACAGCTTTTGAAACAGGCCTTGTAAGGAAGCCTAGGATTTCAAAAAAGGAAGAAAATTCTGAGTAATGGTTAAAACGGGAAAATGTACAGTAGTAAGAAAATGAGGCATATTTAAGTAAGAGTGAGTGAATGGTTCACACACAGAAGATACTGGGGAATAAATCTGCATCAGTCACATGAGCAAAAGTCCTGAATGCCAGGTCCAGGTCCAAGAAGTCTGCACTTAATTAATTCTGCAAGGATCCAATGAAATTTCCTGGAAAGGAGAAAGCTTGAGACCAAATTAGCATCTTAAAAGAATTATTTTGCAACAAAATGAAGGATGGGTCCAGATGGTACAAGGAAAAATGTGAAAGACTTTGAAATGGACCAAAAAGGTTATTGGGTGACTTTAATCCTAAACTACAGGTGTTGAGAGCAGGAGTCAGGTGTACTAGGACCATGGGCCAAAATGGGCCAGTGGTCTGTTTTTGAACAGTATTGGAGCTATGAATGGTTTTTATATTTTTTGAAAGGTTATAAAACAAAACAGAACAAAGCCAAGGTGAATATGTAACAAGAACCATATGTGGACCACAGAGCCTAAAATATTTACTATCTGGTCCCTTCTAGAAAAAATTTGCTAACCTCTGTTCTAAAGAACATTCTTCCAGGTTCTGAATCTAAGGGATTTGCACCTTTCTTGGTCTTTTGAGCTATTTTAGAATTCTGTAAATTGTAGATAACTGATAGCACTGCAAATGGCTCTTGTCTGTTAGCATGCAAGACAATCCCGTCTGATGGAGAGACATTTCATTTCTCCTCCCTAACCCCACCTGCCCGCCCCATCCCTATGAAAAAGAGTTGGTTTTGCTTCCGTCTATAAAATCATTTCATGGCCTCTATCTCTGCTTTTTGATTTATTTTTTGAACTGGTTGTTAATATCTAACTGGTTACCTCATAAGTTCATGAGTTAAATAAAATCTTTGACATGTATTGATCTTATGTTTTTTATGAGAGTCAGGATTTGGCCTTTTTATAAATGCACATTTTAACAATAGGAAAAGAAAAAGATGATAAATTAGAGATGATCAAAGCTGTCTCTAAGAGTTACGCATGTTCCAGTGTATCATTAAACACCATGGAGTTCTGGGTGTCTCTGGTTATTAAGTTCAGCAATTCCCCAAGTATATATGGAGGTTAGAGACTAAGCAGGCACATCAGCCCCCTATTGATCCTAAGGATGTTCTGGGTGTTAAGGTGAGGACCAAACCAAGCAAAGTCCAACAGAGCAGCATCTCTCCTACTGGATAGTCACTCAGTGAGGGTCTAGATGAAGGGAAAACCCCATCCAGTAAAAATAATAGCATAAAACCTCAATGTGGCAAGGAAAGGCACAGTATGGGAGTCAAATCTTGTACCTGAGCCCTGAGTGTGTCAGCAATGCCCCCTAACAGTGAGTTCTTTTCCACGTCTCCCCAGATGGCAAATATTGGTCTCTTCTTCTGGAAAGCCCTCTTTTCTCTCCTCTCTCATCCTCTAATCTCCGTTTTAGACTAGGACATGACTGCCTCCTTCAAATGTTTTACTTTCCTTCTTGCTTTTTCAAGCACTTTTTTCCCTCCCTTCTAGCTGCTATGCAAAAATCCTCTCCACTAGTTCTTTCTTAATTGACTCTGATGGTCCATTAGAACCAATTCAGCAAATAACTATTTATCTTTGCTCTACAGCAAGAAGGGTTTAATCCTGAAACTCTGAGTGAGTTGATATTTGTGTGTTTGGGGATGGTGGTAGTGAGATATTTAAATTCTAAAAGGTGGAAGAAGTTCATTTTTCCTATTAGAAAAAATCTGAATTAACTTAACTTACACTTCCACAAGGGTAATGGCAATGAATATGGGGAAAATAAGGTGGATTAAGAAGGTGTTGTATAGGTAGAATATTCATAAATTGGCATTTTATGGAATATAGAGGATCAAACTTAAGAATTGTTATAAAAGGTATTCCAGTATGTCAAGGGTGGTCCATTGGTAATGATGTTAACAGTTATGGGGAATTCAGGTCAAGGAATTGGTTTGGGAGGTTGTTAGGGGGATTATGATGTGACTTTTCTCAATATAAAGGGCAATTATAGTTGTAATAGTCATTACAGAAAAATTCAACAAAGTGACTAGGCCTTGGAGAATGAATAGTGTAGTGTAAAAGTAATTCCTGTCTATACTACAGATAAATCATATTGGGTACTTATTTTGTTTTTTACCTAATTCTAGAGTAGAAACTTTTCCATGACCTCATAGAACTTTTCTATTATTTTATCCCTGGATTTGAAGAAGAAATACAACAACAAAAACTGTCTGTTCTTATACTTACTATGTTTGGAATGCAATTATGGGATATTCCCTATTTTTAAAAAGCTTCCCCATATAGCAAAATATGATTATGATCTTCTGTTAATCTCTGAAAACTATAATACCATCATTAATCTTTATCAACTGAGTCCATGGATTTTACATCTCTGCAAGATCAGTCAGCAATTCAAGAAGATTTTTTTGTTTTGTTTTGTTTTTGTTTTTTGCGGTACGCGGGCCTCTCACTGCTGTGGCCTCTCCTGCTGCGGAGCACAGGCTCTGGACGCGCAGGCTCAGCGGCCATGGCTCATGGGCCCAGCCGCTCTGCGGCATGTGGGATCTTCCCGGACCAGGGCACGAACCCATGTCCCCTGCATCGGCAGGCGGACTCTCAACCACTGCACCACCAGGGAAGCCCTCAAGAAGATTTTTATCAGTGGCAACTAACATCTGGAATGGAATAAGTCATATTTCATTTACTTTATCAGACTAAGTTTATATTTTACTATTTTGATTCAGATATTGAAAAGAGACAAGACCTCATGATTTCTAAGTAATTTTTCTATATACGTGGTTTTGTTTTTTTGTTGTTGTTATTGTTGTTGCTGTTTCTTTCCATCTGGCCAGAAAAGGGTGTTCAGAGTCCTAAATTTTCCAATACCTCCAAAAATAAATAAGTTAAAAAAAAATCAAGCCCATTTAAAAGCCTGATTCTATGTAGTTTAATGTGTAAAAAATGTTTCAAAGTCAAACATTCTTTATTTCCCCATTTTCCGTCATTATTTTGTACAAAATACAACTTCATTTGTAAAAGAGAGGTGTTACATTTTTTGAGAAAATGGATTGTATTCTGAGCCTTGGCAAATCTATGGAAATCAACACTCAGTCACATGAATAATATGAATCCTAGTTTCAGGACTTGCTTTAGGCAAAATATGTCATATAGACAATCTTTTCTTGCCTCCCTGGAGACCAGGGTGAGAATCTGACAGAGTAGAAACCAGAAAACACATTACCCTCAAACTGAAATATTGTTTAGGCCCCAGACATTTCCTATTCACTTTAAGAAAACTAAGACCCACATACCACATGACAGTTAGTTCCTTTCAAATAAATTTGTTTTTGTACAGATCCAGTGGTGAAAAAAAAGATTAATCTTCAAGTAAAATACCAAGAAAAAGCATAAGTGTGTTTTTTTCTACCTGTTCTAATGAATTAAACATTCTTTTTTGAGGTAAAACAAAGGCTTAACTGCTTTTGAATGTCCTAGAGCTAGTAGAGTGAAGTACACTCAAATTGTTTTTCATAGAACTGATTTACTACAGTCCTTCAGCATGACGAAGAGCCCACTCCAAACTAAATCATTTCACTACTGTCAAACCTAGAATTTACCAAACAGTATTTAAAATGCAACACAGTATTCAAAATGAATCCTTAATGAGTTATTATACTTTTTTTTTTAACAAAAACTTTGTACACTGAGGCAAAGTACTGAGGATCTCTTAGAGGTGTTACATGCAATTAATCATAAAGATTTTTTTCTGGGAAAATAAATCTATGTAGGTTTTTAAATTACAGTATTAGGAGTCTTTTTATCATGTGCATGGTAATTAAAATTTATAAGTAGAACACACAAATCTTTTATACACTAAATCTGTCTACTTCACATGTAGCTACACAGGTCAATGCCTTCTAAATTTTTATGCTGGCAAATTTTCACTAACCCTGCTGAATTCCCTCCCTTATGCAAAATAATTTTTTATACTCCAGGGACAACTACTGTAGTTTATCAGAGGAATTCCTGACCTCCAAATCAAACTTAGGTTAAGCATGGGGTTTAAATTATCTGCAATTATTTAATATGGTCTGACATTATCAAAATGGTTTAAGGAACATATTTTAATCTACAATTTATCTCCCTTTTTGAAAAAGTTCTTCTGGTTACTCAGGCAAATAAAAACGTCTAATTTACTTAAGAAATGATTATCTCTTAGGGATAAGATTTGTAAATACAAACATTTTGAGATTACAGAAATTGTAGACATTTGTTTGTGAGACAGGATTGCTGGGAGAATAGAAAAAGCATGAACTTTGGTTTGAGAACACTATTCAAATTTGAGTTCTGTCCTTACTGGCAATTGATCTCCCTGAGTCTCAATGTTCTCATCTGTCAAATGGGACAATAATATAGACTTTGCAGATTTGATAGGCTTAAAAGAGCTGGGCAGTAAAGGAACAAGCACATGCTATTCAGTGAATAATGATTCCTTTTTTGTCAATACCTATACCAGGAAAATGTGACAAGAAATTACTTGGATCCGCATACTTTTATTGGAGAGAAAGATTTCTTCTGGTTTCTGACTTAAATTCTTGGGAATACAATAATTTATCAGTAGGGCTGGGAACATTCTAACTTTGTTTCATTATTTTTGTTTAGACAAACTCCAATTACAAAATTCTGATGCATTCAAGTCCAGTCATCTTGTATTGCCTGACACTGGCCGGCATGGCCCAAGACAAATCCGCTTACCAAATAAATAGTTCTAAGCAAATGAACCTGGCTGTGAGTCAACAGTCATCAGTTACTATAACAGCAAAAGCTAGAATTATAAGCTCACCTCTCACAACTCGCTACAACTATGGGTAGTAAAAAAAAGTCAAACAACCCTATGATTTGACATGCCAGAATTAATATACATAACCACATATCCCCAACTTCTCTGACATAAACAGTCACTAAGTTTAGTTGACTTATAATTAGAGAGGCGTAGTGGTTAGCAGAGAAATCATTGTGCCAAAAGGCCAAAGACTGGGTTTTCAACCCATCCTCCAGCTCCTAGAGTCTGGATATGTTATTCAGAGTCTTTATTTTGCAATTTCTTTATACAATACCAACAACGCTACCTACCCTGTCTATCTTACACAGTTATTAAGAAGATAAATCATGAAAGCACTTTTAAAGTTCCAAATTGTTAAACAGAAATGTACAGCAGTTGATTTCAGTGAACTCAATGAAAATTTACTATAGAAAATATATGCATCTATTTTCCTGCGACAAGAAAGAACAATATGATACTTGGCCTACATGGCCCAAATACCAGAAAGAACTCTATTTTGCCAAAAAGACAAATTTGCATAGGAATAAAATGAATATCTCCTTGTATGCACTGCCTAGTGAATTTATGCTTTAGAATAAACATGTTTAATCACAATGAAAGTAAGAATAAGGCAAAATAAACCTGTTTGAAAAAGAGTATAAGGTTTGCTACCAAAAAAGAATAAAAGTACAAAATGAACTGAAACAAATTTTGCCTTTTGCCAGGGACTGACTGTGGTTATTAGCACATCAAATCAGGAATATTTGATTCGAAAAGTACTCACCACAGTTTGCCTTGCCAGCAGTATCCAGGCTTTGAGTATGATAATCCAGACCATTTTGCTAGTAGCAAAATCAAAGACTTGATGCTGATAAAAAAAAAAAAAAAAAGCTTAAACTTCAAAATCTGAGAAGCATTATACCTCAGAGTGAATTTACAACAATGTATTCATCCCATAAATGTTGAAATTCTGTAAATATACTTCTCAAATTGAAGAATAGCACTGTTAAAGCGAAAAACCACAGACCTAAAATGGTGTCACTTGTGCTAAAGCCCATGATGCCGAAACTACATTTAATACCTTACCCAACTGTAGTTTCGACCTTCACCAGAAATGTAATCTTTTTTTTTTTTTTTTGCGGTACGCGGGCCTCTCACTGCTGTGGCTTCTTCCGTTGCGGAGCTCAGGCTCTGGACATGCAGGCTCAGCGGCCATGGCTCATGGGCCCAGCCGCTCCGCGCCACGCGGGATCCTCCCGGACCGGGGCACGAACCCGTGTTCCCTGCATCTGCAGGTGGACTCTCAACCACTGCGCCACCAGGGAAGCCCCTCAGAAATGCAATCTTAATTAACCAATCTGGAATTTTCTGGGCAGCACCAGTAAGGTAATCTGTCACATGGGCCCTCTCTATCTCCCCCCAGAGGAAGAAGAGGCAATCTGCATGATAAAAACGCTTGCCCTTGGGTTCCCCCGAAAAGATTTCTTGCCCAAAATAACTTTGTTTTTTGTAATAGTGACTTCCTGCCCCACCCTCCTTTCTATAAATTCATTTTGTATAACCCCTCAGAGCTCGCTTCTAGTTGTTAGACGGAATGCTGCCTGATTCATAAATCATTGAATAAAGTTAATTAGAACTTCAAATTTATTCCGTAGAATTTTGTTTTTTAACATCACTAATAGCTGTCCAGGAATAAATTTGATTTATAGTTAGGGAACTTTAAAAAGACATCCATTTCTACCCAAATTTACACCCAGTAAATTATTTCTTAGTTTCTCATATAGGCTAAATATAATAAAAGTCATTTTCCATAATTGAGTCCTTATATAAAGAGAATCTAAAAAAACAGAGTAGCCTTTAAATGTCTGTAAATAAAAGCCAGATCTCAGAGTATATTTAGGAAATTGAGAAAAAGGAAGAAGCTAACATTTTTTGACCATTTGCTATGTGCCTGGCGCACTGCTTTGGATTTGGTAAACATTTCATCATTTCATCTAACCCTACCCCACGCCCACCCCCCAAAAAACAAAAACAAAAAATTCTACAATCAACAAAGATCAGAATTGCCAAGGTTACGGTTAGATGGAGGGATGAATAGGCAGAGCACGGAGGATTTTTAGGGCAATGAAAACACCCCATGTGATGCTACAGTAATAGATATATGTCATTACACATTTGTCCGATACCATAGATTGTACAACACCAAGAGCAAACCCTAAGGTAACCTATTGTCGACCAAGAAGAAACACAGAAGGCTACAAATAAGAAAAGAGTTTACTGGGGGGGTCTTAGGAATTCCGCTTTGGGAGACACAAATTCTGGTAAAACCAAAAGAGTGTTCCAGGGAAGAGAAAGAGTATTTTGTAAAAATAAGTATGAAACATATTAGAACTTACAAGATTCAGCAAAACCAATGTTTTACTCTGTGAAAATTCACAGCCTTAATAAATTTGTATTACTAAAAATGAAAATATTAATATGATAGTGGATATCCCCATCTTAGTAGAAATATTTTTGAAGTTTTACCATTAAACATGATGCTGTCTCCTGATTGGGTATATGTTTGTTCTGTTTCACTTCCATCACAACTGGATGTACTGCAATACAATTCTAACCCTAAGTACCAGGAGTTAGCATCAGACCCCACAAGTTTAAGGGCTTAAGCCTTCTCAGGACTGTGCTTGCATCAGATGCCAGCTGCATTTTAGGGGGTTGCCAGGCAACCTGGACTTCCAACTAACTGACTCTTAAGTTGGAGGGCTCCCATAACCCCCTCAGCTTTGATAATTCACTAGAATGACTCACATTCTAAGTAGAATGACTACTTAGAATTACAGCTTTGTTACAAAGGATACTCATAGGGTGAAGTACTGGAAGGGAATGCAGAGTCCCCATGCCACCTCCACATGGAGTCAGGGCATGTCACCCTCCAGGCACATTAATGTACTCTCCAGTCAGGAAGTTCCACAGAGCTTCTAATCAGGGTTTCATAACTTAGGCATGAATGATTAAGTCATTGACCATGTGATTGAACTCAATCTCCAGCCCCTCTCTGCTTCCTACATTGTCAGGCTACCTCAGAGTCCCCAACACTTTAATCATGTGCTTGGTCTTGGTCGCGGACCAGACCCCATCCTGAAGCTACCTAGGGACCCACCGTGAGTCACTCCATTAGCATAACAAAGACACTCCTATCACTCAGGCAATTCCAAGGGTTTTTGCAGGTCTGTGCCAGGAACCTCAGACAAAAGACCAGATACGTTCCTTCTTTGTCTGTTTACTTTATTGATATACCACAATGTTTGATCATGTTAAGGAAGTTTCCCATATGAACCGATCAAGGTCACACAAGGAAAACAGGTGGCATACTGAAATTAGGGTAATTTTATTTTAACAAAGGGACTATTTATTAAGGTGAGGCTGGAGTATCAAGGAACCTCAAAGCCTATTTCAATAAAACTGGGATTATTCCAAGGATAGAAGGGACAAGGAAATGAAGCACTGTCCAGAACACAGAGGGAGAAAGTCATATAGAAAAGCCAACTTCGGGGTCGCAGGGACATTTTTCTGAGGCACACAAGTAGCTGGACGCATTGCTTCAGAGAGGAAAACAGGTGCTAAATACTCTGACCTCAGTCTCTTCTCACTGCATGAGCTCCTCCTGAACCCAGCTAGACCCCAGAGATTGAAACAGCCCTTTGATGGAATCCATACAGGCCAGCCTCCTGGGGCAGAGAGCAGAGTGAAGAATGACCTGGGAGAGAAAATATAATATATCCAGCACACCGTGAAGAATGGGTGTAGAGTTTTATATTAAAGCTATCTCAATATCCACGGACAATGATCTTTTGGATTCACATTTGGTCTATTAAATACCATCCAAGCTGCCTAAAACTGAGCCATCCTTAGACTTCTGGAAAGAAGCCTACTTGGTAATGATGTATTGTTTTCTCATGTGCTGCTGGATGCTACTAGGTAACTTTAAGATTTTTGCATCAATATGTGTGAACAAAAAAACCTTTGCATTTTTCTTATTGTTTCTAATACCTTCTATTTTCATAAATGAGGACTCATTAAAGTGTTTCCCAAACATGAATACAAAAAATATCAAAGAGAGGGGCTTCCCTGGTGACACAGTGGTTGAGAGTCCACCTGCTGATGCAGGGGACACGGGTTCGTGCCCCGGTCCGGGACGATCCCACATGCTGCAGAGCGGCTGGACCCGTGAGCCATGGCCGCTGAGCCTGCGCGTCCAGAGCCTGTGCTCCGCAACGGGAGAGGCCACAACAGTGATAGGCTCGCGTACCGCAAAAAAAAAAAAATTAAAAAAAAATATCAAAGAGGTGTAAACCCTAGTGTTCACCTTTAGCAATATAAAGACCCAAATCCTGGAAGCTTTTAAAACTCAGATTTTCCTTCCCCATCAACCATCCCTTTATGGGAAATGGTAAAGGGAGAGAGAGATTCTACAGGGACCATGGCTTTTTAAAATCACTCTCCTTACACTTATACACTTAATAATAAGCACCATTTAATAAGTAAATGGACAATGACATGTATTGATATAAAACCAGTTAAAATAGTGCAGCCTATTTCTCACTTAAAACCACTGCCACGTATACTTCTCCATTCTCTTTAAATGTACTTGCCCACCCTTTACTCTGGTGTATTATCAGGAATGTTAAAAAATACAACTAGCTTATCGATGAACATCAACTCTCTTAAATGTTCTGAGACTCTTCTTCCAAAAGACATGCACACACAGCAAAAGCCTAGGTGCTTATAATTCACTATAGTTCAAATGCCAGGCTATATATTCTTGGTGTTAGTCAAACACCATGGAAATATTTAATGGTAAAGATAAACCAAGCATTTCTAGCCAGTCACTTTCAACTGAGATCAATACAGTGTAACGATGATTTAAGATGCTTCTGAGTTTACCTTAAGTAATTTTCCCTTCTCTCCTCTGAGACTGTAAATCTGACTAATTGCTTCACACTCTAGAACTGCTTCTTCTTGCTAAGTATAATTGCTATGTCTGGATTCTCCTACGCCCCAAGTAATTTTATGGAGGGCTTGCCTACTGATCTCATTACACTTCCAACTCTGATGCATCAGGCTCCATGCTGTTATTTACCTACGTCAGTATACTTGATACATTAAATCTAGGCCTTGTTAAATTTACCCCTTTAAGGCACAAATATCACAATTTAATATGGATTAAATTAACCCAATAGGCATTTTGCTTCCTCCACCATGGACTATACATTAGTTGATTTCACTCACCACTGAAACACCAATACCAATAATCAGGCTATTTGTGAAATAGACAATTGGGGAAAAAAGCATTCTACAATAATTTTTGAAGTGAAAAAGTAAAAATAGTCTACCATGGCTTAATCAGCTCCTAATTATAAAAGTGTAACGCATGGCAGATAAAAAGGAACACAAGAGGATCCGAGGAGTAAAGAAGTAAAGAATAATTGCCACGCAGAGCTAACATCCAATGGTAAAGCCAGTTATTTTGATACCAAAAAAGTCTGCCCTTTTAAATTCAGCCCTAACGAAGAAAGTCTATTTTTTCACTTAGACCAGATTATTTCAGTCCTGTTAAGAAAATCAATTCAATTTGATAAACTTGGGACTTCCCTGGTGGCGCAGTGGTTAAGAATCCGCCTGCCACTTCAGGGGACAGGGATTTGAGCCCTGGTCCAGGAAGATCCCACATGCCATGGAGCAACTAAGTCCGTGCGTCACAACTACTGGGCCTGCGCTCTAGAGGCCCTGAGCCACAACTACTGAGCCCACGAGCCACAACTACTGAAGCCCGTGTGCCTAGAGCCCGTGCTCTGCAACAAGGGAATCCACTGCAATGAGAAGCCCGTGCACCACAACGAAGAGTAGCCCCAGCTCGCCACAACTAGAGAAATGCCCGCGCGCAGCAACGAAGACCCAACACAGGCAAAAATAAATAAATAAATTTTAGAAACTTTTTTGATAAACTTTTCTGTTGCTTTGTTCCTATGCTCACAGCTGGAGGGAGAGACAAGCCATTTCTTTAAAGTTTCTTAAGGTTATAACCCCCATGAAGGGTTGATCTTTTGACTGTTTTCTCTGAATAAAGCCTCGGAGCAAATTCACTTGAATCCACCCTGAGGCTTCACTCACCTGGAAGAGTCTAAGAACAAGTGTCCTCATCTTTCTTACTTTATCTTTGGAACATTTCTCTGCAGAAATGTGTTGATTTAGCTGCTGGAAACCCTCTAGAATACGGAGTGGAAAAGGGTTATGTCAGCTCTGAGATGTGAATGTTGACTACAGCACAGCCTTTTCCAGGGGAAATTACCCCTTCAATCAATGCTTTAGGACAGAGCATGGACATTTCGTTTTTTTCTGAAAAGAATTCTTAGATGCTAACAAAAGTGGACATTTATATCTTGGGTTGGTGTCCTTTTATAGGGGAAAATAAGCAGAAGATTTTGTAAGGATTTTCATAAATATAAAAAAGTCTGTCAGAAACAGTCTCCCGTTATGCACAGTAGGGAGGTTCCTTGATTGATGTGAAATCAGACAGTAAAGCACTTCGTATCTATATTAATTCTCTATTAACTGAGTAACAAGTTACCCCTAAACTTAGTAACTTAAAGTAAAAAAATTTATGGATCTTACAGTTTTGGTGGCTCAGGAATTCGGGAGAGGCTCCACTGAGTGGTCTGGCTCTGCTTCTCTCAGGAGGGTGTACTGGCTGGGGCTGCAGAAATCTAACAGCTCGACTGGGGCTCAAGAATCCTCTTCTGAAACGACTGACTCACGTGACTGTCAGCGGAGGGCTCGCTCTCATATAGCTGTTGGCAGAAACCTTTTTCTGGTTTTCGACAGGGTTACTCAGTTCCTTGCCACATGGACCACTCCTCCGGCCTGCTTTAATGTCCTTGTGACGTAACAGCTGTTTTCCCCCAGAGTGAATCATCGAAGAAAGAGAGCAAAGATCACAATGCCTTTTGTCTCAGAAGTCACACATCATCTCTTCCACCATCTTCTAGTTTATTAGAAATAAATTACCAAGTCCAGTCCAGATTCAAGGGAGTAGAGTAAAAGGAGAGAATACTTTTTTGAACATTAGACAGATTTTTAAACCACTGTAGTGTCCTTCTCACCTACTAATATTTTGGCAGCTAAAACAGTTATTGTACTGGTGGTGGACAGGTTTTAAGGTGGCTTCCATGACCCCACCTTCAGGTCTTCATGTCTTTGTATAATCCTCTTCCCTGAGTGTGGGCAAAACGGTGATTTGCTTCTAATCAGTTGAACGTGCGAAAGGCGATGGTAAATACATGATTACATAAGTGTAGCACCTCTCTTGCTAGGGTCTCTCACTGCCTATTACTGGTCAAAGAAGCAAGCTGACCTGAATTTTACTGCCATAAAGAAGTGAATTTTGCCATAATCTGAGTGATCCTGAAAGTAGACCGTTCTCCAGTTGAGCCTCCAGATGAGAATGAAGCCTTGGACAACACCTTAATTGCAGACTTGCCGAGGACCCAGCTAAGCCATTCCCGAACTTCTGTCCTACAGACACTTTGAGATAATGTGCGTTGCTTTAAGCCACTAGGTCTGTGGCAATTTGTTGTATAGGAAACCTAATCGAGTACAGAAGCCAGGAATCCCAAGTCTAACCTACATGTTGGTAGTGTAGAAATAAGTCACTCCACATCTCAGGGCCTCATTTTCCTCATCTGTTAAAAAAAAAAAGAGAGAGAGAGAATAATTTTAGTAAAATCAAAGATGCTCCAACCATTTTATGTCATGAAACATTACATGAGAGGCCAATAGACAAAACAGCTAAAATAGATCTTTTCTTATCAAGTAGGAGAAGGGTCCTAAAATATCTACCCTCCCACTTTATAATCCAAGATTATATAGATTATATAATCCATATATATGAGGAACAGAGACTGAATATTTTTGGACTGGATCAGTTTTTTTTTTTTTTTTTTTTTTTTTTTTTCAGTACGCGGGCCTCTCACTGCTGTGGCCTCTCCCGCTGCGGAGCACAGGCTCCGGACGCGCAGGCTCATTGGCCATGGCTCACGGGCCCAGCCACTCCGTGGCATGTGGGATCTTCCCGGACTGGGGCACGAACCCGCATCCCCTGCATCGGCAGGCGGACTCTCAACCACTGCGCCACCAGGGAAGCCCAAGGACTGGATCACTTTTAAAGTGTCTGGATTCTTCTAGCTTAATCATGCCATGATTTTATGACAGCCTCAAAAGAGAAAGAAAAGTGGGGAGGAATTATACACACTTATTGACCAAGTGGACAAGGGAAACTCCAGGCATATAGTATAAAATTTATTTTACCACTAGATGCATAGCCCCTACCACTGCCCACCCTTTCCTGATTATGCCTATCTCTCTGAAGTATGTAGCAAACAAAAATATGGGAGTTCAATGTCATCATCTTTCATGATTTTGAGTTTCATATTCATTTAAAAACAAGTTGGGACTTTCCTGGTGGCGCAGTGGTTAAGAACCTGCCTGCCAATGCAGGGGACATGGGTTGGAGCCCTGGTCCGGGAAGATCCCACATGCCGTGGAGCAACTAAGCCCATGAGCCACAACTACTGAGCCCACAGGCCTAGAGCCCATGCTCCACAACAAAAGAAGCCGCTGCAGTGAGAAGCCCACACACGGCAACTAGAGAAAAGCCCACACACACCAATGAAGACCCAATGCAGCCAAATAAATTAATTAATTAAAAATAAATAAATAAAATTTTAAAAATACAAAATAAAAACAAGTAAATCAAAACTCCACCCAAACTTAGCGGGAAGACATTAGTCAGGGTGTGTGTGTGTGTGTGTGTGTGTGTGTGTGTGTGTGTGTGTGTGTGTGTGTGTGTGTGTGTGTGTGTGTGTGTGTGTGTGTGTGTGTATTGTTTGGCAAGCGGGATTGATAGCACAGTTAACAGTCTTACTAAATCTCACCATTGGCCCCAATTCTTCACACTTCCCTGTATTTACATCCTTTGCTTAGGGATTTTGCAATTCTTCTAAAAGGGGTTTATATTCACCTGCCCCTTACGTTTGAGCTTGGCCACGTAACTTGCTTTACCTAATGCCGTATGAGCAGAAGGGACAGTGTGCCAGTTCCAAGACTAGACCTTATGATAACACATCTTTTCTCTTCTTCTCTTGTGCCTCTGCCATTTCCATGTGAAAAACATTCTCTAACTAGCCAACTGTTCCAAGGGAAATGAAAGACATGTGAGCAGAGCCACCCCGGACAACCTACAGACCAGTGTTTAGAAGCAAAATTACTCAAGCTGTTCCAGCCCAAAAAAGAGCTGCTCACCTGAGCCAGCCTAAATCAGCCAAGCCTACTGACCTACAGATCTCTGCCAATAGCTGATTGCTGTTTTAAGTCATCAAGTTTTGGGGTAGTTTGTTACATAGCATTATTGGTGTATAACTCAGTATACACTGAGCAGAGTCGTTAGGGAAAAGTCTGTCTCTCTCTCTCATAAAGCTTCTCAAAATACACTATATACTTTCCCTTGCATGTGCTAATTTAAACCTCTTAACAGCTTTACTACTGAAAGTGTCTATCTGCCTAACTGGTGACTCTATACCAGAGAAGAAAGGGTTGATAAAGTTGTTCGGTAATGGAAAAATGTCCATTTTTAAAACCATGAAAGGCCAAAGAAAACATAAAATTGTTATTATAAATATACAGAATTATCAGTAAGATATTCTAAACAGCTATCTTTAATTGTACAAAAATACTGCTATCAAACAGGTTTTAAGGGTATGAAACTTGTTGTTATGATACACATTTATCATTGTCATGCTTTCTTGGTGGATTGACCCTTTTATCATTATGTAAAGTTCCTCTCTGTCTCTGGAAATTTTCTTTGCTCCGAAGTCTATTTTATCTGATATTAATATAGCCACTCCTGCTTTCTTTTGATTAATGTTTGCATGATATATATTTTCCCATTGTTTAACATTCGATTTACCTATCTCATTATATTTGAAGAGAATTTCTTGTAGACAAAATATAGTTTGATAATTTTTTACTTGCTCTGTCAAATTCTGTTTTTTAACATGTATTTAGACCATTTATATTTAGTGAAATTATTGATACGTTAGGGTTTATGATTCCATTTTATTTTTTGATTTTCTGTTTATTTTCTCTCTTTTCTTTTTCCTGCCTTCCTGTGTCTTACCCGAACATATTTTAGAATTCCACGTTGATTTATCTATAGTGTTTTTAACGTATCTGCCACATTCTTTTTAACAGCTCCATAAAAATTCCATTGTATGGATGAACCTTAATTTATTTAATCAGCTCCTGGCTCATTCATTCTTCACAAACAAAGCCTCTCCGAATTCATCTGATATTTCTAATTCTAGACCTTTTTCAACTATGATACTCACTATATCAAGGAGTTTTTTTCTAAAATAGTATTTACAGCTTATTTTTACCAATAAGAGTAGTGATAGTATTGAAAAAGTTACCACCTCCTTGGGCCTCATTTTCTCGTGTGCAACATAACATGTACGAATACACGTGTATTTTCTCAGGCTATACTGGTTGTAAAATCAAAATAAAATAATACTAATAGAATACAGACTGTTTTGTCCCTGACAACAGCCTCTATAATGGGACTTCTGAAACACTCCCCACACATATTTTTCTCAGTGGCCCTGAGCATACCTCTTGTGTCCTTTAACACAGCCCTATCTACAATATTGTGACAGAACTATTTTTGTCTTGTATTTTAGCTCAAGTTTCCTGAATTGATGTGGCAGATATATCTGATGCCCATTGGGCGATCTGAAGGAGTCTTAATACTGCTAGTGCAATTTCTCCTGAAGAGATTTTTCTGTGCAATGTCATCACACTGTGTTGGAGATTTTTTGGTATTAGAAATACAATTACTATGTTCTGGTTGAGGAATTGGATTTATGTTTTTAAGGATGTCTACGGAGTACAAAATTCAGCAGACAATTTTTTGTTACCGAGCTCACTTGAAAAGTATAGACCTCAAATGGTTTATGATTCACCAATTAATCAATTTAACTATCATAGTTTCTATATCTTAAACTATGTGTTGGATGGTCACAATTAAAATTTCCCATACCGTTGTTTTTATTCAATATAGCAGGCCTATGAGAATCAGATACATAATTGGCCAAATCAATCAGTCAGCAATCATCAGCTAAGATATTTAGAAAATACTGACTCATTCAAATAGCAGTGGATTCAATGGTCCTGTATTACAGTTTGACTCTATCATCAAAAAAGCAGCAGATACATTATTACATTTCCTTTAAATTGGTGAGAAGTCAGAATTCAAACCGTTAAATAAGGTGTTAACACTCTAACTCAAAATTCTTCAGCTTTAGGGCATTGAATTGATTCTTCTAACAGTGTAAAAGATTTTTTCCAGTAATTTTCTATTCCATTACCACATGTGATGCACAAGAGTACAGCTACACATCAAGTTTCCGGCGGATTTTTTTTTTTTTTTTTTTTTTTTTTTGCGGTCCGCGGGCCTCTCCCGTTGCGGAGCACAGGCTCCAGACGCGCAGGCTCAACGGCCATGGCTCACGGGCCCCCAGCCGCTCCGCGGCATGTGGGATCTTCCCGGACCGGGGCACGAACCCGTGTCCCCTGCATCGGCAGGCGGACTCTCAACCACTGCACCACCAGGGAAGCCCTGGGCTGACAGGTTTTTTACTGAGTATTTACAGAGACTATTATCCCAGGTTGTAAGGATCAGCACATCATGCAGATCTTTTCGAATTTATCATTATGACTTTTCCTGCAAGAGGCACAACCATTTTAACGATGAGAAAACCTGAGCAAATGGTGACCTTTCGACTCAGAGGATCAGCAGTCAAAGTCAGACTTCTTAACTAAGAACTCCATTGTGCCATGCATCGTCAAGCCTCGTCAGGTTGTCTTTACTGCTCCAGTCTGAGAGAACAAGGAATATCCCAGAAACTTACGTTTTACAGCAATTTGCATTAACATAATGCCTGGCAGGAAGAAATAGCAGCTTTGTAGTGACATATTTTATTATTTATTGGTTTAAAACCAGTCGTACAATGTGCAGGTAACATTTCACTCTAGACATCATTCAGACTTTCTTATAATGGTTACATGTGTCAGCTCCAGGATGGAGTCAGGCAGTCTGGTTTAAAATTCTGCCTTGGTAAGTTTTAGGTGTTTGAATTTAGGCAAGTTCCTTATTTATTAGACCTCAGTTTCTTCACCTGTTAAATGGGGCTAGATTTTTCATTTGTTTGTTTGAGTTCATTTATTTTGGTCCCAGTCTTTTATATTAGAAGTTTTCCTTGGAAATCTGATGACTGCTACCTGAGTTCATGTTTGTGAGGTACGTTGGGTGGGGGTGGTTATTGAGTGGTGAACTTCTAAAGGGGGTGAAAAGACAGGGAGCTGAATTTTTCATTGAGGGAAACTCTAATGTCAGCACCTGTATTGTTTCTTGGGCTTAGTTCCCTAAAAAGGAATCCTCTGATTTTCTGCCTGGGAGGGTATAAATCTGGTTCTCAGAATCTGAGGAGTGCAGTCGGTGAAGGAACACCCTGATAAGCAGTTCACCAAGTCAGACTCAGTCCCCTTCTTTTTAGGACAGGACCTTATCCCCACAATCAGCTGTGCCGACCTCTACAGAAAGTCAACTCTAGTTTTGATACCAACCCCCACATACTTGAGAAATGACTAAATAAGATAATTTGCATAAAGAATTTAGTACAATTCTTAGCACTTACTTGGGGCACAATAAAGTTAAATATTATTATTGTTATTATATCTATAAACTGATATACTGTCAGACTTGCTAGTACACTTGCATAATAATTGCACCAGAACATGTGCTTAAAGATTACTTGAAGAATGAGGAGAAGAGAAAAAGAAAACTATTCTAGTGCTAAAAGTTATGCAAGATCTCTTGTTTTATTTCCTTGGGTATTGACGTTATACAAATATAACACTCAAGAGTCCACATCATCTATGAAAGAATACAGAACAGTCATTCCAAAATAGACTGGTAATTCTAGGAAGTGAATCTGTACAATAAGTACTAAAGGAAGCTTTAGAGACAAACATTTAAATCTTCATTCTCGAGTTAACAGTTTTTTCCAGAAGTGCTTCTTTTTATTTTAGTCTTTAAAATAGAATGTACCTTACTAAATGTGCTTTATTTCTACTCTCTACATGCCATTATATTTGCTTACTGAGACACTTCTTGGGTTTGAGAAATAAAACATACACATTGCTTTCCAGAGTTCAAAACCACGTTGTCTCTTTAAATTAACACCCATTTCTCCAGCAGAGGGAGCAAATAAGTTTTTGCATTTTTATTTCTACCAAATAGAACTTCTGTGAATTCCAATGTGCTATCGGATAAAATGTGTTGAATAAGAGACTATATTGAAGAACAAATTTGTAATGAAAATGTATCAACTAATCTCGATAGCATATATTAAATGCTTATAAAACACTTGTGTGTAAATCCTAAGATTTCATTTTTCTAGAAGCACTACATCTGTGAAGATTTAATTCAAAACATTAGCCAAACAAAGAAAAAATGTTTTTAAGCTCTTCAAATACTAAAGTATACGTGGTGCATTTTTAACAGTAATCTGCTCTAGAGTTTTTTGGTTTTGTTGGGTTTTTTAAACAGGCCTTTTAGAAAGCTAGTAGTAGTACAAACATGCCAAATAAACAATGGAAAAAAATCGTTACACATTCTGAGAAAAGCTGTTTGTGAATTAATTGTGTAATATGAAATTCACATTGGAATATCATGATCTAATTATTTAGGCCTCAAAATCACGATTTTTACGTTGTGATTTCTCATATTTAGTATCAAGTCATTTGAATAATTTTAAATGGCTTAAAATTTTGATTTAATAAAATAAAAATTCTTTAGTGAGTTTTTAAAATCCTATCTTACCTAGTTTTTCTTTCATAGTCTTAGAAATAATAAAGTAAGTCTTTCAAATTAATGACCATTCATTCTGAGCAATCCTAATAAGACCCAAAATTTTATTATAGACTTTGAGCAAGGAGAACATGTTTTATGCGTATCTATTGCATTTAGCATTTATGAATTTTTAATATGTGTCCCGGAACTAGGACTGATAGGTTGGATTTCTTGAGTCAACTGATCCATGTATTTTATATATATATAAAATCATTTACAAATCATTTTTAAGGATAATTTTCTAACTTGATTTTGTTTCTTTCATTGATGTGGAGGCACCCGGAAACCTTAAGAAAGTTGCGTACAGTTGCTAAGACGTATATATTTAACCATAGCAACTCAGATGCAAGCAGCCTGGAACACTGGTAGTGCTTCTGACTTCAAGTTTAATTACAAAGATGGGGGACTGGTTAAATATTCCAGTCTGACACCATCCCTCAACATGACAGAATGTACTTGCTACAGTAGAAAATGGTTACCTTCGGTGAAAAGGTTGGTGTTTATTCACCAGGACCCTAGTTCCTGACAGCTCCTCAGAGATGACTTCCATTTGCTTGTTACACTGCATATGAAAGACAGTGCCTTCTTCCCCAATCCTAAATACCTATAGGAATCTGGTGATGATTTCAGCGATTTTATTGTAAAGTCCCTTGCCTCATAACTGCTATCTCCAAAGTGCTGGAGAAAATATACAAGGCAAAAAAAAAAGATTTTTTGCTCACTGTCACCAGTGTGCCTCTAGTCCAAACTAGAATTCTCTCTCCTTCACCAACATGTCAATACAATCACCAAATACTTTGTTTCTCCCTCCAAAAGTCCCCTGGATCTGTCTGCTGCTTTCTCCTTTCCTACTGCACTGCCCTTGCCAGGGATACTGTGTCTTAAACTTGGGCTCAATGGCCTCCAGACCTGCTCATTCCAGGTCAGTCTGCACACTGCAGCCAAATTCGTGTCATTAAAATCCAAATCCTATTATGGTAAGCCCCTTTTCATTCCCAGTTTCTATTTGTCCTTAGTACAAAGTCTAAACTTCTTCAGTGGCTTACAAGAATGTTAACTATTTGAACCTGCCTGATTTTCCAGTTCTTTCTGGTGTTACTCCATGTCGTAGGCAAACTGATTGGTTATTTCAATCTTAGGTCTTCTTCTCAACTTTATCAATACTTTCCCTAAGTCAAGGTTTCTCAAACTTGGCACTATTGACATTTTGGGTTGGCCTTGTTCTTTGTTGTGGGAACTGTCCTGCGCATGGTAGGATGTGTACCAGCATCGTTGGCCTCAACCCATCTGATGGCAGTGGCACCCAGCCTCCAGACAACCAAAAATGTCTCCAGATCTTGCCAAATGTCCCCTGGGAGCCAACATCATCTCCTGTTGTGAATCATTGCCCTGGTGAACTAACCCAATCCATGATTTTATATATCAAATACGACAAGAGTTTTATAAGCTAGATCTCTTTCCTCCTTCTTTTCCACTCCCTCTCATTTTCTGTCTTTCCCTTTCCGCCACCTCCCTTTCCCTCTCCCTTTTCCCCTCCTTCACCCTCTTTCTCTCTCATAGCAGTCCAGGGGTGAAGTTGTCCAACTCCAGTATTGTTGGGGACCCAGTTTTGGTTTTGGTTTTGTTTTCTGGCTTTATCAAATTAAGAATTTTTTCCTCATCCACAAGGCTTAAGATGACTCACTACCATCGTGTCCACATTCTAGCCAACAAGAAGATAAAAACCAGAAGTGAGTGAGCTTTTTCCTTTTAAGGGTGTAACCTAAATGCATACATCACTTCTACTAGCTTCAAAGAAGGCTGAGAAATGTAAAACTCAAGTTTCCATTGGAAAAATAATAATATTAATAAAAATAAACAAATAAATGAATAAAGAATCAAAGTGGGAAGAATGCATATCAGGGAACAACCAGCAGTTTTTGCCACCATGTGCCTCCTTGATCACCGAAATAGCAGATGTTCATCTTTCTTTTCTTAAAAAAATGCATTCACATTTTGCCCAAGGAAAACAACCACAAAATTCCAGCCAGTTCCTGCACCCATATCAAAGTCCAGGGTCTCTGAGGGATAGCTTTCTCCATAATCTCCTTATGTTGCTTCTCCTGATCAGGAAACTATGAAGTAAAAGAAAAGTACTGTGTTCCCCATCACTATAGACACACACATGCTTACAAACTCAATACCTGATCATGTCATAGAAACAGGAGAACAGTAATTTTTAAAATAATAATTTAATAAGAACTTTCCTCCAAAAGAGGGAAGAATAGGAAATGCACAGTAATCTCTGGTCCATAGGAACTATCAACTCCTGCTGGGCAGAAACTGGGAAGACTCCTGCCCAGACAGGGACTCAGCTTCTGAGTCAATTCCATCTGGCAGCCCCTGAGTCAATTCCATCTGGCAGCCCCTGATTCCTGTACCCGTAATTCTACTTCCAGAAATTTCTTCTGTCTTTTTATTCTCTATGGTCCCATCAAAGTGGGAAGGAAAGGAAAGTCTGCCCTTCCGAGGGACTACACTTTTGCAGCCTTATTCCTGCTAGTGAAGGTTTGGGTTCCTGAGGGTCTCCGCAGAGCTGAAGTAAATCACAG
The DNA here is from genome assembly GCF_949987515.2 of Delphinus delphis. NCBI lineage: Eukaryota > Metazoa > Chordata > Mammalia > Artiodactyla > Delphinidae > Delphinus > Delphinus delphis. Next base: position 60,247,032 of record NC_082700.1, read on the forward strand.
GCTTTCTAGGTCAGGCTTATGGTTCCTTTGATTATAGTAAATTTCTGGCGCTAGTCTCCATTAGAAAGACTTCTAGAAGTTTTGAGTCTGAAGACTTTTACTTACTGGCCTCTTGGCCCTTCCAATTTCCCTCTTCTCTCAACTTAATTGTGGCTTCCCTTAGAATTTGAAAGAACAGGCTTTAGAAAGAAGGCAATCTCTATAATCTGATCTTTGTTGTTGACAGACAGAAATATATAACAGGAGAAAATCTTGGGGTCACAGTCTTATTTCCTACTAAAGCTACCTCCTCAGAGCCACCCTCTATAACTGCTTTAATTTGGGGTAAGATGTAGTTAGTTGGTTTTTTCAGCTCTGCAGAGTCCAAATTACTAGACCCTCATTCAACATAGATCACAAGATTCTCGTGGATATTTTTTCTATCTTCACCACCATGTAACACTGAGTATGACTCTTAGCAAGTGTTCAGTAACTGTTTTTCAGTGAACTTTAAAAGTTGGCTAACTACATAAAACCTGTGAGAAGGGTCAAATAAGAGGCAGGCTTGGTGAGGCATGTTTAAAGGAGAGATCACTGTGGCTGTAATTGCTACAAAAATCCTGTGGAGGGGTAGGTTTTATGGAGAACTTTCCATCCCACTGACTTTTTTTTTTAAATTCAAATATGTCACATAATTTTCAGATCAATCCCGTGAAATAGATAATACATTGCCAGTTTACAAAGACAAAAGCTGAACCTCAAAGCTTCCTTCTGTTAAAAAACAAAATTCAACTGAGTAAAATTTAACGATCTTGTTGGCTTTATTCAGTAATTCACGAACCAGGCAGTATCCAATCTAGCAAATAGAAAGGAGGTCTAAGGAGCTGTACAAAGTAAAGGACTTTATAGCCAGAGGGAGCTGGAACAAGGAAGTTATACTTGGCAGAAAAAGTGGGTTGATTATTGCAGGTTACTTTCCTTTAGGGGATGGCAGGGGTCTACCAGGCAGGTGACCTAACTAGTGCTGATAAGGTGATCCCCAATTGACGGCTTTAAGATTCCATTTCTGGGAGATCCAAAATTATAAAGTTAAGTCTTGGTTTGGTGACATGGGGCTTAGCATAAGTGACTCCATTTTGGTCCTATTGTCTTACACTTCCTACTGTTGCACAACTAGCAAGAGGCAGAGCTTGGTCAAACCCACTTCCTCCAAATTTCAAAATCTTTGCTCTTCTCATTCTCTAGAACTGCCTCTTGTGTGATTCTAGGCCAAGGAGAGGTGGGGAAGAGTATTCGAAACAGAGAGACAAGTCATGAGCAAATGGTGCCAAAGGAAGAAAAAAAAGAACGTTTAGAAAACAATTAGGGGTATATATATATATATATATATATATATATATATATATATATATATGCCTGGATTGGGGGAAAAGAGTGATTTTGTACAGAAAAGAAGAAACTAATGACAGATTAAACTGAAAAGACCCTGACAGGAAAAAGTATTGATATTTTGAGTATTTGATGACTAAGTCTCCTTGAATGAGACTCCATTTTGCTGAATTCCAAAACAAAGCAAGTTGTGCTATAACAAGTCTGCATTTTATGGGTAGATATTTTAATGCTTGCCTTCTTATTTTTATGAGATAATTATTGTTTGATTATGTGGAATAATGGTGTGTTATTGTTTTCACAATTTTGAAGGAAAAAAAGTTGAAATTTCCTTTCTTTTACAAATATAATTCATGCTGTTTAATATTTATCTCCTTCACTCATCTTATTGTCACTGCCACAAATAACAATGAAGTAAATAACGTTTTTCATTTTCCTTGAACAATTGTTTAGGAAAAGTTACTTTAATCTTAGAGGATGGAATGATGGCTTTTTTTTCCTCTGAATGCTTTTATCTCACATAGGAAATACAAAAGATGCACAAATGAGTTGATTATCTTGGTACCCATTTTAGCAAGCTGGTTTCATGATCAGGAAATTCATTGTCAAAGAGGAGTTTCAAAAGAAAAATTAGGGCATTCGAGTGTCACTTAATTAGATAAATGGATCTCAGTAATTAGACTTTTTTTGGAAAGATAATGTATTTGTCAGACGTATTTAGGCACGTTTATTTAATAAATATCCCCAGGAGATGTTAGTCCCTCTTGTATTTAATCATGATGCGTTTCTAAACATATCCTGAGGATATTAGGGAATTTCCTGCTCTGTTAGTGGGCTGCTCCAAAGTTTCTTTTAGTTTCAGAAATCACAGAGATCTCATCCCAGCCTTAAATGACTATTTAAGGAATACTGACTAGAATAGGTGATTAGCAATGGGAAATAGTTTGTGTAATTGAAATTTATCTTGGGCCTAAGGAGACAGAGAAGGGAGAGAGGAAAGGCTGAAGGATCTAACAGTTTCTTACTTGATATTGGATATGTTTGCTCTTAAATCAGTACTATTATCTGGCTCAACTGAATCTCCCTTTTAACCTACAGACTTTTTTATACTAGCTCAGGTAGGCAAGGCAATTTCATCAGGCATTCAGAGTGAACCAGTCACCATAAACCAGTAAAAGTCCTGGAATTTATAAAATAGAATGTATTGATATCATCATCAATCAATCAGCACATAGGCACATGTGGCACTTTTCAGAGGAACATCAATTGTCTATCAACAACATATAAAACAAACAAATGTGTTTTGGTTTTTGTCTACACATATTTATAATTCCAATTACAGAGCTAAATTTTGACCACCGTAGTGATAATAAAGAATTTATATGTTCTAAAAATGGAAAAGAAAATACAAGAATCTAATAAAGTTTATTATAAGTGTGGATGGTTACTTTGTTGAGAATAAGTTGAGATTAGAAGCAAATAATATCAAATTCAGAACAAGACAATGTGTGCAAAATTACCTGAAGCAGTTTAAAGCCTTCACAAACGTGAATTAAATGACTTAAATCTTGCTGAGGTCTGAACAGGCACATATGAATAGACAAAATAATATATCTGAAGAACTGTCATTACTTTTATTTCTCAAATTCAATCAGATTGGCCCTTCAATGATCATTCTGCTAAGCTGTGAGGTAGAACACAAAATTTCTCTAGCAACTGAATAAAAAGAGCAATTCAAAAGTTTTTCTTATGTGCTGTCATTGAGATAATCTGAAGGGAAAGTACAAGCTAAAAGGACTCGAGTTGGGATTCTCCCAGCAAAATGCAGGAATGGAGGTGGCAGATTGCAGACAACCTGGAGAAATGGAAAAAGTAGAAGCTCGGGCTTATGTCAGAGCTTTTTAAATCCACCTCCCCATATACAGGCCATGACTTTGGTTAAATTTTAATTTCTTACAGCATCAGTTTCTTTTTTTGTTTGTTTTTAATATTTATCTATCTATCTATCTATCTATTTTGGCTGCACCGGGTCTTGGTAGCGGCATGCGGTATCTTTTAGTTGCAGCATGCGGACTCTTAGTTGCGGCACGCGTGCGGGATCGAACGCAGGCCCCCTGCATTGGGAGCTCGGAGTCTTACCCACTGGACCACCAGGGAAGTCCCACAGCCTCAGTTTCATAATCTCTGAAGTAATGATGATAATGTCTCAGGAGAGATAATGAGACAAAGACGTGAACAAATTTGCATAAAAGTGCTTAACATAGTTCCTTACACATAATAGACATTTAAAAAATATATGATATTCCTTTTCCAAACAAATGAAACAGGAAGACCCTGTTCTTATAATACAATTGGAAAACTACAAAACCAAAGTGATGTTGTGGCCCACAGAGAACAAAATTAGCATTTGTCCCCTTTGTTAGTAATGAAAGTGAAGACATTGTAACTCAGGGTTTATTTCTATATAATGGGGGCTCACCCTCTGGTTATCAGGTTAATATTACATATCATTATAAAAGTTGGTTAATGGGGCTTCCCTGGTGGCGCAGTGGTTGAGAGTCCGCCTGCCGATGCAGGGGACACGGGTTCGTGTCCCGGTCCGGGAAGATCCCACATGCCGCGGAGCAGCTGGGCCCGTGAGCCATGGCCGCTGAGCCTGCGCTTCCGGAGCCTGTGCTCCGCAACGGGAGAGGCCACAACAGTGACAGGCCCGCGTACCGCAAAAAAACAAAAAAAAATTGGTTAATGAAAATAGCCAAAATGCTTACCCAGCTTCTGTCTCCTGTTCTGGTTCAAAGGTCAGAATACTGGTTGTGCTTTTCAATAATGTGCATCTTAATCCCTTTTAACTCACCAGAAATGAATTTACTGGAAATTCTGCCTTAAATGACCTATACTTCTCACCTTTAATGTATCAATATTGTGGCACCATTTTTCATATTCTCACAAGTCTACATGTCTTATCAAGAACTCAGGAAGACGCATCAGGCACAAGTAATATGCTTCCATTTGGATGATAAATGTTTATTATAGGCATCTATGGCTGTCAATTTCCCTCTAAGCACTGCTTTAGCTACATGCCGTATATTTCGTATGTGTATCTTCATTTCTATTCATGTCAAAGTAATTTCTAATTTTCCTTGTGATTTCTTCTTTGATCCACTGTTTATTTAGAAGTGTGTTGCTTAATTTTTATAATACATACTTGTGAATTTTCCAAGTTTCTTTCCTGTTGATTTATTTCTAATTTTATTCCATTGTAGTCAGAGAACATACTTTGTATGATTTCAATTCTTTTAAATTTATTAAAGTTTGTTTTATGGCCTAGCATGTGGCCTATCTTGAACAGTGTTCCATGTATACTTGGGAAGAATGTGTATTCTACAGCTGTTGGGTAAAGTGTTCCAAAGGTATCTGTTAGGTCTAGTTGGTGCATAGTGAAGTTCAAGTCTTCTATTTCCTGTTAATCTTCTGCCTGGTTGTTCTATCCATTATTAGAAGTTAGTTACTGAAGTCTCCAATTATTACTTTTAACTTTTGCCTTGTCTGCCCATCCACCTTCATCTCAAGACTGTCTATCACACTGTCTACCACAATCCACATGGTTATGGCAGTGGGGCTTCTAGTGGCCATGTTTTAAATGTTATCAGGTCCTACTCATCACCCATGGATTGAGAGAGATCAGGAGTGAGCATTCAAACCTGAACTACTCCAATCAACTAGGCACTTTCCTAAGGAAATTAAGAACTGGACCAGAGAATCACCAACACTATTTTTCAACGGAACAAATAATGGCTTATACAAGAAATGGAAAACTAAGGAAGATGGGCTTTAATCAGATTTATATACATACAGAAGGAGAGAATAAGTACATGCCCACAAATGATTTCCCTTTTTTTTTTTTTTTTACCTCCAACTCAATCTGTTCTTAAGGCCCTACTATAACTCTGACCTTGGATCGTAGGAAAAACCTCTGTAGCATCATAATACATGTCCCATTTTTACATATACTAGCCTCAAGAAGTTTCTATTTATTTCTACCAGAAAAGAGCAATAAACATATAATGGAAATATTCTTGTTGCATTAATGAACAGCTCAGTTGATAAAATAAAATGTGGGGCAAATTAAAAATATCACCTAGAACTGGCATTCCGAAAAGAATACCAGTTGTGGAAAATGGAAGAATTTCTTTACCAAAAAATTTCTAGCAAGAGATTTAAATCTAGAAAGTTAACCTAAGAAAATCAGGGATAAAAAAAAACATATATGTACTAGTAGACCATAATCACATTGTTTGTAATAGTGAAGCATGTCAAAAAATCAGAGATTATGTGTTTAAGATTGTGGAATTTATTATATATTATAAATTACTTGGTATTCATAAAATAAAATATATATAAGATCATAAAATTACTATGAAGATCTGTCTACCTAGATACGAAAGAATTTCTGTGAATTATTAAAGGAAGGAATCCAAATAATTTTGTAAACCATCCCACTTTGACAAATAGGTATCTGCTGGTGTGTCTGCGTGTGTGTGTGTAACGGAGAATGTTGGATAGATATTCTTCAGCAATGTGTTAACAGTTATCATCCCCTGGTTTGTGGACTGAAGGAAAATTTTTGCTAAACTTAAAAAAATTAATAGTGTTTACATTATTTATAATAAGCATATATTATATAATTACAGGAAATAAGGCTATTTTTATTTTGATAAAAAAGAAAGAAATGTATGTGGCCAGAGATTTTTCTGTTGAGAAGAAAACCACAGAAACTCAAATGTTAAAAGATAACATGAAATGAAGTCAAAGTCCAAATCCTGGGGCACTGAGAAAAGGCCTTGTGTCCAGGCAGTGTGAAAGAACTCCGGAGGACTGGGTTATTTCTCTTTTAGTAATTCTAGAAAGGTAAGTAGGGAAGTCTGGTAAGGGGTAGAAAAGAAGTTCAAGTTTGATGAATAGATTTGTATCCTAAAGATCCTGAAGAAATTTTTTGGAATATCTTCCAGGAATAATAATAAAAAAAATGGTAGGAATGCCTTGGGTGTGGACTTAGGCCGTTTAATTCTACTAAGTTAATTTAACAATTTGCCTTCCACCCTGTGCAGACCTTCCATTTGTCTTTCTGTGCCCTCCAGCCCTTGTCTCCACCCCCTCTGCTCTGTGAGTTCCAATCGGAATCAAAGCCAAGGCCTCCGCAGCCCTCGGGATTCTGGTTTGGCTGACGGGAGGGAGAAGAGGCTGGACAGGAAAGGGGGTGGAGAGTGACACTAGTTAGATGGTTCGTTCCTCGGGCGGCGCCTTCCCACCCACTAAAGCGGACAGGGCTTCTCTTCTCAGCATTTCTATCCTCCAAGCCTAAGGATGGAAATACACCCCTCTGCCAGTGTTGCACTCAGCCCCTGGGGTTCCCTGCTCTCTGCCTTCACCTCTGAAAAGAGTTCCTTTATTAAATTCCTCCAATTACTCAGCATGATGCGCCAGCTGTTTCCTGCAGGAACCTCGCTAATACAAAAACCTATCTGTAAAACGGATTAGCAGGCTCTACCCTTCTGTTCTTTATAGGAAACTACGTCATTAGGTAATTGCTCCTGGAGCAATTACAAAGGAGTCTGCAGCAGACCTGGTCAGCACTAGGTCCATATCGCCACATCTCTCCACTGGTTTCTTTCATTTTCATCCCCTAAGCTAACACCTGTTCTTCCTGATTGCCAAAACCCTTCCACCCATGCACAGGAAAGATGGAAGTGCCCAGAAATGTACATGTCCCACCGCTACCTCACGGCAGCCAATCAATGACACCACGTGTGGTGTAGAAACACTTCGGCTCCCTCATCCTTGCCTAGGACAGATCTGAGTCTGACATAGCCTCTCTCTGGATACACGTTGCTGGATTCGGTCGCAGTTGCTCTCGGTGAGATTTAACTTGATATCACAAGCTTGCTTTGATTCTTCCCTTCCCCTCCCCACCCATCGCGTCCCTGTTTCAGGTCCCCACTCATCTATGTGTTTTTCCTGGATACATTTCCTAATAAATCACTTTCACTTAAAGCCTCATGCCAGGGTCTGCTTCCAGGCAACCCAATCTAAGTCCGAACTGCATGATATGCATCAGAAAATAAATTTTAGAAAATATAAAATGATACAAAATAATAAGAATTCCTTTAAAACAGGCAAATAGACATATGTCTGAAAGAAATCTGTGTCAGGTAAATTTAGATTTTTTTTGACAAATGGTGATTTAATATAATTAATTTGGGGCATTGACAGAATTTCCTAAAGAGCAATGCTCAGGCGAGAACTGATTCACTTTCTCTGACATCATTTTAATGTTGAGATGTTAAATTCTAAGAGCATGAACTCTGATGAGCTCCAGTTATCTGTTACGTGTGGGTGTGGCACTTTGAAGGGTAAGGAGGAAGCATTCTGCTGTTTTTTCATAGAACAACAAGATTGGAAAAAAGCAGTGGGTGCTCATTGAACTAGCTCTGCTTGGAGAGGTCTCCCAGCCCCATTTTTCCATACTCCAGGCCCCCCAGACCTGACTCATCATTAACTTCTCTAGAGAAGAACAACCATCTTTGTAAAATCAGAGTGAAGGATGGAGAAGAGACTAAAAATACACCGTTCATTATTTTCCTATTTCAGCCTTTGTTTTGATAAATGAGGTGACCAAGCGCCAGGAGTTTAAGTGGTTTACACAAAACCATTCAGATCATTAGTGGAAGGGTAGGGATGTAGACCCAGGTACCCAAAGTTCTAGTTAAGAGCAGTTCCACTACTGATACTAGCTTTTCCACTTTTAAAACTACTGAAATATTCTTCCAGATTCTAAGAGAGATACAAATTTCATCTTTCACCACCTTTTGATTTTTTTTAATTGAGAAAATTATATCAGAAAATTAAATGATTTGCTTACTTTAATTACAAAAGTTGGTGGAAGTTAATTATTTATAAAGTCATTAGAAAGTTTACCTTCTTTATTACGAGGCTGACTTAAAAGTGAGGGATGGAAGAGTGTGGGCCACCCTCTCTCCCTTCCCAGAAGGCAGGCAGTCACAGCCCCCCTCCAGGAAGGGAGCCAGGTGTCACCAACCACTCTGAGGAGAATGCTTAATGTAAAAAGACATGTTTCATAACCGAAATGGAAGACGTATATTCAAGTCAACAAAAGAAACATAAAATATTGAAATAATTTCCTCCCTAATCTTTTCTTTGTTTATTTATTGAGCTGAAAAGATTTCTAAGCAATTTGTCAATTTAGAATTTCTAAGCAATTTGTCAATTTAGAATGAAATACTGAAAGAATAATTACAATATTTCTATGCCTACAGAAGATAGTACTGATGTAAATAACTTTTTCAAAAAAAGATAGCCTGATAAATTCAGGTACCTAAATTATTTCCATTGGTACATTTTTCAAAACCTAATAAGCAGGCATAAGATCTATGAGTGAGTTCTCCCTGCACACTGGTATCCCTGGTTTGGGTTTTGGTTTAGGCCTGGCCAGTTTGAATATACTTATAAAAGCCATTCTACAAAGTTTACATGCACGTCAATGACTATAAGTTAAAAGTGAGAAGATATAGTACATGATAGACTCCGTAGGAACAAATCTTGATGAGAAAGTTAAAAACTATTTTACAAACACACTTAGAGTTACCAAATTTTGTTTGTGCTTTTTGATCAGTTTGAATAGCATACATAGTCTAAATGCAGGTTTTTAATTATTTTGTAAAGCTTCCTTTCCAAGAGAAAAGAGACCACTACTAAGTTGATCTTTAGTCATTTACAAATGAAAACTCAGAAATGTTATACTGTCCTGTGATAAAACTACACATTCTATTTCTGTAAAGTTTGCTTCTGCCTACATGCAAAACTAACATTGTTAGAGGAAGTTATGGAAAGAATAATTAACTTTGAGAAAAAAGGAACTATAAATGTGAACAAAATAATACCCTTTAGAAAACAATCACCTCATAATTAGAGCCATTCTGGAGAAATTTAGTGTGTGTGTTTGTTGTTTTTGTTGTATGCAGACACAAAATTATCTTTGAAATGGAATCTTTATTAGTTTCCTCTAACATTAACCTCTACAGCAGAGACCTGAGCCTAACGTGAGCGTTCAAACTCAAATCAGCGCTCACCAGCTGTGTGACGTTAGGCAGGTTACATAACCCTTCTGAGCCTGTTTCCTCATCAATCGAATGGAAATGTTAATAATAGGAATTATCTCATAGCATTACTGTGAGGATTAAAATGAATCAATACACAGAAATACTTCGAAGAAGGCCTGGCACAGAGTTACACTGTATATGTTTCATCATTATTGTTCCCATTGTATCATAGTTGCTCAATAAACATTTGCTGAATTAAATGCTCCTTCAAAATAAAACAATGTAGAGCAGTCCTAATCAGATAACACAAAGTATTCTCACATTTGATAAATATGCAAGTTTGAAGGCTGGTATTTGCAAAGCAAGGAGTGGCTTATGCAGTGCTATCTGAGGGGCTCTGAGAACCCCCCATCATTCCCATAAATTCTGCTCTAGTGCCTGAAGCCCACCCAATAAGACTTTGGCCAAACCACTGAAAGTCCATTTAAAAAACAGATGATAAAGAGTGGAAAGAGGTGATATTACATATTAAAACATAGTCAACCACTCAGAACAAGGTGGGGAATTTAAATAATACCTACTGATACTTTAGCCATATAGTTTATTAGATTAAGTCAACTAGTTACAGTCAGTGGGATTCTACCAGAGAAAACAAGGAAGCTTAACAGGAGACTGCTGGAAGGGCTCTGTGATAAGGTAGGAGGAATAAATTGCCTACTTAATTTTTTTTCAGAGGCTAGCATACCTCTGTCACCTAAGAATGCCATCAATACTATTTTAAAACAAGAATTTTCAACCTCAGGATGTAGGTGGTAGTGCGTCTAGCTTTTGAAGTCACTGACAAAAAGATCTGATGTTATGACACTTCCATTATCCCACAAAATAAAGACTTTCTTGTTGTTGTTGTTTTTTTAAAGTGGTTCCATGCTTCAAAGGGAAAGCTTGTCTCCACCTAACATTGGTGGTTTCATCTATACTGCGTGCAGAGTACAAATTGCAGTGCAGGAGTTACTGTAGATCAGTTGCTGTCACAATTAGAGAGCCTGACATTGGGTTCCAACGGTAGACACTGCTGCTATATAACCCTGACCTGAAACATTTGAAGGCAGACAAAGAACTTAGAAACAACTGGTGTGCTGTGAGGCGCAAATGGCGCTAGTTTGTAATACACAGCTATTGAACTAATTCCAGAAAGTTCAGTGCCTTAGTATTACTTTGAGTTCCAAGGTCTGGGTTAATATGCTCAGTGTGTGTGTTATGATAGGAACTAAAGATTGGAAGCTATGTAGTAACCCTTCGATACTTCTAATGAATGTTACGTAAACTTGAGGCGGGAGCAGGGGGTCTCTATATAACATTCCTCTCCTTCCTTCCCAAACTCTCATAAAACAGATACAGCCATCAGACTGATGAGGGCTGAAGTGTCAGTTCTCTTAAGGCTAAAAGCTAGCTCATAGGACACAAGGCAGGTGTGCTGGCAGATGACCTGCTAACACTCACGTGAATTTCCTTTTCACACTTCCTAATCCCAAGATGTGGCAGAAGCAAAGTCAATTGCACTACTCATGGAAGAGAGCAGACTAGAGTGTACTTTCTCTATAGGTAGGCAGTTCTCTCCCACAAAAAAGAAAGAGTGAAGCAAACATGCCAGCTCCCTCCTCCTCACTGATAAACTAGAGAACTACTCCTTTCTACATAGAGAGAGTCCAGAAAAAAACGTCCGGCATGTAGTTTTCAGCAGGGGTGCAGACATATTACCAGAGGACTTTGGGAAATGTACGTAGGTGCACCTGGCATTTAGCGGGTGAGTGCCAGAGTTGCCGAACATCCTACAGAGCACACTACACTCCCAGGCAATGAACAATCATCCTGCCTAATATCCAGCAGCACTCCAGTTGAGAAGCACTGCTGGGGACCCTTTCACAGGGAAACAGGAATGGCAAGGAACGAGTGACCCACAGCTTTGTGAGTGGATGTGTGTGTGCACATGCATAGCTGCACCTATGGGAATACAGCTAAGGTCATGTGAACTCTTACTTGCTTTTTTTAAAATTAAGGTACTTATCACCCTTTTTAGCAGACAGTTCTGAGACATCACTACCACCAAGATACAGGAAAATTCTGTCATTCCAGAAATCCCCCCATGCCTTTTGCAGTCAGCCCTTCCTATGCGAATCCCTTAGCAACTACCAACTTGTTTTCTGTCCTAATAATTCTGCCTGTTCCAGAACACCATATAAACAGAAGCATACCTTTCAATCTGGCTTCTTTCACTGAGCATAGCCCATCTGAGATCCATTCATGTTACTGTATGGATCAGTGTCTGTTCCTGCTTGTTGCTCAGTAATATTCCACTGTGAGGATGAACCACAGTTTGCTTACCCATTCCCCCATTAAGGGGCACTTCCTGTGAAGTTTTAACCTTTAGGGATGTAAGTTGCTGGTAAAATACATATCTTTTACAGGCCAGATGCAAACCTGAACTTGCTTCATCCTTTCCCATATTCTCTACCACCTCCTCCAGAACGCCCGTCTGATTCAGGTGACCCCAATTTGTGAATACACATTTCTCACACATGCTACTATCACATCATTTACTACATCGTAATACTCAGTTTCTCCTAACAGACTTTAAACTCAATTAATATTTACTGAATACATGTTTGAACAAGTGAATGACCAATGAATGAAAGGGCTCTTACACATGATATATCAACAATGATTTAAGTAATATATCAGCTACCAACTCAAATATTCTGTCCTCCAATTGCTTTGAAAGCAGAAAATTTGAAACCACCTGTCTGCAAAAGGATTTGTTGCTCAGACATTAGATTTTAACTTCTGAGTGTGTAAGAAGTACGTCAGGAAAGCTTTACTGAGACTTAAGTGACCATTAATTATGACCATAACTCCTTCAGCTGGGAGCACTTCTTTTTGACTTATATGCTGAGCCCTGCAAGTCTCCCTACTAAAACCACCAAACCTATGGGTGGTCTTGGGGACCCCTCAGCACACCTGGAATACTCAGAAAGGGTGGGGAAAAGTCCGAACATAGTTCACTTCAATATATATTTTCCAATACAATATCTTTAATAACTTTTTTATAATATCAATTTTTCTAAAATATACTCTAAGTATGTTTCCATCCAAACCTTGAACTGACATATTTTGATTATTCTATTTGTGAAAAGTGTTCTCAATATAGCCTGAATGGCACAATCTCACTTCCCTTCTACAAGAAATAAAATACCTTTAATATTGATAACTAAAGGTTGTCTCATCAAGATTAAACTGATAAAGATCAAAATGCATTTATTTTATCCACATTTATAACTTTAGAAAATGAGTAGAAAAATAGTTTCTCTTTAATTTGTAATGAGATATAATATAAATGAATATACTATAATAGCTAAAATTAAACTTATCTGTATTCTTTGAAAAATGTTTATGTGCAAGTATTGAAGTCCTAGATTCAACTTAGTAGAATTAAATACTAATCAAGCATCAAAGTCAGAAACAACCCGTTTAACTATATATATCATGACTGAACTTTTTTAATGTACTCAATGAAATGGAAAGGCATATATACTGTTAAAGTGAATCTATCCCTGAGCTACTATATGATTTTAGACTTTGTCTATAGATGGCAGAAAATATTAAATATTAGATGGTAAAATAAGATAAGGCTTAGCCATAATTGGAATAAATATTTCATAATATGACCTATTATGAATCTCAAAGAAATCATAACAAAATCTTAGCCTTAGACTTTTAGTCAATGAATCATGAACAAATTGGTAGCACTTGAAAATATTTCAGTTAGAATTTAAAAGGCATTGTCAATAATCTATGTTTGCTTTGGTTATTTGAAGGTAATTTTTAAAAATCTTCCCAAGGATGAATATTGAAAATAGTGGAAAAGAGTGGTTTATTTTTACATACATGGGAAAAACATTTTTACTGTTCACTATTTCATACTGATATTTGTTTAGATGTGCTTTCCTGAGACTCTCCTGCTAAAGTAGTGCACTTTTCATAAGAGGACAGATGATGAAAATAAAAAGAAAACCTTTGAATAAATGTGGCCATTAATCCCACAGTGCAACGCTACCAAACACCTGAATTCAAAAGATTCCATGAAGATCCCATACAGAGCAAAATACCCTGCTTTCTAAATGCCATACTCTATGCTTAAGAGAATATGTACAAGGAGGGAAAGATGGTAATCTCCGAGGGGTTTTGTGCTTTGTCCGTCCTTAAAGCTTTCACAGAAGTATCCAAAGGGGTCTAAAACTCTGTAGTAAGATTTGGGGTGAAGAGGGATGCTTTACTTAGATAAAATGGAAGAAGTATTATTGTGAAAGCAATCACAGACTAATTTTAGGAAAGAGTTCATAGTAAAGTGGAAGATCTGAAAACTGTCCCTTAAAAACACCTGGGCTTGGGATTCCCCGGTGGCGCAGTGGTTAAGAGTCCGCCTGCCCATGCAGGGGACCCGGGTTCGTGCCCCCCGGTCCGGGAAGATCCCACATGCCGCGGAGCGCCTGGGCCCGTGAGCCATGGCCGCTGAGCCTGCGCGTCCGGAGCCTGTGCGCCGCAGCGGGAGAGGCCACAGCAGTGAGAGGCCCGCGTACCGCAAAAAGAAAAAAGAAAAAAAAAAACAGCTGGGCTTTCTTACCCCTTGGAAAGTTTTCTTTCACTCCCAGATTATATGTGTCCCAGTTTGAAGGCCACTGGTGACAAAAAGCGCTTTCCTAAATGTTCCAAGAATTCTTTCTATTGATAACTTAACTCCCACATCCAGTTGCAAGTAGGACTATATTGCTGACCTGACCTGCTATGGATCATATAGGATAAACCTGGAAATTGAGACTTGTGCTTAACTCATTTCCGGGGCTTTCTTTCTAATGGTTTCTGTGGTTCTTTGTAGACTCCAGACCACTTCACTCCCAATGTGCTGGCCTTTTTATTACTGTGTCTTGTCAATATAGGTAGCAGCTCTATTAAACTACTAATGATAGTAATGTATTTTGTCCTGCCCGAGAAAAACAGTATAATGAGATATAAAATCTCCAGTGTCAAGAATATATACCCCCGACATTAATGCAGTGATTTATGTTGGTAGATCTTACTGTGAATGTCTTTGTAATGCAGGCAAATATATGCATTTCCAATGTGGAAATGAGCTTTTGTATTTCTTATGTTGAAACTTGGGTTCTTTTATAGAAGAACTCATGGGACGTAAAACATAAAAAGTGGAGAACTACTGGTTTAGGAAACAGAAAATCAACTGGGGCAATAACCATCCCTTTTCATATATCTCTGGTCAGCGATGGCAGAATTTTGAACCATGACTTCCTATAATTTAGTTAATAATTTCCCCAAACCAGAAATAACATGTATGATTCTCAATATATTTTTAATAAACTTTTTCTAAAAGTATAACATTAAGGTTATCCAATCATCCAGAATTAGCATAGTCATTCTCTAAAGTGGTTAAAGTAGTGAAATAAATTAAAGGAAACTAACTGAGGTGACACAGAGGTATATCTAGAAATAAAACTCAAGGCAATTGTTGGTTCAGTTATTTATCACCCCACCAAGCCATACCTTTTGTAGTTAATAATTACGCATTCCTTCTCTTACACTGTTTACGCCCTTTGTACCATCAGTCCTTCCAAGTGATTATTTGGAATATGTTTTCAAATATTGGCCTTCACTTTCCTCCTCATCTGTGATATTTTCAACACACCCAATAGTGATAGAGGGGATAGAGAGAGAGAGAGATGGAATGAAAGGCAAGAGGAAAAAATTTTTAAAAGATTATTTTGAAAATCTGGATACAGATGAATATCATGTTAGATAGATGGTTATATATGAAAATAACCCATTCTATCTGATAAGAGAAAGAAAAATAGAATCATTATTGCTTATAACATCCTAGTATTGTCATAATATTTCTGCTATAGAAGGTTCAATAC
This sequence comes from Delphinus delphis, assembly GCF_949987515.2. NCBI lineage: Eukaryota > Metazoa > Chordata > Mammalia > Artiodactyla > Delphinidae > Delphinus > Delphinus delphis. The sequence goes on from NC_082700.1 coordinate 60,262,498, forward strand.
AGTAACAAAGGTATCCACATAAAACAAGGTTAGTACCAACTAACAAGTAGAATTGAGAATAAATGAATCTCTGATTATTTCTAAAAATCTAGAAAAACAACTTTCTATTTAATTTATATTATAATTTGTTAGCAACCCAGTTCAGCCTATTCAAAAGAAATATGTTTCTAATGCATATCTATAATTCAAATATAAAGGAAAAGAAACCAGTATAAACTATGCATTCTGTTATTATATTTAATTTCTTTTGCTTTAAGTACATCCTTACTAGCTCTTTAGAAACCAATTTTTTATCCAAGATGGCAGTTTCAGGAATTATGTAAAAAGTTTCTGCACGGGCTTCCCTGGTGGCACACTGGTTAAGAGTCCGCCTGCCGATGGAGGGGACACGGGTTCGTGCCCTGGTCCGGGAAGATCCCACGTGCCACGGAGCGGCTGGGCCCGTGAGCCATGGCCGCTGAGCCTGCGCGTCCGGAGCCTGTGCTCCGCAACGGGAGAGGCCACAGCAGTGAGAGGCCCGCGTACCGCAAAAAAAAAAAAAAAAAGTTTCTGCATATTTCTTACTTAAAATTTCAACTGGACTATTTTACAGTTTCTAAAAGATAATTCAGACCAATCTCATACACAATAATGTGTATTTTTTTCAAGAGAAGTGATATTTATGCTTTGCCAATATCTCAGAAAGCACAGCTATCCCAATCGCTATAAAATGAATAGTAAAATGCTACGAAACCATCTATATTCTGTCTATAACGGCAAATGAAAATATTAAGGAAACCTTCAGCTATGTGGAAGAAGGGAAATATGTAAAAAGAAAAGTTGGTCAATTTACTTGAAGTTCTTTTCCTTCAAATATCCAAGAGTCAACACATAGTGATTACGCAGAAGTTAAATAAGCTGAGAAAACCTCCAAATATTTGAAATTCACATTTTTCCCTCAGTCTTAAATTCCTCTGAGAATTGCACTTAATTCGGAAATGCTTGGGAATGCTGCTCCTAATTCCCCCCGAAGAGAAGTTTCTTTCCATTTTGATTTCCTCAGCCACAAACTAATCAGTCTTAATTGCTCCCAGCTGTGATTTCTTCTCCCAGGGGTTGCTTCCCGCTGGTACCCAAATAGTACAAAATCATGCAGTTTTGTTAAACTCCAGTAAATACATGGGAGCTTTGTAGAACCTAATTTACTATACAGGAGCTCAAGCACTGTAACTAGCAAGTAAACTTTCACTCAACTTTGAAAGCTGACAACATAATGAAGATCACTTTTCTCCCAAGAGGTGACAAGATACTGGATAATTGAAAATTATATTTTCTACCATTACAGATTCAACAGAATATTATTTATATTTCTATTTGTAATGTGTGTGTATGCTTGTATGTATGTGGTAACATATATATACACATACATATATATTAAAGTTGTGTTATATGTAAAATATTTTCCTTGTATATTTGGAATTTTTACTGAAATAATTTTACAGACGTAGAGAATGGGCTTGAGACCACAGGGAGGGGAGGGGGAAGGGTAAATTGGACGAAGTGAGAGAGTGGCATGGACTTATATATATTACCAAATGCAAAATAGATAGCTAATGGGAAGCAGCTGCATAGCACAGGGAGCTCAGCGCATAGCACAGGGAGCTCAGCTCGGTGCTTTGTGACCACCTAGAAGGGTGGGATAGGGAGGGTGGGAGGGAGATGCAAGAGGGAGGAGATATGGAGATATACATACACGTGTAGCTGATTTACTTTGTTATAAAGCAGAAACTAACACACGATTGTAAAGCAATTATACTCCAATAAAGATGTTAAAAAAAACAAGAGAGTATTCTAAAATTCTAGCATTATCAGGCAAGTGGTAAAAATAATAATTTAGGAGAGAGAGGGGGAAGATGGCGGAAGAGAAAGACGCGGAGATCACCTTCCTCCCCACAGATACATCAGAAATACATCTACACGTGGAACAACTACAGAACACCTACTGAACGCTGGCAGAAGACCTCAGACCTCCCAAAAGGCAAGAAACTCCCCACGTACCTGGGTAGGGCAAAAGAAAAAAGAATAAACGGAGACAAAAGAATAGGGACGGGACCTGCACCAGTGGGAGGGAGCTGTGAAGGAGGAGAGGTTTCCCCACACTAGGAAGCCCCTTCGCGGGTGGAGACTGCGGGTGGCGGAGGGGGGAAGCTTCGGAGCCGCGGAGGAGAGCACAGCAACAGGGGTGCGGAGGGCAAATCAGAGAGATTCCCGAACAGAGGATCAGGGCCGACCGGCACTCACCTGCCCGGGCGGGTGGGGCTGGGAGCTGAGGCTTGGGCTTCGGAGGTTGGAGCTCAGGGAGAGGACTGGCGGCGTGAACACAGCCTGCAGGGGGTTAGTGCACCACGGCTAACCGGGAGGAAGTCCGGGAAAAAGTCTGGAGCTGCCGAAGAGGCAAGAGACTTTTTCTTCCCTCTTTGTTTCCTGGTGCGCGAGGAGAGGGGATTAAGAGCGCTGCTTAAAGGAGCTCCAGAGACGGGCGCGAGCCGCGGCTAAGAGCGCGAGGCCCAGAGACGGGCATGAGACGCTAAGGCTGCTGCCGCTGCCGCCAAGAAGCCTGTGTGCGAGCACAGGTCACTCTCCACACCTCCTTTCTGGGGAGCCTGTGCAGCCCGCCACTGCCAGGGTCCCGGAACCCAGAGACAACTTCCCCAGGAGAACGCACGACACGCCTCAGGCTGCTGCAACTTCACGCCGGCCTCTGGCAACGCAGGCCCCGCCCCGCCTACGTGTCCCTCCCTCCCCCCGGCCTGAGTGAGCCAGAGCTCCCGCGTCAGCGGCTCCTTTAATACCGTCCTGTCTGAGCGAAGAACAGACGCCCTCCAGTGACGTAACGCAGAGGCGGGGCCAAATCCAAAGTTGAGCCCCGGGAGCTGTGCGAACAGAGAAGAGAAAGGGAAATCCCTCCCAGCAGCCTCAGAAGAAGCGGATTAAATCTCTGCAGTCAGGGCTTGCCTGTTGGCACAGTGGTTGAAAGTCCGCTTGCCGACGCAGGAGCCACGGGTTCGTGCCCCAGTCCGGGAAAATCCCACATGCTGGCTCCCGTGAGCCATGGCCTCTGAGCCTACGCATCCGGAGCCTGTGCTCCGCAGCGAGAGAAGCCACAACAGTAGCTCCTTCCTCCCTCCCTCCTCTCTTTCTTTCTACTTCTACTTTCTTTCTACTTTTTCTCCCTTTTCTTCTGAGCCATGTGGATGAAAGGCTCTTGGTGCTGCAGCCAAGAGTCAGTGCTGTGCCTCTGAGGTGGGAGAGACAACTTCAGGACACTGGTCCACAAGAGACCTCCCAGCTCCACGTAATATCAAACGGCGAAAATCTCCCAGAGATCTCCATCTCGACACCAGCACCCAGCTTCACTCAACGACCAGCAAGCTACAGTGCTGGATATCCTATGCCAAACAACTAACAAGACAGGAAAACAACCCCACCCATTAGCAGAGAGGCTGCATAAAATCATAATAAGTACACAGACACCCCAAAACACACCACCAGACGTGGACCTGCCCACCACAGAAACAAGATCCAGCCTCATCCACCAGAACACAGGCACTAGTCCCCTCTACCAGGAAGCCTACACAACCCACTGAACCAACCTTAGCCACTGGGGACAGACACCAAAAACAACGGGAACTACGAACCTGCAGCCTGTGAAAAGGAGACCCCAAACACAGTAAGATAAGCAAAATGAGAAGACAGAAAAACACACAGCAGATGAAGGAGCAAGATAAAAACCCACCAGACATAACAAATGAATAGGAAATAGGCAGTCTACCTGAAAAAGAATTCAGAATAATGATAGTAAAGATGATCCAAAATCTTGGAAATAGAATAGACAAAATGCAAGAAACATTTAACAAGGACCTAGAAGAACTAAAGATGAAACAAACAACGATGAACAACCCAATAAATGAAATTAAAAATACTCTAGATGGGATCAATAGCAGAATAACTGAGGCAGAAGAACAGATAAGTGACCTGGAAGATAAAATAGTGGAAATAACTACTTCAGAGCAGAATAAAGAAAAAAGAATGAAAAGAACTGAGAGGACAGTCTCAGAGACCTCTGGGACAACATTAAATGCACCAACATTCAAATTAAAGGGGTTCCAGAAGAAGAAGAGAAAAAGAAAGGGACTGAGAAAATATATGAAGAGATTATAGTTGAAAACTTCCCTAATATGGGAAACGAAATAGTTAATCAAGTCCAGGAAGCACAGAGAGTCCCATACAGGATAAATCCAAGGAGAAACACGCCAAGACACATATGAAGCAAACTGTCAAAAATTAAGTAGAAAGAAAACATATTAAAAGCAGCAAGGGAAAAACAACAAATAACACACAAGGGAATCCCCATAAGGTTAACAGCTGATCTCTCAGCAGAAACTCTGCAAGCCAGAAGGGACTGGCAGGACATATTTAAAGTGATGAAGGAGAAAAACCTGCAACCAAGATTACTCTACCCAGCAAGGATCTCATTCAGATTTGATGGAGAAATTAAAACCTTAACAGACAAGCAAAAGCTGAGAGAGTTCAGCACCACCAAACCAGCTTTACAACAAATGCTAAAAGAACTTCTCTAGGCAAGAAACACAAGGGAAGGAAAAGACCTACAATAAAAAACCCAAAACAATTAAGAAAATGGGAATAGGAACATACATATCAATAAAACATAGGTAGAACACTCTATGACATAAATCACAGCAAGATCCTTTTTGACCCACCTCCTAGAGAAATGGAAATAAAAACAAAAATAAACAAATGGGACCTAATGAAACTTAAAAGCTTTTGCACAGCAAAGGAAACCATAAACAAGACCAAAAGACAACCCTCAGAATGGGAGAAAATGTTTGCAAATGAAGCAACTGACAAAGGATTAATCTCCAAAATTTACAAGCAGCTCATGCAGCTGAATAAGAAAAAAACAAATAACCCAATCCAACAATGGGCAGAAGACCTAAATAGACATTTCTCCAAAGAAGATATACAGTTTGCCAACAAACACATGAAAGAATGCTCAACATCATTAATCATTAGAGAAATGCAAATGAAAACTACAATGAGATATCATCTCAGACTGGTCAGAATGGCCATCATCAAAAAATCTAGAAAGAATAAATGCTGGAGAGGGTGTGGAGAAAAGGGAACACTCTTGCACTGCTGGTGGGAATGTGAATTGGTACAGCCACTGTGGAGAACAGTATGGAGGTTCCTTAAAAAACTGCCAATAGAACTGCCATATGACCCAGCAATCCCACTACTGGGCATATACCCTGAGAAAACCATAATTCAAAAAGAGTCATGTACCAAAATGTTCATTGCAGCTCTATTTACAATAGCCAGGAGATGGAAGCAGCCTAAGTGTCTATCATCAGATGAATGGATAAAGAAGATGTGGCACATATATACAATGGAATATTACTCAGCCATAAAAGGAAACGAAATTAAGTTATTTGTAGCGAGGTGGATGGACCTAGAGTCTGTCATACAGAGTGAAGTAAGTCAGAAAGAGAAAGACAAATACCATATGCTAACACATATATATGGAATCTAAGAAAAAAAAAATGTCATGAAGAACCTAGGGGTAAGATGGGAATAAAGACAGACCTACTAGAGAATGGACTTGAGGATATGGGGAGGGGGGAGGGTAAGCTGTGACAATGGGAGAGAGTGGCATGGACATATATACACTACCAAACGTAAAATAGATAGCTAGTGGGAATCAGCTGCATAGCACAGGGAGATCAGCTCGGTGCTTTGTGACCACCCAGTGGGGTGGGATAGGGAGGGTGGGAGGGAGGGAGACGCAAGAGGGAAGAGATATGGGAACATATGTATATGTATAACTGATTCACTTTGTTATAAAGCAGAAATTAACACACCATTGTAAAGCAATTATACTCCAATAAAGATGTAAAAAAAAATAATAATAATTTAAGGTAGACCCTAATAAAGATGCACGTAGCACCCTCTAGAACCATACTGTATAATAGATTTTTCTGAAATGAGAGAAATGTCCTATATCTGTACCGACAATATCTTAATCATTAGCCATATGAGATGATTATCCACTTGAAATGTGGCTAGTATGACTGAGGAACTAAAATTTTTATTTTATTTAAATAGCCACCTGCAGCTAGCAGCTACCACATTGTTCTTAGAAGAGAAAATTTAAATAATAAAAAATTATATTTTTTTATTCAAATTAAAAGCAAAGAAGTAAAGAAAACATAACGGCTTCCCTGGTGGCGCAGTGGTTGAGAGTCCGCCTGCCGATGCTAGGGAACGCGGGTTCGTGACCGGTCCGGGAGGATCCCACGTGCCGCGGGGCTGCTGGGCCCGTGAGCCATGGCCGCTGAGCCTGCGCGTGCGGAGCCTGTGCTCCGCAACGGGAGAGGCCACAGCAGTGAGAGGCACGCGTACCGCCAAAAAAAAAAAAAAAAAAAAAACCATAACAATACAGGTGGCCCAAAAAGATAAAAAATAATACAATGATATCTATAAACTCAACTGCATCAATATTACATTAAATGAATTTGGACTAAATACTCCAAATAAAAGGCAAACTACAGGCTGCTTACATCCAACTATATAGTACTTATAAAAAGAAAAACACACTTTAAATACAAGGGCACAGAAAGTTTGAGAAAAGAAGGATAGGAAAACCTGTACCATGCTAATAATAATACTTGATAGACACATAGATAGTGCAGTTCTATCAGTAGAAGTTAAATTAGATGTTAAGGTAAGAAGGATTCCCACAGATAAAAAGGCATATTTCATAATGCTAAAGAGACCAATCAAGAGAAAGATATCACAATCCTAAATCTATGTGTATCCAAAAACATAGCTTCAAAAAATATAAGCAAAATTTGACAGAAATAAAGAAAATGTGCATCCCCAATCATATATGAAGATTTTAACACAGGTCTCTAGATAGCTGGCAGATAAATCATACAAAAATAGTAAAGATATAAAATATCTCGAATTAACAAACTTTACCTAATTAGCATATGTAAAATGTGCTAGAGTGATAGAATTAACATTTGTTTCAAATATTTATGGGCTATTTACCAAAACTGACCATAATCTGGACCATAATGAAAACAAACTTTAAAATGTTGAAATAATTCAGAATATGTTCTGACATAAGAAATAATTATCAAAGACATATCAATGAGAAAAAGACAAACTAATAGGAAAAAAAGCCACCAAAAATATTGAACAAGAACCAGTTCATTAAAAATATATCAAGATGTCTAATAACATATGAAAAAGTGCTCAACATCATTAGTCATCAGTGAAATTCAATTTAAAACCACAGTGAGAGGCTATTATAATTACACAGGAATGGCTAAAATGAAAAAACAAAAGACGGTATCAAGTGTTAGTAATGACATGGAACAAGTGTAACTTTCATATACTGTCGATGGAAATGTAAATTGGTACAACCAGTGTGGAAAACTGTTCATTACAGTAAGCTATATGTATGCATCCTCTTATGACCCTGTAATTTCATGCCTAGTTATACAAAGAACAGAAATTTGTACAAATGTTCATCAAAACACATATGCTAGAAGGTTCACATGAGCACTATTCCTAGTAAATTCAAACTGGAAAAAAAATCCATCATCAGTAGAATGGATAAATAAATTGTGCTATATTCATGCTGTGGATTACTATAGGACAATAAGAAATTAACAAATTAAAACTACATTCAACAGGAATAAATCTCAGACATAAAATGTTGAGTCAAAGAAGCCAGATACAAAAAGTGTCTACTGTGTGGTTCCATGTATATAAAGTTCAAGATCAAGCAAAACTACACTATGTCAGTCTTGAAGGTATATTGACTGGAAGGGTGAGTGAAGAGGCTTCAGGAATGCTGGTAATATTCCATTTCTTGATCTGGGTTCTGGGGTTACTGATCTGTTCATTTTGTGGAAGTTCCTTGAGTTCTACATTTATTATTAGTCCTCTTTTTGTATGTATGTATGTTTCACTAAAATGTTTGCCCTGAGGTTTAAATATGGAGGTATTGATTGGGAAGGTATCTTTACAGAAGTTGTCTACTCAGCCTTTGCTTTTATATCAAGCTAATCTTAAACTGAAATTGAAGATGTATATTTCATATAAAATTGAGATATATATTTCAGATTTATCATCTTCCAGAGATAGTTTCAGTTATATTCTAGGCACCCAAACCTTACCATTTTTACGGCTCCAAAAATACACTCTCTTTCCTATTGGGAGTCCTGACATGAGGGGTGTGTCTCACATATGATCAGTTTCCAACAGTTGTTCTGCACTTTGAGTTCTCAGTTCTTGCTTTCTGTAAACTGGGATAGTTCATTGTTTCATATTTATGCTGAGGCTGACCATCATGTTTCTGGTAAATTTTTTTTTATCTCAGGAAATAAGTAAGTGATTCCCACATCTTACCTTCAGGTCTCTGAGGGCTGAGGCAGTGGTTAGTCACAGGAGAACCATGCCTCCAGTTCCCTAGGCTTTTGTTTTTATCTCAGCCCTTTTCTTCTCAAAGCCCATGAGCACTGATAACCTTCTGGGCTTGAGAGTATTAAAGCACTGCTTCGTTCTATACCTAGTACTTCTACCACACTTGACATCCATCCTTACCTGTTTATTCTGGCCTACGCTACCAGATTCCTTTCTCATTCATGGTAACTCTCCAACAGGAACTCTTCATATCCATCCTTGCTTCCAGGTCCATCAGTCTATCAGTCTGTTTCTATATATCTGAGCCCTAATTATATATAGTGTTCAAGTTCTTTCTCAAGGGACTGGTTGGGTCCCTATGAATGAAGCAATGTTCCTGAACATTCTTAAGTTAAGAATGTCCCTAAATATTTTATGAATTAGGACACTTCTCTGCCAAATGTCAAAAAAATTATTACCTGTCTCTATCCACAAATATATCAAAGTCTCAACTTTGTACTTTCCAGGATACCAAAATAAGTGTCAAAAATCAATTTTGCAGGGCAGGCAAGAGATAAATCAATTCAGAGAGTTGTAAGAGCAGCGTCTTAAATTTCAGTCCAAGATTAGCCTGATGTAAAACAAAGGCTGAATAGACAACTTCTTCAAAGATACCTTCCCAATCAATACCCCCATATACAAACATCAGTTCAGTCAGGTGTGAGTGACAGCAGAAAAGGAAAGTTTGCTAAGGATACCCCCTTTGCTTGGTGTTTTTAAGCCTCTCCTTTTCTCACTTAGTTTTGTTTTGTTTTGTTTTGTTTAATTCTCTCCTACTTGGGTAGATATAGTGATCAGCATGAGAGCTCTTTCAAAGGCCATCAATCTGAGTTGCTACCCATGATAAGAAAACGAACTATTGAAAATCACTCACATTTGTCTGCTGAGGTCTTCTTTTCCTAGATCTCTATGATTATATTGTTCTTGTTCATCTAAAATTGTGAATTGGCTCCAGTGAATTGCATTCATTTATACATATCTTTATCTTCAGCTTCAGTTTTGGGAAAACACAGTTTGTTCACAGTAGGTTAAGTTTTGGGGTAACACAAAGTCCCAAAATCTCAGTGGCCTAAAAAAGTTTTATTCCTCACTTAAGCAAATAGGTGGTGAGCCTGGCTGATGCTTAAGGGGAATCCGTCTTCTATGTAACGACCCAGGGTCTCCAGATCAATATTTGCTTCCATGACCACATGGCAAGGGTAAAAGCACCGAAGAGTCTCAAAATTAAGGATTCATCCTGGAAGAAACATGGGTCACTTCTCCTCACATTCCATTAGGAACGTAAGTCAATGGCCACACATTTGCCCTTAAGAGGGCAGAGAAGTGTCATCCCTCACTGCAGTCTTGTCCTAACAGAAGGCAAAAATGAACTATTTGTTAAATAAAAATATGTTGAGTAACTAATGCTTTATACTGGTCAGCCAATCTAGACCAAATTTTAATTAATATAAAGGAGAAAGAAACAATCAACATGAAGAAAGCAAACACTAGATAAGGAAGGGAAAAGAGTTCCTACTCTATTAGGGAATCAATTTTGCATAGCTTCATAGAACAATTCTGAGACCAATCTTAGCTCAATAGGAAAGACTGATTTAACAGGTAAATGACATCAGCCAAGAGCACAAGAATGAGAAGTATTGCTGTATCATGGATTGACTTATTGCCCCAATTCCAGCCCTCTTTCTGCATCCATACTTTTGCATGACCTCAGGAAGGACAGAGTAGACTTTTCTATCCTTTGACTTGGGGTTGGCTCTGTAACTTGTTTCAGTCAATGGCATGTGGGTAGAAGTAAGCAATTTCTGAACCAAGACCTTAATGTCCTCCTGTGTTTCCACTTGCTCTCTGCCGTTTTCATGAGAAGAATATACCTCGGGCTTCCCTGGTGGCGCAGTGGTTAAGAATCCACCTGCCAACGCAAGGGACACGGGTTCGAGCCCCGGTCCAGGAAGATCCCACATGCCGTGGAGCAACTGAGCCCGTGCGCCACAACTACTGAAGCCCATGTACCACAACTACTGAAGCCCGCACACCCTAGGGCCCTTGGTCTGCAACAAGAGAAGCCACCGCAATAAGAAGCCCACACTCGCCACAACTAGAGAAAGCCCAGGTGCAGCAATGAAGACCCAATGCAGCCAAAAATAAAAATAAAATAGATTTATTAAAAAAAAACAAAAAACATACCTCAAGTGGTGCTGTGGTCATATCAGAAGGATGAGAGATACATGATAGGAAACCATCCTGGTCGCCACAGCCTGAAGAAGAGCTGCCCCAGGCATCCCATAAATCTGCACAGAGAAGCAAAGTCACAAAGCTGAGCCCAGCCTACATCAGCTGAACTTCTGCCAGCCTTCAGAGAGACAAGAACAGTTACAAACGACTGTTGTTTTAAGCCATGGAACTTCTGGGTAATTTGTTTTGCAGCAAGAACTAATCAATATATGGTACATATGCCAGACACTGGCCATTCATAAAGTACAACAGATGAAAAAAAACAAAAAAAACAAATCCAGAATCTAGAAGACAAAAAGGATTGGAGATTGCCACACAAAGAAAAAGAAAAGCATTCTTGAGGATTAGGAAAGAAAAGTAAAAATGAATATATTTAATGTGACTTTTTTTTTAATAATCAACTAAGAGTGTATGTTCTGGTTTGTGACTATATTTACATGAAAAAGCTTCAAAGTTACAAAATTTGACATTTTTATATAAGATATGATTTTATTTAAAAATCAGGAAACAACGAAGTTGGAACACACCCAATAATATACATGAGTGCCATTAATAATCAGCCTATAAAATTATAAACTTGAACATGATGTTTATTACAAAATCCTTTTGTATTAGAATTAAAGGGATGTCTGAATTTTGAAGGCAGTGACTTTTGGAAAAACAAGAGAAAGCATTAGTTCAAAGAGTAAAACCATGGAATTCAGTGACTTAAAAAAATATATAAAAATGTAAACAAATTTTTACAGCATAAACTTCAGAATGACAGTTTTTCAAATGAGATCATGACATATTTAAGAAAGCTAATTTGAAATACCTTCTGAAATGGAGACTGATGTCAAGAGGGTAGCCAGGCCTTAGCTAATATATGCAAAGCAAATTTTGATTTGGCAGGATTATGAGTCCAACCCAAACTTTTTATATTTTCATAAATAGGAAAGGGTTAAAGTGAAAAAAGAGCAGTAAATGGGTCAGGAGCATGTAGGAACAACAGTTGATGACCTGGTTAAAATGACCTCAAACCGTTTTGTTTTTTCATTGATATTACTAAGAGATTCAAACCCAAGGATTCTCAGGTTCGCCTGCATCAGAATCACTTAGGATGCTTTTTAAAATACAGGTGCCCAGGCCCCACCTTGGATTCCACTGGCGTGATGTTGGTATTTGTTAAAAGATCCCTAGACCATTTAAATTGTAACCAAGGTTAATAATCATCACTACTTTGACCTATCCCAGGTATACATAAGTCAATTAATGATTAATTACAGTTGCCAACTCTCCAGTCCCAGGCTTTTCCCTGTCTGGTTGCATTCAACCTGATTGGGTCATGTGCTCTGATTACCTAAACTTGGAAGAACGGTCACGTTATTAAATATTTACAAAGTAACACAGTGATACTTTTGTAAGCTGTGTCTCACAGTCGTCAAGGTGGATTACATAACAGATAAAGGCAACAGATTACCAGTTAACCCTAAAAAGAATCTGCTATATCTATAGAAATGACTATGTATGCCAAAAATACTAGTTCCCAGTTATATGAAGCAGAGTACATGTTTAGTTTCAACATTATGCTGTGGAAGGGACTGAAAAACAGAAAACTCCAATGTCTTAGGTTCGACTTGTGTAAAATAGAAGACATTTAAAATATAGATTACATAATACTGAGCTATATTTACAGGTGATTTATAAAAGAGACACAGAAGAAATATTAGCTGAATATCGACTGAGGTCCAGGTGTAGGAGCTAGGTACGTGGAATACAATAGGGCACAGAGTAACTTACCAAAAGGAAAGAAGAAATTAAAGAAGATGGGAAGGAGGAAGGGAGAGAGGAAGAGAGAAAGAAAGGGAAAATCAATCTGGGGGGAAATCAAGCAAAATAAATACAATGGAACAATTTCAAGCTTACAACTTGCCAATCTTGCTACTTGATTGAAGTGATTACAATACAAAACTCCTTTGGGAGTTATTTTCTGTAAATAAAAATGATGTGCTTGCAACCGTAGAACATCTCTAATGCTCTTAGTTATGTGGAGCCTGCAAAACATCAGGTAAAAAAATAGGTGATAAGATCCTGAGCTGTTTTAGCAAGAAAAAAGCCTTTAACAGTAAGGACTGCGCTCACTGCCCATGTTTCTCTCCCAAAAGGCAATTTGACTGTAACTCTCCCAGATTTGGAAGTTACTCATCCGACTCACGGGGGGACGGGGGAAATTTATCAGCCTCCTCCCACCACGGCTGGGCAGAGGATAGAACAAAAGGGCAGTAGACAACATGAGCAAGAGTCAGCCAAGTTTCCTGCCCAGGCAAACAGAGAGGATAGGAGGAGAGGAAAGAAAATGGTAACAGAAGCTTTGTTTGTGCCGGAAATGTAAGAGTGCCTTTGTTGTAAAACACAGGCGTTGATTTCCTGTTTCCATAACTTATGACTGGTGAGTTATTTTTACATTTATCTTAATGAGGTTACACCCTGCTCTGAGATTTCATAAGCCATTGCCCTGCCCATGAAACAAACAAAATATTCTTCTCTCTGATTCAGTTTCTTTGTTGACCTTGGGATAGCTGAACAAGAGAATGGTCTGGATTACACATTAACCTCTGTGTCTAAAAGTGTGTGGGGAGAAGGGGCACTCAGGCTTTGTTAAGGCTGAGGAATTCTTTACCTGTGAGACTCAAAAGTCAGTGTTATTTCCTGACTTTTATTTGTACCATGAAAAGTTACAAAGGACCAGAAAGTGTTTCCTAAATCATGGAGGAAAAGTTCTCAAAGAAAAAAGTGTAAATATATATTTGGCCTTGAACGATGCATCTTAAATCAATTCTGACAAAAATCTTGTGCGGGTGAATAAAAATTAATGGAACATGATTCATTGTGGCCATCAAACATTCAAATTAGTAAAGAGCATAGCCAAGGAGACGTACTTCTTTTATTCTTCAGTTATTACCTGCATGCTGCAGTGGACAGAGGAATTTGGAATGTGTCCTTTATTGCTGCCACGCTGCTTCGGGCGCTGGCTTGGGAATTAAGGATCCATGCCTCTACATAATGATATATGATTAGCACTGTGAAAGTAATTGAACTCTTTGTTCTAGACAATCCCTTGCAGTGTCAGCAAGAAGCTGGAACAAACTGTGTCATTTAACAGCGTTATGCTGTAAGTGAGAAAAACCTCTGATCCCTGCACAATTAACTTCCTAATAATTTTTAAATTCTCAAGATTAAATGAGAGAATTAATATAATAGACCATGTAAATGTGCATTAGAGAAATAAAGCAGTGCAAAGGCACTAAGAAGGATGGGAAAATTTAAAGAAATTAACAGTTGTTCTCAAATATAATAAGAGACAGGTGTCAGGCTGTTAAAAGGATGATTAATGTAACTGGGGCAGCTGAGAGTGGTAAGTGCACAGCTGTTGCAAAGATTAGGTATGTAGTAACAGAGAATACTACTTGTTTTGCTGTGCACTCCACTAAACTAAATTATATTAAGAGCTTATAAAGTATCCTGGAAAGTGAAGTCATAATGATATCGACACCTGTTTTACATAGTAAACCCCTATAACTCAAATCAATGATATTGACGCTTATTTTACATAATAAAACGCTGCAACTCAAATCATTCGCTCTTTGTGCCTTCAAAATCACAGCACACTAGCTTTATTATTTATGAAATTTCTCAATTTTCTTCATTAAATGTATGAAATATCTCAATAATCATTTTAAGACCATAATGCTTGCATTAGGTGGCATTAATTTCAAAATGATCAAATTTTGAAAGTAATATGTTCTCTTTGAAGTTCACTAGTTCCAAACTCTCTTTTATTCTGATAGTTTCGTTTTATCAAAATGTTGCTGTATTCAGCGCAGAGTGATGAGTTGCATTTCAAGTAATTCTATAAAATCTGATGAGCGTTCCTCTTGGATAAGGACTGGACTATATTTAGTTCAGTCTCAGGGTCACACTGACCTTTAGGAAACAAAGGAAAGAAGGAGACATTGCTTTGTAATTATTCTCAAACGAAATTTCTGTTTGTTTTCAATACCATCTAATTAAGCTAATTAATATCCTCTTGTACAACATAAAACAGAAAGAAAAAGAAGTATCAAAACAGTGACATGGGGCTTCCCTGGTTGGGCGGTGGTTGAGAATCTGCCTGCCAACGCAGGGGACACGGGTTCGATCCATGGTCCGGGAAGATCCCACATGCTGCGGAGCAAATAAGTCTGTGTGCCACAACTACTGAGCCTGTGCTCTAGAGCCCGTAAGCCACAAGTACTGTGCCCGAGTGCCGCAACTACTGAACCCGCGTGCCTATAGCCCGTGCTCCACAATGAGAGAAGCCACCGCAATGAGAAGCCCGTGCACTGCAACAGAGAGTAACCCCCGCTCGCGGCAACTAGAGAAAGCCCACACGCAGTAATGAAGACCCAACACAGCCAAAAATAAATAAATAAATTTATTTTTTTAAAAAGTGACATGACTATATTTATGGCTGCCTACGATATTTCTTTTTTTAAAAGAGTCTATGAATGAAAATGATTTCAGTTACTCATTCACTATTTTCTGGAGAGTGTACACTCCTTGGTGGCAGGGACCTGCGTTTATTCAGTAAGGTTTTTGTTCATAATGTTTTGTTTTGATAAATTATAAAATTTCTTTTTCACACCTAAGTCCTTATCCTCTCCTGTGATTTCCCTTCACATTGGCAAGTGGCTGCTAGTTCTGCCTACTATGTGAATTGAAAATCAAAGTATCAATATATTTGAGCCGATAAATTACTATGAGAATTGATCTCAAACACCATTCTTATGCAACTTTGGAAACTTTTCTATGTGTTTATATATGTTTGATGGCTGACTAAACAATTAACAATGTTAAACTGAGACACCAGACACGAGATTCTAGTCATTAATTTCTTGTTAGTGATCAGAAAAGTATTGTTTCTACCTGGATAGACTTAAAGAAAGCATTAATCTTTCTTATTAAAGTTAGTTTGATACTGCAGGATTCAAATGCTTAGAATTTAATTCTGTGGGCCTTTTCTGCCTTGTTTTTGTTTGTGTGTTTTGGTTTTTGCTGGAGTGAGGTGGCTATGCAATTAAGCTTCCACTAGTTTTTAATAACCACTGGTCCGTTGCATTTGGATCCAAGGTTTGATCAACATGAACACTTTCTGGCTGGTTCCCTTGCAGATTAATATTTGAATAATCAAAGAGACCAATGTGAAGTAATAATGAATTTTTATACTGCTGAAGGCTCTCCTTATAAAGAAGGAAAAAGCAAAAGCATTATATTAACTGAGTAAAGGAAATAGGTTTGGTTTAACTTTTTCTAAACATGTCTTAAAGTTTGATTGAACTTTTTCCATACTTTCAAGCAGCTATCTCACTTGTAGACTCTAAAACCTTAGCGAAATTTTGCTTATAAGAGAGTGGGCATAATAATTTAATGAAAAATTCTATTGGTGCTGCTGATACGGATGACTGTCAAGGGTGTGTCTTCAGGGTGACATCAGTGTTTTGAGGTGGTGAATCTAGTCACAGTATATTTAATAATATACTGTAGTCAGTTGGCTTTTCCATTATCTGTGCCATTCAAAGTATAAATCAAGCTTCTCTAAATCTTTTGTTTGTCATTTAAGTAACTGCCTGTTGAATGAATGAGCTGAAATTCTTAGGTAAGTTTATAGAAATATAAAAATGTATGTGAGTAACAAAAAAAATATTATATTCAGTTTTAGAATTATGACAAATCCCAGAGCATAAACAAAAGCAGGAAGCTGAGTCCTAGAAACCAGAAAATTTAGACTATGTAGTATGTCAGCAACAAAGAACATAGCGAGGCATTTTGAAATCCCTGTATTTCTTACCTTATTCGAATGTAGTAGTTGTTTGTTTACCTACCTTTCCTTCCTTGATCTCTGCCTCATGCCTATCTCCAAAAACGTGCCAATGGCATAAGAGTAGGCTTTTGTTTTTCTCATAGTTCTGTGGTCTGCAATGTCCAACCAATCGCCTTTCATTTAAAGGGTTCACAAATACGTTTACATGAGTTGATCAGATGAACGCCCATGGATTCAAAACTGGAGCATCAAAGTCCAAGATAATGCACAGAAACCAACAGGAAGAAGGTACTTAGAAAGAAGTAAGGAAAATAAATGAGAAACAGCAGAGGTTCTAAAAAATAAAAAGAAGCAAACAGACAGGTTTCAGGATGGTTGCAGCAACTGGAGAATCAAGACAAAGTGAGAATCCATTTCATTCAATACCCAAAGATTAGGTAAGTGCCAGGCTGCATGGAGAACGCTGGGTGACAGCAATGAATAAGACAAACATCTTCTCTGACCTCCTGTAATTTGTTGCCTAGTGGAAAGCATAGTAAAGGAAATAAGCATTGTTCTTGGGTAGATAGTAATGTGTGGACAAGGGGTAGGGTCAGCCGGAACTTCTGAGAATAAATGACATCTACTCAGACCTAAAAGGTGAGAAAAAAAGAACCACCATTCAAAAAGTGGGAAGAAATACATTCCAAACAGAGTGAACACATGCCAGTTTCCTGAGGGAGAGAAAACAGAAAGTCCAAGAAACCAGAAATAAAAGCCAGTGAGGCCAGAGGAGTAAGTGAGAGGGGGTTTGGAAGAAGATGAAGTAGGAGGAAGAGGCAGTGGCCAGAGCCTTGAAATAATGCAGAGCCTTGAAAACCAAGGTAAAAATTTTATTCCAAGTGCAATGAGAGAGTTTCACACCTATTCCAAGTACAGCAGAGGTCATGATCTAATTTAACTTAAGAGAAACAAAAACAAAAAACCACTTTTCTGGTTGCCTTGTGAAGATTAGATTTTAAGGGAAACCAGAGTGGAAGTGGGAAAGCTAGTTAAAAGGCACAGAAGCATCTCTGATGCATGATGTTGGCAGCCTCAACTAGGGCAATCATGGTGATGACAGGGAAAAGTAGGGCTCTTTGATTGAATAGCATTTCCTGAAGGGTTAGATGGTGGAGATGGGATTGAGGAAAGTAGGGAACCAGGACTGACCCTTAGAGGAAATGGGTGAACGTTAATGCATGTATTGGTTTGGTCTCTCCCTCCCCAACAAAAGGGGCGGAAGACCAAGATTGGGTAGAAGTAGGAATCAGTAGCCCACGCTTAGTTATGTTCATGTGGAAATACTGATTAGTGGGCATGTCTGTATATGTGAGTTTGGAGATCAAAGGAGACATCCTGGCTGAGATATTAATTTTGAAATCATCAGCACAATACAGTATTTACAGAATGAAAATGTATGAGATCATCCAGAGAGAGAAGAGAGAAAAGTAGAGAAGAGATCCAAGTACCACCGGCAATCAGAAATGTCATGAGAATTCCTTCAAGTTATTTTGTTTCTACCCTTGGCAGACCTCCTAGACCTTTCCAACTAGAGTCAGCTACATGGAACAGGGCTCAGTCTTCATAGGATCTCCCTGTGAAAGCAGGAGACTTATCGGTAACTGACTGGGGGACATATGTTACTGGAAAATAATACCAGGTATTAATAATTTGAAGCTTCTGTTTTAGTGCCACCAGCACAACTTTTGATTAAGAAAAAACGTGTTCTAAGCCTAGTCTGCAACCTGGGCATGAGGAAACCTTTCTTCTATGTAAACATTCAAGTTATATGCCAATCCAATAAAAGCCTTAAGATTCCTGGCTGCAATCAATTAAAATTACTAATGAAATGTTGATCTTTGTGCCCTAAGTCATATCCTCTATCTTTTCCAATCTCCAGTACATGTGGTTTTCCTTCCTTGATCAACATCCAATCTCAGGAATGGAACCAAAGTTAATTCTGACATAGGTAAAAATGACTGATGACTTTTTTAAATATTTCCTTTCCCTGAAAAATTTTCTTTTCAACAAAGATTTGGAAAATTATGGTGGCATTGAAAACATCTAATGGCAGAAATAAAGCCTTCAGTGGTGGAATTTCAGGTGAATGCATTCAGGAGAGATTAGGGAAGATAGAGGAGGGAGAAGGGATTTTATGCTACTATTGGTAGCATTAACATATGTAGTGAAATGCCCATTTAGGAAGCAGAGAATATAGATTTAGCTAAAAATGCATATCTTAGATATCATATCCTCTTTATCGATTACAAAGCATTGGTACCCTGACCCAGCTGAATTCTGTGTAAAAATTAAAGAGTCAAGATTTTTCCCAACAAAAAATTTGTTTTCATAAAGAACTGAAAAGTATGTCTCTCATGGGGTAAAAATAATACTAACAATGGTTAAAGTTTGTTTTGTATTTATGTATTTACTTTTTTAAAAAATGCCTCCAGTGCCCTTCCTTTTAGGAGAAACAAAAGTGACACACACTAGAAAGTACTAGATTTAAAAGTAGAGCAGAGACCCTATTATTTGAAACACAGTTCAAGGCAACTCAGACAATAAAGCCATTGGCTGGGGTAAAATTTAACTGACCCTTTCAAGGTTGAAAGAGATCTTCAAGCAAAATGCTTCTCTGTCAGTAGAAGAAGAGCTCTGTATTGAACTGATTTAATAGTCAAACCTACTGAAATCCCTCTCACTGGGGAAACATAAGCTAAAACAAAAACAACAACAATTAAAACCTGCCACAATTGTGGTAAGTAGACTTGTTGAGCTGTATTTCTCTACTTCAAAGGATACCACAGGTGAGAGGATTTTTTTTTTAAGTAAAACAAGTCCTATGGACAAAAGTTTTCTTTGGGAATAATATTATTCCTTACTCCTGTTGTGTTAAGTTTACTCAGTCGTTGTAAACTCTTTTCAGCAGACTTTAGACATCTCTTACATGATAGTTAAATAAAAGCCTCTATTTTTTTGGACACAAAAGGATACTTATGGTTTGCTGTAATGCATTTACTATCAATGTCACTGACCTACCTTCAGGACTGAATCCATGAGGAAATGTTCCCCTGCAGTAAATGAGTGACAGTAAATAGGATGTTAGCTGTGCTTCTTGGGAAATGGAAAACATTCTCTGGAAGTTGATTTTCATCCTAGTGAAGTATCTTCCAGGGACTCTATTTTGTTTTTCAGCTCTTGACCACTTTAGCCACAATCACGGAAGATGCACAGAGCTATCAAGTTGGACAAGTTCAGATCAGTGGGTGGTTTGAAATGACTTGACAAGGTGAGACTGGTGTGCCTTCTTAGGTTTGAAATGAAGAACAACAAATATTATTACTGTACTTCTTCTGATTCTCTCTGGGAGCAAATCTGATTGGTGTGCAAATCCCTCACAAAGAAATATTAGTAGGACCCATAATTCTGACACCTCCTCGAATTGTGGGAAGTGAGTCAGAGGCCACACAACAAACCAGCACCATTGTTAATTTCACACTTGAGTAGAACCACAGAGTTAAGCATTCATTGCATGTATTCAAACCACAGCAGACAACTGGATTCAGTGGTAACCAAAAAGGAAAGTTGAATTTTTTTAAAAAAAGATGAAAACTACAGAATACAAGGCTTTCTATCACAAAAAGTCACTTTTACTAATATATGTACTTCCTGGATTTGATCATAATTTATATGTATGTAGTATGAACTATAAATGAGGCCAAAGCTTATACTATTTGAATGAATTAAAGTATAAAAGTAATTTTCCAGATAGTTCTATAAATGACAATTCCTCTTGCCTGGAATCCGAATTAGGGTAAAAGTATTCTCCTCCCTTTCTTTTTCTGTCCCTAATTGTCACAGTTATTTTTACAGTTTGCTCAATTCTTCACTTTGATAATACAGATCTCTTCCAATTACCAAATTTCTCAAATAATTTTGTGATCCTTAGGAAGGCTATATAAAACATTGATTATACAGTCCAGGAGATCACTATTAAAACAGTGGCCTGCATTATGAATATGCATAAATACATTCATTGATTGAACTGTTAAATAGATAGATAATATCAGTTTGGAGTGGTACTGATTCAGAAAAATATATAGTGAAAGGAAGAAAAGGAGAGATTACCCAGGAAAAAATTTGCTTGCCAAATGATGGAAAACTGATATGTTTTTCAAAGTAACATCAAAGTAATTTTAATGTTAAGAGTTTCACCTAACTTTTAGCTTTTATCAACATAAAAGCTAACAATTTGCACACACACACACACACACACACACACACACACACACACACATTCCTGCATTTATCTTTTATTCCTGCTTTTGTCTTAAGCCCTGCATCTGTTTCAAACTCATCAATAAGATCTTCTGGTGACGTGAATTTAGACTTGAGTAATGGACTCATGTTCACTTAGCATTTCACTTTCTTTGTACAAGGAAACGTACATTCTAATCTAGATCAGCATCCTCTTTCCTGAGCTAATACCTACAGCTGTGCCCCATCCATCAGATGAGTGGATGTTAACACAGATGTTAACAACCAAAAAACAACTATAGAGTGAAAACATTGGTTAAAAAAAAAGTTGCATGTCCTTCAAAGCTAATTGTTACTGATTCGAGTATTTTTAAAGCTGATTTCAAGTGAAACTATTTTCCAAGTTATAATTGGAACCATGATAATTCAAATCCAAAGACTGATTTGCTGCAAGCAAAGGTTGAAAGCATTTGACTTAAAATTCTCAACTTTCTACTTCAACTTATGCGTACAAACATGGTCTCAGGGTATACAAGTTGTCCCCATGAGAAAATCACATTTTACTTGGAAAATGATTTCAAGACATTGAGCAATTAATAGGACAACTTTTGTAGCAGGCAAGGATAGCCACAAAGGAAAGTGTAACTGCTTGAAATGTAGATTAAAAACAAAATTCAGTGGATTGGTATTTTCTGACATGACTTTTTTGAACAGATTTACTGGTGGGCCCAATGCCTCCTTGCCTGGTATTGTGAAAAGTTGACTAGCCTACACCAAGTCTCATCCCAGAAAAGCATTTTTAAGATTTATGGGTGTATTTTGAGATTTTATGATTGCCGTTTGATTTATGATGTATGTAGTGAATTTTCTAATAATATGCAGGGTGCAGGCACTTAAACGCAAAAAACATATTACTTTCTAATCATTTTCCATCAAAATACAGAAAGATATGAAGGTGGGATTGAAATAATGCTACATTTAGACCGTTCCCTGACTTGCCTCTCCTCCTTTTCACACCCCGCACCCCCCTCTGCCCATGGTGGTATGTCGTAGCCCATTCTGAAGGCATATGATGCTTATACTACAGCTGCTGCTGCAACATCTTTGATTTATGTGCCCACTGTGTTTATGTTCCATATATTTTCATGAGAAATCAATGATACTGTTTTTTTTTTTTTTAAGGGACCCAGGAGACCAAGGGTTTGAGGGAGGTTATAGTCCAACTTGACAGTATTTATAATTAGAGAAGTTTAAAATTTTTACAAGGGCTCTTTATATTCTCATGTCGTAGGCATACTCTCTTCATAGAGAAGACATTATCCAAAAACAGAGGATTGAACAGACAGCACTGATGAATTCTCTTCAGCATACATCCGTTCCACTCTTTTGGTGGTAAAGTCATAGAACCACCACTACGATCTTGTTTAAACTAACAGGAAGCCTCAAATGCTTTTCTGACAGTAGAAAGATCTTGGAAGACTTGGCCAAATAGTTAAAGCCATGAGAGATGTTCAAACTTTAATCATATATCATTATTATATTTGCAAAAGTTGTATGGCCCCAAACAGATAAAATGAATATGAAATGAATGTAGGATCTCCAAAATATTTAAGGTCTTTTTAACTTGCAAAGGAGGCATTTAAATATTAAGAGCCAAAGAAATGCAAAGGCCAATCAATTAATATAGCATCATGGGTGAGAATTTCAGATTTCCATGAGTAGCCCTGGAAAACAGACCTCTGGGGCTATAGGGCTATGGCTCTAAATATGAGAGATTATAAATAGGGCTTATGAGGTTCCATAAATGTCATGAAAAAGAGGCCAGTGAATATTCTGTCAAATGCTTCTGGTCATTGCATAATCATAACCAGCTAAGAAGTTATCCTCCAAATTGCTTAGGATAATAAAATTGTTTATTTAACAAATAAGACTCTTTAAACCCAGGGAGGTTTTAAAATTAAGCATAGAAAAGCCTAAGAGAATCAAGCATGTGGTGTTAATATCTTTGTGTTAAGCTATCTGGGCTTTTAGTTTCTATAATTTGTAGTGTTCCGGAGAACTTGTCCTATAAGAAGAACAGCCTTGTGATTTCAAGTTAATGTGTTGCTGAATAATTGGTTTCAACTTGTGATTTAAAGTTGAAAGTGCAAGTGAAATACTAATGAAAAGTACTGGATATTTAATGGAACTTACAAATAACCATTTTAATAATTTTAATAAGTAAATGTACTACTTGAGCATTTGAATGTTGATCAAAAAATCAAATTACTTTAAAAGTATATTTGACTAGTTAAATGAAAATTTAGTTTAAAATATTTACTAGTCTTTAAGTTTTAAATAGCACCAATCATTAATTATAAATCTCTTTATGGTATTATTAAATTCTTCTTGTTTTATAACTCTATAAATTGATTTACAACTTAACAAAGAACTTTGTGACTGTAACAAATTTATATTAATTTTTAAACAAAAATCCCTTAATATTTTGTGCACACACACACACACACACACACTCACACACACACACCCCTTAGAAGCATCTATAAAGTCACATTCATGACAAAGACTTTTGTGATAAAGAGAATTTGGATTTTTTTCCCCTTAGAAATACCTACTATGCCTGGACAACATAACAAAATGTAAACAAGAACTGTTAGGAGTTAGCAGATTGATTCTAAAATAAATAAATTGTGTAATAATTTCAACAAAAGAGGTGAACTAGCTACATTTTTTTTTCTATTGAATTTAGTCAGATTTAAATGCATGGAGAGAAACATCTAAAGCTATTAATTATCTGGTTGGCTTACAACATTCTTAATCTCCATTTATAAATTTTGGAAATGATAAGTATAAATATAGTTGAAGCCATATTATTCACTGGGTTTGGAGAAGTAGTTTGTCAGTTAATGGCAAAAAAAGAAAAGGTTCAAGCAAGTAATCATTAGAAATAAATTAATTAAGATTTATTTTAACATAAAAACACATTTGTTTGCCTTTCTTTACATATGAATATTTGCTTTGATTAGAAATCAACAGATTAGTATTTTCCACATTCAGAAGTTCATTATCTAAAATTTCCAGTTTTATTTCTTTAAAGTGGTCCAACTTAAAGCAGCGGCTAGCAGTATAATCAGATAAACTGTCAGCTTGTACTCCATATCTCTGTCTTTCACAGCTCTTGATCATACCTAGAGAGCCTTTTTAGTGACTCGCCTTTCTTGATTCTTTCCATAGCATTCAACATGGTTTTCATAGAAACAAAGATAGATCTTCTACTGTATCTAGATACATTGGCAGATATGTACATATGTCATGATACATAATGAAAGTGTATATTATAAAATTCTAATGAAATATAACCTTGTTTCAGTCCGCATGTCAACACCATAAATGAGTAACTTGATCATTTGTCCAAATTGATTTCTGCCCATTTAAGTCCTTGACATGTGCAGCAAATCTGCAAAAACTGAAAGAAGGAAAGAAGGAAGGAGGGAAGAAAGGAAGGAAGGGAGGGAGGGAGGGAGGGAGGGAGGGAAGGAGGGAGGGAGGGAGGGAGGGACATCACATGAGATTAAGCTTCAATATTTTAACCTATGTTATTATGTTATAAGGAGCAACATCAAATAACATATATACAGAAGTACTGTGCTTAAAGCCAGCTCTTACAGGCTTATAAGCATCAATTCTTTAATTTTCAGGAAGTTTGAAAGTCAGTCACTAAACATAGCCATTATCAAAAATTTAATCACATAAACTTAAAATTAAATAAATTACATCAAAATCAAAGACAGTAAATACTTAAAACTCATCACTTCTTAGTTGCTTTAACATATTTTCCTATTATCTATGTTCTTAAGGTTACTTACATTTGTTATATATTTGTGGTGGAAACATCCTATAATGGTATCCTACTAATATCTCTTCCCAAATCTTCTCAGTGATGTCACATTGGTACTTTGAAATTGGCTACAGTGGAAGTATTCATACCATGGAAACCAGAAAGTACGGCAAAACAGGTTGTTGCTTTTTTGGGTGGGGGAGAAGATGGGTGTAGGGGTGCAGCAGTGAAACATTTACCAGCACACCATTGTATATAGGGTACAGTATATTACCAGTACACCACTGTATACAGGGTATAGTATATTACTGAAATATATACTATAAATATTTTTGTCATGTTCTTAAAGTACTGAAATTAATTTTAGGGCAATGAACCTTCACAGGGTTCCCGTAGGTCATTTCTAAATGTGTTACCCCAATGTACTCAAGAAGAAAAGAGAGTGCTTTGGCAGCCTCAGTGAGAAATCAATAACACACCCTGCCTTCCGGTCCAGACTTGACCCATTAAATTTCATTCCATCAATTGTTAAAAATAACTGTCAGCATATATTTTCCATTGTTGGCTGTGAAGCCAAATGACTTCATGTTCTGTTTTATATATTTATACAACTTTTACAAATAGAATTGAAAAAATTCCCACCAGAATGGACACAATATAAAATATAAGAAATAACAGTCTCCCCTCCTCACAACCTCATACTCCTGTACCAGTCACTTTTCTTTCTTAGAAAGATACTTTATTTACCTTCTCCAGATTTTACTGGACTCCAGACTTTTATTAGGCTACCTGAAATAACGTGTGGAGAATTGTGCCTACAAAATCTAAGTTGGTTTATATAAGAAAGAACAGAGCTACATTTAAGAGAAAATAAGAGAACAAGTGACCTGGAAGAAAGTGTCATAATGAAGTAAGCTAGAGTTTTGAAAGACCCGAGGGAAAGAAATTTGAGAAATAACTGCCACTATGAGGGAAAGCAATATATAAAAGAGATTTTAAAAATTAATAGCAGTAATAAAAATTTATTGATTATTAATTATGTAACAGGCACCGTTCTAAGTGGCTTACATGTATGGCTTCAACTTGATCCTCACAACACCACCATAAAATAGTAATAGCATCTTAGCATCCTCCATTTTACACAAAAAAAACCCTGGAACGTTGAAAATAAGTACCTTGCTAAAATCAGTTAAAAAGTGGCAGAATTGGAATTCACACTCAGTCTGGCTCTTAGCTTATTCACTTAGCCATTAGACTGTAGATAGATTTTACTTACAAAATATGCTTTAGAGCAACATCAAAAATACTTACAGAAAATATCCACAAAGACTTTACTTTCTAATATTTTTGGAATTAAGATTTGTGTTTCTAAAAATAATGTCATGAAAAACCTAGGGGTAAGACAGGAATAAAGACACAGACCTACTAGAGAATGGACTTGAGGATACGGGGAGGGGGAAGGGTAAGCTGTGACAAAGCGAGAGAGAGGCATGGACATATACACACTACCAAACATTAGGTAGATAGCTAGTGGGAAGCAGCCGCATAGCACAGGGAGATCAGCTCAGTGCTTTGTGACCGCCTGGAGGGGTGGGATAGGGAGGGTAGGAGGGAGGGAGATGCAAGAGGGAAGAGATATGGGAACATATGTATATGTATAACTGATTCACTTTGTTATAAAGCAGAAACTAACACACCATTGTAAAGCAATTATACTCCAATAAAGATGTAAAAAAAAAAAAGATTTGTGTTTCTTTTAATCGTGTTAGCACATTTGAACTGGCCTCAATGGATACAGTTTTATTCAGACTAATACAAGTCAAGTTAAAAGAATCTGAAAACCAGTGTCCTAGTCACTGTGACATTCTAGGAAGATTAAATACAAAATGAATCATGACATTTAATGTGTTTTGGCTAAAAGCTGAAAATCTGACACAATTTCTATTGCGTGTGCATTTTTTGCAACCTGTAGATATACAATTTTGCACATCAAAAACTTTTACAGATAAATGGTCTCATACTCTTCTTTAGTAATGAGAATTTAAGAGAAAAATCATGTAGGCTGGATAGACTCAAGGAATATAAATTCAAAGTTTATTTTGCATTAGGTTAGGATTCATGAAAATAAAGCCTAACCTTTCTAGGCATAAGCCATCATTGAGAAAAACATCCACCTAAGTTGCTTGTGGCCAAAAGTCCAGTCTTTGACCTGTACTGAAAGGTTTATGTGCTGGAAATGCTGGAAGTTAATGAAGTGGATACTCCATTTAAGCATTAGCAGCAGAGTACCAGGAAAAGGCCAAAGGGAAAGATCAACCTGGGCTCAGAAAAAAAGCAGAGTAGAAGAAGTATAATCTGAGATCGGAATCTTTGCCTTTTGCACAGTCATCCCTCTACCCCCAAGTCCTTTTAGACTTTTTCTGTAAAGGAGAATAGTGTTTCATCAAATCTGAGATGTTATCAATTTTAAGATGCAGCTGTGGTTCATGTAGAGCTTTTTAATCAGCCAATTAAACTGACAATGCTTTCTTATAACTAGAATTTTTACTTTATACTTGTTGAAAAATATGCAAAATATTATATATGCATATAATGCTGTTCATATCTCACTATTTTGCACTCATAAAAAGGAAAAGAATAAAAAATGAAGTGGTAAAGGAATTCCAAAACTTCTTCACCAGATCTTACTCTTTTGGATCACTTCCCACAAAGAGTCATAGAGAGCTCTGTTTTCTCATAAAATATCACCCTCTATGCCAACCAGAAAACTAGTGATACTTTTAAAATATGTCCCAATATTGTCTTTGGGGTCTTCTCGGAAGTTTCTGACATCCTGCAAGTTTTGATACTTGTGCTTTCTTGATCTTAACTGATACTGACAATGGAAGGTTTCAGGTAACATTTAAGACCTTCTTCTATATAGAGAATGAATGTTTGTGTCTGCTCAAAATTCATATATTGAAACCTAATCCCTAATGTGATGATATTTGGAGGTGGGGACTTTGGGAG
Organism: Delphinus delphis; assembly: GCF_949987515.2. Taxonomy (NCBI): domain Eukaryota; kingdom Metazoa; phylum Chordata; class Mammalia; order Artiodactyla; family Delphinidae; genus Delphinus; species Delphinus delphis. Next base: position 60,290,226 of record NC_082700.1, read on the forward strand.
GTGAGTAGTTCATGAGGGTGACACCCTCATAAATACAATTAGTGCCCTTAGAAAATAGGCCTCAGATAGCTCCCTTGCCTCTTCCACCATGTGAAGACACGGCGAGAAGGCAGCCATCTGTGAATCAGGAATATGGTTTTCACCAAGCACCAAATCTACCCTTGCCTTGATCGTGGACTTCCCAGCCTCCAGAACTCTGAGGAGTAAGTTTCTGTTGCTTATAAGCCACTCAGCCTACGGTATTTTTGTTATAGCAGCCTGAGTGAACTAAGACACCATCTTATTAAGGTCCCTAGATAGTTTATGATTGAGACAGTGAGGGTTTCAGTTTTCCCATCACGCTGTCAGAAACAACAGCCAAGGTCGAGCACACTCAAGCAATAACATATCATCCCTTCTACCTGATCAGAGTCCATTTTAAGATTACATCGATTGTAAGATATTTGCCAATTTCAGAAAAGCTAAAATGTGGAAAATGTACAGTTAGAATTAATGACATTAAGTGTTCAAGCTGTTCTTTGTTAACTGTGCAAAACAATTTAACAGTTTTGACATAATTCTATATTTACTAGAGTGAAACAACTGCTGATTAATTTAACCTGTCTGTATGACTTTTTCTTTCGTAAGAGTACTGACCTTCCTGCCCTCAAAATCCATTATTTTGGAGTCCCCTACATTGTTCTCCATGCTTGGATCTAAAGAGATTGAAATGTCAGCAAGGTTTGTTTTCCCAATTTCTCTTCCCCTGAGCAGAGTGTACTTTGTAAACCCCTTCTCTCACAAAAGGATTCAACATTTTTTAATACCAATTAGTAAAATACATAATTAAGTACTGTCCAATTTGAAGTTTAAGGGTAAAAGCTGTATAATCCTTTCTCTAAGACCTTGAGACAGATGTTTCAGAATTCTCAATTTTCTTTTAATGTTATAAAGATAATATCATACATATACCATATCCTATGTAATCCAGTAAGATCTAGGGTGGCACCCTGTAATCAGATGTGTTAATATTTCTGCACTGAAATGTGTGAATTGTGATACTAAGAGGAATGAAGGCTATAAATGGCCTCACTTAAATCCAAGTTGGATTTTGCCACCAAATGAGATCACATCAGATGAGTTTTGCCACCAAGTGAGTTATGCAAATCTTTTAGTTTTTCAACCTAAATGGATCTTAGAATTGCAGATATGGAGCTGTGGACATATGTTAAGCATAAAGATTCAAGTTTTTGCATAAAGTTTTAGGCATGAGCTAGAAGGTGAATGATATTTTAAAAGGTGGAAGGAAAAGACAGGTTTTCTCAGTTCCCAAGTCATCGCATCACATTTGGAGAAATGGACAACATCCAACACTTGAGATTGGCCAGGTGGCTCTGAAAATTTTCCTCATGGCATCATCTTCTTCCTCAAGTTTTCTCATCTCAGAAAATGGTATCACAAACTACCCAACTGCAAGCCAAAAACCTTAGAGTTGTTCTTGATTCCTTTCTCATTTCTCCTCATGTCAAGCAGTCTTACCAACTCTACTTCCAAAACATGCCCTTTTGGAGCATATATGTTATAGGGCCTATAACATCCACTCTCTCCATCTCCACAGCTACTACCTGAAGCCAAATCTCTTCATGTCTGCTCTGACAAAATAGCCTCTTAATCCATCTTCTATTTCTACTCTTAAATCCCCACATAGCTACTCTCCATACAGCGGGCAGAGCGATCTTTAAATTCCAAATCAGATATCTCGTTCACCTGCTTAAAAACCTCCAAACTCTTACCATGACCAGCGAGGCTCTCCATGATCCAGATCGCATCCGCCACTCTCCCTTCACTTACCGTGCTTTTCTTACCTTCATCGGTTTCTTCCTGTTTTCAAATAAGCAAGTTTCCTTCTTCTTTAGAGTCTTTTGCATTTTCTGCTTCCTTGCAGACGCAGCTGGGAACACTGATTTCCCAGACCTGTGCCTCGCTGGCTCCTTCTTCCTTACTTATGACCTTAGATGTCAATTCCTCATCCAGGACTTCCCTGGCTCCCAATTCAAAGTAGATCTAACCTCGTCACTCAACATATGACTCTTGTTGATTTTCTTCAAAGTACCTACCATTATTTGAAGTTATCTTGGTGAATTGTTTGTTTACTTACTTACTGAGCTGTCTCTACCTTCTGGAATGCAAGCTCCATTCGGGCGAGTACTGTTTACCATTGTATCTACACTGCCCAGACCCTTGCCTGGCATATAGCATTTAATGAGCAGAAGCTCATTAAATATATTTCAAGTGAATGAATGAAAGCTAAGCAATTAATTATTTAACATATTCATCCTATTATTGCAGTCAAATTACTAGTGTTCCTGATTCACCTAGGCTGTGCTCACACGTTTGAAGTAAACTACGCACATTTTGGGGAAAACTATGCACATTTTGGAGAATGGTGGTATGACCAGAGCATTGGAATATGTTTAGTTAGCTTGATATCTTGGCTGCCTAAATCACTACTATATTTCTGTAATTTGTGTTATAGTTAATAAGTGCTTTCTATGAGCCATGGTAGCTATAGGCATATATATACACGTGTGTGTGTGTGTGTATTATGCTTCCATCAACTCTGAGAAATTTAAGTAACTTGTCCAACATCTCATATCTAAAATCCAGTGGCACTGGGGTTGATTCCCAGATTCCTCAGGGCACAAACCTGAGGAAATGAATGTAATCACTCAATTTATAATGAGATGAATTTAACCTTCTTTTAAAGATTCAAATGTCATTGTGAGAATATTGCTATTCTATAGCACAATGAAAGAAATAATGGTTATTTGAGTCCTGTGGGTTTTTAAAAATATGAAGATAGAAGAGTTTACTGTGTCTTTATGTCGGGAGGATTATCTTCTCTGTGGAAAACCTGAGTTCAGGGCCTCCAGGTTTATTCCCTGATATGCTTATAGAAGATATAAATAAATTAGGAAAACCCTCTCACGAAAATAACTGGGTTTGCAAGGCTATCATTTTAAGTAAGGAAACCAAACTCTGTCTTCCCCTATATCCTTGACCTGAAGGGAAACATGTTTTCAGTAAGAAATTTAAATGTTGGTTTAATATTTATAAGAATATTAACCCTGTGTTATAGTGAAGAATATCCAGATTATTTATCAGGACAAAATCATTTTCATGTAATTCAATTAAAACTATAAGACGATATATTGCAATAAAATTGGGATAGGCAAGTCTCCTGAACAGACCAACAGGGTGACCAAGCTGAAGCTTCCAGCTGTCCCATGGGCTAGTTATGTGCCTATTTTAAGACTATCCTGCTACTTTAGCTAAATAGCATTTTTCTTTGGCTTATTTTCTCATTTCTTTATTATGTTGCATAAAAGTGTAATTGCCTCAAAAATGACATTCACACACAAAATTTAGAATTTTAAATCAAAAAAGTTGTCTTAAGGTTTTATTTTCAGTTCTTCTTGTCAACACTTCTCATTAATGCTGACCATATTTAGTGAAACTTCCTTTATGTGTGTAATGACCCTTTCAGCTATAACTATCCCTGTTAATATTAACAGCTAAAGTTTGAAGTGTGATTATAAATGACTTTTTTCACATGCCAAAAATCTTTTATTTTTTGAGGTGTCAGATCCTTCTTTAATTGCTGGCTCCACACAATGGCTAGAAACATCCTCAAAAGCAATTTTTAAAAAGGCATTTCAAAAACCATTATCTAAAGTAATTTTAAAATAAAGTGTTTTAAAATTATAAATACTCTAATACATTCTAAGTATAAAAAATTTAGGACTGCAAAATAGTTATTTTGAAATTGAAACATTGGAGTGTCTTTTTTCAGATTTCTTTAAGGAATCTCATAATGGCAAAAAAAAAAAAAAAGAGGTTAATTTCCTGAAAGATACAAAAGAAAGAAATCTAAACAATCCATATGTAAGTCTCATGGCCACATATAAATGATTGCACCCATGGTCAAAATGTTACCAAACTGGTCAACCAGACCTAGGCTGGGGTCATAGCCAGGGCTGAGACCCTGGAGATTCCTCTTCTGATCAGATTCCTGCACCAAAACCAATAGCAAAACCAATGCTGAGACTGGAACAGCACAAGCTTTATTCAATGATCAAGGAACGGAGAAGTGGGAGCCTAGTTCACAAACTAACTTCTTAACCCAATTTGGGTGGAGACACCAAATATATAGGAGGGTCCAGGTAAAAAGGCAGGGAATTGGAACGAGCAGAAGGAATATTCATGAGTTATCCAAGAACAGGGGTGTGGTTTGAACCCGGAACTGATGCAACTCTCCTTTTCCGCAACTGTCCGGGCTTTTCCGGTTGTTGTCATGGCAATCATCAGCTGGTGGGCATGTCATTTAGCTAATACTTTACAAGGAGTGTATAATGAGGCTCAAGGTCTGCTGGAAGTTAAATTCTCCACCATCTTGGGCCTAGTTTGTCCTAACCGGTTCTTGTTTTTTCTCTTTGCAGCTTCCTCCTGAAACTGAGATAAGAGTAATTGGTTTCTATTAGAGGGAGGGGCAGGGGTATGATTCTGGGGCAACAGCCTTGTTAACAATAACCACAGAGAAAAAAATTTTGTACTTGAAAATTTTATACATACAGTGCCATCATGCGCTTTCCAACGTGATTTTTCAGTAACTTAATTTTCCTAGATCTCTGTTTCACTATTTCTCAATCTCCCTCAAGGCCACCGCACATTGGAGGAAAACCTGTCTTTGCTAGAGGTGCAGTTTATAACTGACACGGAACAGGCAGGTCAGCCTGAGTGGGGCTTATATTGAGTCCTAGCTTATTGACTCAGAGAGAAGGGCTGGAATTTAACCAGCACCTCCCAAAATGAGACTATGTCTTTTACCAGCACATCAGCAAACAGGCTGATTGAGAAGCCTCGAATCCTCAAGTTCCTCCATAGGGAGGGTACTATTGACATTCCTCACTGCATGTAATCCTCCCAATAACCCTGTCTTTTAGGTTCTACTATGGTTCTCATGTTACATATAGAAGATACTGAGGCGCAGCCAGTGAGGCTTGGGCAAGGCTTTGACTAAAAGCCTCTTTGGTTGCAGGTTATTCTACTGCTTATACTTCCTTTCCAAACACTGGAGAACTGAAAGATTTATAGACAAGTAAAGAGGGCCAGGGCAATGATTCTCAGTTGGTTTATGGATAAATAATGGAATACAATATATTCCATTATTTGTATGTATAGAAAGAGAGAGAGAGAGAGAGAGAAAATATACCAGTGGTTTTGGTAGAAAATACCAAATTTTAAGAATATAAAAAATGTAAATATAAAGACTAAAAAACCAGAACGATTAATGCAATGACTGCTTATTCAGAGAAGAGGATTTTTTTTTCTGGTAAGTTTTCATACATGAAATCCCTTCTCTATAAGCATTTAGATCAAACTTCATTCACATTAAGAGAAATTAATTGCTTTCCATTTCAATTTATTTTCATTTAAAGCCAGCCAGTTTTTTCCCTAATATTACAGACTCATGCTTCACAGGCACTATTAACTAAAAAAAAAAAAAAAAAAAAAAGTTTCAGTTCATGACAAGGAGGGAATGAAAGGCTTAAGAGCTTGAATTCGACCCTCAGATTGCCTGGATTCAACTCAACTGTACCTCAGTTTTCTCTCCTGTAAAATGGAAATTATGAGGATTAAATGAGAAGATACAAAAAAAAGCACAAGATATCTGATAAACATTAAATTATAGCTCTTACATCTATTTTGATGTTATTTTACATGCAGAAGTGATCATTGGAATGTCTTAGATAATAAAATGGCTTCAATTGTCAACAATTCATACTAGAAATGCATAGATTATTGAATCAATTCTGTAGTGAATACAGGGCTGATTGCCAGTTTCCCTAAATTTTCAAATAATGAGATTCCCTTAAAGGTGAGTGATATTCCATAGGTACAAACGCCCCAGGCCTCCTGATCTTAAAACTACACTCCAAGCCACTCATGAATCACTTCATTTTGGCATTTGGAAAACTCAAGTCAGCATAACACAGCCTTACAATGTCCCTAATGTGACCCCATAAAAGATTTACTTGTAAACAGACAACAGAATCATGACAAGCATTTTCCTTTATCTGCATCAGGAAGCATGGCTATTTTGAAAGCCTGAGAAGATTAATAGGCTTTATAGCTCAAGTATTTTCCCTCCAAAATTCCTGGTTTCATGCGGGCTAGATTAAGGATGATACGGTTGAACAATTAATGCCCAGGATTCCAAGAGTAAAACTGTATTGCCCCAAGCAGCAGCCTCAAAGCACAGCTAGCAATTAGCCATTCAGAGCAAAGGGCTGTTTGACTGTTTATTTATAACTCCTGGCTGTCCATTGCCTGCAGGGGCCCATGTCTGCTGCCAGTGGGGCATATCAAGGAATGAGGATGTGGTGGATTCCATTCCTGGGACCTGTGGAATCCGGGTGGAGCTTGGCATCGCTGCTGTTGCTCAGCTGGTCTTGCTTCATGTGCAGCTGGAACTCTGTCATGTAATGATGGAGACTTTCACTTACAGTTAAGGTATGCTGACATCTGCATGTGTTCAGCGTGCTGCGTGATTCACGCAGACCTGAGCAATGTTGGGTTTGTTCTTAGTTAAGTCAGTAATAAAGGAGCTACTTTAGGTGCCTATAGGAATTTCAGAGATCATAGGTATGGTGGTATAATACCTACACAATAGATATCTATAAAATATCTACATAATACCTATATAAGATCGTATATACCAGAGCAGGGAAAAATTCAGCAGATAAAATTCATGTTGTTAACTGGTTGACCTTAAAATAGAGCGAGTATCTTGGAATATCCAGGTGAGTCCCATGTAATCACAAGATTCCTTGAAAGTTGAAGAGGGAGGCAGGAGAGGTGGTCAGAGTGATGTGAGGTGAAAAGGACTGGACACGTCTTCACTGGAGGGAGGGACCACCAGCCGAGGGCTGTAGGCAGGCTCTAGAAGCTGGGAAAGGATAGGCAGTGGATTCTCCCCTAAAGCCTCCAGAAGGAACACAGCCCTGCCAATTGACCCCTTCCTTGTAGCCAGTGAGACCCAGGTCAGACTTCTGCCCGGTAGAACTGATAGAGAATACGTGTGTGTTGTTTTAAGCCACTGTTTGTGCTAATTTGTAACAGCAGCAAAAGGAAACCAATACACTTTCTCTGTGGCCCCAGAGACCTCCCCGTTCTGCCTCTTTTTGTTTCCAGGGTACTCCTCTTTCCTGGTTCCACATCTCTTACTGTTCCTTCGCAATTTCTTGTTAGCTTCTCTTGAATATCTCTAAAAATTGGTTCTTCCCCAGGTTACGCAGCTAGTTGTCTTTTCTTGCTCTACAGGAATCACAAATTTGCTGAACATGGCCCAGATTCAGCTTGCAGCTATGTTTTCATTGGCCTACACGGTGTTTTTACACAAACCAAATTGAAATGCACTTAGGTAAGACATGTGTCCTCTGGTTTTCCATAATTCACCCAACTCCATACTGTATTACTCGGCCTACTTCCCTGGCTTACACTGTTTGCTTTGTCCTTTAAGGTTTTGAGTTGAAGATCCTTCTCCTAAAACATAAATGGGTAATGAGATGTTAAGATGTTATATTAAAAAGAATTCTTGGGACTTCCCTGGCGGCCCAGTGGTTAAGACCTCACCTTCCAATGCAGGGGGTGTGGGTTCGATCCCTGGCCAGGGAGCTAAGATGCCACATACCTCGTGGCCACAAAAACAGAAAACAGAAGCAGTACTGTAACAAATTCAATAAAGACTTAAAAAAAAAAAAAAAAGGTCCACATCAGGAGAAAAAAAAAAAGAATTCTTGAGTCAAACAGGTTTAGGAAATACCAAAATAGACAAAGGTAGGTTGCTATATGTCAGGAGTTGACAGCCTTGATTATGCTAGCTATCATATATCTATATAATATAGGATATAGCTGCATACAGCAAGGCTGCCTATAGCATGTAGCATCTCCCCAACTTATGTCCCCATGGAACCTTAGCTAGGGGAGCATCTTACAGGTAGGGTGCTCCAAGTATACACACTGAGATGTGCTGTTCAGCACACTCTTTTCATTACTGCAGTCATCACCTGTATCTTAATGATTTCCCAAAGCTATAAATATAATAAATCGGACACCTACAAAGCATGTACGTACTGCATGTCACATACCGTTCTAAGCACTTTCCCACATATACGCTGATTCATGACCCTGAATGATAATAAGCACTGTTCTTATCCCAATTTTACAGGTAAAGAAACTAAGACCTGGGGAACTTACCATGTACTCAATGTCACACAACTAGAAAGTTGCAAAGCTGGAATTTGAACCCACCTTGTTCCTGAGTCTGTGCACTGAACCACCTACATCTAGCACTTACCCTCTCTTGAACTGGAGGTGTGGGTCCAGTATAAGAAAGTACTGTGTACCAGGAGTAGCTGAAAATATAACAAGCCATTTCAGATAAGATTAAATTCATTGCCTCAGAAAGAGGTTGGAGGACTTCTTCAGGGGGAATTTTCTGGGAGGTGCCAGTATTGAAGACATCTAATCTAACCATAAGATCTTTCTAAACATGAGATTCTAAAAGGGTGAGAGAATCTATGCTGACTGAAAAGGCAATATGAGCAAAGGTAAGGAATGTTGTCCAGAGCAGACCAGCCTGGCTGTTACGAAAAATTCACGGAGGATGGCTGCCGAGTAGCGCTTCAAAGATAGACAGGAATCAGATTGCAGGAGGCTTTGAACGTCAGCAAAAGAGGGATTCGATCTCAGTCCTTAACTGACGGGGAGTGCTGAAAAGTACTGCATGAGGAAAGTGATAAAGTTTTAAATATATATATACATAGTGATATGAAGGAAATTAAGACAGTCGTCTTGATCTCCTGAGGGATGACTAGGGTCAGTCCTCTTTTGCATCTTCTCTTCCTCCCTGCCCCACTAGGTGGCACCAGAACCCAAAATCAGGCCACTAGAAAAGGCTGTCTCTGTTCTTAGCCGTTCTTGGAGGATGACTTTGTATAAAGATATTTGATGCGATTTGAACATATCAAAAAATGTTTTTATTGCCAATTCCTAATTTGTCTCTTCATTCACCCTGGGGTATTTTTCCAGTAGTTAACAATTTTCAGCTTAACTAACTGTAACATTCTGAAGAACAGCTTCTGGGGACCCTGCCAGGTTAGAGTACTGGTATAGACCAATGAAGTAATGCATCTGGCAGAAATTGCTAACGCCAGCTGGAAGCTGATACGGTGGAAATTATTCGACTCTTTATGCAATAAGGGGGAACTCTTTTAATTCACAAGGCAGGATTTTCAGGTGGCTTGTTGAATTACCTCCTAGACACTGAACTCTACTTAGAGTATGGAAGGAGGTGAAAACCCGAGCTAACTAATTACCTAATTCTTCAGGAAAGAAATCTGAGAGCCCAGCACATTGTCCCTCCTTCCTTTCTGAATGCCTCTTCTAGGTACCAACTATTTTACGCAGAAGAGGGCTCCTCCTTTACGTGTTTCTTAATTGAAGCTTTTTTTCCCTCAGTGCCACAGTTCTGTTCTTATTCTGCCTTTTTAAAAGATGGGAGGGCTTTCAATTTGTTGGAAAGTTAGTGTGCTCACAAATTTACATAGAAAGCAATCATTTCTGGTCACATGTAAATATGTATGTAGTGACAAAAGTACCCATAAATCAAGATTCCTATTTTAAACATCTAAGACCAGTTCACATGGTTCAAAGAATCAACAGGCAAATGGCATATTGCTCAAATCACAGGTAAGTGGGCACATGGAATTTTTCCCTAAATCCTTCAAACTGAAATTTGAGGAGGAAATGCAAAGTTAGTGTTCGTGTCACAAAGGAGGTATTGTTTAAAGATAAACAGGCTTTTGTCTAAATACCATGGTCTCAGTTTTTCCCTGATTTTAAAGAAAAAGAAAAAAAATGTATGTACTCTACTTAATTTTGTTTATTTGAAATTTTTACACTTCCATTTTTCTAAACCTGTCTTTTCTAAAATGGGCAGTAGAAGACAGAGGCTAAACTAGATGATAGACTTATGGACTTGGATAAATAATTAATGGCCTGGAGTAATTAGCTGGAAGATGTTTAATCATTAATCTGTCTGAGTCATCACAAGCATTTGCGCCTACCCACAAAGTATTGCACTAATTATGTGTATATATATTTTGTCAAGATGGAAATAAATATATGATGAGAATCAGCACTTTGAAAAATTAAAATATGAAACAAGTCTGTTTGGTCTACTCTTTGTTTGTTAAAGATAAATGAAATTTCACTTTTCCTTATTTTACCTAATAAGAAAAAAGTTGTAGAAATTCCACCTGCATTTCTAAGCAAGAAGTAAAACTCTGGTTAGGGAGGCAAAATAATTGGCTAATTTTGTCTTTCTTTAGGGACTTTTTCCAGAAAAAAAAAAAAAAGCCAAACCCAAAACACCTCATTATTAAAGTAGCTGGTGAACAATTAGGGTTCTTTCAGAGGACTTAACGGAAAAAAAATGTCCTTTAACATAATGCTGTTTTGCAATTTATGGCTGTGTTCTTCAATGTGGTGTTTTCCAATACAATTTTATTACAGGCTTTAAATTATACTTTCACAGGAAAGGTCTGCCTTTAAACTTTTAGGTCAGAATTGTTCAGATCTTTTCACACTGAATCAATCAGGTTTAAAGCTGGCAAAATCCTTGGCAGCCTTGTAAATCTTTCAAAAGATGTTATCCAATTACCCTTCATGGGCCACAGGATTCTACAGCGTGACTATTTCCTTCTCTGTGTGGAATTAAGTGCTCGTGAGAGGTTAGAAACCAATGGAGTTGAAAAATAAGGTTTTGCATTTTTCTTCCCGTTTACATGGTATAGATATAGCTCCAGCTACTAATATATTATGAGATGGGCCACAGACATTCTGACCTAAACAGTGGCCCTGGTACTTACTTGTTTTAAATTAGCAAAAAAAAGAAAGAAAGAAAAAACACATTAAAATAGTACCAGAATGGTGCCCATTACAAAAACTTTATTTGGGACCTGTATTCAGAATTTAGCGTAAAGATATATGTCAAATAGAAAGCATAAGAGAGCACTATTGCTGTTAGCTTTTCAAGAAAAACAGATTTTTAGGTACACTCAATAAACACACAGGGATTGGAAAAAATAACAAAAAAGATAAATGTACTTCTTTGGTTTGGGTTTTGATCTTCTAAAAAAATGTGCTTATTTTCCATTTATAAAGCACATATTAATCTTTGTTAGTTCTTCCTCCTCTAGGTTGCCAATATAGAATACTAATAAAAGGCTAAGGAGACATTCAATTTATATAAAAGCTTATTTCATGCCACTTGGTTTCAAGAGGAAAAATAATCATGGGCAGAATCATTTCGAAATCATTTTTCAAGGAAAACTGTGAACATGCCTATGGATTCCTTCACAGAAGCTAGAAAAGCTCTGTTCTCCTTTGTGATGTAAAAAACCTAGTGGAGGTTATGGGATTGTAGTTGCACCTTTGACCTCAAGGCCTCTGGAGTCATTCACTTGTCATGACCTTTGACCTTTGGCAAATCACAACCCTGACTCTCTGTTTCGCTTGATTTTTACTACCTATAACAAAAGGTCTTTCCCCCTCTGGAATGCATAAGAAGAAGTCATATAAATGTTTAAAAATAGTGTGTCAGCCAACAGTCTGGCCAAGAGAAGATAAGCATCAACAACAAAAACAAAAAAACACAAAGCCCGAAGGAAAATGGCTAACATTTAAAGTGTCCTCCGGTGGAGCAGATTGATTTCAGGGACTACAGTGTGAACAGTTGACCACATGTTCCCTCTCTTAAAATCTTTGTTTTCTTTGATTTAAAATGTGATGTAGCAAGCGGTGGGAAGGTTGGTGCTGTTATAAATTGTGCTTCTGATTCTTTGCAGGCGGGTCATTAAAACTTGCAGACATCACCCCCGCAGCTGTGTTCATCAACACTTCCTTTTAACCACTATCTAAATTGCTTCCATCTCCAAAGAAATGCAATTCCCCTTATCAGGATTGTGAGTGAAAGGTGAATATGTGTAAACACTGGGAGTAAAATGTAGAATTGGAACCAGCTCCAGTGCAGCTGAGGAACCAAGGCAGTTCATAGCTGTAAAAATGTATACAGGAGGCCTCTGGATTGAATAGTCAGTTACTGAATATACACAGTATTAAGTCCCAAATATTACTTAGTCTTTTTTTTACAGTGATTTTTAAATTTTTATTATTTACTTATTTATTACAGAAGGTCCTTATTGGTTATCTGTTTTAAATATAGCAGTGTGTACATGTCAATCCCAAACTTAGCCTTTAGGATATCAACTGTTAAGGATCTAATAGACACTACTGATGGGTTAACTATCACGTAATTCGAGTTTTCACTAGTTTTCCTTTCTAATACTCAAGTTTATTTCCTTGCTTATTTATTTTAAACGAAGAGTGGGGAAGGGGACACTTGAAGATACAGATTTAAAAAGTGTCTAGAAGGCTCAATACAGCAAAGAGTGATGTATGCTTTTCCACCAGGATGAGAAGAAATGGAATCTCTTGAATTTTAATACTGTAGGATTTGTCTACTTAAGGAATACTCTTGTGGTTACTTATTTCCCAGCCCGCATGGAGATTTTTTTTTTTTTTTTTTTTTGCATTAAGATAGAATATTTTAATATTTATTTTGGGGACGGCTTAATTTTTAGCTGTTTTCACTGGCTGTATAGTGGAAATCCACCAATTTCTTTTTTTTCCTGATAGTTTCTCATTCCCTAAGGATCAAAAGAAGTGCTTGCTACTTTGAAAATACAGTGAAAACTGGCACATTGATGAAGTTAGTTCTAGATAAGCAATGACCTGGTTCAATCATAATTTAGAAGGAAAATTAAGGGTTTGCCAAGTACTCAAACAAGTCTAATTAAAATCTTTGCAACAAAGATTTTTCAGTATTTGTAATTCATTTTAAACACAGCTGAAAACAAAATCTCTTTTAAAAATCTTAATACAAATCTGTTTATAGAAGTATATCTGCAATCTATAGTTTTTGTAATCTCTAGACAGAATTCATTAAAAGGTGTCCAACTTTTAAAATGTTATCCTTCCTAAGGTCAAAGTAAGGTAAAGTGAATGGGCAGCAAACTATGGAGTGGTAGGTGTACTGTGCTCTCTGAACGTGTTTCATACTATGTGACATCCTGTGCTATTCGAATGTACTTTTTCCTAATTTTCACTTCTATCACCACAATACCAAAAACTTCCTGCAGCAACAAGGATTTTTCCCCTCAGATCTCAGCTAAGGGTCCTGTGGTTTCAAATTAGAAATCTCAGAATTTAGTCTTTGTTACCTTTCCACTGGAATATTTATGACTTCCTGTAGAGCTAGTCTTCAATAAAACCTAATTAACCATATGGAAATTTGAGGGAATTTGTTCAATTTCTTACCCGAACATGTTTTTGAGTCTGAAAGTTGAGTCAATAGAAAATAAATTGATCCCTTAATTTCACAGAAATCTGTGATACATCATTTGGATAACTAACTGATGGACATTATCCATGTTTTAATTGTTTCCCCTACTTTGAGTCATTGAAATACTGCTGTCTCTCATTTTCTCCTTCTTCCTGAAAGACAGGGTCTAGAATTTTTATAGCTGTGATTTTTAAATAATAATATTATGAAAGATAGTAAACAAACCAATTTTACTTAGGGTTTTACAAGGCTAATATTGACAGCAGTATTTCTCAAGACCCCCTACTATGGACTTCCTCTAGAGCAAGATGTTTTCGAAATGCAAAACATCGGTCTTACTGCTCTCACCTTCCACCACCTCTCCCGAACTGCACACGTGCAGCTCTGCTTAACACATGTCAGTCACTATCCATCCAGATAGAGCAGGGTTTCTCAACATTGCTACTGCTGACAATATGGATGGGATAATTCCCCGTTGTGGGGATTGTCTTCTTTCATTTTGGAAGATAGAGACTGGTCTCTATTCCCCAGGTGCCAATATCACCCTCCCCAAGTGGTGACAACCGAAAATGTCTCCAGACATTGGCAAATGTCCTCAAATTTCCCCGCGTTGTGAACCACTGAGATAGAGACAAAATCCTTAAATAAAAAGTGTCTGCATGGTATTTTTGTACCTATCAAAACCTGTGTTATTCAGGGTTCTCCAGAGAAACAAAAGTGTAGTATAGATAGAAAGCGATTTATTATAAGGAATTGGCTCAGGCAAATAGGGAGGCTGGCAAGTCCAGATCCACAGCATGGGCCAACAGGCTGGAGACCCAGAAGAACAGATGGCACAGATGAAGTGAAAGGTGTTCCACTGGAATATTCATCTCTCTCAGTGACCCCTTCCTAAGAAGGGATCCTCAGGCTTTAGGGACACACACCTTCTCTCGGTTCCTTGAATATATGTCCCTTCCCATGGTGGGTCTTTACACCTGATGTCCCCAGTCCTGGGACACTTTTTTCCCACCACACCCTCCATTTGGGCAATTAACTCCTTTCCACTCACCTTCACTTGCACTTCCTGATGACATTTTTTTCTCCCCCTTCTTGGGTAGGTAACGTCTCCCTAACTTTTCTTCCACAGCACTTATGCAACTTCTTCAGAGCACTTATCACTGCAAAGTCCTTGGGGCTTTTTTCATTTTTATCTTTCTCTGTATCTCCAGCACCTAGCACATAGTAGGTACAGTTGTCCCTTGGTATCCACAGGGGACTGGTTCTAGGACCCCCATGGATAACAGAATCCATGCATGCTCAAGTTCTTCATATAAAATGCCATGGTATTTGCATATAACCTATGCACATCCTCTTGTATACTTTAAATCATCTCTAGATTACTTAAAATACCTCATACTATGTAAATGGTATGTAAATATCTGCTGGCACATGAGAAATCAAAGTTTTGCTTTTTGGAACTTCCTGGAAGTTTTTTTTTGGAGAATATTTCCAATTCATGTTTGGTTGAATCCACAGATGTGGAACCCACAGATCCAGAGGGCCGACTGTACTCATAAAATATTTGTTGGCTGCCTGAATAAATGAATTAACATTTACCCCAAATATTTTTCAGATGACTATTGGCTTACTGAGTGACTGTTGGTGAAATGACTGATAACCTAGGCCTCACTCCCACTGTTTGTTATTCCAACACTTTGAACACTGTAAAATGCATCGCTTTTTTTATACTGTAGCATAAAATGTGTCATGAGCATTTGCACACTACATATTTTGGAATTTAATGACTTAAGGAAAGGTAGGTACGCCCATGATCAGTCAATTGCCTCTGGGCTCCAAATGTACCCTTTGTTGCCTTGCTTTATGATATTGGGGTTGGAACCCATGAAGATTTCTCCTTTGCCAGCTGGCAGCGTAGTAAGCTTTGTCAGTAGAGGGTGTCAGAGCAGGGACAGTGCCAGAGAAAAGACTTCTCTTGACTTGGTCGCATCCTCTCATCTTGCTCCTAGGATGCAGCTGCTACAGGTGTGTGTTCGGGAGGTCCAGTGGCACAGCCGTCCAGCAAGTCTTGCCGGGACCCCAGTGGAAGGCTTTCTGAATTCAATCCCTTGGCAGGTTTCCCTTCTCACCAGCCCCTGCCAGCTGGCTGTGACCAGTTTTGTCCTGGCGCTGTTCAGTGAACTTCTCTGCCATCCAGTGGGTCCAGCCACACTGTCAGCAATGAATTCTACATCTGTGTTGGAGAGGATGCCCCCTCTCACCCCAGTGGTCTTCCTTCATTGAGTACTGTCTCTCAGCACGAGGAGATTCTTTGAGTTCTCCTTTATGCCCTCTTAGAGGCTATGTACCTGCTACCAGTTAATAATTCTTTGTATTAAATGTTCCCTTTTTAAATTACTGGTGTGGATTCTGTTTCCCTGGACTCTGTCTGGAACAGTGGGTCAATGAATAAAAAGTCTGAATACGTACACACAAGCGCACGTACATAGTTTCATCTCAAGAATATTGAAATATGCCTTCTAAGATGAAACATTTGTAGCAAGCAGAGCTTTTAAAGGACATACTGCAGCGATCAGTATCCAAGACACAGAGTTTTACTGCTGGATGGAGCCCAAGAGTTCACCCAGGCCCTTGTTTTCCAGTTGAAGCATCTCTGTCACCAAGAGGTTAAGTGACTTCATTTACTACTGAGTGGAAGAGTGGCCTGATAGGAGGCAGTTCTTCCATGAAATGTCCCTGCCCCCCTTCTCCGCCCCGGGGAAGATGCTCTCCCAGACCTTCACCAGATGACTCACTGGCTTTTTTACGGGGACCCATGAGAGGGGGAAATTTCTCTCAGGTCTAAGTACCAGAAATAATTATGCTTCTTCTGAACAACTGCTCCAGATTTAGCTCGTGGACAATGTGAATCATGTAAGTGCTTGTTTTCCACTTAGGATGGTGGCCAGAAAGCTTCTGGGCCATGCGGTGGCTCCCTCCTGGCAAGGGGGCAGCACCTCATGAAACATACCTTCTGCATCCCAGGCCTCCTCCCGCTAATCTCAGCTGTTTTCTACCCTGCTTTCTCCTTTCCTTGATAGCCTCACATATTAATTCTCATTATCTTATTACACATCAGACACTTTAAAACATCAATTTAAGAATAGGCTATCTGGGGCTTCCCTGGTGGCATGGTGGTTGAGAGTCCGCCTGCCGATGCAGGGGACACAGGTTCATGCCCCGGTCCGGGAAGATCCCACATGCCGCGGAGCCGGCTGGGCCCGTGAGCCATGGCCGCTGAGCCTGCGCGCCTGGAGCCTGTGCTCCGCAACGGGAGAGGCCACAGTAGTGACAGGCCCGCGTACTGGAAAAAAAAAAAAAAATAGGCTAGCTAATCAACTATACTCCAATATAAGATAAAAATTTAAAAAATAATAGGTTAACTATAAATAAAATATTCAAGTACAGATCTTCCATTATCCTTATTCTCACTTCAGCATTCTTTTCATTACGGTGTTTGCTGACAACAGAAAGGAGTTTAAATACGTACGTCCTCCCCAAAGTGGGTGCACCTTGAATGCCTAAAAGCAATTTGTTCAGACATTTCAAAATGTTCCCTGTCACTTGCTCACCTAATTAACATGGTTCACAGATAGTGGGCCAGCATCCTTTTAACTCTCAGATTTTGATTTATTTCAGAAAATATAAGATCAATTTTCCAAGTAATTCAATTGGCTTTTTGGGTTAATGCCCTTCATGGCTTCAAATGTATTCTTGTGCCTATTTCTATTACTCAAGGCTTTGATCTTCAAAACTAAAGTCTGCATTTCTCTCACGGCTCTTCTGGGTTGCATAGCTCAACTGAATCAATGAGGAATGAACCCGTATCTGCAGACACCCTAAGTTTTTCAAGCGACTGAACTAAGGGAAATCAGAATAGACAAAGGAATTCGGAAAGACACGTTGCAAATACCATACCCTACCAGTTGATATTTATTAAAAGAGGCTAGTAGATTTTCAAATATATACCCATCTGGAAAGTGTGTTGGTTTTGAAATTATTCATAGAAAGTATGCTTGTGTTTTCCAGTGTTATCAATCACCTGAAAATTTCTGATGAGCACTTTTAAGACATTTTAACCAAACAGTCTTTGCCTGAAGTTTGGAATCGTTTGCTTAAAGAAAGCCCATACACTGTAAGTGGAAGCTCTCCTGGCATGGTGATGTAACATCGGGCACTGATATAAAAGGCAGTGGTATAACAGGAGCAGAGCTTTCTATATACTGTGCACAGACAGGGTCCCTGGAGGCCAAGGGAAACCATGTTGGAATTTGCTGCAGTTACATCTGCTCTTGCCCAGCATGGTCAGCCCACTTCTGATAAGATGGGGAATCCCTGAGTAATTAAATCAGGACTCTAGTCTCCCCACTAAAGAACCTTTCCTTGGCATTAATAGTGGTGTTGCCCCTGAAGGATGTATTACCTGAGCTCCCCCTTGACAACCATGCAGGTTCCTCCAAGACCATTTGCAGGATAATGTGAGTGAGTAAACATGAAGAAGCCTGGTTTGCACAGTACTTAGTAATATAAATATAACAATTCCTGTGGCTATTTTTGACTGTTGCCGAATTACAATGGGAATAAAGCAGCATGGAGAAAGCTATGGCTTAAGTGTGCTTAGTTTTGGGGTGAAGGTAGAGATAAGGGCTGCTGCGGTTTAAAAATAAATGATTCTGTTGCCATGGTTTCCTTCTTTACAAATTCTTTTCAACATGAATTTCTGTTGTTGTGTTTAATTTTAGATTCATGCAGATTTTCGACAAACAAGAATTCCTATACGTCTGAGAAATGGTTTTTCAAAAGCTGCAGGAAGAGATGTTTGGCAGTCTGGCTTAAACATTTCTGAATAAGCTGCAGGATTCTGGCTTTAGACAACTACCAGAGGAAAGCAAATAAAGAGAATGAGAACTTAGAGAACGCATAAGACTACGTTTAACCTTATGATTGAAAATGAATTCATATTACTGCAAGCTTTAAGGGGAAAATGTTGTCTTGAAGATGGCTTCTCAATAGGGGGAAACACAGGGAGACAGATGTCCCTCCTAGGAAACAGCTCTCTTGACAACCAACCCATAAATGTTAATTTAGCTAAATATGCATTCATTAATATCAAAGGCTCTAATTGTGTTTTCAAAATCTGTCATATTACCTCAAATATAATTCAATTCTTGAATAGGGTTTCAGAATTACTTAAAATTTATACCTGCTCAAAAATAGCTCTGCTTCGGGCTTCCCTGATGGCGCAGTGGTTGAGAGTCCACCTGCCGATGCAGGGGACACGGGTTTGTGCCCTGGTCCGGGAAGATCCCACATGCCGCGGAGCAGCTGGGCCTGTGAGCCATGGCCGCTGAGCCTGCGCGTCTGGAGCCTGGGCTCCGCAACGGGAGAGGCCACAGCAGTGAGAGGCCCGCGTACTGCAAAAAAAAAAAAAAAGCTCTGCTTCATTTTTTTCAATTTAATAATAGATATTCCAAACTTGGAAAAACATAAACAAAAAGGAAGAGCTGACTTTACCAAAGAAATTCTTTTTCCTCATGCTTTTATTACAGGATTGTTTAAATAGTAAAATCCTCTACCACAATTAAAATATGATTTGATTTTTAGGAGTACCTTTGTTTCTTTTTTTTTTTTTTTTTTTTGCGGTACGTGGGCCTCTCACTGCTGTGGCCTCTCCCGTTGCGGAGCACAGGCTCTGGACGCGCAGGCTCAGCGGCCATGGCTCACGGGCCCAGCCGGCTCCGCGGCATGTGGGATCTTCCCGGACCGGGGCACGAACCTATGTCCCCTCCATCGGCAGGCGGACTCTCAACCACTGCGCCACCAGGGAAGCCCCAGGACTTGATTTTTAAAAAGAAGGAAAGGATAAAATTACTTGGGCAGAAATGCATTATTATACAGTTGTTAGGTAAACAGTAGGCACTGAAATGTTGGTAAATGCTAGTTTCAAAAGTATATTTAATAGTTAAAAGGTTCACAGTATTTTAAATGTTGCTTTTGCTGTTCAATTTCTTTTTCTAAGGATTTTGAGGTTAATCTCAATAATCCAGCAAAATGAGAAATCCAGAAGTTAGAATACATTAAGATAGTAAGGGATGAAATTCATTGTAACTGAAAGGAAATGAGTGAACAATATTTGTCTTTATAAACTTATTTTCTAATTCTGTTACTATGATTTATTACAGTAATTAATCAACTATTTTGTTAATTGTATATTTAGTGTTTAGTCATTCAAATTCTATTTTTGCTTTTTCTTTAAAAAAAAAACTCAGAGAATAAAAAGTAATTCTTACAGTATTTTAGTCCAATTAAAGTTGAAACAGAAGTTTGTGGTATTTCTGTTTTTTTCTGAAGTATAGTTGATTTACAATATTATACCAGTTTCAGGTGTACCCCACAGTGATTCAGTATTTTTGCAGATTATACTCCATTATAAGTTATTATAAGACAATGGCTATAATTTCCTGTGCTATACAGTATATCCTTGTTGCTTATTATTTTATACATAGTAGTTCGTATCAATCTCATACCCCTAATTTGTCCCTTCCCCCTTTCCCTCTCCCCTTTGGTAACTGTAAGTTTGTTTTCTAAATCTGTGAGTCTGTTTCTGTTTTGCATATACATTCATTTCTATTATTTTTTAGATTCCACATATAAATGATATCATACAGCATTTGTCTTTGTCTTATTTCATTAAGCATAATATTTTCTAGGTCCATCCACATTGCTTAAATGGCAGAATTTCATTCTTCTTATGGCTGAGTAATATTCCCTTGTGTATATATATACACAACACATCTTCTTTATCTATTCATCTGTTGATGGGCACTTAAGTTGCTTCCATGTCTTGGCTATTGTAAATAATGCTGCTATGATCATTGGGGTGCATATATCTTTTCAAATTAGTGTTTGTGGTATTCCTCTTGATGTACCCTATATTTAAATTTACACATATGAATTTTAGAGCATTTTAGAAGGGGTGTGTGTGTATTTGGGAGAGAGGCAGGAGATGTGATGATTAAGATATTTCAACTAATAGCATAGACACAGCCCAAGTTGATGGAATGATCGTATCAGTCTCCACTTCTCTCTGTAGGTGAGAGGGTAGTGCCTCATGTTTTATAATATTTCTATAGTGTAACAATCAGACAAAAAGTATTGTGAAAATTCGGACATTTTGAAATCTCCGTGCATAGTTCAGAGCTGCTCCTCAGAGCAGACTTTGTCAAGGATCTACTTTTTCTAAGGGGGTTGGGATAGCCAAGGACCTACTTCTTTGATTTTCTCTGAGCTTTGCTTATGGCTGACTTGGAAGAACAGCTGGCCAGGCTTTTCTTTTCTTTTTTTAACATCTTTATTGGAGTATAATTGCTTTACAATGGTGTGTTATTTTCTGCTTTATAACAAAGTGAATCAGTTATACATATACATATGTTCCCATATCTCTTCCCTCTTGCGTCTCCCTCCCTCCCACCCTCCCTATCCCACCCCTCTAGGTGGTCACAAAGCACCGAGCTGATCTCCCTGTGCTATGCGGCTGCTTCGCACTAGCTATCTACCTTACGTTTGGTAGTGTATATATGTCCATGCCTCTCTCCCGCTTTGTCCCAGCTTACCCTTCCCCCTCCCCATGTCCTCAAGTCCATGCTCTAGTAGGTCTGTGTCTTTATTCCCGTCTTACCCCCAGGGTCTTCACAGGCTTTTCTTGATGGCAGTTTGCCTCTGCCCTGAAGCTAAAAGGGCTTTTGGACTATTGCACAACCCCAGAGTTTCTATAGCTAGTAGGTCATGTGGCTTTGCCAGAAACACTGAAGGTAAATAACTCGAGCTATTGCAGACTAGTGTAGACTGGTCTTCCCACCAAGAGCAACTTAACAAGCTTGACAAAATACTTTTTAAGAATTTGCATGAAGGTTTTGGAGAGCAATCGGGGCAGCCAGTCTTAAGGGGCCAAGATCCCAAGCGGAAGAGACAATCATTGAGATTAGCCTCCATTTTATGTCAGTTTTCCCTTGAGCTCTCTGCCCTTCCCAAACATCACAGATATAAAGGCTGACAAATTGAGGAGAATGTGGGTGTGAAGGGGCAGAAAAGATAAGCAGAGTTTTCTACAGTCTCACAGGGCTGCGGGGAGAAAAATTGGAGTCCAGGAACTGAGGGGCCAAGATCGTGGAGAGAAAGTAAACACAGAGAAGAGAACCAAAAAATCTGAGATCAGATGTATAGAGAAACTAGGTGACAGAGGCAGGTATAAGATAGATAATGGAATTATGGGGTACAGACTTTACAATAGGTCAAGAAAGTGTTTGAAAAAATGAAGAATATCTTTAGTCCTATAGACTGAATGTTTACACCCTCCCAAAGTGCATATGTTGAAAGCTAATCCCCAATATGACGATATAAGGAGATAGGACCTTTGGGAAGGGATTAGGTCATGAGGGTGGAGCCTGCATGAATGGGATTCATGCCCTTATAAAAAAGATGCCGGGGAGCTCCCTTGACCATTCCACTATGTGAGGACACAGTGAGAAGATGGTCATCTATGAACTAGGAAGTGTGAACTTACCAGATACCAAATATGCCAGCACCTTGACCTTGGACTTCCCAGCCTCACGAACTGTAAGAAATAAATCACTGTTGTTTACATGCAACCCAGTGTATAGTATTTTGTTATAGCAGCCTGAATAGACTAAGACTATAAGAAAATTGAAATCTATTCAAAGGAGGAATCAAACGAGCTCTCTAGAACTAAAAATTAGATAAAGTGAAATTAAGGATGCAATAGATAGGCATAATAATAGGTTAGACACAACTGAAGGAAGGAAAATGACCTGGAAAATGGATCCAAGGAAAAGATATCCAGATTGAAGTATAGAGAGAACAAAGCTAGAAAAGAGAGAAAAGAGACTAGGAGAATATTGGACAAGATGTCAAAATCTAGTATATGTGTGATTAGAGTCCCAAAGGGGAAAACAGGAGCAAAAGAGAGAGAATTAATATTTGAAGATATAATAGACAAGAATTCTTTAAAATAAATAAAAAATATCAAGCCTCAGATTCAAAAGGCAATATGAACCTCAAGTATGATAAATACGAAGAAAAACACACCTAGGCAAACCACCAAAATGTGACCAAAAAAAAAAAGAAAAAAAGAAAAGAGATAACCTTCAAAACATCTAGAGAAAAATTACAAGTTTTTATTTTCAAGGAGAAAAATGACCCTTATAATAACTCAATAGAAATTAATGAAGCCAGAAAACAATGCAATTATATCTTTTAAGTAAAAAGAAAAAAAACCTACCAGCTTAGAAATGTATAATCAGTAAAAATATTCTTCTAAAATGAAGACAAATAAAGACATTTTTAGACAAACTAAAATTATAACATTGTTGCCCACAGATTTTCATAAGAGAAGTATTACAAGTACTTTTTCAAGCAAAAGGAAAATTATAATAGAAGCACAGAAATGCAGGAAAGAATAAAAAACTATGAAATCTTAAATATGTATGTCTAAATAAATAAATATAAACTGAAAATAATTATAATTTCACACTATGTGATAAAAAGTATTTATAGAATTAAAATGCATGAGAACAATAATTCAAAAGGCAAGGCGTGGCAATAAATGCTATTAAAGTGTTCTAAGATCCTCATATAGTCTAAGAAGTAATAAAGATTCCATTTATATTAGACTCTTATAGGTCAAGGATGTTATGATTTCTAATATAATTAGTTAATGTGTAACTAAAAAGCTAAAGGAAGGAAAATGTAATTATAAAAATATTTTATGAAAGCTAAAGGATGCAAAAAAAAGAGACTTAGAACAAGCAGAACAAATGGAAAACAGAGTGAGATAATAGAGTTAATGTCAAATGTATCAATGATTACATCACATATAAGTGGCCTAGTAAAAGTGTAAAGCAAGTTAATGGCTTTGCAAAACTTTTTGACAACTTCTGACAAAATTAAATGTACATCTATCCTATGACCCAGAAATATCAACCCTTTGTATTTCTTCCAAGAGAGGAGGAAAGGTATACACATACAAATGCTTATAAGAACTTTATACATAATATGCAAAAAATGGAAACAAGTCAATTCTATGTTGACAGAAAAACAGTCATACAATGTTATATTACTCAGCAATAGAAAAGAATATGTTGCTGATACATGCTAAGCACGTCTCAAGTGTTTCACGTGGAGCAAAGGCAACCATATCCCGAAGCTTACATGCTGTACCATTCATTTATACGAACTACATATTTAATTTCATTTATGGTATTAGAGCTGAGAACAATGACTGTCTATGAGAGTGGAATGGAGATTGCCCGTAATGTGGCCAACAGAACTTTCTGGGACTACGAGAAAGTTCTATATTTGATTGAGGTGTTGCTTACATGGGTGTATACATTTGTAAGAACTCATCATGTTATACATTTAAGATACATCTCACTGTATGTAAATTTCACTTCAATAAAAAATTGAAAGCAAACAAAAAAAACCCATGCATAAAAATAAGTGGACTAAATACTCTAAATGTTTTTAAAAACTACCAGATTGGGTTTTTTGAAATCCAAATTAAATGCTGCTTAAAAGACACATTAACAAAGACACATGAAAAGACAAAGAAAGGCTGCAAGCAAAAGCATGAGAAAAAGATATTTCATGCAAACACAAATTCAAATAAAACTAGCATATGTAAATTAATATCAGACAAAGTAGAGGAAAGAAAGTAAGGAAAGAAGCATTGCTAGACATAAAAAGAGATATTCTTTCACATTCCTCCACAAAAAAGGTAAAACAACTCTAAATTTGTATGCACCTAATAACATATACCTGCAAAATATATAGTGCAAAAATTTCCAGAATATAAAGAGAGGTAGAAAGGTCATAGTGAGAGATTTTAAATACCTATCTCAGTAATGAAAAGAGAAATCAGACAAAAAAATCATTAAGGTTCTAAAAGATTTGAACAATTATTCTAACACTCTTGACCTAATTGACTTAATATATGACAAAGCACCAAGAACTGCAGAATGTACATTATTTTTCAAATAAACATTGAGTAGTTATCAAAACTGTATGCAGTTCTAGAAAGCAAGCTGTGACAAATTTCAAAGGAATTTAATCAGACAGAGTATTTCTCCAGTATAATGGAATCAATAACAGTCAAATCACTGTAAAACCACCTTATGTTCGGAAATTGAGTAATTCATAAAGAAAGAAAAAGAAAGGAAGAAAGAAAGAAGGAAAGAGAGAAAGAAAGAAAGAGAAAGAAAGAAAGAAAGAGAGGGAGAAGGAAAGGAGGGAGGGACGGAGGGAGGAAGTGGAATTTTTAGATACCAATCATAAAAGTCCAAATTGGTACCATCGGTTTTGAAAACAGGTAGTATCACATGAAACTGAAAAAAAATGCATGTCCATTGAAGCAGCAATTCCACTCCTAAGAATGTACTCAAGAGAAATGCATACATAAAAAACACGTGTACAGAAATGTTTACGGCAACACTATTTGAAATAGTCCCAAATTGGTTGACAATCCCTTCAAAAGATCATCAAACCATTACAGTACATAATGGCGCCATATTCGTAATATTCATTCACTATATCATCATGTGAAAATGAATGAACTGTAGATATATGCAACTTGGATAAGTATCAGTTTTGAGTAAATAACACAGAAGTATGCATATTTTGTGACCCTGTGTATATAAAGTTCATCTATATAAATTATGTTAATGGCTATCAGGATAGTAGTTACCTTTGGGGAAGAAAAGAATTGTTAAAGACTGTAAGAGGGCAAAAAGGGGGCTTTGGGATGCTAACAATGTTCTATTTTCTGACACGGAAACTGGGCTGTGACTAACTGGCGTGTTCATTTTGTGGAAATTCATGGAGCTTTACACTTAGGATTTATGGAGCTATCTATATGTATATATTATTTATACTAAAAAGTTAAAATGAAAATGCGGGGAATTTCTTTTGAATATCTTCAGTAATGGCAAATGTTCACTTCTTTGAGGGTGTGAACTTTTTGAAAAACATCAAAGGTAATTTTGAAGCTGTTGAGTAAAGTGGGTGATTAAACCAAGGAAAGGTGTTCTGACCAGAAAGGAAGTGCAGCTGTAACATAATGAGATTCTTTATTGAAGCACAGAAAGTGGTCACAAAAATATCATTTCAAAAGGGGACTTCCAAGAATTTTAATGGTTAGAAAAAACTGATAGGAATAAGTGTACTGTTTGTATGAAATCATGCTATTTGATCATGAAGGCATGTATTTAACTGTGCTTCCGTATATAGCTTCTCATTTGGGCCACTCCAAAAATCTGGTGAAGTAAGACTTATAATCACTTTAGGAAGGCAGGGGTTAATATCCCATTCCTTTAAATTTTGGAGGGGAAGAGATAGATGAGGGGGAATTTCAGGAAGGTGGTCAAAAGGAACAAACCTGTGTTATAAGATATAAGATAAATAAGTACTAGGGATGTAATATGCAGCATAAGGACTATAGTTTCCACTGCTGAATGTTGTATAGGAAAGTTGTTAAAAGAGTAGATCCTGAGTGCTCATCACAAGGAGAAAATTTGTTTTTTTTCTTTTTGCATCTATATGAGATGATGGATGTTAATTAAACCTATTGTGGTAATCATTTTACAATATATGCAAATCGAACCATCATGCTATACACCTTAAACTTATACAGTGATGTATGTCAGCTATTTCTCAATAAAACTGGGGAAAAAATATTAGAATTACAGAGAAAGAGAGACAGACATGCAGAGAGAGAGACAGAGAGAGAGAGACAGAGACAGGTAGGCTACCCAGGCAGTGAGTTACCCAAGATTACACACAGTGGGAAAGTGCTAGAGGCTGAATTTGTCCAGCATCTTCTGATCCCTGCCCATTTTCTAGTGCCACGCATTCTGGAGGGTAATAAGGATATCTGTATTTCTTTTTATCTTTGAGCTGTTTCCTCATCTACACTACTCTTTTGAGCCATATAGCATGTTAAGCTTCTGATCATGTATTAAACTAACACACCATTCATAGTATTTGTAAGGCAGCAATTTTGATGTTGTAAGATCTAGCAGTTTTATATCTAGGTTTATGCCATCCATGAATGATAAGCTCAGTAAGAAAAATTTTTAAATCAATATTTTTCTTGTACCATTACCACCAATACCTTTTAAAATCAAGCTTTTCTTTTGGGGTGAATTTATATGATTCCATTATTTTCTCGTGCAGAATTGGGCAGCTATCTAAATTCAAGTACAGAGTTCCTCTTTCAAGTTTGTTAACACATTCACTAGTGTTTGGATGATATCTCAACCTACTTCTTTTTTTTTTTTTTTTTTTTTTTTACTTTTCTCTCATGCAGTATTTCTTACTTTTTTTTTTAACATCTTTATTGGGGTATAATTGCTTTACAATGGCGTGTTAGTGTCTGCTTATAACAAAGTGAATCAGTTATACGTACACCTATGTCCTCATATCTCTTCCCTCTTGCATCTCCCTCCCTCCCACCCTCCCTATCCCACCCCTCCAGGTCAAGCTACTTCTGATGAATTACTCTGTCCTCAGAGAATTAACTTGGAGCATAGAGAGATAACTTACTTCCCCATATAATGCATTTTACACAGTAGATGACCAACAAATATTTGCAGGATGCATTAATGAATGGGTGGATGATTAATGATACGTAGCACTTTAATTAGAAGAGAGGCTCAGATCATCCCACTATTTCAGGACCATACCTTGGACATGCTGTATGTTCTCTGCCCTTTCTAACAACTTACGCAGTTGTGCTAGGCAGTGCTGGAAATGCTTGTGCACGTTCACATATAGGTGGGTGATTCTCACTTTACTGTTAATTTGAGTTTTGTAGCTTTTCGGTGTTTTTATTTTATTTTTCACTGTGTAGAATCCACATGACCTATGGAAGACAATAGCTAAGAGGTATAACCGGAGCCAAATTAAGCCTTGGCTGATGTATTTCAGAAGATGATGTTATCTCGGATTTCTTGTGAGAGGTGGGGAAAGACAATGATTTTTCTTTGTTCACCTTTCTTGACCTATGTTTACAGCTGTGAGTTTTAACAAATTGGTGGCCTATATACTTACATGCAGAGATCACATGGTGAAACAACTTTTACAAAATCAGAGACTTCTTATATTTCCAGCATTTCATTTTTCTCCAATTTCCGTGTATCAGTTCAAACAGGAAAGAGACAGCTAACTCAAAGGATTAAGAGAATATTGACAGAGCTATGGGAAAGGTTAAAACGGGGCTGTCCTACAAAATAAAACACGCACTGAACATACAACTCAGCAATTGTACTTTTGGGCATTTATCTCAGAGAAATAAAAACTTATGTTCATAGAAGCTGTATTCCTAGAGCGCGAAGAAAGGCAGAGAAAGGCCTGGGGGCCAGAGAGCAGGGGGCAAATAGAGAAAACTGCATGTCTCTGCTATAAGCAAATATTTTCTTCTAGTATTTCCCAGAGCGAGGTTTTTCCTTTAAAAGTAGTATTTATTTTTCTGAAATTTCGTTACATGTTTTTCAGTTGTCTGTGTATGCTTCTGCCTAGTCGGCCCTATGATCAGTATCATTCTACAGGTTGTGAACCTGTGTTTATAATTTTTGTACAGTAAACAAACACCTTGTAAACTGGATACATTTCATTTCTTAAATTTTAATCAAGGGTATTTATTAAGCTCTCACAATAAGTAAGTCTTGCCGGAGAAACAATTAAAGGTGGGAAAAGCGGGGAGAGGGTTTCCCTGACCTCTAAGTTATTCATAACCCTATGCAGAAGATGGAAATATTTACCAAAACCCACCAGTACATGGAACAAACTGAAAGGGAGGGGAGGCTGTGTCTTTAATCAGGTGTAAAATTCTAAATTGAAATATTGACGTCCTTACGCGTAGAGCTTTAAATTTCCGTGGCAGTCGTGCGAGTGTTTGTGGTGGGGGGTGAAGTGAGAGCTGTGATACTTCTGCATTTCATCCCAGGAACGTAGTTAGCGGAGACTTGAGATGCCTTTGCATTTCTGAGGCAGCTTAGGCTTCCTTCCACTCTTCATAATTTTCCTGCAGAAACTCGAGATGGTTTTTTCCGCAGTCACCTTGTCCCTCTTCCCGTCTCATGTTGCAACTATCTGGACTTCATCAATCTTTCCGCCTTAATCCCTGACCAAATCTTCTCCTCTTTTCCTGCCACATCACAACATTTGAAGAGAAACAAACTTATGATTTGATCTTAGTTTTTTAACAAGATAGAAAAAATTATGCATATCATCTATTAATTTTGAAATGTAGGCCACGTAGGACATTACTGTGACATGAAGACATGTTTTTTATTGAAATTCCAATTTTTTGAATAGAAGGAAAGATTTGACTGGGATTTCCTGAATGAAATAAATATCCTCTAACCAACTTTGCAGTATTTTCATCTGAGGAAATGTAAAAGGATCCGCATCTCCTCTAAAGTATTTATTTAGATTTTTTTTTCTTTAAAGCTGTGTTTTCTTGCATTTGATTGTCACCAGCAAATATAAGAAGTGATGAGTTTTCCTAACGGCTGGAACGAAACAAGATCTCTCATTAAGTAGCAAAGAATCCAACAGCCTTTGTTCTTTGTGTTCACTTTCCTTACACAATGACTTCTAATTTGCCCAACTGTTACCTTCAAAGTAAAAGGAAGAATCTGATTTATAATCAACACAATTTGCTCAGTTTTACAAAACTGTTTACTGTTTGGTTTAAATAATTTGTACAGAATGAAGATGTCAAAAACACTTCAGATTTTACTTATCTTCTAAAACAGATTTGCTTTGAAATCCAATCTAACTAGCATATACATTTTGAGTCTATTAGTCTTTAATAAAAGATAGTGGATATTTTTATCAGACTGCCTCTGCAGAATAATACCACTACTCTGCATTTAAAAAAAAGCATCTTTATCTTGAAAAAGTTGGAATATCTTTCATCTCATTGTATCCTAATTCAGGGGCAGTAGAATCCATCTTGCAGATGAAGGATTGAGACAGAGACAAATGGTTTGTTGTCCAAAGTGACATCTGCATAAGGGCTGGCCCTGCGTGAACTTAAGACCCTCACATCCAGCGCCACTTGCTCTGCTCGCAGTAGCCAACGCTGCAGGAGCAACGGCGACTGATATAAAAGCTCCTACCTCCCTCTGCAATTCCAGCAGCCGTGGTCACTACCCTTCTGAGGATGGCTGCTGCAGGCACACTTTAAAAGTAGAAACTCAGGAAGTAAGAGAAAGCGTTTGGGTTTGTTTTCTGGGGCAGGAGAACTC
This sequence comes from Delphinus delphis, assembly GCF_949987515.2. Taxonomy (NCBI): domain Eukaryota; kingdom Metazoa; phylum Chordata; class Mammalia; order Artiodactyla; family Delphinidae; genus Delphinus; species Delphinus delphis. The sequence goes on from NC_082700.1 coordinate 60,320,097, forward strand.
CTCTTAGCAGGATGCTAAACTGGTCACTCCTGGAAGTCACACTTTTCATCCCCAAAATGACAGCTTTCTAAAGGAAATAAATAACCCCTCCCATCCTGCATATGGCCAGGGAACTCCGTGGAAAAAGACGTGCGACCCAGGGCAGTGTGCTGCAGAGGCTGCATGCGCTGGGGATGGGGGTGTGAAGGAGAGAAGGGCCAGGAAAGACAGAAAGGCAGATGGTAGGTGACGAGCAGCCAGGGCTGGAAAAGAAAAGAGAGCAGTTGAAAGAAAATGGGGAACTTACCGAGATTGGCTACAAAGGCTAGAAAAGCCTCAAAGTGCTGCCCCTTGAAGATGGATTCACTGTACCAGGAGCCTATAAACCCTGTAAAACCAAAAGAAAGAACGGTCAGGAAGGGTAGGGCTGAGGCAAGACCTGTGGTTGCTAACTCACAAGTGACGAAGAATAGGAAGATTTAAGTCCACTACTCAACAGCATTTCTATAAACACTTCAACCAAAATGTTTAATCAGTTCTTCGGTCAATGTCCATGGTACTCAATTGTTCCCTTTTTGTGACAAATCCCAGAGAAGTAACCTCAATCTGTTACCCTTTGCGAAACTGCTGATTCTGGGTGGCCTCAGAAACAAAGCTGCAGCACATGCATTTTGAGGAAGGAAAGTAAAAATGTAACCTCAGGTCCAGTGTTTTGGGAACTGAACGACTTTGGTTGCCAGCTCCAGGCTCCTTTATCTCTTCCGTCTCAAATTAGGAAGAAAAACCTGTTCTCCCTGACTGCATTCCTTTTCAAAAATTTTCCTTTCTCATACCCAGATGGTGCCCTTTGAACTTAAAAGCTAAAGAACTTTGTTCCCCACTGTAAATCGTCCCCAAGGCCACGTTGCTTTTCCATTTAGCTGCCAAGCTGGGGAGAATTGGCAGTTATACTGGACAATTAGGACTTTGAAATATTATCCCAGCACATATGTAACAGGTTAGCACAGCGCCTGGACACGAAAGGGAGTGCCTTCCTTCCCTCTGGGCACTAACCTAGGCGGGTCTAGTTGCATTTCTACCACCGAGATAGGGGAAAGCTGGTGTCCTAAGAGGGGATAGATACAGAAGAAAAGAAAAATATGAAAGAATGTTGCTGGATTCTTATTTTAAAATTCAGTTTTAGATTGATAAGTCATTGAGCAAAGCCTGAAAAAAAAAAATCAAAAGGAGAAAAAGACAACAGGAAATGAAAATATTAATGCTGAAACCCCTAAAAGCAATCACCTTTATCTCTAGCTGTAAAACAGTCCACACTCTAAAACTCAAGTCCAAAGTATTACAGACACTGACCAAAGACCTATCACTGAACTGTCTCTATTAATAATTAGGGATGACTTTAAGTTTTTCCCTAGCACTTTATTTAGTACAATCCAATCTAGGTGTATCTCCTAGAAAAAATAAGCAATAGCAGGGCTGTTATTTATATAATCTGTGAAAATAAGCATTAACCCACTCTTCTAGTCCCTGAATAAAACCAGACATATGGTGGGTATTAAAAAGCAAATGTAGTCTATCGCAACTTTGTAAATTTTTGTTTCTTTCTTCATGGAACCTCTCACTTAAAGGGAATTTTCCTGCTTCAGTCTTCCTTTAAGAGATGAATTCTCTAAAACACTACCCGCCGCTTTCAAAATCCTTAAATCCAGAGAAAAGTGGCTCTTAAAAGTATTCAGATTAACCTGGAAATAATACGGCAGTTGAGCCAGCTAAGAAGTATGTGGGCCTGTCTAGCTATTCCTCATGATTTCCTGACCAGAAGAGAAAATAACTTCTAGCTTCACCTTGAGCTAATAAGTCAAGAGAAATTTGAGCCAATGCTTAAATAGGACATACATAATCCAGACTGTTATACCGAAAAGAAAATTGTATTGGATTTGGTTGAGTTTTCAGAGTTTGATGGAAAGACTAGATCAGGGATCAGAAGATGTGGGTATTAGTCTTAGATATGCAAACTTGAGCAGTACCTCTCTGATTCTCACTTTCCTCATCTACAAAATAGGATAAGAGAATCCATTGGGCCAATCTTTATTTTATGTGAGAATTTCATAACTATAATCAGATATACATTATCATTCACAGTTAGAGGGTATTCATTCAACAGACTCATTTTGAGAGTTCCACCTTCCGAAAGGATTTTATTCCATTTAAATGTTTATTATCATTGGGTGTAGCCAAAACCTCTGGTGTTTCTGGAAATAATAAGAAGGGTTAAATCTCAGGTATCACAAAGCTTGCTTTATTCCTCTGACCTCTAAACCCTTAATTCTGGAAGTCCTGCCTATCCTCTCCATGCAGACAGCTTGATCTCACTTGGGGTAGGGAAAGAGATGCTTCTAAATTTAGGCTAAGTGGATTTAACATATGGCATCATACCTTCCCGGGTCAAGAGGTCCCTGTGTTTCTGGAAAACTGGAAGACAGATTTTGCTGGATGGTAGAAATTGGAGAAGGAAGACCATTCAATTATTTGGAGAAAAACAGTGACTTGAGGATGTGGGGTTGCTTTAAACTAAATTTCTAAAAGAAAGCTATGCCCTAATGCTAAAAAGCCTTCTTGATTTAGGCCTTTGAGATATTTCCCTGATGGCATTTAAGACATATTAAATTATTTGGCATTTGGTCCATGTGTGAAATGGACTCAGCTCTAAGTGAGTTACTCAGCCTTGGACTTGGTAAATTATCTTTATTGGATTTGAGGATAAAAATAAATAGAAGCACAAGGAGGGTTAGAATTGAGGTTTTCTCTTCCAAAGCCAAAGGCTCAGAGTCAATAAAAAAGTCAAAAGATAAAGGCATAAGAAAAAACAACAGCAACAGTGAAATTAAGACTTTTAAATTGGAAACAAGTTTTTTTTTGGAAACAATTTTTAATAAAACTGTGATTCAAACCTTATAAGTTTCTTATTAAAACAGACCTGGCTTTAATTTCAGGTGAGTATGGGTGGCTTCAGATCAGCAATGACAGTAATGTGTATTTCGGTGAACTTCAAATACTCGTGAGGGAAAAACAGATATGATCTGCCATATTTCCTTATGGCTTAAGTAAGGCATCAGGATTCATGCTCTTATGTCCATCTGGGATATCCACGATTACTAACATTCTTATAAATGTTTTTTCCCTCGTTGCACCAAAGGCATAAAAGGACTCCAAGAAAAGAGCAGCTTTCGAGACAGAGCTGAAATGGTGTAAAATCCAAAATGAAGGTGTATATTTGGTTCTGTGCAATAAAACGATGGCAGTAGGTGCCACTGTAAACTATGTGAACACTGCCATCTAATGCATTGCTAAAAATCGGCAAGTGCTTTGGAAAGTTTTGCTGGGAAGCAAGAGAAACAGAAAATAACCACCTAAGTAAGATCACTACCGTCAGGATTTTACTTTACATTAAATGGAATACAGTATTCACATAAATCATGGCTCTTGTGCCTTACTTTTCAGCACACCAGCAGTACTTGTTTTCTGAATACCTCTATCTTTTCTCATCTTCCAAGAATAGATTTTTTTTTTTATCTTGCAAGTGCTGTGTAGCAAATAGTATTTAAATTAAGACCTTTTCTATCTGAGGGCTGCTTTGTAGCTTGGAGAACACAGGTCATCAAAACATATCCATTGAAAAAATCCAAAGACCTAGAAAAGATCCACCAGTGTGTCTTTATTCGATGTGGGATGTGATTAAAATGTCAGATGGTCTGTTAGAAGCTATCAATCCTGTATCCACCACGGCCATTTTCATTGCTTCAAGACTATTTAGAAAAAACTTTTTTGAAAACCTGTTCACCATGGTTGAGCTAAAAGAAGCATATCACACACATGTACACACACCTACACACACACACACACACACACACACACACACAATAAAACTATCATAACTTCCCCTAATCTTTACATAAGGAATATTGGGGGAAAAATACTTAAAAGATATATCAACCACTTCTAATATTAGCACTTTGCAAAAGGGCTCTACTAAAACTTCAAATGAGCCTGGCACAATCATCTATATAAACTCTATAAGCAAGTAAGTTGAAATAATCCTGTATTCTTTGGTTTCACTGCCGGGAAATAGCTGAAGGTCATCTTGCTGCAACAATTCCCACCCTGAAGAAACTGCAAATCACATTGACCAAGAAAGGATGAGTAGTGGGGCAAAGGAGAGAGGGTGCAGTAAATCTGGTAAGTTTGGGGAAAGTGTGCTGCTGTAAACTGCAGCTGAGGTGAGTCCTTCATGGTAGCGAAAGATATGTGAGGGGCAAGACAGTTGTTTATACAGACAATGGTAGAATGTTTAGAAAATGATTGCATTTGCGCTTCATTAATTCACTCAGTTTGCTGAGCTGAGACCAAAGAGTGATGGAGAGATCAATGAGATGATGTCTCCATGTTTTAAAACTTCCACCCCCCAAAAAAATAAAAGTAAAAAAAAAAATAAAACTTCCACCCCAGTAGGAGAAAGAAGATATCTTCATAAATACATAATATATGTATATATTATATATATATATTTTTACATAAATATATGTGACATAATATGGCTCACAAATACATAGTATATTTGAAAAGAGTTTAGTAATTAGCAGAGTAGATGCCCAATAATTATATTTTTGAATGTGTGGATAACTATTTGGATAAATGAATAAATGGATTTATGAATTAGTGTCCTAAGAGAGGTTATGGGAGTTCAGAGAAAAGACAAATGATTTCTGTTAATTTTGGTAAGCTGGCGAGTGGAGACAAGTTATAGGAGTTTAAGAAAAAATATAAAATATAGTTGGGATTTGTGCAGCACATTGAATGATTGTTAATATAAACCCAGGTAGTGACAATAGTAAGTAAGGCCATTGGAGGCAGAAAGAATAATAAAGGCTTGGAGACAGGAATTTATTCTGAATGAATGCATTTCTGTTTGCCTGATGATCTAAAGATGAGGGGGAAATTTCTACCTCCCACCATATACAAAAATTGGCTCTAAAGAGATCAATGATCTAAATATAAGACTTAAAACCCCGAGAAGCAAACATGGAGGCAAATCATGACACTAGATTTGACAATGAATTCTTAGCTATGACACCAAAAGTACAAACACCGAAATTAAAAATAAATTGGACTTCAGCAGAAATTTAAAACTTCTGTGCATCAAAGGACATTATCAAGAAAGTGAAAGGGCAACCAACAGAATGGAAGAAAATACTGGTAATTCGTTTATCTGACAAGCATCTGGTAAATAGGATACACAAGGAACTCTTGAAACCCAAAAACAAACAAAAGGATAAAAAACACAGTTAATGAAGGGCAAAGGACTTAAATTAAATAAACATCTGTCCAAAGCACATGAAGAGATGCTCGACATCGTTAACCATTAAAGAAAAGTAAATTGAAGCTGCAATGAGGTACTGCTTCACACCCATTAACATGGCTATAATTTCTTTAAAAATACAAGTGTTGTCAAGGATGTGGAGAAACTGGCACCCTATTTGCTGGTGGAAATGTTAAATGGTTCAGCCACTGTGGAAAATAGTTTGGCAGCTCCTCAAAAAGTTAAACATAAAATTTCCTTATGACCCAGAAATTCCACTCCTAGGTATCTATCCAAAAGATATGAAAGCAGGTACTCAAACAACTATATATACATGCATGTTCATAGCAGCACTATTCACGCTATCTAAATACAACCCAGAGGTCCATCCATGGGTGAAGAGATGAACAAATGTGGCATATCCATACCATGGAATACTATTTGGCCATGAAAAGGAAGGAAGTACTCATACATGCTAACAGTGATGAAACTCAAAAACATTATGCTGGGCTTCCCTGGTGGCGCAGTGGTTGGGAATCTGCCTGCCAATGCAGGGGACACAGGTTCGAGCCCTGGTCTGGGAGGATCCCACATGCCGCGGAGCAACTAGCCCCGTGAGCCACAATTACTGAGCCTGCACGTCTGGAGCCTGTGCTCTGCAACAAGAGAGGCCGCGATAGTGAGAGGTCGGTGCACCGCGATGAAGAGTGGCCCCCGCTTGTCGCAACTAGAGAAAGCCCTCGCACAGAAACGAAGACCCAACACAGCCATAAATAAATAAATAAATAAAATTTTAAAATAAAAAAGGCAAAATTCCTTTAAAAAAAAAACAAAAAAATTATGCTAAGTGCAAGAAGCTAGACACAAAAAGGTCACATATTACATAATTCCAAATATCTGAAATATCCAGAAAAGCCAAATCCATTTTCTGACAGGAAGCAGACTGATGGTTTCCAAGGGCTGGGGGGAGGGGAGAATGAGGAGTTCCTGCTCAATGGCTGTGCCGTTTCCTTTCAAAATGATGAAAATGTTTTGGGAGTAGAGAGAGAGAGATGGTGGTTGTACCACGCTGTGAATGTACCAGATGCCACCGGACTGTTCACTCTCAAATACCTAATTTTATTTTGTATGAATTTCACCTAAATTTAAAAAAATTATTAAGGAAATAGGAGAGCAGGATACAGAATAAAAAGATAAGTTGAATAATTGTTATTTGCTGCCAATCAAATGCACACACAGGGAAGAATCTCTCTTTGTAAGTTCTTGGTTAGAAGAGCGACGTGATCATCTCCATGCTAGGGGACGTTTGAAGTAGCTGCAGTGTGTGGTAGAGATTGGACAAAGTGACAGGAAGCAAAACTACCTGCTCATAATTTTAAAAGTAGTTCTGCCGCAGGAAAGAAAGTGGGGCGCAAGAGGATGATCATGTCCCAGATCTCAGGTGAGTCCCTGAGACGGCTGCCAAGTATGGGCTCTTGGCTTCTTGCAGGAAAGAATTCAAGAGTGAGCCACAGTAAAGTGAAAGAAGGTTTAATCAGGGAGATACACACTCCACAGACAGAGTGTGGGCCATCTCAGAAGGTGGGAGGCCCCAAAATATGGGGTGGTTATTGTCATAGGCTGGGTAATTTCATAGGCTAATGAGTGGGGGGATTATTCCAACTACTTTGAGGAAGGGGCGGGGATTTCCAGGAGTTGGGCCACCACCCACCTTTTGATCTTTTATGGTCGGCCTGGGAACTGTCATGGCACCTGTGGGTATGTCATTTACATGCTAATGTATTATGAGTGTATAATGAGGGTCAAGGTCTACTGGAAGCCGAATCTTCCACCGTCTTGGACCTAGTTGGTTCTAACCAGTTTATACTGTTCATTTCCATGGAGTTTAATGACATTTTTTAAAATTGGAAAGTTGTTTCTTGGTCGTAAAGAGATTAACGAGACCTGCTGTATTAAGAAATTAAAAACAGAACTACCATACAATCCAGAAATTTTACTGCTGGGTATTTATCTGAAGAAAATAAAAACACTAATGTGAAAAGACATATGCACCCCCATGTTCACTGCAGTATTATTTACAGTAACCAAGATATGGAAACAACCTAAGTGTCCATCTATGAATGAATAGATAAAGGGGTGGTACATACATACAAGGGAATATTACTCAGCCATGAAAAGAATGAAATCTTGACATTTGCAACAACACAGATGGACCTTGAGGGAATTATAAGTGAAATAAGTCAGAGAAATACAAATACTGTATGCTTTCACTTACATATGGAATCTAAAGAAGAAAAGAAACAAACAAAACAAAAGCATAGATACAGAGAACAGAATGGTGGTTGCCAGGGGTCTGAGGAATGGGCAAGACAGGTGAAAGGGATCAAGAGGTACAAATTTCCAGTTATAAAATAAATGTCATAAGCATGTTATATAGGGCATGGTGACTACAGTCAATCATTTTTTTTTTTTTCTTTTTTTGCGGTATGCGGGCCTCTCACTGCTGTGGCCTTTCCCGTTGCGTAGCACAGGCTCCGGACGCGCAGGCTCAGCGGCCATGGCTCACGGGCCCAGCCGCTCTGCGGCATGTGGGATCTTCCCAGACCGGGGCACGAACCCGTGTCCCCTGCATCGGCAGGCAGACTCTCAACCACTGCGCCACTAGGGAAGCCCTATAGTCAATCATTTTGTACAGCAGACTTGAAAGTTGCCAAGAGAGAAATCCTAAAGGTTAACTTAGTACAGTGACAGATGGTAACTAGACTTATTGTGTTGATCATTTCACAATGTATACAAATATGAAATCATTATGTTATACACCTGAAACCAATATAATGCTATATGTCAATTATACATGGATAAAAAATTTTTTTAAGAATTTGTGACTGCAGTCATATAAATCATACCTTTGGCATTATAAACATGAATATAAAGTCGCCTCTCCACCCATCATCTATAAGGAAATAATTTCCATTACACAAACATTCCCACTAAGAAATTTACATTCTAAATATGCTTAATTACATTTCTGTTAGATGTTCAAATATTCTTTTATATTTTCTGATTCTGACTAAGGCTCTTGGAGAAAAATACCTTGAACCTGCTCATCTCATTTAGATGCTGCTAAACAGAGTTAATGCCACTTGGTTGCACACTTAAGAGCTATATTTACTGAGGAGTGATAGACCTGCCACACTGCAGCGTTGCAAAACACAGGGGGAGAACAGGAGAAGCTCCAGTTCTTTCTGCTTTTGTTCATCAAGCCCATCCTGTTTTTGCTATACCTGTTTTAATGTCTCCTTTTCTGCTTTCCTATTTGGTCAATTTCTTTCCCCAAAACGTTGGCTGTGTAGGAACAATTACAACCTGAGTACTTCCAGGCCACCTTTATCCTCTTTCAGGATTCTCCTTCCTCTGGTCAATTTGGGGAAAGAGAAACTGGTTCATGTCAATTACTAAGTCACTTCCCCTCTGCACTATTTCATTATCCCGTCTGAGACCTCTACTCTCTCGGTTGGCAATCACCCCTACCCATTCACACCTCAGAAGGTCATTAAATCAAGGGGACATGTAGCATTCTTTATTGGAGGTTTGGAACAAAAATTCAATATTAGACATTCCCCACTTAAAAGTCCCTCAACTATCTCCTGCGCTACAGAACATATACCCTTGTGTGGTGGTGACCTCCTCCCACGTTGCAAGTCCTGATCTGTCCCTCTCACTTCTCCTAGGAAGCTCCCACCATTCAATTTCTCTTCATTTTGCAGTCAATTTACCAATCTTCTATTTTGCTGTCTCCTTTCAAATCATATAGGCATTGGCTCCCAAGGTCAGACCTTTAAATATTTTCTTAAACAAAGTCTCCAGAGAGAAACTATGCCACTTCCTTAGAGGCAAGAACAGCTATGTTATTTGCAGTTTTAACCAGCCTATTTTCCCCTCTGTGTTACTTTATTTTACTCAAAAACAGCTCATGTTGTCCTTTATGTCAGGGTCATAATAACCAAAGATAGTCCCTGAATACCCTCGAGTTTTAGAAGTGCTGTTACAAGAGAAAGAATTTCTGATGATCTAACTTGAGGTCACAGAAGATACAACAGCGATGAAAAAATTAAAATACTCATTTTCTGTTTCAATACAAACCAGTTCAGAGATAAAAAAAAAAAAAAAAAGGCAGCACTTCTCTTTTTCTATTTCCAAGTTGAAGCAGTGCCGAAACTTTCAGCGGACAATGACTACGTCATGAACTACACTAAATAAATGAAATAAGCGAACTCCTTGTAAAAGCAGAAGGCGATCATGGTTATGATTAGGGTAAGCCAAGGTGCAGAATACCCAGAGAGAGAGCTGACGGAAGTATTAAAGACGCCATATGTGGCCCACCTGGCTGGGAAAGAAATCTGGAGAAGCAGTCAAATGAATAAATCAGGAAAGTAGATCAAAAGAAAGTTGGAAAGTGAGATAAATGTAAGTGAATTAGAAGAGAAGGAAAAAACTTTTCTACAATATGACCAAGATTTTGAGGGAGCTAAAGTGTAAGATAACAATTAAGGGAAATATATGTGTGTGTGTATATATATATATATCGAGTCTGTATATTTCCTGTATATGATCTGTCTGCTTATAAGTTGTTCGAAAGTGTAGCAGTCAGCATCAGTAGGGGTCCTTCGTGGCAAGCAACAGAAATCAATTCAAATTTAAGCAGAAAAACAAAATAGTGAAGGGTATCTAGTATCTCAAAGGCTTGCTTGAGGGAGGTGGAAGGCAGCACCCAAGGGAGAGGAGGTGGGCTCCGCGCTCCCACAGAACAGCCCGATTAGGGTGCTTTCTTATTAACAGTGCTCCCAGTGGGCCCTCAAGCGAAGCCTCCTCGGAGCTTCCAAGACCGCTGTGGGAAATGTCTCACTGGGCGCTTCTCCCCTGAAGATCTGCAAGTTCAAAGCCCCAGGCATGAAGCTCTCCTTGCTGACTGGGCCTGTAGCACACGATCACTTCTAGGACGTGGGAGAGAGTGAACTGCCATGTCTCTCACCACGGCTCACAGACTGTAGGGGACTTCCTCAAAAACAGAAATCTCTTCCCTACCCTCTCACCAAACCAGACACATCGAATGCCCTCCATAAATACTGAACGTTTGACAGTGCTAGCAGTTTAACTTAGTTGAATTAATAAATGGAAATAGTTAGAATTCAGTTTTCCTGACTGATCTGTTCCTCACAAAAAAAGGAATGAGTAGGAATCTGGAGTCCCCAGGCTGGGGATGGGGACAGTCATGTGTGGGGTGAAGGGCCAAGGCTCCAAAGTCTAGGGTTTACATCTCAGTTATAATATTTATTGTCTTTGAACTTGGGTAATTTTGTTACAGCTTCATATGTGTGACAGTTAAAATGAAAAGGCTATTCATCTCTTCAAATTATTCTGAGGATGACATTTAAAAAAAGCATCCCACTTGCATACGGTTTGCTTAGAACAGGGGCAAGTGCTCGTAGAGCATCAGCCACTCTAACCACTCACACGGTGGGGCTCCATCGCCCTCTCACGGGACGCCCAACACACACAGCTACTCTGAACAAATTCTTGGTTTTTTGATTCCTCTTCCTCCCAGAGCTGAGGAGAACCCTGATGTAAGCCATCTGCTTCCAGTGATCTTGACGGATTTCCTGCATTGTTCTAGTCATCTCCCTTTATTTTGACCTCAATCTCCTGAGGCTGTTACCTTGTGAATAAAAGCATTCTTCAGTTCCATGTTGGGTTAAAAAACGTAAGTATTCCAACAGCCCTTTCTAGTACTACTGTCCTGCTCATCTCTTGCTAACCACCTGGCCACCAATCTCTAGCTCCCTTGTGGCTGGATCCCACTACCATGAAGATGAGCTCGAAAGTCAATGATTTGGCTTTGAATCAAGCTCTATCATTCTTAAGCTGTGTGACCTTAGACAAGTTACTTAACCTCTCTTAACCTTAACAATGCCTCGTCTGCATTATTTGTATAATGAGGATGCTAATGAATCTGGCACATAAAAAATACCCTTGATTATTATCTCAATGAGTGTTCTTAATTATATGAGTAGGCAAAGCTTCTGGTGGGATACAGTAATAGAAAAGGCTCTACAACTGATTTTCTCATGAGGGGTTGCAGTAAGAAGTTCCTAGAAGATGTACCAGTCAGAGTACCTGTAAGAAACTAATATTAAGATCACTCCATTAGGGAACTTTATAAAATTATTGTAAAAGTGGAGGGGAGACAGCTTTTCTCCATTCACCTCAGCTCTGTGGATCACAATGGAAGATGCAACCACAGGTGCCAGGTAATAGGACTACATTCCAGTATTGGATCCCATCACAGGATCAGTCCCTCCCGGTTTCTGGGACTCGTTCTACCCAAGGGGCAGGTGCCAACCTTGTGTGCACAATGGAATCATCTGCAGAGTTTTTCAAAAGCACCAATCTCCAGGCCGCACCCCAAAGTCTAATGTTTAACTGGATGAAACGGGGGAAGAAATAAAATTTTAAATATAATTTTGTTTTAGAAAGGAAGGGGAAGAGGAAACGAGGGGGAAAGGAATCGCTGTCCTGGGAAATTACTGTTCGAGGCCATCCAGGCCATTTCTTTGCTTCCTAGAAGTTCCCTGAAATCTGTAAAGAAAAGATAAAACCCCTAGATAAGTTCCTGAACGTGCTATTGTTCATGTGCTCAAATAGCTCAAAACTTTCACCATCAAGAAACTCTTAACCAAAGTTTAATCTAAATCCCTCCTGTTAAAAGCTAAGTCCCATTATTCCAGTGTTTAGCTCAGAGGAAACAAGACCTGCTCACAGCATTCAGATTGTACACTTCTCCATCCTTGAAGTGTCACCTCACTTTACATAAGTGAGCTCTTTTTGTGCTTAATAAAATTGACTTGCCATTTCTACTGAACTGTAGTGTGAATCAGCTCTCAAGCAATGCAGGGCAGTACCTTCTTGTTTCCTAAGCCAGATTTTGCTGTGATAGCAAGCCGCCCCGGGCCCGAGGGCCATTATGGGGATGGGATGGCAGACCTTTAAATGACCTCCATGGCCTCCATGCAGACCAACTTACACTGCCCTGTGGCCACAGGCACCTGGTAGTAGCCTGACTGCATTAAGCTTCTCTGCCAATCCTGGGAAATGAAAAATGAGTCTTTGGCAATCTTCAATCTGACTCAGTGTGTATTTAAGTCAAGGTATGAAATATAATAGCCACTGTTACTGAGCATCTAGTATATGCCAAAGATGTTGTAACAATTAAAGGAGAAAATTTATGGACAGAGCACACTGCCAGGAACAGAGTAATCTCAATAAATGGTGACTGGTACTGGCATTCTTACTAATCCCAAAAGTGGCCTTAAAAGGGTGACATGATTATTCTCACTTTATAAGGGTGAAATCAAGGTTTAGAGAGGTTCCATCACTTGCCCAAGGTTATACAGTTTGTAAATGGAAGAGCAGTCATTAAATGCAGGACAACTTTTGAACAACAGAGCCTTGCCCAGGATGGAGAGGGTAGAACATTTTTGACTGTTCATGGAAGTTTCCCATGGTTGGGAAGGAGGTTGAGTAGAGTTTGCAACGAATTACTTCCTTTTCTTTTGCACAGCATCACAAACCACCTAAAAATTAATCTTCCAGTAGACAACTGCTTCTTTGGTGTGTGCGTCTGTGTGTGCAAATCACACATGGCTATGCGTGTGTAGACAACGTGATTTATTGGCTTAGTGGTCATAGTAGAGAGAGACAGGTGATGGATTGCATTGTAGCAATAACACAAATCGATCACATTCAGAGATTAATCAACATCATTCACTTCAATTCTCTAAGTATTTATTAACAAGGGCATATTACGTGCTTGATATGTGCACTACATTCCTTGGAGGATATGAAAGAAAAAGATGGCAGGGTCCCAGCACTCAGAAATCTTCGTGTGGTTAAAACTCTCTGTGAAATGGGGAATCAAATGATATAAGAAATTGTTCATTAATGTGCTAAATTAAACATAAAATTAAGTACTAAAATATATAATAGATACCTTCAGGATGAATTAAGGGAAAGGAAAGAGCTAGACCATTACCAAGGAAGGCTTCAGGAAGGAAGAGAGATGGAAGATGAGCACTGAGGATTTGAAGCCAAATAGAGAAAAGGGTGTGAATGTCTTTTCCTTTCATCCCAGGCCTGTTAAGAATCAGCCTGAGCAAAGCACTTAAGCCAGGAATTCATTTAATTATTCATTCATCTGACAAGTAAACCTAATACATGCCAGACTTCTAGTAAAAAGAGAAATCAGCATGATGTGTACAGGGAACAATGAAGAAGCTACTTGGTGGAACAGACAGTTTGATAAGGGGTTGCAAAGACATAGAAATTGGGTGGAGTGAAATTCTGGACACCAAGAGAGACAGAAATAAGATGGCCCATGAGAAACTCCTCTAAACTCTTGAGGAGGAAAAAGAAAGATACAATGAAAGTGGTGTTAGAGAAAACCTCATCGAGGAGAAGGGCTCAGGTTCCTTGGTGCCAGGCTAAGACACATACATCTGCACACACTCCCTACGTTCATATGTATATACACAGAGAGAGGCTGAGAAGTCTTTTGCCTACTTGATTTGGCCATGCTAAATCTTCAAGAAAAATACTATTTGATAATGGCAATGGATACTCTTGAAGGCAAAAATGAGTCAGTAATCCTCAACTCTGGTTTTCAGTTGGAAATCAAATAGCCCTGGTCTAGCCCCTTCTGGGGAATGTTCTCTGATCCCACCATCCATAACGTAGGTTTGGTTTTCCATTACCAGTAAACAGAATATCAAGAAGTCTCCATCTGTACCCAGAAATCTATGTACTTAGTTAAAGAAGGGATTTTCCCCCCAAGAGACATAATGCAATGGGGGTGAGAAAGGAAAATCTTTTCAACGAAATTAAACAAATTCAGTTTCATGTGCTTCACAGCTACTAAAAAGGCACAGAGATCAAATCTTATTTTCCTGCTGTCAGACCTAGGGTCTAATTATTAAAAAAAAAAAATCCATGACACCCAAGTTAATTAGTACAAAACTGCCTTAAATGGCATTGGCTTCATTAAATGACAGATAAATATTTTAGAATGACCCTCTCAGTGGGGGAAGGGTGTGAAAATTGCCAAAGAATGGCTTTAATTTTAGAATACCGGGAAGAATTTCACACAGCGGCAAACATAATTTCACTCAAACTGTATGAAAACACTATATACTTAAACAGCTATAAACCTTTGCTTGAAAAAATAATAAGTAAACACAGGACTTCTAGTGAATAAAAATGGAGTTTAAATCTATATCAAGTATTGGCTTGGCTGCTAACAGATTTGGTCTAAATGTCAGTGTACGACCTTCTCACTTAACTCGAGACCATGTGGGTTTGCTTTTCCTGATACAGGTTTAGTAAATATGGAAGCAACCATCTCAAACATCAGCCACTCAAGCGAAAGGATATGTATTACTCTTAACCTATCATGCCTATGGGTACACTAGGAGCTTCCACAGAGACAAAAGTGGCCTGAGACTTCACAAGGTATGATGCCCCTGAGATCACTCTGCCCTTTCCCGCTGCTGCACAGACATCAGTACAGACAGCAGCAGACAAGGGAAAGCAGCCAAGAACAGCAGCAGGAACGCCAGACAGACAAATCCATTGTAGCCAATCCAACATCTCCAACAATTTCACTAGTTTGGTTCAACAGTTTCTGGAGAAACGGAAGCTATCACTCCAAATGACTCCTGGCCAATTTTTACAGGTCATCTCAAGCTTCCTGTACCATTGCCCTTCCAACTGCTCACATAATAAGGGACCAGCGAAGTCAGCTATGGATTGGCAAAGCAAAGAGTTGGCTTTGGCTCTTTGTAACGTTAATAGGAATTACGGGAAGCAAGGAGTTTAGATGTTCAGCCAATAGAGTGCTTTAGAGCAATACTGTACCCACTTGCTTTTTCTAGCGCTGACCCATTGGCTGGTCCTGCATCTTGAAATACACAGCCATCCATCTCGTTTCAGAGGCAGAGGAGATGTACCAACCTAACTATGTGTGACGGGGGATGCCCACATTGACTTAGGATGCCTAATCTGATCTAATAGATTATGACTAAATCTACAAAGGAAAAGATGCACATCAACTGTTCGCATTAAGTCACTGTACCTAGGTCACACACAGCACCATTTAGTAAGTTCTACGTGCCACTGTTCTCAATAAAAGTGGTTTCATTGTCCCGGGGAAAGGCATGTTTTGGGCCAAAGGGGAGACTCTCAGTTCCCCACACCCAGGAAGGCAGATGTACAAGAAGTAAATAACATTAGAAGCCATATAATACACAGCCCTAAGCTGGGCCTTATAAGGAATAATTTTTTAAAAATATCCCTAAGTTTTTAGGGTTCTTTTCTTATTGAGAAAAACAAAATATACACAAAATAAAAATCAAATGCTACAGCAAGATCACCAGCTGACTTCATTTCTCAGGTCATGTTGCATTTACAAAATATAATTTATGCTATGAGGCAATATATCCACTCCTAAAAAAAAAAACCCACACTCAGCAAAATCATACATGAAAAATAACCACAGATTATGCAAAAAATGAGATTATGGGCAGACCACTCACTATCAATTCAATCCATAACAAGAATGCTAGCAAAAACAATAATGATTTTGAGAAAAATACTAGCTCTGTTAAAAAGACATTGACATTCCTAATAAATAAAGAAATACTAAGTGAAAGTATTGGCGGAAGGGGATATAAGGAAGAGTTGAAGCTGCTGAGTTGTAAACAAGATCAAAATGGACAAACGTTGGGGAGAGTTGCAAAATAGGAACTTCCAAGACAAAGCCCGTGTCCTGTGGCCACGCTGAGTCAACAGGAAGAGCGTAGGGTAAGGAACATCACGCACAGACTCTATTCCTGTACACCAGCTGTGTTACTGTATTTGTGTTCAGCTGCTATCACTTGATGGTGTAAAACAGTAACCTGCTGGGGCAAATCACCCATGGACTGACCTACGTGATTGATGCATTACAATGATGTCTTTCTATCCACCCACCACATATAGGCTAGTTTTCAATACAGAAACAAATGTTTTAGCAGAGCAGATCAAATGTCGTGTTTATTTTATTTTCTTACCCAAGCCTCCATTTAACTAGCTATCAGTTTCTCCCATCGTTACTAATAGTGTTACCAATATCTGAACACCCCAAGCTTGAATTGCATTTTTTCACTCTGTCTTATTTTTGAATAGCAAGTTGCCAAATATTTCATTTACCATCAAAAACTACCGCACCAGATTTCAGGCCCCTCTCTCCTGTCAAGGTGTGGTTGAAGAAAGAATCAACAAGCCCATTGGAGAGACAAGATACAGGAGAGGGGTAACTCTTGGCTTCTCTCACAAATGTGAAACCGGAGAGTGAGACCTGGACGTCACGACCAGGGTGGAAAGTGAGAGAGGAGCCACCAGGTTCTCTGCCAAGTACAAATCTTATCATATTATCTGGGAGCTAAGTGGGGAATGCTAGCCTCCATATAAGAAGAATCCAAGGCAAAGCCAAAGAACCAGGAAAACAAGAATGAGAAAAAGCAGAGCTGGAAAGGGAGATGCAGTCTGGCCAGGACTCATCCTTCATTTAAATGAATCAAGATTCATATATTGATACATCCTTTGTGTGGGAAGGTGGGATTCATTTCAGAAAGCTCAAATAGGATTAGGCACAGAAGCTTCTTTTCTTCCTGAGCTGTGACTGCAGGCTGGCCATCAAGATCTAATCTTTCTCTCCCACTATGTGTTTAAACAGTTGTCCCGGGCATGTCCCCTCCCCATCAAGACTGTACATCCTAAATTTACTCACCGTTAGGTGTGGCCACATGACTACACTTTCAGCAAAGGAATATAAACAGAAGTGATGGATGCCTTTTCAGTCTCATAATGAAATAAGGCCGTGCCTTAAAACCCTGAGCTTATCTGTTCCATGCACTCTCTCCCCTTCTTTCTTGATGTAACTCAGACATTGCAGCAATCCAGTTTCTTGACTGCCATGCACCACATGAGATTGGCAGAAACCTGGGTACCAAATAACTTTGAGTATAGTTGCCCTATCGACCTGCAAATATTACCTGTGAAAGAAATCATCTTCCATATTCTTTAAACCTCCATCCCTTGCAGTTTAGCTTATCTCAAATAATATACATTCTAAGACATTCTATAGTCTATCTAGTCATATTTTTCGGTTAGTTAATTATTTTTAAACTAATTTATTAATCAAAAGGCAACTTCGAATATTCACTATCTTGTCATTCCTGAGCAAACTAAAGGAAATCTCTTATGAACCTGTTGATAACTGTCCATGAGCGGTATTTTCCCAGTGATGTGGGAAAATGATATGGGATATTTTCTTGACACTGTTCCCTCCATCTGAATGACATTCTTGAACATCTTTAGCTGTTCCAAATTGTCATAATTATAATTTTTGAGTTGGGGAAGGCAATAAAGCAAACTCTTATATCATTTGGAAGAATAAATGAGCTAGAATACACAAGAAACTTTTTTAAATAAGGAGATTCTTGCTCTTTGAAATATTAAAATCCTCTTTAAAAAAAACTACAATAAGTTTTAAAAGGGAGGTACTGGCCAGAGAAGAGACAGATTGATATTTGAGACAGAATATATATATATATAAACATATATAGAGAGATACACTTAGGTATAATTACAGATAAAGGTGCTATCTCAAATCAAGAAAAAAGACAAGTTGTTAATAAAAATTGTGTTGGGTCTAACTCTCCATTTGAAAACTGCAGCAAAAATCAATCCCCACCTCATCTCTTAGAGCAAAATTATTTCCAGACCAACTAGAAGCTTAAATGAAAAATAAATATACAAATTTCACAGTGAATATTTATCTAATTTAACTAACAAATGAAAAAGAATTTTTGATAATGACAAACAGAACCTCCAGAAGGAAAAAACTGTGCAAACATTTAAACCTTCAGTACTAAATTTTAATTCAAAGAAAAATGACAAATATATAAAATGTATACAAAAGAAATCAATGTCTTTAAAACATATAAAACTCTAAGCGTTACTATGAAAAAACATTCCCATAGAAAGTAAACAAAGGATTTGAATAATCAAGTCGTGGAATAGTAAATTAAAATTGACAGTGAGCATATAAATATGTTCAGCTTCACTAGCAATTCAAAATTCCAAATCAAAATGAAAACGAGAGGCTATATTTCAACTATCAGATTGGTAGAGAAGCTCGTTCCACTAGCAGGAGAACTCGCAGATTGGAGACTAGGTGTGAATTGAGGTTTATGAAATCTCTCCTCCCACTTGGATGACTTGTGCCTCGCCAGGGGCGTCTCTTCCAGACTGACAGGATCTCTCTCTCCTGTGTTCTGATCCTCCGGGGGTTCAGTAGATGTGCCTTTATTCACACCTATAGTTACCAGTCTCTTTTTCTGTTCATGTCTAGATTCCAGAAGATCCTTTCTGGTGTTCATACCTTTAAATATGATCACCTCCCTAAAAAGGCAAGCACTAAATAATGACTTCCTTTGGCTAAAACTAAATGACAACGTTATATAGAGGGTTTCTTGGCTAATTAGGAAGAAGAAGGCTGGAGGAGTGGGGATGCAGGCGGGATGAAGTTCAGGCCCACATGAGAGCATCATTCTTTTTTTTTTTTTTTTTTTTTTTTTTTGCGGTACGCGGGCCTCTCACTGTTGTGGCCTCTCCCGTGGCGGAGCACAGGCTCCGGACGCGCAGGCTCAGCGGCCATGGCTCATGGGCCCAGCCGCTCCACGGCATGTGGGATCTTCCCGGACCGGGGCACGAACCCGTGTCCCCTGCATTGGCAGGCGGACTCTCAACCACTGCACCACCAGGGAAGCCCAAGAGCATCATTCTCAATGAGGTCACCTCTACTTGAATGTCCTTCCCTCTGCTTTATCCTCTCTCTGGATCATCTGCCTGCAAGACAAACCCTCTTTCTTTCCAGAGTATTTCCCCATGTGGGACTACATATGTCTCATTTCCCATTTTTCAGGATAAGCAAATCAATCAAACTGATCCCCAAATGAGGCAGTGAGTGTGCTTGGGGAAAAATGTCTTACTCTAAATGGGTGGTTCTAATGGTGGTATTTGCCAGTGCTGTGGCCTGGGTTTCAGCCTTAGCAGCAGATGAGAATCACCTAAGAATGAATCCAGAGCAGATTTTAAAACATATCAAAATGGCCCGGTGTCATGACAAACCAATTAATTCAGAATACCTGGCACTGGGGCTGAGCCATATTTTTTGTTGTTTTGTTTGTGTTTTAAAGTTCCAAAGATGAATCTAATGCTAATATTCAGTGAGGACTGAGGATCAATCCCTACAACAGTGGTTCTCAAAGTGTGGTCTCCAGATCAGCAACAAGAGCACCTGGGAACTTGTCAGAAATGCAGATTCTCAGGCTTCTACAGAATCTGAAACTCCAAGGGTAGGACTGAAGACTCTTTGCTAGCAGTACCTCCAGGCGATTCTGACATGCCCGCTCAAGTTTGAGAATTACTGCACTAGGACAGTCATTCCATGACATTTTGTGAGTCCCTCCTGTGTCCAAGCACTCAGTATATAAAGATGAAAGAACAGTTTAAAAAAGCAAATTTGGTGTGATAAGTACCATTAGGAAAGATTAACCATGTACTATAAAACTCTAGAGGAAGAAACCATGGACAAGGTCATATCTGGCGGGTCATCACAGACCACAGGCTGGCGACTTTAAACCCAAATATTCTGTTTACTTTCCATCTTCTGATGAGAGATCTGCCAACCCAGTTACACAGAGTGAGCCCAAGACTGAGAGGAATAAATGGCAAGCTGCATTTCCTTATCTGCTGGACCCCACTGCAGCTCCAGCCTTTCTCAGAAGTTGACCGGTCAAGGTTTGCTGAATTTAAAGGCTCTGACCCAGTATGCCCAGCACCCAAGTGAAGCCAGATTCCGACAGACACCACACACACACACGCGCGCGCGCGCACACACACACACACACACACACACACACACCCTCGGTGTGCGCCAGTTCCTTCTGGTCCAGGGGTCCCTCATCAGCTAAGCCCAGGTCCTCCCGTGCAACCCAGAAGGAAGGCAAGGAGCAAACGAGAAGCAAGAAAAAGCAGAAGGGCTGATCTGCTGGGGCTTTCCAGGAAGAAGCTTCCGGACGACGGCGCCACTTCCCCGGCCGCTTGCCTCGGCTCCTCCTACCGGGCGCACCTCTGTCTCCGCCGCCGGCCCGACGCGCGCTCCCAGTGCCCAGCGCGCGCCACGGGAACGCGGGGACCAGCCCTCGCCCGGGAGCGGACAGTCAGCGATCAGAACTGAGCCTGGGGTTTGGTACTCCCGGCCTCCTGGGGATGGGGTGGGGGACAGCGAGCCGGCCGCCGCCGGCCAGAGGCGGCCCCTCTCCACCTCTCCTGGGCGGCCAGGACGCGCTGCGCGGTGCGCAGGGAAGCAGGGCGGGGTTTCAGGGTTGCCGGTACCTCTCGGCCTCCTGGGGTCGCCTCCCTTCCTTGCCCCACCTGCTGCGCCCTTCTTCCGCGTTCTCCCCTTCGCTTGCTCCTTCTTTTCTGGACCCTTCTGCGGCTCTCCTCCCACACAGTGGTTTTAAAGGTGGGAGGGAGCCGCTGCCGTACTGGACTCCTGACCTTGCACATTCCTGGAAGCACCTTCGAAGTAGGGTTGAAAAAGAAATAGCAAAGGATAAAGCTGCTGGAGACAATCAACGGAAATTATTTTGGGCATCTCCCACCCACCCCTCCACGCACACCTGAAAATAGAGTGCAAGAGAATCACTGGTTCTGGGCAACATTCTCAAGCGGACTAAATAAACGCCCAGCTTTGAGTTCCTGGGGAAAGAGTACCCAGGACATACCATTTCCTGGTGGGGAAGGGTGAGTGCCGCAAGGCATAGAACAATGGCGTTCAGTCCTGACTGCGTGTCGTAATCACCTAGGAAACAGGAAGATGTAATGGAGGGGTTGGGGCTGGGGTATATATCAACCATTTAAAAATAGAGCAGCTATTCCTATGTCCTGTGATAGGCCTAGACATAATTTGGGATTTTTTCATTTTGTTTTGATTTTTTTAGTTCCTCGGGTGATGCTGAAAGGCTGGCATGATTCAGAACGGTTACTCTAAAGTAGTTTCCAAAGTGTGGCTTCAAGACCAGCCGCGTTACCATCACGTGGGAGCTTGTTAGAAAAGCAAATTCTCCCATCCCACCCCAGATCACTGGATCAGAAACTCTTGGGTGAGGCCCAGCAATGTGTGTTTCAACAAGCCTTCCAGGTTACTGGGGTGCTGAAGAACCGCTAGGGATTGGCTGACCTGTGCCACCCAGAAAGCTAAGAAAGATTGGAATATTTTTAAAGGGCTGTAAACAGACAAAGAACACTGTACACACACCTAGGTGGCCCACAAGGCCAAAAGTATTTACCATGTGGCCTCTTACAGAAAAAGGCCCCATTCTAGACTAGAGGGTCATATGGTGGAGACTCTGTTAGCTCACCAGCCACAGGCAGTGGGAGGACACTGAGAGATTGTGTGAAATAGTGAGGTGCTGGGAAGGGCAGGGAAAGACAGGATAGGAAGGTACAAAGAATAGAGAGAGGGAAATACATTTTCTTCTCATTCGTGTGAAAGACCAGGCTTGCTAGAGGATGTGTTAAAATCACTTGAGATCAAAGTCCGTTTTCCCTCTTTTTTTGTAGACAGGCATTATTATGAGCATCCAACAAACAGATATGTAGGACAGGCCGTACACGCGGCACATGTGAGCCACAGCAGTCTTCCAAGTGGACTGTGACGTCAGCTAGGTCCATACTCAGACCCCGTCCAGCAGCTCTGCATCTGCACAGAGGTTTGTGTGGAGTTTGGCTCTCCCTAAGCTCCTTGAAGACGGAAAATAGAGGCTGTGTTTATATTTGTATTTATCACCTGAAGTACTGTGACAGGCACACAGTAGGTCCTTAAACGTTTATGTACTCAAAATTTTTTTTTATTTTATTTTGTTTTGCGGTACGCGGGCCTCTCACTGTTGTGGCCTCTCCCGTGGCGGAGCACAGGCTCCGGACGCGCGGGCTCAGCGGCCATGGCTCACGGGCTTAGCCCCTCCACGGCATGTGGGATCTTCCCGGACCGGGGCACGAACCCGTGTCCCCTGCATCGGCAGGCGGACTCTCAACACTGCGCCACCAGGGAAGCCCCTCAATGTGTTTTAAATGTCTACATGTGGTTCCCCAAGATGTAGTGCCAGCTCTCCACATATGTGCTAGGTTGGTATTTGGAGAAACTGTACCAACTGTCAGATAAAGAAGAGGCTGAATAAAATAAAGGCTTTGGGGCATCTAAAATAATGAAGATTATATATATATATATATATATATATATATGTTTTATTTTTATAAGAAATACAGGTATCCTCTGCTTTCTAACTTTATTCTTATGAAAGTTCTGCAGTAGTACCTGTTTTCAATAACTGAAAGAAATCCAAAAAGGATTTTCATTTTTATGAAAAAAGGTGAAAAGTGAAAATTACGTTCAGCATCTGTTCTGCAGGGAGCTGCTACAGAGGCAGGGTGCGTCCCAGCAGCAAGAGTGGCACCGCCGAGCTCCTTCCCCAGGAACTACACTCAGCATCTCAGCATCAGGCCTCCATAGCTTTGAACTGTGTCTGTGAACATCTGGGCTTCATCTCGATTTATTTTGTGCATCCGTTAGCAAGATGTGTCCTAAGCA
This sequence comes from Delphinus delphis, assembly GCF_949987515.2. Taxonomy (NCBI): domain Eukaryota; kingdom Metazoa; phylum Chordata; class Mammalia; order Artiodactyla; family Delphinidae; genus Delphinus; species Delphinus delphis. Next base: position 60,343,238 of record NC_082700.1, read on the forward strand.
ATTCGCTGCTTCACTTTAAGCTGTTTCGGCTTACGAAAGGTTTCATAGGAACGCTCTACTTTTCGATAGCAGGGGAAGCCAGTAATGTCTGTCTTTGATAAAACAGTGTATCGCTGCATAAAATGGGGGCATATCGTTAACCACTCAAAATAAATATTTCATTGGAGAAGCTTATTGTTGGTTAATATTAGTGTTATTTCTTCACCTGCATCACCTCCCTATTCACCATTCTTCATAAGTTTAGCAAACTATACATGTATGCTTAGATTTCAATTTTAAAGACCAGAATTACAGCATCCATTTCTACTGAATGATGTTATTTCTAGGTGCTGGCAGAGAGCCATTACTAATACTACTTGGCTGTGGTGAGGCTAAAATGAATTCTATTAAAAGAAAAAATCCTAAATAACAGATATGTTCACAAGTTGCACTCCATTTAGCATGCAATCTGCTTTAAAATATGTGATTCTTTTAATCCAGAATTAATATGAAATTATTGCATTTCAGCACAGTATTATGTATTTTAATAAGAAGCTAAGTTTTTGTTGTGTGTGTGTGTTTTAAGTTTTTTTTTCCAAATGTCATATTGTAATTTTCAAAAAAGGCAATTATTTTGAGATGTGGTAGCCTTCTTCTGAAAAAGAAACAAGAAGCCATTGATTCAAAAGCAAACGACTGTTCCCTCACATTTAATCCCACTAGAATTAATGGTCATGTTTCAAAGTCACTTCCTGCCATCCAGACACCTCACTTGCCATTAAATTAAGAAGAGGTGTAGCGACACCCACATAATCTACTACAGTGAAACCCTAATATTTTTAAGATCTAGAAATTCAGAATTGTCAAGTACAGAGTACCTAGGTAAATTCAGTTGGAGCCAGCTACCATGTGAAGTCTCGTTTATGCATGTAGTTGTAAAAACACAACTTTAACGTGAAGTAATTTTTTAAAAATCTATTAAATGACAATATCCCTTCATGAAAATAATATGTATGTATGAAGGTGTAGGTTGAAGCCTTATGGGAGGGTGAGGGATGAGACCAGGGCAAAGCAAGAGACTCCTCAGGCATGAACTTTAAGGAGGCATATTCCCTCTCAGGACCCTGCAAAGGCTATCTCTGTAGGCATCTTTCTTAATTCACTGTATTCTTGGCTTTGCTTGACATCTTGTGTAGTAATTTTTTTAATGAGCAAGTATTTTGCTCATTTTATAGATAAGTTGTATAGACGTTTTCAGCCCAAGTTCTCACTCCATCCAAATCACATTTTCCAATATGCATATATATTCATGCATGAAGTGTTTGCAGGTATGGAGGATCTGAAGAGGCAATGGCACCAAGAATTGTTTCTTTAACAATTTAACAATAGAAAAAATAAAACAAGCTTTCGAACTGTTTAGTAGAAGCCAGACATTGTCATCTGTGATACCATTTTGACTTTGGAGTTCAGGATGCATGTCTCCCCTCTCACCACAAACAAATCACAGTCTACTGGGCTCTGCTGCCCGGCAACACTAATGTATTACGTGGCCTTCACACGGAAGATATCAGAACTCCCTTTGGAGTTTCTAAGTTGAAGAGATAAGTTGAAGTCACCCTATAGAAAATTGGTTGCTATGAAGGAAAAACTCAGCCTGAACTAAAATGCTTTGCAGACCATGAAGGAAAGTGGCAGAGCTGTAAACACTAATGGACCTTGTAAACAGTGGCTTCAGACATTACATCCAACCACTGTGGCAGATAAGTCATATTTTTTTCATTAGTGTCAGACACAAGCATTATGAAAAAAATCACTGGCAGCTTTATTGAACGCTAATGATACATTTTATGAAATATAAGATGAAAGGGGATGTCAGGGAGACTTTAAAATGATACTTTCATTCAGATTACTTCAAGTTAAAAAAAACCCTTCTAAATGAGGTTTACCTCTCTATTAGAAAGGTTAAGTTAGGAATGTTTACATGAAAAACCTAATTTCCATGAATAGATATTAACATTAGAATGAGATGTTGTTCCATTTGATAATATAGATGAGTGGGAGTTATAAGGGCACAGAAGGTCAAATTTAAACATTGAAATGAATGTTATGTCTTAGAAAATTAAAAGATATAAAACCTTAAGTCCAGAGCTCCTGAAATCCCAGCCTTGGAATGACAAAAACTACCCTATATTTAATTTTGATTGGATGATCTAGTAGGCATAAAGAAGGCACGATCCATATGCCTGAATACAGACATTCATATAAATATAAATATATAAATACAAATATATACTTAAATGTATGCATGTGTGTGCATGTTGTGTGTGTATGTGGGTACAGACACACATACATGTAACACACTCAGACCACAGTCAGTCCTATGAAGGCAATATTCTCTAAAGAAAGCTACTTATTTTGTTTCCCTGTCTTTGGACCCAGTAGCTTTACTGAAATCAACAGGTAGAATGCTTTCAGTCCTTCTGTATCAGTAACAATACAAGAGTATCTTTAAAATTTCCTAGAAGGGTTCTTTAATTCAGAGCTTTAGGAAACAATACAAGACTTAATGGAGAATGATTGAACCAACATAGTAAAACCTTATATTCAGTTTTACTAATCAGTTAACTTATGCCCTGACACTGAATTACCTTGGGGAAGCTACTTAACATCTCTCAACTTCAGTTTTCTCCTGAGGATCATAATAGGAAAGAATACCTTACTCTTATATTGTGGATGAAGTGAAATAATGCACATAAAGTGTACCTAGCTTTTTAAAAGGCTAGTTATTTTTTTTCATCATACATATCATGGAAAATATACTTTCTCCTCACTGAGAATTGGTGAAAACCATTAGCTGTGTACGATGCTAAGCATCTGATCTACGGTTCTCTTCTGATCTCTGGGTTCTGCGTACCATCTTTGGAGTCCCTCACAATGTTCTTATCCTGCCCCTAGGGGGGGTCGGATGCCTCCCAGGACTGGGGCTGAGAAATCTCAGGTGTTATCTGCAATATCTCAAAAGTCCCCTTTCAATATCCAAGTCTTTGTCTCCAGCAGTAAATGATCTTCCAACTGTCCTCCAAAGTGCCCCTCTGAATGCCTGCCAAGGATTACTCATGTCCCTGAAAATGGTTTCTCTCTCATGCATCCTGCAGCTTCCTGGTCCTCTCTAATGGCTGCTAGTCTGACACCTCTGTGCCTGCTGCCAGGTCTGCGTCCTGTGCCCTGCTCTGCTGTGGGCATGGGGGGAACCAGATTCCATGACATTTCTGGTAGGAAGAGTCACCTCTGAGTTCGGTCACTGCTGAAAAGAATCCCCCATTGTGTGGCATGCAAACCACGATGCCATCTGTTTGGCTCCATTGAACATCGACCTGCTTGGCGACAGCAGCCAAGAGAGCTCACTTTTTAAAATGTCATTCCTGATTGGTGTGTTCTGCAAAATACTTGAGACAGAAGAAATCAGACTGATTTTATAGAGAGACACTCTGGGAGCAGGTGTTAGGATTAAGGATTACAGTGGCATCTCCCACCCCGTTAACAGCAAACACTTACATAGTGCTTTTTGTGTGCCAGATACTGTTCTAAGCGCTTTACGTATATGAATTCACTTAATCCTCAACAACATGACTGTGAGATAGAAACTAGTATTATCACCATTTTGCAGGTAAGCAATTTTAGGCATGGGGGTTAAATCGGTTGCCCATGGACACAGCTATTTGGTGGATGAGCAGGGACTCTAGTCAGAGGTGGCACTCCACTCCCTGTAAATGGTACATTTGAAATAAGATTACATGTGATCATTATGAATAATGCTTAATATTGGCCATTCTCAAGAGAAAAAAACAGAGCTGGATTAATCAGACTCCCTGATTTCAGACTATACTACAAAGCTACAGTAATCAAGACAATATGGTACTGGCACAAAAACAGAAATATAGATCAATGGAACAGGATAGAAAGCCCAGAGATAAACCCACGCACATATGGTCAACTAATCTATGACAAAGGAGGCAAGGATTTACACTGGAGAAAAGACAGTCTCTTCAGTAGGTGGTGCTGGGAGAACTGGACAGCTACATGTAAAAGAATGAAATTAGAACACTCCCTAATACCATACACAAAAATAAACTCAAAATGGATTAGAGACCTAAATGTAAGACTGGACACTATAAAATGCTTAGAGGAAAACATAGGAAGAACACTCTTTGACATAAATCACAGCAAGATCTTTTTTTTTTTTTTTTTTTTTTTTTGCGGTACGCAGGCCTCTCACTGTTGTGGCCTCTCCCGTTGCGGAGCGCAAGCTCTGGACACGTAGGCTCAGCGGCCATGGCTCACGGGCCCAGCCGCTCTGCGGCATGTGGGATCCTCCTGGACCAGTGCACGAACTCGTGTCCCCTGCATCGGCAGGCGGACTCTCAACCACTGCGCCACCAGGGAAGCCCAGCAAGATCTTTTTTGACCCACTTCCTAGAGTAATGAAAATGAAAACAAAAATAAACAAATGGGACCTAATGAAACTTAAAAGCTTTTGCAAAGCAAAGGAAACTACAAACAAGACGAAAAGACAACCCTCAGAATGGGAAAAAATATTTGCAAATGAATCAACAGACGAAGGATTAATCTCCAAAATATATAAACAGCTCATGCAGCTCAATATCAAAACAACAAACAACTAAATCAAAAAATGGGCAGAAGACCTAAATAGACATTTCTCCAAAGAGGACATACAGATAGCCAAGAAGCACATGAAAAGCTGCTCCACATCACTAATTATTAGAGAAATGCAAATCAAAACTACAATGAGGTATCACCTCACACCAGTCAGAATGGGCATCATCAGAAAATCTACAAACAACAAATGCTGGAGAGGCTGTGGAGAAAAGGGAACCCTCGTGCACTGTTGGTGGGAATGTAAATTGATACAGCCACTGTGGAGAACAGTATGGAAGTTCCTTAAAAAACTAAAAATAGAATTACCATATGATCCAGCAACCCCACTACTGGGCATATACCGAGAGAAAACCATAATTCAAAAAGACACATGCACCCCAATGTTCATTGCAGCACTATTTACAATAGCTAGGTCATGGAAGCAACCTAAATGCCCATCGACAGACAAATGGATAATGAAGTTGTGGTACATATATACAATGGAATATTACTCAGCCATAAAAAGGAATGAAATTGGTTCATTTGCAGAGACGTGGATGGATCTAGAGACTGTCATACAGACTGAAGTAAGTCAAAAAGAGAAAAACAAATATCATATATTAACACATATATGTGGAACCTGGAAAAATGGTGAAAACCAGATGAACTGGTTTTCAGGGCAGAAATAGGGACACAGATGTAGAGAACAAACGTATGGACACCAAGGGGGGAACGTGGCAGGTGGGGTGGTGGTGGTGTGATGAATTGGGAGATTGAGATTGACATATATACACTAATATGCATAAAATAGATAACTAATAAGAACATGCTGTATAAAAAATAAATAAAATTAAATTTAAAAATTAAAAAATAATAATAATATATTAGTTTTTAAAGCCCGTAAAAAAAACATATTGGCCATTCTCTAACTTTGAAATTTTAATCATGACATATATGCAGTTATATCCACAAGAAGAGAAAAACTGTTTAAAAATTACAAAAGAAACATTTTGACCACTTAACATTAGAAATAACCAACTGGAAATAAAGTCACTTGTCTTTTAGCAGCTTCCCTAAAACAAAAGTAAATAGAAGAGGCAAAAGATTACAAAACCAGACCTGTGGTATATTATATGCTTTCCCTTTGCAGAAGTAGAAAATGCAGGATAAATAACTACTTCATGAAACGTTCTTAGGAGAATTATGAGGACCTTTAGAAATAGCTGTAACACAAGTCAGCTCTGAATGTCTTGATTAATACTGCCATCTAATGCCCAATGGAGAAATCCAAATTTTGTTTAGACTCTAAATATGTCCTAGTGCTGTCCTCCAAAATTACTAACAGAAATGGCAGCACATATTGTATTATCGACTAGCACCCTTTAACTGCAGCAATTGTCTTGAGATAAATTTTAGAAAGCTCAGCTTCTAACATGGCAGTCTCAGGCACCTTTGGTGTAGATATGGTGACTCATTATAAAACTGATTTCATTATAACCGACAATGTACAAGGCAAAATATCACTCATTGGTGATAACCTGTTGATATAATCAGTATTTATTCTGGTTTCTATTTAAATCTCTTTAGATTTTTCAGATTTTTCCTCTATTTCTTCTTCTTGAAAAGTGTATTGATAAAACCTTTCTCCCCTTGGATAAAACATTTCTTTAGAAATATACCATAAATAAATTTGAAATATTCTATATATTATTGCATTTTTATTATCTAAGGCTTAGCTAATGATATGATATTTTCCTAATGAGACTTTCAAATATTAACGAACTCATTCCTATCAACGTGGTTAAGAAATTCTTAGATAACTATGGCTATAATAGCCACATATATTTCACACCTAGAAGAATTCAATTCATGGGTTAAAGCTCATTTGAACTTCCAACTTCCTGAAACTAAGAATGCTTCGGTTAGTGTACTAAACCACAAGTAGACCAACAGTTGGTTAATCAGTTTCACAAGGACCTTTCTCACACTGTGAGCGGGCCTGAAACAGGGCTCCACTCAGAGCCCAAGGGCGTATGGAAGGACAATTTGAGCAGTGCACTGGGCAGAATCTCAGGACCAGAACAGAGGGTGCCTAGGTGGGCAGTGAGCGCACCACGATTTATCCACTTAACATCCTCCCTTCCCTTTTGCCTTCAGCTCTGACTTCCTTGCTAGCCTGCTAAGACTGACAAGAAAAGCATGATCACCGTTTCCAACGGGCAGAAAAATCATCCAGGGCTAGATCTGTCTCTGAATGTAAACTAATTCCATCCTACCGCATTTATACAAGTATCTGGGGAAAAGAGGAATAAACGGTATCTAGGCAATTTCAAACCAGTTTTTTAAGAAAGAGTTGATTTACTGTTAAAAGTGATTCTGAAAGCTGATAAAGTATTGTCAAATCTGTAACTAAGTAGCTATTTTCAGAATACCAAGTAGCTTAAGTCCACTCAACCTCTACCATTCGAATCAGTTTGTGGTTGGCACAGCTGAGATCACTTGCTGGGGTACTTGGAACTGAGCACAGAGGAAAGGAAATAGTTGGACCTGACATTAATTAATATAATGTTGTTAGCAGCAATTTAGCTGGCTAGATCCAAGACCAAAATTCTTTGAGGTTTAACCTTCTGGTATGAAGTACTTCTAAGCAATTTTCAGCAACTCCACGTGGAATTCTTAAAATGCAGAACTAACATTATTAGAATAATGGCTATGAACCAAGAATGGGAAAGAGGCAGACATTCATCTTGACAGAGATAAATAACAGGCAAAGTAAATTATTAGCTAGATACTTGTTATACCTGAACTAACCCATCTCACTTATATTTATACACAAAGCATCAAGTAAAAGGAAAAACAACTACACTGGAATCTACTTAAATGAGCATAATAGTAGTTACTAGGGGAAAATGATGTTGATTGTATCATTAAATTTATTTATTTATTTTAATTAATTTATCTATTTTTGGCTGTGTTGGGTCTTCGTTGCTGCATGCGGGCTTTCTCTAGTTGCCGTGAGCGGGGGCTACTTTTAGTTGCGGTGCACGGGCTTACTCATTGCAGTGGCTTCTCTTGTTGCCAAGCACGGGGTCTAGGTGCACGGGCTTCAGTAGTTGTGGCTTGCGGGCTCTAGAGCACAGGCTCAGTAGTTGCAGCGCACTGGCTTTGTTGCTCCGCGGCATGTGTGATCTTCCCGAACCAGGGCTCGAACCCGTATCCCCTGCATTGGCAGGTGGATTCTTAACCACTGCGCCACCAGGGAAGCCCTGTATCATTAAATTTAAAGCATTCACTTTAGGCACTGAACACAGCCCTCCAGTGGGCCTTTTATCACAGGCTTAATGTGAAGAGTGCAAAAAAAACTTGCAAGCTAATGTTTTTAGCATCTCCAGCTCTCCTCACTTTGTGTTTGGGATATTGACAATACACACGCAGGAGAAAAAAATCAGCATCGCAGTCCTCAAAACAACTTCAAAAATAATGTGGAAATATAAGAAAGAATAAAGGGGGAAAAAACCACTTGTACTGATTTTCTGCCTGATGTTCAGGTTAGTGAATTTCATTGGCCTTCAGGGACTATGTAGGCCCAGTCTCTCTCTAGATTCCATGAAAGACAGAAACCAAAGTATAAGTCACTGAAGAAGGTCTGCTCCCTTGAATCACTTACCACAAACTGAAATGAACATTAACGTTTTATGTAATTATCGTCCACGTTTTGAGAAAATTTTCTTGCCTTGAATTTTCGCCCTAAAAAACCAGAAATATCCATCTAATAATTAAAGTCGGCCATTCTGTGTAGCGGTCCATAAACTTTATAGTTCTTGTTGTTACATATCCATTGGATATTCTGATGCTCTCCCCAGAGAAATCCACATACTCGTACATCACTCCACTGGATTGCTCGTGGAGATAGGTATCATTATTTCCACTCTTCAGTGATGGAACTGAGGCTCAGTATATTTATGTGACTTGACCAAAGTCACAGAACTGGTAAGTGATGTGGTTGGGACAGGATTCTTACATAGTTGAAGGTACAGGGAGTGGATTTCAGCTGCCTAGATTCAAACCCTACCTCAATCACTAACTATTTGTGTGACTTTCTGTCCCAATTTCATCATCAATAAAGTGAAAATAATAATAGGACTTCATAGATTTTTGCAGATTAAATGAAACAACATATATACAGAACTTTCAACAGTGACAGGCATGTAGTAAATGCTCAATAAACCTATGAATTATTATGATGCCTATAAATGTTGTGTTCCAGATCCTATACTGGCAGTTTCAATCACAAAATGTTTTAAAGACAATGTATAAGAAATATGCAGGGTATCACCTACTTTTGTTTTCATATGTTTGTTCTAATGACATATCCTAGTAAGATTAATAGTAAATAGTTGGTCTACAATGAGATCCTTTAATATTTAACTTTTCATTATTATGTTTTTAGTTTGTCTACCTGGTTGAAGAGTGCATTTGTGTCATGGCACTATATACGACATATAATAAATAAAGTTTTAAATTTTTATATTACAATTGATTTTAAATGGGAAAGTCTAAATTTCAGTGATTGATTAATATTTGATGGTATTTTTCTTTAGTATGTAATAGAATTCATACTGAACAGTTTAAAAGTCCTGGGGAGCAATATTCAACATCCAACAAAAGTTACTTCCAACATGTAACTATAGAGCAAAAGCGCCATAGCAGAGCTCAAATAGTAGTACAATATTGATCAGAAAACCAAGATTCTGGTTTGGACTTTCCTCCTAACAAGTTGTATGATATGTGACACACATATATCATCTGTCAGGGTCTCCTCATTGGCAAAATATACCTACCTCAGGCTAACTTCTGTAGCGGATGCCATGGCGACCCCACTGTGGTAGACAGCAGCCACCCACTTCCTCAGTTCCTTCCCCAGAGGTGGAGTCTATTTCCCCTGTTCCTTGAATCCAAATTGGCCTCATGACTTCCTTTGATGAGCAGAAATAGGCAGAAGGATCTTTGTGCAGGTTCCAAGGTTGGGCCTCAAGAGACCTTGCAGCTTCCACTTTTGCACTGAGAATGCTTCTTCCACCATTCAAGCCAGCTTGAAGTTGTCCTGATAGATCAGGGATCAGCAAACTTCATCTGTAAAAAGCCAGATGGTAAATATCTTAGGCTTTGGGGATCATACAGTCTCTGCCACAACTCCTCAACACCATCATTTTAATAAAGCAATATGTAAACAAGTGTGGTTATACTCCAATAAAACTTTATTTACACAAACAAGCAGCAAACTGGATTTGGTCCACAGGGTGTACCTGGCAGATCCCTGTGATAGATGATGAGAAACTATATGAAGAAGAGCTGCAGCTACCCCAACTGTTTCAGCCATTCCAGCAGAGGCCCCAGAGACGTGAGCAAGACCCAGCTGAGGACAGCTGAAACCTCCCAAGACCTGAAGAATTGTCCAGCTGAGTCCCCACCAAACGGCCAACCTAAAGAAATGTGAAATGTAATAATTCACTGTAGTTTTAAGCCACTAAGTGGTTTGCTACACCATAAAAGCTATATGATACATACATTTTAATCTTCTGTCCCAGTCTTGGGTGCCCATTCTTCAGCTTCTTTGAGGCTACTAAGGGCTCAGACCTGCCCCCTGCGCTGGAGAACTTCCTTGCCTGGGTGATTACACTCTCTCCAGAGGGCGGTGCACAAAAATATGACTGACAGGCGAGTACAAGCCAAGCGCCTGCTCAGAGTGGGACTGACTCAGTGAAGCAATTCTGCTCCACAAGGCTCCCTCTGGGAACAGACTGAAGCTAGTTTCCATCTGAAATTTTTGCTTAGCTTTCTTCTCTGCCGTCTCCTGCTTCCCTCACTCGCTTTCTCCAGCAAGTACTCCCACGATAAACCACTTGTTCAAAAGTTGCCATCTCAAGTTCTGCTTTCAGGAAACCTAAGATAACTTCCAAGAATTCTTTCATTGTCAATCATAATCAGGACACAGTTTGAGATAAAAGGCTGAAATGCAAATGCATAGGGCAATGTAATAAGCCAACAAGACTAAATTGAATCCACCTTAAATATGGCAAGGGACTTCCCTGGTGGTCCAGTGGTTGGAAGGGCAACAATTTGCCTTCCAATGCCGGGGGTGCAGGTTCGATCCCTGGTCAGGGAGCTAAGATCCCACATGCCTCATGGCCAAAACACCAAAACATAAGACAGAAGCAATATTGTACCAAATTCAATAAAGACTTAAAAAAAAAAAAAGTCCACATCAAAAAAAATCTTAAAAAAAAAAAAAAGAAATGGCAAGAAGAAAGTGATCTGCTACCCCTTAAATGTCTTGTCTGAGTCTAGAAGTGCTAGTAGGGGAAGGGAAACTGAAAGAGTGTTTTTGAAATAAAATTAATTTGCTGGTAATTTTACTCCACTTCGTATCATTTCCTTAAAATTAGTGAAGTCTGGTTTTGACACAGATTTTTGTATTGTTCCCTCAAAACCTGTCCCATTAGACCTTGCACCAGCATCGTGTTTCTACATTAACAGTGGTTCCAAATCCTGTCTTTCTGATTCCTTTCCCTTTCACTCATGGAGAGGAAAAACACACTGATCCACCACCTCATGGGAAAATTGAGACTATTAATGAATTTCTGCACATAAATTACACTGAGGTCACCAAATGAAGTGTAATTTATAAATACAATATACCTATCATCATTATTATGCAAACAGCATTCTGAGCATTTTGAGTAAAAAAAAAAAAAAAAGAAGAAGAAGAAAGAAATATTGGCATCCACAGGTTCTTTGCAAACTGGGAATTGGGTAGCAGGCAAAAGGGGAGGTCTGAAGGACATTCAAAGAACAGGTAATGACAGCACCAGGGTTTCCCTTTCAAGAGAAAAGAAATAAGGAATTGTCAGAGAGGAAATGTTAATAACTAGCAGAGTGAAGTATGTGGAATGAATCCCTATGAGATGTGAGATAGAAACAGAAAGACAGAGCCCAAATCTAAAGGCTAGAAAGAGAAAATATAAGAACAAGAAAATGCATTTATTGGAACGGATGAAGATGATTCTTCCTTGTTGTCGTCTGGAGATTGAAACCCTCAGAAAAAGAATGTAGTGAAAAATAAAATCAGGGATGCTCTGAAAAACATATATTGGAATTTATAAATGCTTAGATATTGTGTAGTTAAAAAATTAAAATCTAAGGTAATATTTTAATTTTAAAATGCCACCATTTCAATTGCTTGATTTCTTAGTCATTACTATTCAAACAAAACCGTTCTGTTGCACTTGATTTCTTAAAGGAAAAAAGAAAGAAAAGAGAGCATCCCCAAATACAGACTTCCTTTTGAAACCCTGAGCACTTCATCCAATTTTCTATATTTCAGTTTCGTCGTCTCTAAATAAGAAAATCAGGCGATGTTATACATTCTGTAATTCTTTGGATAAAACTGCGCTTTTATTACATGAATGCTAACTGGAGGAAACATTCTAAATGGCATTTTAAAGTCAGATTGCTGTTTGTAACCTTAGAATACAACTTAGGAAAGCAATACTTTCTGCGTTGCCTGAAATCATAAACTAAAAGGACTCAAAAAAGCTAATTTGGTACAGCTGGAAAGAGATCTAAGGATGCATGTTAATCTAATGACTGTTTAGGATAGGAAATTATAGCTTAAATAATTTATATGAATTTAGATATTCATTAAGGTTTTACAGCATTTCAAAGTGAGTTATTTTAAGATCAGGAACTAAAAATAGTGGCGTTTTCCTTCACAGAAACCAAAGATAAGTAAATGGCAAAGCATAATTAATATATACATTATTTTAGCATTTATGCAAACCAGAAGTTACAGAAAATAATAAAGCATTTTGAGTTAAATGTGTGTGAATATTTACAGGAAATGAAAAAAGAATCAACTAGGTTCCCTTTAAAATTAGGAGTACTCATGGAAGAGTTTTCATAGACAGGCCTGACTTTGTCATAATAAAGAAGACAGAGGTAGAAAAGAGAGTGAGGATAAAAATGCAAAAAAGAAGAGCTAATTAGGAAGCAGTGGTCCAGACATGGAAGATGGAAGCAGTGAGAATCCTGTACTCACGTTGAGGGGGATCACCCTGGAAATAAATGCAGAGAAACAATGGTTCTGCAGAGATAGGAGGGAAGGGGGAAAAGGAAGACAAATATAATTAGCTACTAGTTGTCAAGACATTCACTTTTTCATAGGTTCCAATTGCGGTCTTCTCTGGTTCTAAACCACTCCTTCTTGGTCACCAGTATGTGGAAGTGCTTCAAGACCTCTTGCATTCAACCCCTCTCCCTGTGCTCCAAGCCCTATTTCCATTTTGATAACTACTCTCTGGACACTGGTGCTTTGTAGACCTGACTGGGGTCCATGATTGATTTCTGACTCGAATTCCCCAAATCACCATGGCTGTTCCCATCTGAAATTTCCTCTATTTTTCACTCTCCTAAAACTACCCACTTCCATTCCCAAGGTTGGGACTATTTAGTCACTAAAAAATGTTCGAATGGCCTAATCATTTGGCTACTTGATATATGTTACAGTCTAGATTGTTGTGATACAAAACACATGTGAATTGTCCCCTAAGTCTTCAGAGTTAAGTATTTGCATTTAGATTACTTAGGCATCAATATATTATATTATATATAATTAATTCTACATAATTATGTATTATTATATTGGATGCATATAGGTATAATTATATTAACAGATTTAAAATAAATGCACATGCTATTAATATCAAAACTAAGTATTTTAAAAATTTCTTTAGTGCACAGTTAAGTATCTTACTCATAGCTACTTAATAAATTTCTACTAAATGGAAGATAACATTCTCCATTTCCTCTGATTATATTGTTGCCAAATATTAACCTTTGTCATTTTAATAAAAAATGATGACCATTTTTTTAATTAATAAAATGAACCAGTATAATTTAGGAGTCTTTGTTGAAACAGGTATAAAAGATTTGGAAGGAAATAAACAGTAAAATATTATTTTGGTTATATGAAGATTTTATTTCTTATTTGCAGTCCTCTGGACCAATTTAGTTATAACTGATCTTCTTATAAAATTGAAGTTTCTGTAGCATCTATATTTTTCCTTAGGGCATCTAGGAATCATTTTAAAATGGAATAATTTGGAATGGAGCTTAACTAATAAATAAGTTGCACTATTATTCATAAGTTTGTGTTTAAATATTAGTGGGCACTTTTTGTGAATCAAAAGAACATGATTTAGTTAGTTGCTGTTATCTTTCTAATTTTACTGGCGATTTAAATAAGAAAATGAAACACTGATTGAAAAACAAAGGTCATTTAATTTCCTTTGCACTGTTCAGTAATCTTCATTTAATACTTTAATGAGAACATTCATGCCAAAGTTTATATAGATTTTTTCCACTTTAATCTCTTTACCTTATTAAATCGACTCATTACTGGTATTAAATATAAAAATAAACTGCAGATGACCTACAAATCACTTCTTTAAAAATAATATGTGATTATAACTTGAAATGTTATAAATGCAGAAGAAATCTGTTTGAATCCTTGATGTTTGTGGCAAATAGTAACATCTCTATGCTATTTTTATGAAGAAAAAATGTGATTCCTATACATATGCATCAACAGTACAAGTAATATATATGTGGAATACAATAAATGTAATAATATATACCTAGAACCCTTATTTTTGTTCAACAACAATGATTTTTCACTTATTTAATTACATTATATTGAGTGCCTATAACACACCAGGCACTGTGCTGGGGAAAGTTATTTAACATCTAAGATAACTAAAGATCTGACATGACAGTCTATTTTTACATGAACTTCATTGTCTTTGAACTCCTTCTAAAAAAGGCAATTAATCTTCACATTTTGTATATGAATGGTATAGTAGACCCAGTGTGGGTTTTGGCACCAGATTGACTTGCTTTCAAGTAATAGTTATGTCACTTACTGGATAGGTGATTTATGTAAGTTACTTAGACTTCCCAGGCCTCAGTTTTCTGATCTGTGAAGCAGGAACGATAACATAGTTGGGTTTTTTAGGGTTGTTGCATGATGATTAGACACACACACACACACACACACACACACACACACACTGTTTAGCATGATACCTAAGACATCATAAATACTCCTCAAAAGGTAGCCTTTAATAAATCTAATGTTGTGATTCAGGAAAGATCACGTACAGTGTCACTGTATTAGTTGCCTATTGCCGTAGTAACAAATTACCACAAATTAAGCAGCTTAAACAATACAAATTTATGACCTTACAGTTCATAGATCATAAATCCAATACAAGTCTCACCAGGCTAAAATCAAAGGCACTGCCTTCCTTCCTGGAGGCTCCAGGAAAGAAGCTGTTTGCTTGCCGTTTTCAGCCTCTTGAGGCACCTGCATTCCTTGGCTTGTGACCCCTTTAAAAAAGACAGTGACAGCGAATTGAGTCCTTCCTCATCCATCTCTCTGTCCAGAGACAGAAAAGGTTCTTTGCTTTTAAGGTCCACGTGATTAGATTGTACCCACATAGGTAATCCAAAACAGTCTCCCCTATCTTAAGGTCTGTAACCTTAATCACATCTGCAAAGTCCCTTTTGCCATGTAAGGTAACATCTTCACAGGTTCTGGGGGTTGAAGCCTGGACATCTTGAGGAGCTATTATTCTGCCTACTGCAGGCACACTGGGACCAACCGGGAGGTGCCTTATTGAGGCACAAATGGCAAGAACTCAGATGTAACTGCTGCTTGTCCTGGACATCCTTGGCAACATGTAAATTGATCCTAAAGACTCTTTCAATGCTTCCTCTACCGACATGAAAGCATTAGAATAAATTCTATCGTTAGAAGCAATCATAACACTCTTTGACTACCTATAAGAGAGCAGTGTGCAAATGGAAGAGGAACTAAAACTAAGTCCATTTATGCTGAAATCCTCAGGCTCTCTGGAACTATCTTCCTATTGGAATCATCATATCCCATGGATACAACTACCTGGAGATTTACTGTTTAACCACTTTGCACTGTCTGGGAATATCACACTGTATGTTCTAACTCATTCACTATCAGATGTAAGTGATTAATAATCCCTTAAAAACAAAACGAAAAAAAAAAGATGCAGGATGGCGTGACTGGTTTGGGCAGCTTCATCTGGATAAAGTAAATGGATGATTCTAAGTGTATCTACCTCAGCAGTGTGGCCATGACACTAGCTCACGTTTTCTGTCTTATGAACAAAGATGTAATCAACTATTCAAGGAAATCATTTGGCCACTATAATTAATTCCCTTCATCTTATAAAGGAAATATATATGTGCCATTTTAGTAAGCATTGAAGTAGAGTGGAAAATCTATTTGATTTAGTCTTAATGAATTTAATGCAACTTCATTAAAAGTTTACAAATAGTTTTGATATATCTACAGAGTTTCAGACACTAAGTTAGGCACCAGAGCCTCAACAGATGAAATCAGTATGTTCTCTCAAAGAGGCTACACTGTAATGAAGGTTGAAAACTTGAAGACTCTACCGTCCTAGACCCTCACGTAAGCCACAAGGAACTGAATTCCAAAGAGATTTAAATGCAACCGGTTCTGCCTTCATATCCACTAAAGTAGAATTCATTAGCAAGATTGGATTTTTGAGATTAGAGAGGTGAGGGCCTTCAGTAGAACACTGACTCCAATTATCCTGGTAATCCAATGGAGAAAGGGTACGAAAGACACCAAGCACATTGGTATTAGAGAAGCAATAATAGAAACAGCTAGGGCTCCCTCATCAAACTCTCTGGGTTTTCAAACCATCCAGCAGGTTAACCTGTGATCTTCATCGATCAGCTCGGCCTTTCTAAGCTTCAGAGACCACACTTGTAAAGCATGAAGGCAATGTGGCATAGAGGGTAAGAACCCAACGTTCTGGCCTCGGAATCCCATGGGTTAGAATCCTGGTTGGTCTATCCTCAAACTGAGCAATCTTGAGCACATCACATCTGCAATGTTAATCCTATTACATGGGAAGAATAATACCTGCTTCAAAGGCTTGTTACAAGAAGTAAACGTAGCATACAGAGCACTCAGGATGGTGTCTGGATGACAACAAACATTCAATAAATGGTAACTGGTATTATTAGAAATTACAGTTCTCAAATACATCGTGAAGATTAACAATAAATGCAAACCAGTTTTTTCATAAATGGCAATGTTATGCAGTTCTGAATTTTAATAATAACTCAACACTTCAGAAGTGTTTATAACCATGGACGCTGCCCCCATGCCCCAACAAGTATATGGCTAATTTTTCCTCATTTCACAGATTAGGAATTTGACTTTGGAAAGCTCCAAATGGTTCAGGATCATATATTAAAGTGAGAATGGAGAAAGAATTCAAACTCGGTGACCCCTGGCTCTCTATTCATTGCTCTACCTGTTAAATTATATCACCCTGGCAGTTTAACAGTGGACTGGAAACATGTTCAAGGGAGAATATTTATATACACAACTCTTGGCACCATAAATATTGGTCTGAATTTATCCTGCTCCAGGCCAATCAACACCTTATGAAACTTGTGATTTAAAAGGCTTGGGTCTTTATTCATGCAATGTTAATATAATGGAAAACAATTTGGTATCACCAGCAGGAATGATTTTACAGGCATTAGCAGGTGGCAGACTACATAAACTTTACCTTTCTTGACATTTTTAAACAACTAATAGAGTTTTAAAGCATGTCCATGTTCCTATCACTTAAATAGTGAAACTATTAGTGATAAACAAGGTTTATAAGAAATGTGAATTTGAAGCATTTTGTTTACATTCATGTAGGTACATATAAACTTTGATAAATGCTAATGGGAGTTGCCAACATGCATTCCTTTCATAGCAATGTAAGAACATTCTGTACAATTCCAAATAACCCTTTTAACCTTGTGAAAAATGAATACGGAACTGGTGTGTATAGAGCACTAAAGCATAATAAGAGCAGAAATAAGTGAGCTTTTATTCCAGCTCATTCTCAGGCTAAAGAGTGAGAAATAATTCCGAACAAGTACATTTCATGAGGGCTTATACTTTCTGGCACATTCCTCCTGGGCCAGTCAGAAGAGAATGCCTTTATTTCTTACTACTCATTTCTCGGTAACACTTGTCTGGCTTACTTGCTTACCTCACATGTTTTCCTAATACCATATTGAATTAGAAATATAATTAGGAAGTATCTACTAATCTATTCCACAGTATGTATTTAACACCAGGTACCTTTTATAGTAATAAATGAAACTGCTGTCCCTGCTCTCCAGAAACTCACAGTCCAGTGGGGAGAGCAGAAAACTAAGCAGGAGATTTCAGTACAGTGTGACAGTAGCTAAGGTATACAGTGTGATAAGGGCTAAGGCATTGGTAGGTAGGGTGTTCTGGAAATACATGGAAGTACAATGTAAATAACTCCAAAGATTCTAATGCTAGGCAGAGAACACCTACTGAGCCAGGCACAGAGTAAGACATTATAAAAAATATAAATGCAGTTCCTGGTACCCAGGAACTTCACTGTGATTGAGAAGATGAAGCCCCAAACTCTCTCTCCTTGTCTCCAGAACCAAACTGCCTCATAGACATCTCCACTGGAACGGCCCACCCAAGTTTAGTAGCTAAAACTTACTATGTGCAATGCTGAATGCGTTTTCTCCTTCTGTCTCCCATTGTGGTCCTCACCTCCTGCATTCTCTCCCTCAGCAACTGGCCCTGACCCACCCAATCCCTAAATTGAATCAGGGGAGCCATATGCTTAGGGGCCCTTCCTAGATCTTCTCTCACTCCAAAAGCACAGAACAACGTTTGGTGAGGTCAGTGGTGGGGGGGTGGGACTAGTTCATGAAGGCTTTAAGTGACAGGCTGAAAATGATGGGCATTATCCTGTAGATGATCATGAGTCATTAAATCATGGCCAGCATTGCCTTGTCATATAAGTAAATGAAAGAATATAATGTACTTAGTGAATTACCATTAGTGATAAAGATGCACTGATTGATTTTAACATCTGCCTAGGAAACATCGCTAGGGAGCACACTTTTTAAATCATAAAGTGCATTCTAAAGCCAAACATTAACAAGAAGATCATTATTTAAATAAATATATATTGATACATGTGTGTATACATATACAAATTTATAGCATATTGTAAAGCCAAATATAAAAGGAGGTAAAATTTTTTAAAATAAGTATATCAGATAATACACATCAAATATTGTTGTCTCTTGAAAATGGTCATCTCAGTGCACCATACAGACAAGTTTTTAAGAGCAAGGACTCTTGTATCCAATAGACCTTCACTGTCATCCTGCCTGTGCCATTTGCCGACTATGTGACCTTAGAAACTTTAACCTCTTCGAGTCTCAATTTCCTCTCCTATGAAATGCATATAAACCCAACCTTTCATTACTTTGTGACGGTTAACCAAAGCAACATAACTGAAGCAGTGAGTATGTAGTAAGAACTCAATAAACGGTAAATACAACTAACTTACTTCAAGAGAAAAGCCAAGGAGGAACATGGAATTTTGCCTAAGAAGAGGTAATTTTAAAGCTTCATTTGGCTTTTCAAGTACTTAATTAAGGGAACAGCCATTAATAACTATATGACATGTCCTGACAAGATGGTGGACTAGGATATACTAAAAATTATCCAGGCACAAACATCTAGATATGCTAGATAAAATTCACCTAAATGCATATTTGAAAGTCTAAGAAAGGGAAATATGCAGGAACTGGAAACAAAGGAGAATTGACAACTAATGCAGTAAATGAATATACCAACAGGCATCTCTCCTTGCCTACGAGTGGTTGATATGGACAGTCTTTGTAAACATACAACTTGGGTTTAAATATCCATGAGTGGCAAGAAACAAGGTCTTGGGCCCATGCAAAGTAGGAAATTAGAGCTAAAACCCCTGCATAAATCTGGGACCTCAAAATGTTTCATTCTCAGTGAGAAGTAGACTAGAAAAAAAAAATGTACTCACAAACTCCACAAGATAAGAAGGAAACTCAGTCTCTGCCATGGGTTTTGGTGGAGAAAAAATTTAAAAAGACAATAACTCTCCTTTGAAAACAAACCTTGGATGGGTTTGGGTTTCAGAATTCTCCTACCAGGTTATCTAGGAACTCCCAAACCAAGAAATTAACAACAACAACAACAAAAGTGATCCTGGGCATCTGATTACTTCTTGGGTGTCTGGTAGAAGCAAAAACAAAACTGTATTGGAGGGCTAAAACTTCCATCCAAGTTCACTATATTCTTACAGGTACTCTAAACATGCAATGCTAAAGATAGGTTTAAAATTATATATAATTATATATATATATCGCACCATCGGCAATGATTAGCCGAGACAACCACCAAAAAGCTTAGAACCCTGCAAATTTTACATAAAAAAGAATCTGATAAACCCTTGAGAAATAAACATTTTAAGTATTATTAAAAGAGGAATCAAACCTTAAGAAAAGAATGTGACACAATGGAAAAAGATTAGGTATGTCTGAAAAATAATTAAAACTTCTAAAATTGAAAAATATAATCACAGAAATTGCATTTTAACAGGCAGATTACACAGCAAATAAAACACAGTTTAAGACACAATTATTGAACTGAAGCATAAGGCAGACCTTAGGAAATTACCTAGAATGTACCACAGAGAGATAAAGAATTAGAAAACTAAAAGAGAATTTAAGAGCCAAAGAAGACAAAATGAGAAGTTCCAACATATAGCTAATGGAAGTTCTAGACGGTGATAACAAAAAGAACACAGGAGAAGTATTACACAAAAGATAATGGTTGACATTGTTCCTGAAGTGATAAAATATTCCGATTGTAATTTATGACTCAAAGAACAAAAGATCCATTCAAGACCAAGAGATGGATAGATAGATGATGAGGATGAAAGATAATAGTGAATAGGGCTTCCCTGGTGGCACAGTGGTTGAGAGCCCGCCTGCCGATGCAAGGGACACGGGTTCATGCCCCGGTCCGGGAAGATCCCACATGCCGCGGAGCGGCTGGACCCGTGAGCCATGGCCGCTGAGCCTGCACGTCTGGAGCCTGTGCTCCGCAACGGGAGAGGCCACAGCAGTGAGAGACCCACGTACTGGTAAAAAAAAAAAAAAAAAGATAGTAGTGAATCTATACAGTGACCATCATAGACAAGACATTTAAAGCAACCAGAAAAAAAGATTATTTACATGGGTTCAATAATTAGGCTGACAGCAATTTCTAAATAATAAAAGACAGAGGATGTTATCTTCAAAAGCTTGGAGATGGTAAACTATTAGCCTAGATTCCTATGCTTCCGATAAGGCAAATAGCTGTCTATTATTGAAAAAAATGAGCTACATACTACAGCCCTTTGGGGGAATTTTCAAAGCAGGGTATAACCTTAGTTGACTGTGATACTTTATGTACAGTCCTCCTAACAGCCAGAAAAGTGGAATTTAAAAACAAAACAAGATCCCTTGAAGCCCTATGATTCAGTAATTTGGGAATTTAAAATTCAATACTTCACCTTTAAGATGCTGATTTCAAGAGTGAGTGGTATTCAAATGAAAAAAAATTATATCAGTATTCTATAAAAAGCACACGTGGATTTTTATGGCAGTGATGTCAGAAAGATCATTCTGAAAAAAACTGAATCACTTAAGAATGGCTAGTTCAGTCCATTTGTACATAAATGTTTCTTTTTAAAATTGGACTGAATGAGAAAACTCTTCTCAGATCATGTGCGGGGTGTTAAAGTTCCCTACTATTAATGTGTCACTGTCGATTTCCCCTTTTATGGTTGTCAGTATTTGCCTTATGTATTGAGGTGCTCCTCTGTTGGGTGCATAAATATTTACAATTGTTGTATCTTCTTCTTGGATTGATCCCTTGATCATTATGTAGTGTCCTTCTTTGTCTCTTCTAATAGTCTTTATTTTAAAGTCTGTTTTGCCTGATATGAGAATTGCTACTCCAGCTTTCTTTTGGTTTCCATTTGCATGAAATATCTTTTTCCATCCCCTTAATTTCAGTCTGTACGTGTCTCTAGGTCTGAAGTGGGTCTCTTGTAGACAGCAAATATATGGGTCTTGCTTTTGTATCCATTCAGCCAATCTGTGTCTTTTGGTGGGAGCATTTAGTCCATTTACATTTAAGGTAGTTATCGATATGCATGTTCCTATTCCCATTTTCTTAATTGTTTTGGGTTCGTTATTGTAGGCTTTTTCCTTCTCTTGTGTTTCTTGCCTAGAGAGGTTCCTTTAGCAGTTGTTGTAGAGATGGTTTGGTGGTGCTGAACTCTCTCAGCTTTTGCTTGTCTGTAAAGGTTTTAATTTCTCCATCAAATCTGAATGAGATCCTTGCTGGGTAGAGTAATCTTGGTTGCAGGTTTTTCTCCTTCATCACTTTAAATATGTCCTGCCAGTCCCTTCTGGCTTGCAGAGTTTCTGCTGAAAGATCAACTGTTAACCTTATGGGGATTCCCTTGTGTGTTATTTGTTGTTTTTCCTATCTGCTTTTAATATGTTTTCTTTGTATTTAATTTTTGACAGTTTGCTCCATATGTGTCTTGGCGTATTTCTCCTTGGATTTATCCTGTATGGGACTCTCTGTGCTTCCTGGACTTGATTAACTATTTCCTTTCCCATATTAGGGAAGTTTTCAACTATCATCTCTTCATATATTTTCTCAGTCCCTTTCTTTTTCTCTTCTTCTTCTGGAATCCCTTTAATTTGAATGTTGGTGCATTTAATGTTGTCCCAGAGGTCTCTGAGACTGTCCTCAGTTCTTTTCATTCTTTTTTCTTTATTCTGCTCTGAAGTAGTTATTTCCACTATTTTATCTTCCAGGTCACTTATCCATTCTTCTGCCTCAGTTATTCTGCTATTGATCCCATCTGGAGTATTTTTCATTTCATTTATTGTGTTGTTCATCATTGTTTGTTTCATCTTTAGTTCTTCTAGGTCCTTGTTAAATGTTTCTTGCATTTTGTCTATTCTATTTCCAAGATTTTGGATCATCTTTACTATCATTATTCTGAATTCTTTTTCAGGTAGACTGCCTATTTCCTCTTCATTTGTTAGGTCTGGTGGGTTTTTATCTTGCTCCTTCATCTGCTGTGTGTTTTTCTGTCTTCTCATTTTGCTTATCTTACTGTGTTTGGGGTCTCCTTTTCACAGGCTGCAGGTTCGTAGTTCCCGTTGTTTTTGGTGTCTGTCCCCAGTGGCTAAGGTTGGTTCAGTGGGTTGTGTAGGCTTCCTGGTGGAGGGGACTAGTGCCTGTGTTCTGGTGGATGAGGCTGGATCTTGTCTTTCTGGTGGGCAGGTCCACGTCTGGTGGTGTGTTTTGGGGTGTCTATGGACTTATTATGATTTGGGGCAGCCTCTCTGCTAATGGGTGGGGTTGTGTTCCTGTCTTGCTAGTTGTTTGGCATAGGGTGTCCAGCACTGTAGCTTGCTGGTTGTTGAGTGAAGCTGGGTGCTGGTGTCGAGATGGAGATCTCTGGGAGATTTTTGCCGTTTGATATTATGTGGAGCTGGGAGGTCTCTTGTGGACCAGTGTCCTGAAGTTGGCTCTCCCACCTCAGAAGCACAGCACTGACTCCTGGCTGCAGCACCAAGAGCCCTTCATCCACATGGCTCAGAAGAAAAGGGAGAAAAAGTAGAAAGAAAGAATTAGTAGAAGTAGAAAGAAAGAAAGAGAGGAGGGAGGAAGGAAGGAAGGAGGGAGGGAAGGAAGGAAAAAAAAGAAAGAAAGAAGATAAAGTAAAATAGAATAAAGTAAGATAAAATATAATAAAGTTATTAAAATAAAAAAATAATTATTAAGAGAAAAACAAAAAAGCAAAAAAACGGACGGATAGAACCCTGGGACAAATGGTGGAAGCAAAGCTATACAGACAAAATCTCACACAGAAGCATACATATACACACTCACAAAAAGAGGATAAGGGGAAAAAATCATAAATCTTGCTCCTAAAGTCCACCTCCTCAGTTTGGGATGATTGTTGTCTGTTCATGTATTCCACAGATGCAGGGTACATCAAGTTGATTGTGGAGGTTTAATCCGATGCTCCTGAGGCTGCTGGGAGAGATTTCCCTTTCTCTTCTTTGTTCTCACAGCTCCCAGGGGCTCAGCTTTGGATTTGGCCCGGTCTCTGCGTGTAGGTCGCCTGAGGGCATCTGTTCTTTGCTCAGACAGGATGGGGTTAAAGGAGCCGCTGATTCTGCGTCTCTGGCTCACTCAGGCCGGGCGGAGGGAGGGGCACTGCGTGTGGGGCGAGCCTGCGGCAGCAGAGGCCACCGTGACGTCGCACCAGCTTGAGGCGTGCCGTGCATTCTCCCGGGAGAGTTGTCCCTGGGTCCCAGGACCCTGGCGGTGGCGGGCTGCACAGACTCCCCGGAAAGGGGGTGTGGAGAGTGACCTGTGCTCGCACACAGGCGTCTTGGTGGCGGCAGCAGCAGCCTTAGCGTCTCATGCCGTCTCTGGGGTCCGCGCTTTTAGCCGCGGCTCACGCCCGTCTCTGGAGCTCCTTTAAGCGGCGCTCTTAATCCCCTCTCCTCGCGCACCAGGAAACAAAGAGGGAAGAAAAAGTCTCTTGCCTCTTCGGCAGCTCCAGACCTTTTCCCGGACTCCCTCCCGGCTAGCCGTGGCGCACTAAGCCCCTGCAGGCTGTGTTCACGCCGCCAACCCCAGTCCTCTCCCGGCGCTCCGGCCGAAGCCCGAGCCTCAGCTCCCAGCCCCTCCCGCCCCGGTGGGGGAGCAGACAAGCCTCTCGGGCTGGTGAGTGCCGGTCGGCACCGATCCTCTGTGCGGGAATCTCTCCGCTTTGCCCACCCGCACCCCTGTTGCTCTGCTCTCCTCCGCGGCACCGAAGCTCCCCCCTCCACCACCCTCAGTCTCCGCCCGCGAAGGGGCTCCTAGTGTGTGGAAACTTTTCCTCCTTCACAGCTCCCTCCCACTGTTGCAGGTCCCGTCCCTATCCTTTTGTCTCTGTTTATTCTTTTTCCTTTCTCCCTACCCAGGTACGTGGGCGGTTTCTTGCCTTTGGGGAGGTTTCTTACCTTTTGGGAGGGCTGAGGTCTTCTGCCAGCGTTCAGTAGGTGTTCTGTAGGAGTTGTTCCACGTGTAGATGTATTTCTGGTGTATCTGTGGGGAGGAAGGTGATCTCCGCGTTTTACTCTTCCGCCATCTTCCCGGAAGTCCCACACTTACCTTTCTTATTTAATACTCCCTACAATCCTACAGGGTAGGTCTTGTTATCTCTATTTTAGAGACTAGAAAACTGAGCTTCAGAGAGTTTAAGTAATTTGCACTGGGTCAAAGGGCTGGAAAGTAGTAATGTCCGGAATTGAGTCGACAATGGACGTACATTAACACCTGTGTTCTTTTGGCATAAACAAGTCCCAGTTTCTTCACCTGTAAAACATGGGGATCAGAGAAACCCATATATTCCCCTCCACCTTTAAAATATCCTGACTATCATAAATGTCTTAAACGTTTGTTCTTCAAATTCAATGCTTAAAAGTGACAGACATAGCATATTGTACAAAGGTACACTTGAACTATTAGTGCTACCTACCATATAGAATCCTTACATTTCTAACATATTTAAAGTAAAAAGTGAAGAAATTACTAAATCAGAACTTTTTTTTTTACACCATTACCGTTTTAAGGTAAAATGGTTATGATTTCTAAGTCATAGTAAATTAGAACAACAATAAAAATATGTTGGTGGTAATAACATTCAGATTTGTGCTATGGAGAACCTCTGCAATTGTCTTCAGTACACTAGTTAATCAACTTAATCACCGAAAAACATTAATTTCCGGTTTTATTAGATAGCAAAGGTGAAAATAAAAATTTATACCCAGAATTTTAGAATCTTGGAATTTCATACATTTAGACTTTGGAGATCAACTTATCCAACACTTATATTTTAAAGATGAAGAAAACAGACTCAGGAAAATTAATTGAATTTTCCATGGTTCTTCCATTTTTTAAATATTATTTATTCTCACCAGGTTGGGGGTGGGGCCATCCAGACAGTAGGTCTCATAACAAACAAAAATTACAACAATTAGTCCACAATTTCTCCTAGGGATGAATATTACATTTAATTGCCCTTAAAAGATTACATTAGTAAGGTCAGTTGTATGCAGTAGACATCAACAAAGTTTTTATGACATAACTTCAATCGGTTTGAAAATCAGTAGCAACTTGATCTTTATTACACCAAAGGGTTGAACTTCATGCATTTCTTACATTTTGCCACCAAAAGCTATGCCAGCTCTGAGTTGTTAGGAAATGCTGCCTTATTTAAAAAATGAAAGCTGAAGAGCCAATTAAAAACATCTCATTAAAATTTTTGAAGTGCCTGATGCTAAAGGATATTTTTATCTTCCAGCTTGCTGAAATATTCCTGCAGGAACTTACATGAAGTGGATGATCTTCTGGGAAAAATGTGTATTTAAAGTATGTGTGTCTTTTGTGAGGTCCTTCATTTTAAGGGACTTCTGGAGGTACCTAGCTGTGCTCCCATGGCCAGGTAGTAATATACCACATTCTCTTGCTCGAACCCAAGGCCAAATTAGGGGAGCCCACTATGGAAACCAGCACAGAACACAATCAACCTTGCAGGTTTGCTTCACCCCTACACAGACAGCCCTATTTCTGCGCTGGCTGCAGCCGAAGGGTGGATGGGCAGCCTTCCTCCATACACCTGAGATTGTGAGTTTAGAGTTAGAGCGGTGTGGGAGCCACTTAGAGACTGACGATTTTAAATATCTCACACAACTGGCATTATGCAGTATTTGGCTTCTTGTGACTGGCTTGTTTCATTTAACAGAAAGTCCTCAAGGTTCACCCAAGTTGTCCCATATTGAAGGACTGCCTTCATTTTTAAGGCTGAAGAGTATTCCATTATATGTATAAACCACATTTTCTTTATCCATTCATCTGTTGATGGGCATTTACATTGTTTCCATATCTTGTTAATAATACTGCAATGAACATAGGTGTGTTAGATCTCTTTGAGATCCCGATTTCCAATCTTTTAGAAAAATACTCAGAAGTGGGATTGCTGGAACATACGGTAGTTCTATTTTTGATTTTTTGAGGAACCTCCATGCTCTCCCATAGCAGCTGCACCATTGTACTTTCTCATCAACAGTGTAAAGTGTTCTCCACACCCTTACCGATACTTGTCTTGTTTTTTTGATAATAGCCATCTTGACAGATGTGAGATGATATCTCACTGTGGTTTCGGCTTTCAGAGCTGATATCATCAGAGATGATATCTCATTGTGTTTTTCTTCTTCAGAGAAATGTCTATTCAAGTATTTAGCCCATCTTTTAATCAGGTTATTAGTGGGGGGTTTTTTGTTTGTCTTTTTAAACTATTGAGTTATAGGACTTCTATTTTTGGAGATTAACCGTTTTTCAGAAATATGGTTTGCAAATATTTTTTCCCATTCCATAGACTGCCTTTTGCGTTTCAGTTATATACATATAACTCTATTTATACAAAGACTTATGATGTAAAACGTAGTTCTTACCATGTGTCATGGTAATAAAGTTTGAAAACTGCTATAGCATGTGCTGTAATTTGATCATTGGATATCCTTCGTTTATTAACATTTAAATTTTACTTAGTTTTTCTTCTTATGGATGTGCTCATTTTGATTATTTATATTTTTCTAGAATACAAAAGGTCATTTTTATATTAACATATTAATATAGCTATTCAAAATTTTAGTCATCCTTAATATCTTTTGTGGTAGTCCTGATTCTCTGCATTTTAATTTTCTCTTTCTTTCTTTATTAGACTTGCCAGAGGTTGGCCAAACTTAGTTTTGGATTTGTTTATCATTTCTATTTATCTATTGTTTCTACATTATCTTTTTCATTTTTATTGTCTTTTATTCCTTATCACTAATTTGTGCTTCTTTCGTGACTTCTTGAGTTGATCTTTTAGTTTATTTTCGTTCATTTCCATAATGGAAGCATTGTGGCTATGATTTTGCTTGAATTATAGATCTGGCTACTGCCCATTTATTTCAATGTCTAAATCTATTTCCTAAATAAATTATTTTGCATTTCTGATTTTCACTCTGCATAAAATCTAGGAGAGTTTTTTTATACATGTTTTTAAAATATTTTTTTAATTGTTTAACTTCGTTGTAAATCTTTAGCTTTATTGTGTTCAGAACACGTGATTAGTACATTTAAAATTTTTCGAACATGTTGAAGTTTTATTTGTGTCCTTGTATGAAGTTTACTTTGTAAATGTCCCATGGACATTTGGAAAGTCTTTCTCTGTTGATGGGTTCTGACCTAATCAATTAAATTACTTTCTGTCTCCACTATAAGTTTCACTTTAAAAATGCAATTACACAGAATTAAAAAATTTTTTCCAAATCAAACAATTGGGACTATTTCACGAACATTATAAAATATTTCCTGTTTACATATACATAAGTATTTTCAACATTCTATAGACTTTTAAAAGGTACTTAGATTGCCTGATCAATAGGGTTAACACTGGTGGCGCAGTGGTTGAGAGTCCACCTGCCGATGCAGGGGACACGGGTTCGATCCCTTGTCCAGGAAGATCCCACATGCCATGGAGCAACTAAGCTCATGCACCACAACTACTGAGCCTGTGCTCTAGAGCCCGCGAGCCACAACTACTGAGCTCACGTGTCACAACTACTGAGCCCACGTGCCTAGAGCCTGTGCTCTGCAACAAGAGAAGCCACCGCAATGAGAAGCCTGTGCACCACAACGAAGAGTAGCCCCAGCTCGCCACAACTAGAGAAAGCCTGCATGCAGCAACCAAGACCCAACGCAGCCAAAAATAAATAAATAAATTTATTTTTAAAAAAACTTTATGAATTACTTAACTGTATTCAAAATATATATTCTATGCCCAAAAGACCTACAGATTAAGAAACTAGATAAGGTTATATTATATAATTTTCTATTATTTTTCTTCATAAACTACAGTTATATATTTAATTTAATTTTTTCTTAACTTTTGTCACAACAAAGAAAGAATATAAAGTTTTTAAAAAAGAATAGAAATAGACTGGGTCTTTAAAGTCCAAGATAAATATATTCCTTTGTTCAGAACTACAAACAAATACATAAAACAGCTAAAAATTGTCATCCTCACAAGTACCTTCAGGCTACTATGAGAATTGAAAGGCAGCCAAAGTTGTGTTTGTTTTCTGACAAGTACTCAAGTACCATAATAGTAACATGAAAGAGTATGACAGTTACTCTCATAGTATGAAGACTTTTATTTCATAAACGACCTTAAACACTAAATTAATCAATGACAGAAACTTGTTTTTTAAATGGTGGCATTCAGTAAACTCACAGAAACTAAGCAAGCAGGTACATGAAGAAAAATAATAGCTGTCATGTTACATGCTCATATCTCTGAACATGGCAGAGAAATAGAAACTAAGACAGAATTGGGTAAACACCATTGGATATACAGCCAAGATTTCCAGGGAAGAAGCATAGACTTTCAGTCATAACATTATATTTAAACTCTAGGTGAGTTACATGCCCTTCCTAGGTCTGTTTTCTCACTTTTATCCTGGGATAGTAATCTCTCTATATGAGAAGCAAAGAAAAATAATAGTACCTAATGCTCACTGAATGGAGAATATGGACAGGCAAAATACTTAAAGCATTTTACATATACTAACTCATTCAGTCCTCATAAGAGCCTTATGAGGTAAATAATGCTATCTCCCCATTGACAGATGAGAAAACAAAGGCTCAACAAATCAACAAAATCAATGTTGATTTACTTGCCTGAGGTTCTTATGTCATGAAAGATAGGCAATTTGAATATAGGCAATCCATCTCCTGAGCCTGCTCTGTGTGTGTGTGTGTGTGTGTGTGTGTGTGTGTGTGTGTGTTTAAATCTACATAAAATAGGGCTTCCCTGGTGGCACAGTGGTTGAGAGTCCGCCTGCCAATGCAGGGGACACGGGTTCGTGCCCCAGTCCGGGAAGATCCCACGTGCCGCGGAGCGGCTGGGCCCGTGAGCCATGGCCGCTGAGCCTGCGCATCCGGAGCCTGTGCTCCGCAACGGGAGAGGCCACAACAGTGAGAGGCCTGCATACCGCAAAAAAAAAAACAAAAAAAAAAAAACATAAAATAAAATTTACCACTTTAACCATCTTCAAGTGTACAATTCAGTGGCATTAAGTACGTTCACAGTATTGTGCAACCATCACCACTATTCATTTCCACAACTTTTTCATCATCCCATACAGAAACTCTATACCCTTTAGGCAAAAAATCCTCCTTCCTCCCTGCTCCCTCCCCCATTTCTTGTCATTTTAACTACTACTGCTTTCTTTTGAGTAAACAAAAGAAAACTGAATCTCTTTAATAAAGGGGAGGTAGAAAAAATGAGAATGAAAAAAAGAAACAAACAAAAACATCTGAGAGTTTATCAACAAAAATCATTTATAATGAAAAGTCTAAAGGATATATTTTAGGCAGAATTAAAGTGAAGCCAGAGGGAAGGACTGAGTGCAAGAAGGAGGAATCATAAGCAAAGATACTGTTATATTTGTTATTAAACCTAAACAAGTATTGACTGTAGAAAATAATAACAATAATATTTAGTTTTTAGCATTAAAATGTAACAAGGTAACAGAACCAAAATATCAGACAACAGTGGTATGTAAATTGAAAAGGAGATATTATCAGAGTTACAGCATTCTAAAATTTTTTTTATTTTATAGTTAAAAAGTAAATATTTTGATAATTCTAAACCTTGTTAAATATGCAGGTTAAAGTAAATAGAATAATTTCTAGACGAATAGACACATAAAGCATAACTGCTAAACAAGTTGAGAAAAAAAAGTAAAATACCAAAAAAAAGGAAATAAATTAAATCTGAAAGAAGACAAAAAAGATGAAAGAAACAAACACACACATACTTACAAAAACAAAATCAAAAAATGGTTGCTAGAGTTATAGTGGCACCTAGGATATAGAAATATACTTAGAAATATGAAATATTTACATTTAAAAGTAGAAATATTCAATATTAATTAGTTTAGCATGCAATCCAAACATTTAGAAAAAGAACAGAAAAGCAAATACAAAGGAAGCAGAAGAAAAGGAATATTAAAGATAAAATCATAACAATGAAAAAATACAATAAAAAATCAATAAAACCAAAATTTGAAAGCATTTGAAAAAATAACACATTAAAAACCCTGGTTTGGGCTTCCCTGGTGGCGCAGTGGTTGAGAGTCCACCTGCCGATGAAGGGGACATGGGTTCGTGCCCCGGTCCGGGAAGATCCCACATGCCGCGGAGCGGCTAGGCCCACAAGCCATGGCCGCTGAGCCTGCGCTCCGCAACAGGAGAGGCCACAACAGTGAGAGGCCTGCGTACCGCAAAAAACAAAACAAAACAAAACAAAACAAAACAAAACCCTGGTTTGATTAATGAAGAGACAAATAGAAGGCACAATACAAAAGAAGATATTTATAATGAAAAGGGGACTTTATTATAAATGCTGCAGAAATTAAATACATGACAATAAGTTATTAGGGGCAACATTAGTGCCAAATATTTTGAAAATGTAGACTAAATAGGTATTATTTAATAAATGAAAATGTCAAAACTGACCCAAGAAGTAAAAAATTTAATAGTATATAACCATTAAAGAAATTAAATTAATAGTTAAAAATCTTCCCAAAAAAGAATATTAGGTCCAAATGGCTTTCTAGCAGATCATTCCAATCTTACACAAGCTTTCATAGAATAGAAAAAAGGGGTATCCTCCTCAATACATTTTATGGAGCTCTCAAGCTATGATATCTAGGAAGAGATTACTCACCAATCTCATTTATGAGCATAAGTTCAGAAAATTGAGCACAGCATTGTGTAAAAGAAATAACCCGGGAGATTACTGGTGAGTAATCTTTTCCTAGATATCATATGCCGCATGCCACAAGTAAAGATTCCACAGGCAGCAACAAAAATCCTGCAGGTGGCAACGAAGATCCTGCGTGCTGCAACTGAAGCAGCCAAATAAATAATAAATACATAAATATTAAAAAAAGAAAAAAGAAATAACCCAGCTGGAATTATTCCAGAAATGTAGGATCAAATTAATTATAACAAAATTATTAATATAGAAAAATTAACATTATCCACTACACTAATAGAATTAAATAAAGAAAATCATGTTATTACCTCAATGAATTCAAAAAGAGCATTTGATAAAATTCAGTATCTTTCATAAGAAATACAAACAGACAAACATGAAAATAGAAAGAAGAACTTCCTTAACCTTAAAAAAGACATCTACAAAAAGAAAATTAAAACAAACACCACACATAATTGTGAAATGTTGAATGTATTCCCTTAAGATAAAGCAAAGATAAAATTTATCATCACCTCTATTACAAATAAAATAAAGTAAAACAAAATTACATCCATACTTAACATCATACACAGAAATCAGTTTCAGATGGACTTGTTTTTATACACAATCATGGAAGAGATCACACTTTATTGTGTAACCACAATGTAATCTATTCTCCTAGCCCCTTAAAAATCGAAATAAGATTGATTCAAACTCCCATTCCATGGATTGGGGAAATTCAAAATCTTCCCTTAGGGGACTTCCCTGGTGGTCCAGTGGTAAAAAATCCACCTTACAATGCAGGGGATGCAGGTTCAATCCCTGGTCAGGGAACTAAGATTCCACATGCCACGGGGCAACTAAGCCTGTGCGCCGCAACTACTGAGCTGCACGCCTCAACCAGAGAGCCTGTGTGCCGCAAACTACAGAACCCACGTGCTCTGGAACCCACATGCCACAACTAGAGACAAGCTTATGTGTGGCAACCAAGAGCCCACAGGACCCAACGAAAGATCCCGCATGCCTCAACGAAGGTCCCGCGTGCCGCAACCGAGATCCGACACAGCCAAAAATAAATAAAATTTAAAAAGAACACAAACTGAAAGAAGAAAAATATATAATTTAGGCTTAAAAAAAAAACCTTCCCTTAATATATCCAAATGTTTGGGAAAAGAGCGGCTAGAGGTGTGTCTTAAATTCTCACAGTCTCTTCTGATATGATTTTCTAACTCCAGGTGAATTGTTGCCATGTTCTCTGTCTCACGGCTTTTCTAAAAAGGAAATATAATTGACATACAACAATATATTAGCTTCAGGTGTACAACATAATGTTTCAATATTTGTAAATGTTGCAAAATGATTACTACAATAAGTCTAGTTAACATTCATCACATACAGAATTAATTTCTTTTTTTCTTGTGATGAAAACTTTTAAGATCTACTCTCTTAGCATTTTCTTTGTCTCATGGCTCTTTTTATATATTGGTTCTGTTGTCATCCTAAATATGGAACGGAAGGTCCTTCTTCTAATCCCTCTCTCAAAAGCATCAACAAAGTGAAGGGCGTGAACCATAACAGAATTTCACTGGAGGTTTGGGAGTCTCAGGGAGTGAGACTTCCCCCAAGCAGCCACTTTCAGCCACTTCCCCCAAGTGATTCTATCCCATGTGGCACCCCAGCCTCTAACCTTCCTAGTTTCTCTGATTCCCTATTTCACCGCCACCACCACCTCTTCTTCTCCTCCCCTCTCTGCATCTGACTCACAGAAACCCAAAAATTTCTTCTTTATTTTAACTCCTGTCAATACCCATACCCTCAGGGTCTCACCTGCCCCAGTAAAGTTGCATAAACATTCCTAAAAGGAATTCTGGAGCCAGATGTTAAGATAACATATTTTCAACCTGTTATATTTAAAAGAAACAGGAGCAGTGCCAGGATCTGTAATAAGTCATGATCCCTATAAAGATATCCTATACTTTGAATTTTTTCTCTTCCAATTTCATTGAGATGTAATTGACATACAACCCTGTATAAGTTTAAGGTGTCCAGCATAATGATTTGTCTTGCATATATCATGAGATGATTATCATGATAAGTTAGGAACATCCATCCTCTCATATAGATACAAA
Organism: Delphinus delphis; assembly: GCF_949987515.2. Taxonomy (NCBI): domain Eukaryota; kingdom Metazoa; phylum Chordata; class Mammalia; order Artiodactyla; family Delphinidae; genus Delphinus; species Delphinus delphis. Next base: position 60,376,956 of record NC_082700.1, read on the forward strand.
ATAAGAGAAAAAGAAATAAAAATTCTCCTTGTGATGAGAGCGCTTAGGGTTTACTCTCTTAGCAATTTTCATATGTAACATACGGCAGAGTTAATTATATTAATCATTTTTTATATTACGTTCTTTTGTACATGAAATTTTTGAGAACACTTACAATCTGTTAGAAATTGATCTGACAGGTGAGCTGTGTTAGACCACACCTCCACATGCCTAAACCTTTGACTATACTTTGGCAAACTATTATTGTTCTATCTATTCCTTCTGTTAAGTTTCATCATTCAATCAATCTATCTATCCATTATATAACTCATTTTAGATTAAAAATCTATTTTCCTTTTTAACGTAGTTCAACATTATTTTTATGTGAACTTTATAAAGTTTTTTTTTTTCTATTGAAGAACATCTGCATTTCAGGGTGGATGGATTACTGTGATATTTTACAGGTAATTTTTAAACTTGAATTTTTAAAATTAAACACACTTTAGAGACACGAATCTTTGATCCATCTCCCTCATCCCCAACCCCAAGCAGTTTTCACTAGTGTGGTATCTAGCTTGAGTGCCACCATCTGCCCTCCTCCAGATAACGGCTAGTAAGGATCGGAAGTGATGACCAAAGTGGCTCCTTAGTCATGACTGTGATTGACAAGTTTCCTAAACCACTTCCTCTTCAGGTAATAATGTCCCTTGGTTCTGTGACTTCCTCATTTCACATACACTTAAAATTATTCTCAAAATCAAATCCCATTCCATTGATAAAAAGAAGAGCACACGACAAATTTTAATCAAAATTTTAAAATATTAGCATTATAAATACTTGGAACAAAGTGTAAGGCACTTTTGGTATTACAGTAGGGCCAAATTTGACTCTAAACAATGATGTTGAAATTAAAGCTCTTGTTCCTTCAATATCTCACCTCTCTTTAAATATTTTCACTGCCTTGCCTGAGGCATCCATACTTAACACCTGGGAATTGACAGCTGCCCAAACTCACACATATAACTGTTTCTTTCCACAGTTCTCTAGGACTACTCATAAGCAGTTTTTCAACGTAAGGATGTTTACAGATTGTGACATGGAAACTTGGTGGGCGGCTCAAAGGAAAATGGATTTCTTATTATGAGATTTTAAGACTTCACATTCTGAGCCTTTAACACCACCCGCGTAGGAGGGGAGAAATTACCACAAACTAACAAGGTCTGTAATAGTTACTTCTGACAAAAAGCAAGACCTCCCTGTCACCTTATTTCACAGCAGCCAGAATAGTCATAATGACAAACCATTCAAGGTTTAGGCTGGAAGAACAGAAAGTCTTACCTAAAATAAGTCATTAAAAATTCAGCCTGAAACAACCCATTTTGAAATGTTCAAGTCTTCTGAATTCCAGCAAGGCAGGAACTATGTTAAAGAGTTATGCCCCTGGTAGAATTCAGGATTTTCTTTCTTGACAGAAAAGTAGATGAAAATAGAAACCGAATCTTAAAGTTTTTTTAAGTATTTTAGCTTTACTTGTCTCTTTTTTCTGCAGGTATCTCATCCAGAAATACAGAAACAGGAGGCAGGGAAACACCATATGCAAAGAGTGAAGATAGTAAATTGCCTCTGTAGACCAGGACCTGAAAATGGCCCCCGAACTTGGATGCAGCCACCGTGCAAAGAATGCAATCTTCATAGCTCTTGAAAAATACGGTTTTCTTTTTTACCATCTTTACTGTTTTTTAACCCTAAAAAATAGTCATCAATCCAGAAATGAATCCCATGATTTGCAAATAAATATTTTTTGTTTTTTTAAAAACGTATGTTGTTCTGTAAAGGCTACATACTGCATGATTCCAATTATATGACATTTGGGAAAAGGCAAAACTATGGAGGCAGTAAAATGATCAATGTTTATCAGGGACTTTAGAGAAGGGAGGGATGAATAGGTGGAGAATTTTTAGAGCAGTGTTATATGATATTTTAATGGTAAATGTCATTATACATTTGTCAAACCCATAGAATGTACAATACCAAAAGTGAACCCTAATGTAAATTATAGACTTAGAGTGATAACGATGTGTCAATGCAGGTTCATCGGCTGCAACAAATGTACCAATTCAGGTGCAGGATATTGATAGTGGGGGAGACCATGTACTTGTGGGGACCAGGGTCTGTGGGAACTCTCTGTACTTTCTTTTTTTTTTCAATAAATTTATTTATTTATTTTTGGCTTTGTTGGGTCTTCATTGCTGTGTGCAGGCTTTCTCTAGTTGCGGCGAGTGAAGGCTACTCTTCGTTGTGGTCCACGGGCTTATTGCGGTGGCTTCTCTTGTTGCAGAGCACAGGCTCTAGGCATGCGGGCTTCAGTAGTTGAAGCACGTGGGCTCAGTAGTTGTGGCGCATGGGCTTAGTTGCTCTGTGGCATGTGGGATATTCCTGGACCAGGGCTCGAACCCGTGTCCCCTGCATTGGCAGGCGGATTCTTAACCACTGCACCACCAGGGAAGTCCCTGCTTCAGGTTTTATGTGAGGAATTCTGCAGTTTCTGGCCAGCTGATGGTGGCGCAGGCCCATGGAACCTGCTGTGAATTGTGGTGCTGTCCCAGTTTAGGGTGGCCACGGCCCCACCAGCTCAGGCGCCACTCTGTACTTTCAACTCAAATTTGCTGTGAACTTAAAACTGCTCTAAAAAGTAAAGTCTGTTATTTTAAAAGAAAAAAAAAAGTGGGAACAAAGCAAGAGACGGCAGTTACTGTTCTGCAAAACTTCACATTAAGGGATCGTAAGTAATTGCAATAAATATCTTAAGAGGAACTATATATGACACCAGGAATAAAGGTCAGCCTCAAACGGAAATTCTTGTACAAAAAGCCATAACCATCAGATTGCATGCAAAACAGAAGCATTATAAAGGGTCACATATGACTATCTACACATATTCAGTCATAAGAGGTTACAAAAGAAGTGGGCTTGATCAGCGTGTCCAGCCTGTGAACAGAACCAAGCTTTAGCAATAAGACCTTCTCAACTGAAAACAGAGCTTTTGAGTTCAAGTTTGAATCTATTCCTTTTTTCAATGGTGTTGAGTCAGTTCCTTTCTTTAACCTTGTCCTGAGAAGCCAGAACTTTGAAAGCCTCAAAAAGGCTGGTATTTCAAATGTCTGAGCATTTCAGAATGTGTGTGCTGATGTCATACTCATCTGTACTTGGAAAGGAACAGCAAACCTGATCGGTGCCTTCTCATGGAATACACTCATAATTTTTGTTCCTTTCTTTTTTTTCACTTTCACACTCATATTTTAACAAGACTCCTTTAATGTAGCCATCTTCGGAATTACCATCTCTGTTTTGAGGATCAAAAAAGGGAAAGCTAGCAACAAGATCACACAGGCCCTGTAATGCCAAAGGAAGATATTGGAGAATAAAAATTCATGGTAAAACTAACCTTGTCTCCATGTATATAGAAACATGGAGACTCTTAGGTGGTCAGTTTAAAACTCTGTATATTCTTTATATGATAATTTCCTTCATAGAAGTTGCCTGGTCCACAGGAATTGTTTGCTCCTGAAACCATGCTCTCATCCATAGTGTTCCACCCCATAAGCTCTCTAAACAAATTCCTCTCATAATAATTGTTTAAAAACTCAAAAAGTAGACATTTTATATTGTATACCTATACCTCCAACTTTTCTTGCATATATGAAGGGCTTTTAAAACAATGTGGGATGAAAATAACTTAAGGGAACTTCTGATTTCCAATGAGATCATTATGGAGAAAGAATGAGGTCAGCATCCCCTAAGTTTCTCTAGGATGCAGAGATAGTTGCTGTGTATCTATGAATAAGTTAAGAGATGTTTCATTGGAGCCAAGTTCTGGAAAACTTGTATACCTAAAAGGTCAAGATTGGGGGAACACCGTAAAATGAATGAAGGATGTGATTGGGTATAGAGAAAAACTGTGCAACATATGAGGGTAAATAAAAACCATTCACAAAAGAGAAATAGAAAGCAATGCCAGGTTCATGTTCAATTAAAACTCCTCACAAGATTTCTAGCTACTACACAGAAGCAGAAGAATGCTGAGTGTGAAACATTACTCAATAAAAAAAAAAATCTCTGTTCTTAATAGAAAGAGCACTTTAGAAATTATATGATTCTCACAAAAACTTCATAAATATTTCACCATGTGATTTATAAAAGTACAAAAGAATCTAATATCCTCTGGTCCAGTAGAAAGCAAACAGACTTAGAGGTTATCATATAATATAATATATATATGTAATTTATTTTCTCCATTTCTGATTGGCCAAACTTTAACCACAAGAAGTTCCAAAACCTGCAATTCTACAAAATATGTGCATAAAATAAAAGCTTCTATATTTCAATGTATTCAAACCTTTTCAGAAAATAAATAATATAAACAGATTATGTTCATCTGAGGACACAAACACTGACAAGAGTGGGAGGATAGATTGATGATCAAGAGTCTCCTTCTATCCCCTAACATGATGGATGGTGGAGCTAAACCACAAATCAAAGATATACAATGCAATTTACAGTATTTTTAAAAGTTATTCATCCCATTCTTTAAATTCTGAAAATGACAGAACATCTATTCTCTCATGAGATTATGTTCACAATGAACACTTCCTAAGAAAAATAGAGAGAAATGTTACTAGACACAGGTTGGTCTTACCACTTCCCATTTTTATGGCACTGAGTTTATGTGACACTCAGATCCCTTACTGCCCCAAGCTCTGCTTTTTAGTGAAGCCAGGTGAGACACATAGAATATATTCTGTCTTGTTGTTTCATTATATTATAGAGAATAAAACTGCAGGATTCAACCTGCTTCAAATCCTAGGAGTTAGACCCCACAACAGAGGTTGCCATAAAGGCTGCAAGGGCCTGAGGAGATGGCAACTTGCTCTCCTGCCCCCACCCCCATGACATCAGCTCTGCTTTTGTTTTGTTTACTGGGCTTCCATACAAGTGCTTGTTTAAAGAATGGGTTCAGCTGCATCACAGATTTAAAAAGCACTATCCTGGAGATAAAAGGCGTTTAAACTCCTTTGGTCGAATGCCTTGTTTCTATACCCATTAATATACTGAGGAAAAGGGTAGTTGATAGATGGTTGGTAGAAGGCAAGAGAGCAAGTGACATAGTCTGCTGGGTCTATAGCATGCTAAATAACTCCACTATGATAATTTCATAAAGAAAGTACAAAAATAGCAGGTGTAGATGGGGGAAGTCCTGGGCAAAATTATAAAAGAAATGTCCTCATTCTCACTTTGGTAAGCTTCTTCCTCTGCTCCTCACACTCCTTTTGCTGCCCAGTATCTGGTATTTTCTCTTTCTGTGTCAAAATTTGCACCCTTATCCCAATAGCTTAGTTTGTTTCAATTTAAGTTAGTAAGTTGCTGTTTGCATTGGGAAAGCCTTTTTTAAAAAATGTATTGTCTCATTAATTAAAATCATAAGATCATGATTCTGAGATCTAAAAGAGATAAGATACCTCTGAATCGAACGTCAAAGAAAGATGGACTCAAACTTTGCAAAGACTCTCAAAATATAAAATATATCTGTTTCTTTTCCAACAAATATTTATCGTGCTTTTACTGAGATCCACGTAGTTCTTTTAAAGAACACTCCAAGGAGACTCAAAATCTCAAGGTGGAGGCATCATTAGTGCAAGTGTGGCTTTCAGCCTTGGAAACCCAGAATCTCGATCTTATTTACTCAGAAGCAGGGGGCTCTGTAAACGTAGAGCAAAGGTCATAGGATTTGGAGTCAGAGGTGTAGGTTTGAGATTTGGCTGCACCTCTTATTAGCTATTTGTGTTCTTAAGCAAACTGACTTAATACCCTAAAAAAAAAAAAAAAAGGTCAAGAAAATTATCCCTGCCTCACAGGATTATTGTGAAGATCAGATGAGATGGTGCATTTAAAAGGGTTTTATATACTGTCCTGGGCTAAACACGGGTTGGTCAGTTTGGCTTCTGGAGGGAGAGAGACCCTCCAAACAAAGGGGATTTCTGTGTGCCAGTAGGCACCCAGCAGGGATTCCCTGCAGGCGGCCTTTGAAGGCTGATAAGCATCTCCAACAGCTGCATAAGAGAATACAGGGACCCACCGAGAGGGCAAAGGGCATGCCCTTTGCCCTTCTGCTCTCAGCTCAAAGGCCATCTGCTAAAGATCCCCTACAGGGAAATATAACTCTAAGGAGGGAGGCTCAGGGAAGATTTCAAGGGGTCCTAACTCAAGAGCCCTAGCCACCCTAAGGGCTTTAGCTTTGGAATTTAAACTTATTTTACTTGGAGGGGATATGGGGATATATATATACACATATAGCAGATTCACTTTGTTATACAGCAGAAACCAACACAACATCGTAAAGCAATTATACTCCAATAAAGATGTTTAAAAAAAACTTATTTTACTTAGTGTATACTGCTTTTAATTAATTTAATTTTATCCTCTACTCTGCTAGAATTTTAAATGGTTTATATTTAGCGTGTATGTGACTATCTAATATACACTGTTTTGTCATAGATATATATTTTTTACCATGTATACATTTGTTGTAAATGTGCATATATACTATAGACTTGTGTGGTATGCATCCTATAACATGTGGGTGGGAGGCATGTATAGAGAAAAAAACCTAGGAGAATATGAACCAAAATGTTAACAATGTTTATCTCCCGGAAGATTAAATTACGAATGGCTTAATTTTCTTTTTGCTTGTGTGTGTTTTTCAGGTGTTTCCTTTGGAAATAAATTTCTTTAGGATAAAAAAGTCACAATAAAATTTGATTAAAATAAATAGCTCACATTAGTTTTTGTTTCTGGTTTAGTCTGCTTTTATTTCATTTGTACTTTCTCTTAAATTGTTTATTTCACCTATTTCTCTTACTGCTTTTGACCTGTATTTTCTTTTGTTTCCTCTTGTCATTTTGTTTCCTATCATCACATTTTGTTGCAATTTTCATTTTCTATCTTTTACTGAATATAGCAAGCACATAGCAGAGGATTGCGTCCTTAAGAATTGCTCCTGACTTAACCAAGGAGACAGAATATTTTCCCTTCTGATTACCCCTGTAGTCACCTCCTCTGACCCCTACTGTCTCAAAGCAGAACTGTTTGATTTTTCAAATACTAAGTTGGGAAACTAGCGAGGTTAACAGACTAGACTTATCCAGGAAGCAAATATTAAATCCATCTCTAGTATCAGTAAAGATGATTTCAAAGTATAACTATTGTCAACTAATGTCTGTGTATCTCTGAATCAAGTGTCTCTCCAGAGCCCAGAGCCCTGGATCTACCTGTGTATCTTCTCCTCCACTCAGGTGCCTACAAGCAACTCAAAAGCAACATGCCACAATGGAACCATTATTGCCTCACTGCTCCAGAAAAAACTTGTTCCTCCTTGTCGCCCTTTCTCCTAAAGAAACGGAACTCTTTGCGCGCCCCTGACCACCCAGCAGGGATCAGTGACATCGTCATCCAAGGAGGGGCCCAGGTCAGAAACTTGGGAATTGTCCTACACTTCCATCCCCCCAGTTCCCACACCCAAATTCTCTAATTCTGCCTTTTTTTTAAAAAAAAATCTTTATTAGAGTATAATTGCTTTACAGTGGTGTGTTAGTTTCTGCTTTACAACAAAGTGAATCAGCTATACCTATATGTATATCCCCATATCTCCTCCCTCTTGCATCTCCCTCCCACCCTCCCTATCCCACCCCTCTATGTGATCACAAAGCACCGAGCTGATCTCCCTGTGCTATACGGCTACTTCCCACTAGCTATCTATTTTACGTTTGGTAGTGTATATATGTCCATGCCACTCTCTCACTTCGTCCAGCTTACCCTTCCCACTCCCCTCCCTGTGTCCTCAAGTCCATTCTCTACGTCTGTGTCTTTATTCCTGTCCTGCCCCTAGGTTCTTCATAACCACTTTTTTTTTTTTTAGATTCTATATATATGTGTTAGCATACGGTATTTGTTTTTCTCTTTCTGACTTACTTCACTAGGTCCATCCACCTCACTACAAATAACTCAATTTCATTTCTTTTTATAGCTGAATAATATTCCATTGCATATATGTGCCACATCTTCTTTATCCATTCATCTGTCAATGGACACTTAGGTTGCTTCCATGTCCTGGCTATTGTAAATAGAGCTGCAATTAACATTTTGTTACATGACTCTTTTTGAATTATGGTTTTCTCAGGGTATATGCCCAGTAGTGGGATTGCTGGGTCATATGGTAGTTCTATGTTTAGTTTTTTAAGGAACCTCCATACTGTTCTCCACAGTGGCTGTATCAATTTACATTCCCACCAACAGTACAGGAGCGTTCCCTTTTCTCCACACCCTCTCCAACATTTATTGTTTGTAGACCTTTTGATGATGGCCATTCTGACTGGTGTGAGGTGATACCTCATTGTAGTTTTGATTTGCATTTCTCTAATGATTAGTGATGTTGAGCATCCTTTCATGTGTTTGTTGGCCATCTGTATATCTTCTCTGGAGAAATGTCTATTTAGGTCTTCTGCTCATTTTTGGATTGGGTTGTTTGTTTTTTTGATATTGAGCTGCATGAGCTGCTTGTAAATTTTGGAGATTAATCCTTTGTCAGTTGCTTCATTTGCAAATATTTTCTCCCATTCTGAGGGTTGTCTTTTCCTCTTGTTTATGGTTTCCTCTAATTCTGCCTTTTTAACGCCTGTCCCCTTCTGTGATTTTCAAACAAGAATATGAGGACATCCATGGACAGTGACATCATACCAGGTAATATACGAAGGCACAGAATAAACATAATGAATCTTCCTGGAATACCCTTCTCCCCTTGTCATCTTCATCATAACAAATAATGTAACACATCACATTTTATGAAAATAAATGCATAAAGTATGTGGAATGCAAAATGAGCATGTTTTTAAAAGATGTTTTCTAACAATGCAAAGAAATGTGGTGCTACGGTGGGATGCTCAGGGCTCAGTGACTATAACCTCAAAGGTCACACCATTGCTTCCCTGCGTTACTGGGAGGCTTTGGCAGAAGTAATTCTTGTGTCTGTAAGGAGTGCTCACGACTTGCTCAGGATATTCCCTCCTCTCTTCTCATGCTGCCACAGACCCTCTTTTCTCACTGGGGCTATTGCGATGACCTCCTAACTGCTCTGGCTCTCACCTCACTCAGCTCCCCATTACTCCCCACACTGCCTTCAGAATGGCACGTGAAAATGCTAAATTGATCTTGTCGCTTCTCTGTGTGAAATCATTCAATGACACTCACTTCATGCTGAATAAAACAAAAGCTCCCTAGTATGACATATGATGCTCTTCAAATCTGGTCCCTGCCCTCTCAGTGTTCTCAGCTTCCCCCACTTCTCTCCATCCTAAGAATTACTCGCAGTTTGCCAAGCACATGCTTTCTCACAGACCAGAGTTTCTGCACACCAAGTGTCTCTCCTGTATCTTCCATTCACCTGCTTAATCTAACATCCCATAATACTCAGTTCAACCATCACTTGTGAAAGTCCATTCCGGACTCTCCAGAAATGTTCCGGTTCCTCTCTGTTTGGTGCCTGCACAGCATTCGATCTCGGTAACCCCCAACACCAACCCCTGTTCCCTTACCCAGAGCTCTGGGAAGCAGGGATTGTGTGTTGTTCCTCTCTGCTCTCAAAAGTCCATTCTACTCTGTAGTTTCTCTGAGACCATTGTTAAGGATACCCTCCTTTACACCAGGAGGTCTCAAATGCAGTCCGAAGCCCAGCTGCAACAGAATGACCTGGAATAGTCTTTAAATTTAAGGATTCCTTGGTCTCTGAAATTTTGATTCAATAGCTCTGAATTAATAGTCTGTAGAGACTACGTCAAACATTTTAAATGATAACAATTTAAAAATTCCCCAGGTCATTCTGATGCAGCTTATCCATAGACTGGCATTGGGACCCACTGCATTCAACCCCTGTGATCATCTTGCTAGGGTTTAAATATTAAAACAAAAACAAGAACATTATTATTAATACATTTACAAATGCCTTCTTAAAATGGGTTAATTTAATAGCATTCTTTTTACTTCAGTGGGCTATCTTCCATCATATATTGACTATTGGTAACAATTTCATTATGAGGGCCCACTTCTGATTTTGTTTTCAAATTCTTGAGAGCTTCTTACTAAAGATTGCAAATCCTTAACTAATGTGGTTATGAGAGTTGTACGCCATCCACTTACAAAAATAACCTAGAATTTTATTTTACAAATAGCTGCAGAGATGTTAGAGGAGGAACATGAGTCTATTTTTTCAGTTAAGAATCTCTTAACAACAGCTGACTGCCTTTCTGCCAAGCTCCTGGCTTTGGCATCTTTATAGGAGAATAAGGAGATGGTTCAAAGCAAGTGACAAGCAATCTCACAGCAATAAACAAGCAAATAAACAAAAACTCAGGGGGTTCTTCTAACATCCAAAGTTAGTATCCATCAATCCCAATAGCATTTTTTTTTTTTTTTTGCGGTGCACGGGCCTCTCAGTGTTGTGGCCTCTCCCGTTGCGGAGCACAGGCTCCGGACGCACAGGCTCAGCGGCCATGGTGCACGGGCCCCGCCGCTCCGTGGCATGTGGGATCTTCCCGGACCGGGGCACGAACCCGTGTCCCCTGCAACGGCAGGCGAACTCTCAACCACTGCGCCAGCAGGGAAGCCCAATCCCAAGTTTTGAAGACAGATAAATATAAGGGGTCAGATATTTAGCAAAGTGACTTTTTAAAAACAAGCCTGCCACATGCCAAAAAGTTAAATAAGTGTTGTCCTTTTATAATCCTTGTTTTCATTGGAGACTTTCGACATTCTTCCATTGCTGCCGCTATACTCTAAGGTCATGGATCTCTTTTGAAACTAAAAGAAAATGACTTGAAAAATGCAAAGGTGACAAATTATGTCCACAACAGATTTGAATTTTGAAAACAGCCAGGAGATACATGGCTCCAACTCTGATGAAAAGTTGAAAAAGAGGCAAGAAAATATGCTATATAGTGAAAGTAATTTTTGGTCTGGTTGTAATTCATTTCTGAAGCCAATTGCAAAAGTGTATATCTTAAAATTTTCAGAAAATGATACTATCATTTGAATAAGAATAAAGCTTCCTATTATGTATTCTAATTTTGAAAATATTTATTTGGAGTCTTATATGCTAGAAGGTGAGTAAAGTCAATCACATCGCTTTATAAGTTCGGGGATAGAAATTATTAGTTTAACATCGGGCTTTTTAACTACTTTATGCATTATATAATTTCAGAATGAAACAAATCTTTTTCAAGAAGAAAAAAGCAAGCTTTTCCAATTTGCATTAGGATAGCCAAATCAACAGATGGCTACTGTCTCTGTTCTTCTCCCAGTTCTGTTCTCTATGTAGGTTTTCTGTAGCGTTCGAGGCAGTTTTTCAGTTGAGAGCAAGAATTTAGGGAAAGGAATAGACAGAGTGTTCACCCAAAGAACTACTTTCATAGAAAGCAGAAAGTTCCTGGCATGATAAAATATAAGCTCCATAGGAGGCTTGGGCTGTACAGCTCTGTGCCGGAGGGATATCACTGTTGGGGGCCCAGAGTGTGCACAAGATGTGACAGCGGAGAACTGGAGGTGGGAAGGAGACAAAGACTCTCTCCAGTCCTTGGAGCTGATCCCACCTTGGGCAAAACTGAGAAGTAGACCAAGTTTGTATCGAAACCCTTCTCTTCCCCCTTTAATTATCATGCCCCCTTTTCTAATGATCTTTATTAAGATGTTAGCTAATAATTACTTAAGGAATACAAACAAGGTAACCCAACAAATAAGGCAATAAGTGAGCTGGAGGTAAAAATGTTTCTCTTACTCTGGGAATAATTTTCCTATTTACCCTCAGTGACCACAGCAGCCTTGAGACTCTTATCTCATTCTCTCATGCTAAGCATTACCCTGAAGGTATATTTATAACTTCATATAGTGTTATTAAAGAGAAAACAATGCTCAAAATCTAAGACGAGAAAGCTCAGTGTCCAATCTGTGGTCTTTTCCTAACTTGAGGAGATGCTGTGTGCAGGGAGACCTGTAACCCCACTATCCCAACTGGCACCAGGCTGGTGGCCAGCAATTCTGCCCCCTGGTGCTGCTTGATCACCCTGTTCACGCATCCATGCTGCCTTTGTTTCACTGCCTTGTGAAGAGTTTATCAAATAAGGCAGTGATATCTAAATTAGAGAAAAGAACTCTTTAGCCTTGATCTTGAACAACTAAGCCAGTTTTCCTGGTTTTGGCTTTGGGTTTTTTTTTCTGATTTTTTTTTCCCCTCTTCATTTGTAGCAGTCATGGAAACTGACTCTTTTTGCAGATCTTTGGGTCTTGACATTACTATGGCAGGGGAACCATAAGGAAGGGAAGGAAGTCATTGTTGCAATGACTGAGAGTCATTTTATTTGAAATTTTTAAGGGGTGATAACTCATTTGCAGATTATCACATTGTATCTGAGATGTAACCTTGCTGGAGGCACAAAGCATGTGTAAGGTGTGAAGCACGGAGACATGAAAGTGGGAAGAACCAAGACCCATTTAGGCCTTTATTCTGGTGACAGAACCCCTGATCCCTGCTCTTCTATAATCAACTCTCAGTTTGAGTTTGATTCAGTATTTGTTACACTTCCCTGAATAATCTCTTTTCCCCCCACCTCCAAAATAAGAAGAATAATAAAGTATGCAAACCAAAATAAGTACAGTTATAAAATTGAAGGTTAGAACTCAGGAAGTCCACTGTGAATTTACCCACATTTCATCTTTGTCTCCCTACCCCAGGGTGGTATAATTTAGAAAGTTACAACCATGTTTTATATCTATTCATATTTTGATAATGCAAATGCATATTGTAGACTTTGAAAATAAAACTATATATTTAGTTAGGCCCATTCTTCCGAAGTGATCTTTTCTCCCATCTTTGGCTAGATAATACTGAAAGTAATATTGCTACTGAAGGAAAGTATCCATATTTATTCATTGGAGCTAAATAGAAATAAAACTATTTTATGTCACTTTCAACACGATAAAGTAATAAGATGAGAGAGTTTCATTAATTGCTGGTTCAAATATATATTTTACCATGACATAATCATAAATGTTCCTGTAATAATAAAGGTAACGACAATAATAACAATAAGCGTCTGTCCCTTGCATGTAGAGATGAGTCTTCTCACTATGCCTGCTGGAAGCTGTAGGAGAAACATTATGAAGGCAAATTAAGCACGCTGATGGCACTATCTTGACCCCCTTTAGGCAATCATTCCTGGTTCCCGGAGCAGTTTCCCATTTCCTGCTCCTTTAGCCCCTTAAGGGCGCATCATTCTCACAGACAGTAAACTCCAGGACACAGAGCTTCCTGCCTCCTTTCCCTTCGCCCAGACTTTCCTGGCAGTTGCACAGGCCACTGATTGCAGAACGCATCCCACCTCCAGCTCTGTCATCACATCTTCAGATTTAGCCACACGCCAGTTTCCCTCCAGCAGGAGCTGGACAAGATACAGGTAGGCCGTCTGGCTTCTACAGAGGGTGGGCTTTAGTTTTATGTCACTCTCTCTATTAACTATTCACCATGAAGTGTTGTCTTTTCTTTGACCCTAAACCCCCCATTTGTACCCTGAATCATCTTTTTAATCACCCAGACCCAGACCCAGTGCCCCATGACTCTCACTGGCTTTCAGCGTTATTTCCCAAATCAATTGATTCTGTTACAATGGTGCCCCCTTTCCGATAATGGGGGATCTAATCTCGATCTTTCTTCAGTTTCAAAACTGTAACCCAGTTTGTAAGACTATGCTTTTTTCTTGGCTTTTATTATGAGAACTGTGTTGTAGTTACTTGTCCAAGTATCTAGGAATGAGCAGGTAGTCTTGCTTTGCTGCGATAACCAAGAAAAATTTAGTGTGTCAGCTCTGTGAAGTTAAGAAATAATATGGTTCAGATTATTCAATCAATTTAGCTAAAATAGAAAATCACTTCATTAGCCCACCAAAAATTTGTACGTTTTAAGCAAAACCAGTCACAGAACCTCAAATTCACTCCTCTGATTCCTCAAAGCATATTGGCATGATCTACATTTCCATTAGCAGTTCTGGCTGGTGGATCTGGCTTCAATCCTTGAAAATTTTGTTTTCACAAACAACTTTGCTATCCACATCACAGCTTAGACCCAATTCCAGGCTATGCTTGTCAGGAACTGTGAAGAATCTGAAATTTTTACCCTTCTTGCAAGCTAACAAGAGATCCTGCCAGTTTCATGAACGCTGGCAAAAAACAAAACACTCCTGGATCAGAGACAAAGCAATTTATTACTCACATAAAGAGCAGTAGTCAGAGTTTAAATTTTCTTATGCTGGCTCCTAAGTCTCAATTCCGTGAGATAATGCAAAGGTGACAGTTGCACATCAAGGGGATTGCATTACAAATGGAAGCACAGTGAGTTTAGGGATTCCAAATCTTTTGTAATAGGCAGGAAGAAGAACCGCCCTTTGCTCCAGAGAAAGACAATATCTCCATCTTTCAAGGCTGTTTGCTATACAAACATCCTTTAAGAGATCATCCAGAACAAAGGCAGTTAGTCTTTCTAGTCACAAAATATACAGTTAGTCCTTCTAGTCACAAAATATGCAAAAAAAACCTATGGAAAGTTGTCTCCCAACATTTTCTCGTTTCTGTACTATCTTGTCTTCTGGAGAATTTTCTCTCTAGTACACCATTTTGTCAGCCACAATAATTAATCCCACAGAGGCCAGAACCAAATCAATTATTGGGGTCCCCAACTGGGACCAACATCAATCAGGGGACACAGGTAACGATGCTTCCTACATGACCTCTCCGGTGGCTGGAAAGCCTCAGGGTTCCCAGTTCAATTCAAATAATTGAATCTGTTATTTTTGGAGATGCTGTCTATCTTAGTCATTTCAGGCTGCCTTAATAAAATACCATAGACTGAGTGGCTTAAACAACAGAAATGCATTCCTCACAGTTCTGGAGTCTGGACAATCCGAGATCAAGATTCTGATGAGAGCCCTCTTCCTAGTTTGTAGACAGCAGTCTCTTAGCTGTGTCCTCACGTGGTAGAGAAAGAGATTATCTCTCTCTTGTGTCTTCTTATAAGGGCACTAATTCCATTCATGAGGTTGCCACTCTCATGACCTAATTACCTCCTTGAAGCCCCACCTCCAAATATCATCACATTGGGAATTAGAGCTTCAACACATGAATTTTGATCAGACACCAGCGTTCAGTCCATAGAGCTGCCTTAGGGCTATTAGTCCAACCTGCCTGTTTTTCCATGCCACCTTAATGGCTACAAGAACAGGGCTTGAAAAGATGACAATAAGGTAATGACAGGTGCTTGAGGTAATGACAGGTGCTTGAGGTAATGACAGGTGTTTTGCATGGGAAGTTCAGGATCTTGGGCCATCTTTGATGCTTCTAATAGAATCCTAGGTAAAGTTTTGGGGAATAGAGATCAAATTATGGTCAGAGTCATGTGGCAAGAGACGGAAGACCCAGCAATTAGTTTATTTCAAGGTACTCTCAACAGTTTGGGAGAAACACACCAGAACGTTTTCCTGGGTGAGGAAAGCTCTGGGGTTAATTCTGAAAGACTGAGATCAATAATGTCCCTCTTTCCCCTGTAACCCCCAGGGTCTACAGTGTTCGCTCCCCAGGTTGCTGCTCTCCTTTTACCCACCCTCCACACCCCTAAAAAAGGCAGTGTGTCCTATTCCAGTAGCTATAACTTCACCATTTTTTCCCAACCATCCTCTTCCTGCATCCAGAACTTTCATCAAGAAGGGTCAGGCAGAAGCAGGACAAAGATTTTTTCATAAATCTTAGAAAGAACTATTATGCTCCCCATTTTAGCCTATGTGGACTATCTTGGGGAAATTCAGTGATTAATTATTCAGCCAAGTGGTCACTATCCGTATGGTCTTTGGCTATGTCAATCCAACAAGAGAATCCAGGGGACTGAACCAAGTAAAGTTTGATTCTCCTAGGCTAGGCTGCCCTCCAAGAGTGTATAAACCAGAGTAGAGTGGAGATGGCATGAAGGAGAAGAAAGAAATATCATACCCAGTATGGTCAGGACAGAATCCAGAATTTTCAAAATAGGTCTGTATAACTCTCCTACTTGACACTTTCCACCTTAATCATAACACAGGAAGCAGCTAAGAGGAGATAATCCCTTTCCAAAGATGATGCATTCCATAATCAAACTTCTTTACTAAGGTGTGTGGATCAGGGGGGAGGTGAGGGAAGTAGAGTCAAAAATGTTTTTGAGTTAATTTTTGAGGCAGTCATTCCAGTACTCGAAATACCAGAAGGCAGTGGATGGTCCGGAGCATGGGAAATCTCTCAAATAGCTTGACTAACCACCCATTATCGTATGGCTTCTGTGATAGAGCCTCTCCGTTGGCAGAGTATAAGTGGTCTAGAAAGGCAGAAATATGATATAGACTAGTTCAAGGGCTACAGTAGTGTGGCCAGAGTTGGCTGGTCAAACTGCAACAACTTCACAACCTGGAAAGTGTCAGCAGTGATCAGGTTACACTAATAGCCCCAAGAAGGGGGTCATAAGTCTGATAGTCTCTCAGGAGTAGGCAGGAACCATACCCCATGTACAGTGGCTTCCCCATCAACCTTTAGCAGGAGTCATAAATCCATCATGCAATGGTAGCCTCTGCATCAGAAACATGGAGTCCTCCACTCTGTGTCCAGTCTATCATGGTCATTGTGTTGTGAGATCTGGTATGAAGATGGATACAGGCAATGATGCTGTCACTCAGGGCAGCACAGCCTCCATCAGCAGCTTGATTGCAGACAACTTCATGGGAACACACTCCTACAGTAGATGTCTACATAAGTGACTCACTGATTCATCACCAGCCATAATTTGCATCTTTTACTCATGGCCCCACAGAGGAGTATCTTCAATCTGTATATAGTTTTCCACGTGGCAAACTAAGCAGCCAAGAGTCAGTAAAAATGTAATGAGGTTCATCAAGGAGAGTATCAACCAGGGCTATGAGGATGACCTTGAGTTCTGTCCATTGACTAGAGTGATCACTTCCATTTCCGACCCTGCATTGCCGGCATTGAGGTTGAACAGCTGCAGAAGCCCAGGGACACCATCAAGTTTCAGATTAGCCGAACCATCCCTTGAACTAAGCACAGGTCTTTAGGGGATCCTCAGAGAATTGAAGTCCTCCTTGAGCCAGTGGCTTTGCTTCAGGTGGCTAAATGGAGGATAAAGTTTCCCTCCAAGTGACAACTGCCCTTTCCAGCTCGTTAGAGATTGAGTCCCAGTGAGCCCACCATAAAATGGGCACATCAGGCTGGAGAGTTATAAGGCATACATGGGTCAGACGTTCAGTTTCCAAAAGATCTTAGTAGCCAACTGCTTTGCATTCTCTAAGCAGTGTACTCGGTAACAAGGTTAGGTGGATAATTCCAAAGCTCCAAGGGCCACCTCCAGGTGGAGGCTGCCTCCCTTTTGCCAGAGATGTCAATAGGAAAAATCATCATTTACATAGTCTGTCATCAGTCAAAACTTTGTGCACAACTTACAAAGATTCCTGTTGATTCCAGCCCTACTCAAAGGATGCCCCTTTGCAGTGTAGCTGATACAAAAGAACAAGTAGAATATCCAAGTGAGGTCCAATATCCAAAGAGTCCAGTACATTATTTGGCCTCTTTGGTGAAGAAGCTGAAGAGACAGTATTTTTCCTTAACTGCTGGAGGGATTGAGTGCTTTGTGAATCCACCCACATAATCTCTAAAAATGTTACCTTAATACATTCCCAGCACTCCGCACTTACTCTTCAATAAACATCTGCTGACTTCCAGGATCACTGTGTAAAGTAAACCCCAAGTCGTAGCTCTCTTCCTCTGAAGGAATTACTAATTGTACCATCCCATGATCTTCACATTCATCCACCGATAGCTACAGATGACATACTTAACATGTTGGATGTCCCGTATAACAAAATGTTTGTGAAAAGGCAAAACAGAGTTAAAATCCAGGCTATCAGTATCCCCACAGGTAAGTATTGGGACATGCATAAAAAATTGAGCAAGAGGTGAAATTTTTTTTTTTTTTTTTTTTGCGGTACGCGGGCCTCTCACTGCTGTGGCCTCTCCCGTTGCGGAGCACAGGCTCAGCAGCCATGGCTCACGGGTCCAGCCGCTCCGCGGCATGTGGGATCCTCCCGGACCGAGGCACAAACCCGTGTCCCCTGCATCGGCAGGTGGACTCTCAACCACTGCGCCACCAGGGAAGCCCAAGAGGTGAAATTTTTGAGAGTTTCTCCAAACAGGAATAAGGTCGGCACTCCAGGCTGACCTAGAGTGTTTGTGTGCTGGACAGTACTGGTCATCAGGAGTACCTACACAATCCAGAAAAGACCAGTGCATAGAGACAGAAGTATATTAACAGTTGCCAGGGGAAGCAGGGAGTGAGGGGCGACTGCTTCATGGGTATGAGGTTTCCTTTTGGGGTGGTGATCAAGTTCTAGAACTAATGCCATTAAACTGTACATTTTAAAATGGCTAAAGTAGTGAATTTTATGTTATGTGTATTTTACTACAAAAAAAGAGATGATTTACAGAACTGAGAATGAATTTTTAAGCTGGGGACACCAAACCCATTCTAGGGATGGTGTGGGCAGAAAAGACAATAGATGAGCGAGAAGGAGGCATAAGTCTAAGTGTATCTAGAAGAAATGAGGAATAGATACTTATATTAAATGACATCAAATTTCTGTTAGACCTTTATGTGTTACAGTGCAACCAAAATTTTGCAATTTTTAAAAATATTCAAACTTGTAATTTAGTAGAAATGGTCCACAAGGCTTGCAGCATGTACTTAAATTAGCCATCAGGTCAAAACACTTAACAGCACATTTTCCCTGTCGTTTACATTTCAATTTACTGTGGTGAGTAATAATAATCTTTCTTGTGAAATATAGAATTTACATCAGTGCACTAATTGTCTTGGATTCTAAACCCAAGTTACAGCATTGGAGCGGGGGTTTCTTAGTTGTGCTTTCTATACAATAGGATTATAGCTCAGGGGCACAGTGAGTAATGAATTTAAATGATTTCTTCTGATATATAATTCCACCAATAAATATTTATCTCTGTGGAATGCTCCAATGTTGCTTTTTAAGAGTGAAACTCAACAAGATGTGTATAACTGGTGACCATGCAGAGCACCTTATGGCTGTCCTATAAATATTAAAAGAATCAAAATGCAGGGCTTCCCTGGTGGCACAGTGGTTGGGAATCCG
Organism: Delphinus delphis; assembly: GCF_949987515.2. NCBI lineage: Eukaryota > Metazoa > Chordata > Mammalia > Artiodactyla > Delphinidae > Delphinus > Delphinus delphis. The sequence goes on from NC_082700.1 coordinate 60,396,281, forward strand.
CCTGCCAATGCAGGGGACACGGGTTCGAGCCCTGGTCTGGGAAGATCCCACATGCCGCAGAGCAACTGGGCCCGTGAGCCACAACTACTGAGCCTGCGCGTCTGGAGCCTGTGCTCCCAGCAAGAGAGGCCACGACAGTGAGAGGCCCGCGCACCGCGATGAAGAGTGGCCCCCGCAGAGCGATGAAGAGTGGCCCCCACTTGCCACAACTAGAGAAAGCCCTCACACAGAAACGAAGACCCAACACAGCCAAAAATAAATAAATAAATAAATAAATTTATTTTTAAAAAAAAAGAATCAAAATGCAAACATGGAGACCAAGAATGCCTAGAAGGAAGAAGTCCTTGCTGAAATAGGAGCACCTCCTTTGGTGCTACAACGTAAGAAACATTAAAGCCTAAGGAAGCCCCATTTTTATTCAGTTCTATCAAGATGTGTTAACTGGGGGAAACAGTCTAGGGATATTTTCGTTTTTGAGACCATCTGTCTCTTTAAATGAGCTTTATTTAAATGAATGAATTTAAGCTGAGGCTAAACAAAATTAGTCAGCAGCAATGGATTATTTGGGCAACTGGCTTCTACCTCCTCTCAGTTTCTAGAGCAATGTTTATGCTTAAGTTGCCAACTAGCATCATGATATCATAGGGTCTTCCTCCCTCATTAGACTGTGAGATCCCTGAGGGCAAGGATTATTATGTCTTACTTGTATTAGTCATCACAGGTTCTAACCATGTTAACTATTTAACCATTAAATAAATGTTTCTTGATAAAGATAGGCTGCAAATAAGCTAAACTTTCTATCAGCGTGTCTCCCATGTATACAGTGGTCAGTTATGGTTTCTAAAGCTGATGATGAGAAAAATGAATATATTCCCCACAGGCATATCAGGAAAGAGGACCCGGCCTCAGCTCCTAAAGGGTCCCAGGGTAAAGAGAAAACAGATTAGGGGAATTTGGCCTCTCTTAGGGGCTTCGGGATGGCTTTTCTGGCTCCATAGAAGCCAGTTTGCTTGATTTGCTTGGTATTCTTTTTTGCTTTTGTTTTTGTTTTTTTTGCGGTACGCAGGCCTCTCACCACTGCAGCCTCTCCCGTTGCGGAGCACAGGCTCTGGACGCGCAGGCTCAGCGGCCATGGCTCACGGGCCCAGCCGTTCCGCGGCATGTGGGATCCTCCCAGACCGGGACAAGAACCCGTGTCCCCTGCATCGGCAGGCGGACTCTCAACCACTGCGCCACCAGGGAAGCCCTGCTTGGTATTCTTTAACCAAAGTTGCAACCAGGTGTCCTGCCTGAAATCTACTTCACAGAGAGGAATTTCCTGTGTTATAAACTAGTTGCAGTATCTTCTCCCACATGCACTTCCCTTCACCATGGTCATTTACCGTAACAGGAGTCACTCATAATGAACAGTAGACAGAGGTTTCAGGTAAGTGACACTTGGGGTCCTGTCTTTTTATGATCTCCCATCATGGAAGAACCATAAATCAGACCATTCATATTGCAGAGGTTTCTGACAATTCCACACTTCTTGCCCCTCCCCTTCCCCTGCCCCCACTATATGCTAACTCCAATATTTCGACTTGCAGATCCCAAGTCTTCTAAAGTATATGTGTTGGTTTGATTAAACAAGGGTAGTTCTGATTAAGAGGGCTATAAAACCCAATAAGAGAAAAATGCAAGCTGGTTTAGGGAGTATTCTACAGCAATTAGTTGAGAAACAAAGAAAAACAAGAAAAGTCAACACACAAAATACATCTACTCTTTATTTTTTCACATTTCTAGTCAGAACAGAAAAATAGTAATAATAATAATAATACCATGAATAACCTTTGTTGAGGACTTATCTGTGCCAGGCACTATAACAAATATTTTATGTATAAAGATACATTTAATTTTCACCTCAAACTCACCAGGTAGCTAATCCTATTCTCCCCATTTATGGTTGAGGAAACCAAGGCAGAGAATAAATAAATAACTTGTGCAAACTTGATGCAGGCAGTAAATGGTGGAGGCCAGGAGGAAGCTGAGGAAGTCCTCAGCTTACACTAGACAGCTTGTCCTGGAACTGCATAGACACTTCTGTTCTTCAGCAGGCTTCAGTCTTATTCTGTATGAAGATTATTCTTTCATGTAGCTTAATATTCATCAGATATATAAAAGTTCAACTTCGTGAAAAGCAGGAAAAAAAATCCACAGGACCGGAAGTGGGAAACACTCTAATTGCTCTCTCTCTCTCTTTTTATTCCTAAAACAGGCTGGGCAAACTAGTAGCTGAAAAATACTGATGTCACTTGAAAGAGATTGCTTCTTTCCTTCCCTCTTCTCCTCCAATTTTGAGCCTCAACCCGTTGGAAACTGGTATGAATGTGCATAATGATGACCTCTGAGTGATCATCATGAAATGACTTTCCCCAGTAACGTTAGATTTATCTGCTGATTTTAATGCCCTTCATTCTAAAATGCTATTATCCTGAGTGCATGCAGGGGACAGTACACTTAGTCATAAGTGATGGATGAATTCATTATCTTCAGCCAATTTTAATGGGTCAACCAGAAAGAAAATCACCAGTCAGTTTGGGCTATTAAACATTGCTACCTCACGTATCTTATGAAGCCAAATATAAAAATGGGTGGCTTTACATTTCCCTGTCAAGACAACAAAGGTCACCTATCACAAACTTGAGAGACATTCGCGTTTATTTCTTTGTCCTGAATAAAATGGAGAATGTCAAAGTTTTTTTAATCTTTTTCCATTGTGAACTGCATATTTCAGAACCGAGCACCCCACAAAGAGGAAAGGTGTTTCGAAGGAATTCAGAATAAGGAGGTTTCGCTGCAGAGAAATAGAGGTTGACATTAATGGATTCTCTGGGTGACATTATTAATCTGATGGCACTACTGAATTCTAGGGCTTCAGACCCATCATTAGGAGCTGAAAGTAAAAACACTGGTGTGGAATATAAGTAAGGATGCCCGTGAGTATCACAGGCTGTTTTCTACCCTCAGCTACTAGAAATCAAAAACATTTAATACACATGAATGATGGGGCCGGGGAAAGGAAGGTCCAAGAGGGAGGGTATATATGTATATGTATAGCTGATTCACTTCGTTGTACAGCAGAAACTAACACAACATTGTAAAGCAATTATATTCCAATAATAAAAAATAAAAGAATGTATGCTTTTCATATCTCAACCTCTCTTTTCTATTATTGGTTGAGAAACCTCAACTTTTTGGCTTCTAAATTATCATTTTTCATTTGACTCATCAACTGGTACCTTTTCTCTCAGACCCACTTCTAAACATCTGCAGCTGTTGATTATAGGAATGGCAAACAGGTATATCCTTTAGGTTCTACATTAGGGACATAACTCAGGGAGCTGTCCTTACTCAATGATTCCTACTTAAAAGACAGTCTTTTACATACACTTGCTTGAAAAGTGAATATATGTTTTTCTGTATATAACTACGTGACCTGGAGCTTCTTTGAGGCTTACAGTTTCCAGTGTTTAAATTTAGTTTTTTAAACATTTTTTTAAAAGTTATTAAATTTATTCTAAAATCATGAAGTAGTCAGCAAGTAATCAGAATCTGAAAGCTATGACTATTATCTCAGAAAGCATGCTTCTTCCTGCTGTTTACACAACTCAAAATCAATTTATTAAATGCCTTACGACAATAAATAATTTTCCATAAAAGTTAATTGTACTAGATGTGAATTTCATGAAGTTTGAATTTTTTTCTTCAATAACCCAAATAATAACTATTTAAATATGATCCTATTCTTTTAATTAATGTTAATTATTTAAGAATTCCTTGAGACCCTGTGGGACATTTCCTGTCAGTTTATAGATGTGGGTACAACATTCAAGGGTTACCTTGACTAAAATCAGACAAACTCTTGCCAAGTAGAGCGGACATGGCTAAATTCTTTTCTCAAAGTTCATAATGTTAATGGAGACAAAGCAGCTTGCTTTTTTGCTCCGCTGATAACCGTCCTACTTATCAAAATAGCAAAACATAGGTAAAGAGTGAAACCGGTAATCCTAAAATGCTTTGAAAAGTATAAAAATCTGCAGAAATTATTAAATAGAACAAGAATCCTTCCATGTCTTTCTCCCATTTCCTTCATGAATTGAAACTATCCTCGAAAAACAATGATTTCCTTAAGAATGCTCACCAGTACGAAAACTTGAGTAAAGGCATGTTTCGTTCTGCAAACTTATAGTTACTTAGAAGTATTAAAATATATTTCAGACCTTATTTCTAAAGTGGACACAATATTGTCCATAGTTTTAAAAAGCCTTGCCATATTATAACTTACTAAAATAAATCTTAACAGAAGTTCTCAAAGATTGTAAGCAGATGCAAGTTAGTTCTACCATATCCTATGTTTATGAATATGGCCCAGAAATGCTAGAGAAGGCTTTAAGCTGTAACATATAAGACAAGTCCATCTGTTTATGTCATCTGGTACTCTTTATGTGACACGGTAAAGATGATAAAAAGAAAATGAAATTCATATAGCATTTTATCTAAGAGGTTTCTATAATTGAATTCTTAAGGATTTTAAAATTTTCTTTTCTTTTTTTCTTTTAACTTGTTACTAATTAAAATAGCAAACTTATATTTTTAATATGTTCTCCTTTGCTTAAAGTGATGTTATTGTTATTCACTAGCCCAATCTGATGTCTTCAAATTAGCTTTTTTTAAAAAAAATTTACCAATTTCTCAGCCTATCACTCTGTGGAAACACATAAGAACACACCTGCTTGAATTAGTCCTCTGTTTTTCGTGTTTTTAAGCTGTATGTTAATATTCAATAGTATACTCATGATCTAATAATGTAAAGTCAGAGTTCTCACCACTTTCATTTAGATCCTTATCACTTTGTTCATCCATTGCAGTACCTTCCTAACTGCTGCCCCAGACTACAACCCTCAAACTCTAATCTCTCCAATCCAAGCCAAAGTCCACCTAAAACTTCATCGTAAGGGATATATTACGGCCAGTAAGAGGAGCACCTTGCGCCCAAATCCACCCTCAAGGAGGTGTGATCAACATCAGACTCGTTGGGCAACAGCAACACTAGGAAATGGAGTATGAGACACATCAGGCTGGAGAAGCCAATGGTTTGGGGGCAGCACGGAGTTACTCCATCTTTGATGAGTTTCATCAGAGTGCTTGTTACCCAAGCATTCCAGATAACACAGTGAGTGCGTCTGGAGCACCTTCCTGATGGCAAGGGGCCTCCCATCTATTGGGAGCCATGGGGCAACCTAGTGAAGGGAGGCATGAAATAAATACCTTAGCCAAAGCCACTCCAGGCTTTAGGGTGTGCTTTTCATTGGGATGTCCTTCCTCCTTCGTTGTCCTTTCTTCTTCCTCCTCCCTCCTCCTCTACCCCTACTTCTCTTCCTTGCTTCTTCTCCTTCTTCGATTCATTCATTCGTTCAACACGTATCCATGAGTGAATGCCAGGGTTGTACCAGGCACTTTATTAGTTACAAATAAAGAGTGGTTCACAAACCACTTATCGTCACTTCCCTCCTAGAGCTTTCAGTGAATCAAGGAAAATAAATATCAAACAAAAAATTATATCTATCATGGTACCAAGAAAGAGGAAGGTCGAAATGTGATGGAAGCAGCAATAGAGGTCCTAATATAACCTGCAGAGAGAAAAGGCCACTTGGAAGAGCTCACCTAAGCTGAACTCTGACAGGAACACAGATCAGCTAGAGGATGTGGTGGGAGTGGCAGCATAGAGGACCAGGAGTGTCGCAGATAGAGGAAGACGCTGAAAATTCCAGAAGAGGGAGGAAAAAAGAGTGAGTGACAAAAGGCGGCTGGATGCCGGAAACTGAGAGAAATTCAACCCGGCCAGAACAATGAGAGGGGGAGACCCAGGAAGGAGACAGAAGCATCAGGTACAGAGTAGAAAATAACTGAGCAGTGCCAGGTTCTGGTAAGGAGGAAAGAATAGTCTCCAAAGTGACAAGAGAGGACACAGCCTTATTCAGGAGAGGAGCACCTCTGCCAGTGCGACAGGAGGGAAGGAAGGAAGAAAGGTTTGCAGGTTTGGTGGTGGAAAGTTGAGGGAGCGCCTCTCAGAACTTATTTTATTTTTTCTGTTGAGTAGCTAGTGAGCTCATTTGCTGTGAGTGAGGGGGTGGATATTTGAAATAATTGTGTGGTGCACAGGGGCATGAGTCCAGTTGGGAAATATATTAAGATTACCAGGCAGGGCTTCCCTGGTGGCGCAGTGGTTGAGAGTCCGCCTGCTGATGCAGGGGACACGGGTTCGTGCTCCGGTCCAGGAGGATCCTGCATGCCGCGGAGCGGCTGGGCCTATGAGCCATGGCCACTGAGCCTGCGCGTCCGGAGCCTGTGCTCCGCAACGGGAGAGGCCACAGCAGTGAGAGGCCCGTGTACCGCAAAAAAAAAAAAAAAAAAAAAAGATTACCAGGCAGTACTGAAGGCCCAGGTGAGGTGATGGCTCTTAGTTTCTAATGGTACCAACCTTCTCAGTTTTCTCCAGCAAGTCTTATCGAGCAGAATAATGGCATAGAAGTTGGATTCATCTAGAAATGACGACTTGCCAGGATGGTGTGATGAATAGAACAGAGGCCAGAGCTATTTGTAGGATAGTTGCTGAAATGACAGTCGAGACAATTTACCACCAAAACCAGGGAGAGAAAACTAGAAGGGGCTGATGTGTAGGGAGTATGCAAAACAATCAGATGACTGTAAAGAACTAAGGTTATTGCGTAAGCAAGGAAACAAGTGATCCAACTCTGCGGGTCTACCCTCCACAAGCTTCTGGGCCAGAAAGACTCAGGAGAAGTAACACTCGTGCAATACCCACTGGAAGCAGAAGGTAGGGACCCAACACCACCCCCACCAGTTTCTGCACACAATGAGGTCTGCTGGGAGAACAGAACGTGATGGTAAAAGCTAGAGAAGTATTGAAGAACAGGAAGAACAGGCGAATGGGCAGGAAGGAGGAAAGGAAGAGGTGGTCTGAACTTAGCAAGGTAAATTAACAGAAGCCATAAAACAGTAAATGAACAAAACAGCCATGATAGAGATAAATACCGTGGAGAAAATTAAAATATGGTGACATGATGTAGAGAGACAGGATGGCTGTTTCATATTGGGTAGTCAGGGTGTCTGGGGAGATACCTTTTAAGTTGAAATCTGGATGACAAGAAACATTCAGTTTTGATACACGTACGGAAAGAACCATCCAGAAAGATGATAGAGCAAGCGCAGATGCGCTAAGACAGGAATGAGCTTGGAGTGGAAAGAAGGCCACCACACCGTGGTGAGTAAGCAGAGAGGAAATGCTAAGAATGAAATCCAAGTGATATAGTCTACACTGGGTAGAGCTTAACAGAAAAAAGGGAAGGAGTTTGCTCTTTTTTAGATCAGAATATTAAAGAGGAGGGGTGATGGGCTTTACGCTTTAAAAGTTGACTATGGGGCTTCCCTGGTGGCGCAGTGGTTGAGAGTCCGCCTGCTAATGCAGGGGACACGGGTTCGTGCCCCGGTCCGGGAACATCCCACATGCCGCGGAGCGGCTGGGCCCGTGAGCCATGGCCGCTGAGCCTGCGCATCTGGAGCCTGTGCTCCACAACGGGAGAGGCCACAACAGTGAGAGGCCCGCGTACCGCAAAAAAAAAAAAAAAAAAAAAAAAAAAAGTTGACTATGGCCGCTACGTGTAGACGATGAATAGTGAGAGTCAGGAGATGAGGTTGTTGGTAGTTATTCCAGGGATCCAGGGAAAAGATGAAGGTGGAATAGTCTAAAGGCTAATAATGAAAAGAGGAGAGCTGGAATGCGTTTTAATGGCTTAAATGTGGGAAATAAGTAAGAAAGAAGAATACAAGCTTGGGACTGAAGCAGCTGAGGGTAAAGTGGGGTCATTTTCTAAGGCTGGAAGGCAAAGAAGAAACAGGTTTAAGGACAGAAATAAAGAATTCACTGTGGGCTATCTTAAGTTTGAGCTGTTTGTTAGGTCTCTGAATGGATATCAGTTATGCAGTAGGACATGCAAGTTGAAATTCTTGTCAGGACTGCAGATTTGGATATAACGGGCATAGAAATGTCAGAGGTGGTGATGGGAGTAGCAAGAAGAGCGGACAGCTGAAGTGATGTTGAGTTTGGGGGACATGGAAATGTCAGTGAAATGAGAGGCCATGTTCCAGGTGTTGCCTTCACTTGCACAGGCTACAGAGCCAGCGTGCTCACGGGAGAATCAGGGGTTCGTTAAAACCAAAAATTATGGTGACTCAGGAAGGACAAAACTGATGGAGAGTTCAGTGAGAGAGTTGAGGCGAAAAGCAGAATTTTCCAGGAAGCAGATTGTAGAAGTATAGACAAGCTTGCATTTTAACCAGAGAAGGAGGAAATCTGGAATACGCAGAGTGGTGGTTGGAGTTCTGACACGACACTCCCCTAAATTCTTGGAGAATTTAGCTGTGGCTTTGAAGGCTGTAATAAGTGTATCTTTTTTTCATATGCCTTATGGCAGGGTTGGCAAGTTACACTTGCTGGCCACATCTTGCCCTTCCCGTTTTTGTAAATAAACTTTTATTGCAACACAATCATCCCTCTTTGTTGACGTAATGCCCATAGTTGCTTTCACACTCCAATGGCAAAGATGAATAGTTGTGACAAAACTCATCTGGCCCACAAAGCTAGAAATACTTATTATGTGGCACTTTACAGAAAACGCTTGCGGTTCCTTATCTATGGGGCTGTATGGTAAGAGTAATGACCAGAGAAATCAAATGTAAGGCTTGTGGCCTGGGACACAGAGGGAGCGGCTCCTGGGGCCTTTTGATACATGCTTTTGGACCTTTGTAGGAAGATTATGCAAGTACTCATATAACAAAGATGAACCCTCATACAACATGATGATAACAATAGTCAAGACATGGAAAGAACCCAAGTGCCTATCAACAGATGATTGGCTTAAAAAGATGTGGTACATATACACAATGGAATATTACTCAGCCATAAAAAGAATGAAACATTGTCATTTGTAGCAACAGGGATGGCCCTAGAGAATATTATGCTTAGTGAAATAAGTCAGATAGAAAGACAAGGACTATATAATATCACTTATATGTGGAATCTAAAAATAATACAAATGAATCTATATACAAAACAGAAACAGACTCACAGACATAGAAAACAAACTTATGTTTACCAAAGGGGAGACGGATGGGGAGGGGCAAACTGGGAGTACGGGATTAAGAGATACAAACTACTATACATAAAATAGATAAGCAATAAGGATTTATTGTATAGAACAGGAAACTATATTCACTATCTTGTAATAACCTATAATGGAAGAGAATATGAAAAAGAAAAAAAAGCTTTATATATATATATATATATATATATATATATATATAACTGAATCACTTTATACTTGAAACTAACACAGTATTGTAAATACTGTAAATGAACTATTCTCAATTTAAAAAAAATCATTATGATACATTGTACAATACTTTCCATTACATGTATCCTCAAATAAACACTGATCTTCCTCATCACCTCTAGATGAGGGCAGGACTTGGGTTATCCCTCAGCAAGACTCTGCAACCATTGGTCTTAATGCTAATCGCATGGACGCTCTGTTGCCGTTGTTGTCAACTTAATTCTCTTGGTGCTCAGTAGAACATGGTTCCCTTTCTATGTCTTGATCAGACAAGAAGGATCTCACAGCAAAGTTCTCTGGGATCCAATGCATTTCAGCTGTCTTAATTCATACACACAAAGCTATTGCCTGAAAGCAAAAACATGCTGCCCGTGTGGCTGAGCTGGTACAGCTTTTTGACACTTGTGTGGAAAGATCTAGAAAGCAAGACTGAAATGTAGGTGGGGTCACACACTCAAAAGGCTTCCAACACTAGACGGGAATGTAAACTAACAGCGTGGAGCAGATGTTAGACTGTCAGGTAAAGTGGGCATCGTGGCACACTGAAGAACCCTTGCCCGCTCCAAACGGAGTAGTTGTTATTCAACTCCAGCTTTGCAGTCAAAGAGGAATGAAAATCTAGCCAAATAAACTGATTATTCAAAAACAGACATACATTCAGATTTTGATGTTAAATTTCTGGTTTCATTTAAGCACAATCATTGCCAAATAAAGCCTGCACTGTGTTGTCAAACAAAACTCTTCAACTCTGGCCCATACACTGCTAATTGTAACCCAGTTTCTAGAAGGAAGAAGAGAAAGAAGCCAATCAGCCTGTTTTTGATAGAGAACTAAGACTTAAGTCTCAAAAGCAGTCTGTTGTGCATATGTGTACAATACTTAAGCTCTCCAGGAAACTACCAAGGTGTCAGAATCCCAAATCTCAGGCTAGCATCAAGGTTCCCCTTCACAGACTTCCTCTTGGACTTGGGCTTCTGAACTCCACCAGATACTAGTCATGCCTCTGTACTAAGAACCCAAAAGAGAAACATCAGCTGGTGCCCAGCATCCTCAAACCTTTGAAGCCCCTCTGCTGTCACATTTTCAGGAGAAGGAATACAGAGGAAAAAAGCAAGCCGAATTCGTTAGCATGATATTTGATGTCCTCTATAATCTGATTTCAATAAACCCTTCAAACCCATCTTCAATTCTTCTGTACTGCACTCATTCAGAATGCTCACTGACTCATACACATTATGCATCCTCCCTTTACCCACGTGAATCAAGTACTTTATATCATTTTTGTGACCTCTTCAACTATATTGTTTTGCCTCTTATTTTGTACTACCTGATAACGTTCCTTTTCATTTTCCCTGAGTATTTCATTTAATCACTAATGTGTTAGGCTGGGTCCTCCAAGAATAAGATATCAAGATGAGATTAAATGTGCGAAGATTTTTTATTGAGAAAAATGCCTGAGAAAGAAAATAGGGAACAAGTTGGAGGAGGCTGGGAAAACCATCCAGACGCTGATCCCAAAGGAGGAGAATGGGAAGAAAGTCCAGGTGGAAGTGTCCTGGATGGCCATGCTGTCAGAGTAAGGTTCAGAAGTACTCAGGCGATGTCCGTGGACCAAAGGCAGCTGGCATAGGAGTCCCATGTCTCCCAGGAATAGGCCTGCCTCAGTATCTCAGCTGGACTCAGCCATTGGCTGGGAACAGCCTCTAGGAAGCATGGACTCAATGCAAAGGAACAGTAGTCCTTGGTCAATTATGATCCCTGTAGTTGGAGGACCTGAGAGGCACATTATCATGGCTGCCACTAAGAGAAGAATAACCTCTTTATAGATAGAAAGCATCTCCAATACACTTCTTTTTTCTTACACTGAAATTAACAGAGTGCTATGGTCAGTAAAGACACACATATATACATATACGTTTCTAGAACAAAAGAAAGAAAGCAAAAGAAAGAAAGGAAGGAAGGAAGGAAGGAAGGAAGGAAAAAAGCATTTAGGTTTAGGTTCAATGTAATTGTATAGTCTTTTTTTTAAAATGGAGAAATACTACAAGTATGACTCTAGTCCCTCTATTAAAATAGTTACTTGGGCTTCCCTGGTGGCGCAGTGGTTGAGAGTCCGCCTGCCAATGCAGGAGACACGGGTTCGTGCCCCGGTCCAGGAGGATCCCACATGCCGCGGACCGGCTGGGCCCGTAAGCCACAGCCGCTGAGCCTGATGCATCTGGAGCCTGTGCTCCGCAACGGGAGAGGCGACAACAGTGAAAGGCCCGCGTACCCCCCCAAAAAAAGTTACTTTACTAACCTGAAGTTCTCTATATTTTCCTATTTGTACTTGAGAAATCCATAAACAGGACAAGCAGCAACAAGCATTATATCTGTAAGGGCCAAAAAGCTGCCCCAGTGGCTTGAAAGCATTATTCACATTTGTGAAGTAATTCAGCAACACACACACTGTGTTTTGAACATACATAATATTGTAAGTGTTCCTTCTTTTTAATTTTTTTGGTGTTGCTTATTTTTTTTACTTAATTGACATGTAGAGGTCATGACAATATCACTTAGATTCTTACTGCATACTTCCCACACTTTCATTAAACTAATTATCTTAAAACATAATTAGCTAATTACTGAGAAAGGTAGATGATGATAGTGAGTGGAATGTAAGATAAGCATTAATGAACAAAAACAGGATCCAAATATTCTAGTCAGGGAGAAGACATTCAGGGTTGGCTGAGAGACAAGGAATATTCAATAACCTTTTGATCAGTTGCACTTGAATCAGAGCTAACAATGCTACACTGTGTTATTGCAACTGGGTAGAAATCCAAGTCCTCAATTTTTCAAGCCTAACAAAGCTCCTTTACATTTCAGTGATACTGAATGATGTACTAAAGTACCCTAGTGCAGACCGACTGCAATTTGTCAACTGGACTCTGCAGTCTTTCTCTTTTTTGCCTTTTTAGAAAGTATTATGTGGAAAAGATTTGTTTTCATTGGTAGCCATCGTCAAAGCAATGGAATTTATTATAATTTAAACAGAATTTATTATAATTAAATGACAACATGTTTCTGAAGGGTCAATACTCTAAGCTTTACCTTGTTCACAATAAGGTAAAGGCGTATTTGTTTGAAATGTTTAAAACCTGGTTGAAAATAGATTTTTTAATTAACTGGCTCTGGACCAGAGCATCTTTCAAATGAAAATACCATACGACACCTAATTGGATAGGTTATTTACTTAGAATAATTGGATCCATGCTGCAGCAAAGTCCTTTAGGATGTGGCTTTGCTGCAGTATTTTTAGTTATCTGAGTGTGTTGGACTGTCTAGAGCGTGAAACCTGTATAGCATGTATAACGACAAAATCGCTGTATGAGCCAACAGCTGCATCTGAGGAAAGCCATGACAAGATCCAGACCCGCCATGATACCCCACCTTCTGTAATCAGTGGACTGATAATAGGAATAGTGTAACCCCCAAACTCACTGCACAATGTATTTATCGTATTACTTCAGAGCAATTCACTTCCCCATTAGAATGGGGGCTCATCTGAGACAGAGGTTTAGCCTACCTCACCTCTTATGCCCCTGACTAATAGCTGATAAGCTCTCGATAAATGTTAGCTGATTTAGAATGCAAACAGTGCAGAAGAACAATAAGACTAATTTAATTCAATATATTATTTATTTATGCTGTACACGGAGCTGGCTACAAATGAAAGAGAAACCATACATATCACCCTGGAAAGTAGAATCTTCTTGGAAAGGTAAGACTGTCAGCCGTGAATCGTCTACAACTAAGTGAGGTGGCTTGTGATCTTCACGTGTTAGTGAGTGATACAAACAGTGGATGCAGACGAGGTTCAGAGAAAGGAGGAACCGGTGTGAGTTCAAGCGACCAGCAAGCAAAAATACCAAAACTACGAAAGGCAAAGAAAAACGAGGGAGCATCCACTAGGTGGAATACGGTGAGTCATACATTCCCAGGACAGTTGGGAAACGGGTTGTCTGGAGTGGGTGATTCACGGGGAGAACTAAAGAGACTGAGAATGGGGAAGTAAGGTTGGAAATACAGGTGAAAAACCCTGAAGCCATCCTGAGAAGTTGAGTCGTGTCATGGAAAAAGCACTGAACTAAATCAGGAGATCTTGTTTAGGTTATTTCGCCCTCTGATTGCTCTGACATTGAGTAAGGAAGTGGACCCCTCCGGCTTCACTTTCCTCATGCATAAAGTGAGGGAAGCCGAAAGACCAAATATCTTGGCGAGATAGAATCCTGAGAAGTTATGAGCGAGGGAGTGACGTGAGGAACGAAAGGTTTGGGCAGGACGCATCTGGTGGTAATGCACAGAAATGGGCCTGCAGATGGCCAAGTAGAGGTTTTTAATAGAAACCAGTCACCAGAGGATAGAATAAGAGGCTGGAAAGGAAATGGAAATGTAGGGGAAATGTAGAAGGCAGTATCAATCAGACTTGATGACTTGTAGAAGCACTGACTCGAAAATAATACCATTATTTTGAACCAAGGTGATTAGATATTAGTCTAATTAGAATAAAACTATATTAAGGGCAAAGCCAATGTGAGAAAAAAAATCAAATAAAACTTTGCTTTGGGTCCTGTCCATCCTAAATACCTTCCCCCCACTGCAGGACTTGCCCTTTAGTTTCACCCTTAAGTTCTACCCCAAGGAATCCTAGAGTTTGAACTTGCTAAGGACCCTGAATATCCACCCCTAGATCTCCTGGCTCAGTTGTGTGTGCCTCCTGTGTTGATCACTTCCAGGCCTTCTTCCAGAATGGTTCGGTGGTTTGTATGTACCACTTGCTGTCTCGAGGCTAAGTTCTTTTATCAGCTCTCCATTCTCAAGTTAATAAAAACTGACTGAAAATTAATGCTTTACCATGGAAATGATCATGGTTTGATAATCAACTAGGCATAATGGATACTTGATCATCACCACCAACTCTGAGGCATTGCGTTCATTTTCTCTTGCTGTGTAACAGACTGCCACAAAAGCAATGGCTTAAAACAGTACTCATTTATTAGCTCACAGTTCTATAGGTCAAAAGTCTGGACAAGACTTGGCCGGATTCTCTGTTCAGGGTCTCCCAGAGTTCAAGTCAAGATGCTGGCCACCTTGAGTTCTCATCTGGAATCTTTGAGGGAAATATCCACTTCCAAGCTCGTTTGGGATTCTCAAGAACTCAAGTCCTTGTGATTATAGCACTGAGGTCCACATTTCCTTGCTGGGGGTCCACCAAGAGTTGCTCTCAGCTCCTAGAGGCCACGCACATTCCACATACACGTTCCAAGCCATGTGGTTTCTTTTGTTGTCAAAGCCAGACATGAAGAACCTCCCTTACGCCCAATCTCTCTCCCATTTCCAATTCCTCTGACTTGGTCTCTGACCCCTAGGCCCAGATTTAAATGGATCATGTGATTAGCTTAGGCCCACCTGGAAAATCTTCGCTTTTTAAGGTCCACTGTGCCATGTAACATAAACCAATCATGGGAGTGAAATCCTCATATTCCCAATCCCAGGGACTTTACAGGGTGTATGCTCTACAGTGGGAGCCATCTTGGAATTCAGCCCACCACTGGTAGGTGATAGGGTTATAGACCAGTGGATGGGACCCCGAGCTGTGTTAGACATTCTCAGATGTTTCATCCAAGGTCTGGTATTTCCATGATGTTTATGAATGAGATTATTTAATTCACTATTTAAGAGCATGGGATCTGTAGTCTGCCTCTTCTGATAGAGCTGTGCTTCTGTCACTCATTTGATGTGTGATCTTAATCAAGGTTCTTACAGCCCTCCCAACCTAGCTGCCTCATCAACAAGATATAAGGATAAATAGTAATTGCCTCATGCACATGTTATGAAGACTAAATGCAATAATTCATGTAACGCTTTAGCACTGATGCTCAAATTCCTGGCTCATAAATAGTGACCTTTTTCGTTTCCTTTTTTTTAAATGAGATTCAGAGATCGAACTAATCTTTCCAGAATTACACAGCTAATCTCAGGTGGAGGACCTGGGATTCAGCTTTTGAGCTGTTTGACTTTAGAACCTACACTCGGGCCACCAGGCTAGAGCTACTCTAGGTCTCTTCATAGCCTCCTGCAGCTTCCTCCTGTTTTCATAACCTCACAAACAGAACAGAGTTATCTATGCATGCATTGACCATTGCTTAAAGACACTGATACAAAAAATGTTATTTACCATAACTAAGGAATACCTTTCATAGTCTTTAAATACATTCTGCTTATGCCTCTTTACTACTAATATCAAGCATGCTGTGAAATTATTCTCTGAGCATCCAATATTTATTGAATTATTTCGTGAGTGACATGGAATGATTACTTTGTAAAGAAAGCAAATCCTTTTTTTTTTCCGAATCACCTAGGGAATCAAGGTATTACTGTTTACGATGTTCAAAGGACATGTTATCATTTAACTAGAATATTGTATCTGGGATTAAAGAGTTCTTAATCTTATCAAATACAACTCACTCTACCTATACATCTGGAAGCCAGCTCACTTTTACTTAGAAACAAATCCTGGGACGCTGAACGTTACCATCAGCGGCACTAGTATGGCTCAAGGCTATTATTCAAAAGGAAACAAAAAGAGAACTTCATAGAGAAGTTGCTTAACTCACATCTCCATCAAGAAATGAAAAGGAGGGGCTTCCCTAGTGGCGCAGTGGTTGAGAGTCCGCCTGCCGATGCAGGGGACACGTGTTCGTGCCCCGGTCCGGGAAGATCCCACATGCTGAGCCTGCGCGTCCGGAGCCTGTGCTCTGCAACGGGAGAGGCCACAACAGTGAGAGGCCCGCATACCGCAAAAAAAAAAAAAAAAAAAAAAGAAATGAAAAGGAAAGCAGACTGAAGACAGACACCAGCTAGGATGAGAAGGTAGTTCCCTACTAATGTAGAACATAAGACACATAGACCTAAATTGTTAATGGAACCAAGAATCCTTAAGATGTCTTTAGAGTGGAAAGAGATCCTTATAAAAATTATCACCAACTTTTATTCTCCCCACGCCAATTTAGACCTTTTGCATTTTGCTTTTTATACTGTAACATACAATATATTTGGACCCATAAAATACTTTCTCAGAATTAACGACAATAAAATAATTAAACCTTAGGTTGATATATCATTTTACTACTTACAAAATATCTTAACTTGAATCATTTTTTTTTTTCAGTACTAGGGCCTCTCACTGCTGTGGCCTCTCCTGTTGCGGAGCACAGGCTCCGGACGCGCAGGCTCAGCGGCCATGGCTCACGGGCCCAGCCGCTCCGCGACATGTGGGGTCTTCCCAGACCGGGGCACGAGCCCGTGTCCACTGCATCGGCAGGCGGACTCTCAACCACTGCGCCACCAGGGAAGCCCTCATTATTTTAACTTATATTATTATTTTACTTATTCCCCACAAAAGTCCACAGAAGTGGTCAGAGCATATATTATAACCCCTTTTACATCTGGGTAACTGAAGCAACTCACTCAAAAGAGCAAAGGAAAAAAAAAAAAGGCAGAGCCAACTTCAGCCTACAACATTCTTATGCTATTCAATATACTTGCAGTTTCTGACAATTTGAGAATTTCATATTATATTTAAATCATCTGGTTTCGACTAAAGTTAAATATCAAAGCATGATAACTTTCTTGGTAAACTATTAGTTTTTCCATTAGATTCTTTTAGTTTAAAAATATAGAGTTGAACTACCAAATGTAAAATAGATAGCTAGTGGGAAGCAGCCGCATAGCACAGGGAGATCAGCTCGGTGCTTTGTGACCACCTAGAGGGGTGAGATAGGGAGGGTGGGAGGGAGACGCAAGAGGGAGGGGATATGGGGATATATGTATATGTATAGCTGATTCACTTTGTTATAAAGCAGAAACTAACACACCATTGTAAAGCAATTATACTCCAATAAAGATGTTAAAAAAAAAAAAAGAGAAAAAGGGCAGCCAATTAAACTGTAAGTTGCAGCCCACTTTCAGAGATGTTAAAATGTTAAAAACTGTCTTGTGACAGGCAAAAATATATATATATAGAGAGAGAGAGTTGAAATGTAACCACGTCATGAAGGCTGTACTGCTATTTATTCTTTTTAGCCACTTGGAATAATATCATGTATGATACATTATTCATCTCATATTAAAAACCTATCATCTGCACCTTTTCCTCCCTTTTCCAACATCTAACATTTATTCTCTTCACTGATAATCTTGCTTCTTATTTCATAGGAAAAAATAGAAGTACTCATAAGAGAGCTTCCAAATGCTCCCAGCTTCAAACCTACTAATCCTACCAATCTTTCTGTACCTTTATATCCTCGCACATGAGGTGAACTATCTAAGACAACTGCTTCACTTGTGTAGGGTCACAACACTTTTCACCAAATCAAAGAACACTCCTGGAATTGTCACCTAGCTGTTCTGCATCTTTATTTATTTATTTATTTTGCTTCTTTATTGGAGTATAATTGCTTTGCAATGGTGTGTTATTTTCTGCTGCATAACAAAGTGAATCAGTTATATGTATACATATGTCCCCATATCCTCTCCCTCTTGCGTCTCCCTCCCATCCTCCCTATCCCACCCCTCTAGATGGTCACGAAGCCCTGAGCTGGTCTCCGTGTGCTATGTGCTATGCGGCTGCTTCCCACTAGCTGTCTATTGTTCCCCCACTAGGGGACCATCCATTAACAGGCACACTTGCTGTCCTACATCCCGCCTTAAAGGCAAAAGCCTCCCTATACCCACGTCTGTTTTTTAACTTCCATTTCTTATCTACCTCAATAAATGACAGCTCCATTCTTCCAGTTGCTCTGACTAAAAACGCTGCAGTCATCCTTAATGCCTCCCTTCCCCTCATACCCCACGTGTATTCCCTCAGCAAAGTCTGACAGCTCTAACAAATAGAAACCAAATCTGACCACTTCCTGCTACCCTCAGCCCCACCACTCCGGTCCAAAGACATCCCATCTCGAATGAAATCCGAAGCCCTTGTTGGGTTCTACGAGGTCCTTTATTATCTGACACCAGGTTTCCTCTTTGGTCACATTTCCAACTGCATCTGTTTCTCTAGTTCACTCACCCCAGCCTCCTTTGTGTTCCGGAAACATGCCAAGCCAGCTTCTGCTTCATGCCCTTTGCATTAACATTCTCTGTCGCATTCACCTGCCTCATTTTTATATGTCATATACTTATTTATTACTACATTTAGCTATTTTTACCTATCTTTTATTTTGTATTCACTTGTTTACTTATGTATTTATTGACTGATTTGCCTGTCTTCACCCCACTAAAATGGAGCTCCAGGAAGGCAGGAGGATTTTTCTATTATGCTCACCGCTCTATCTCTTGTGTTTAGCATAGTTCTTGACACATAACAAATATCCCAACATTTGTAAAGTTAATAATGTAAAAGTTTCCCTTTCATCCTTAAATCAGTTGTCCAGCTCTCATTCACACAGTAAACACTGTGTGGTCATGATGCAGCAGGCTCTGTGCCAGGTGCTGGGGATATAAGAGCAAATAAGGTATATGTGGTTCTTTGCCCTTTTGAAATTTAAAGAATGATAAAAGCCATAGACAAAGAAATGAACAATGAAAATCCAATGTATGAGCTATAATATGGGAAGGGCAGTGTGCTTTAGGACCAAAAAAGGGTAACATCTCTCTAAAAATCAAATAATTATGCCTGTAAGATTTGGTAGATAAGTTGAGATCTGAGGAAAGAGTAAAAACTAAAGGTTGAAATTGGCAAGGGGTGGCGATAGATTTGTTTACCATTTGTATGTGGAAAATGGGATAATTCAAATAAATCGGTTTGGAATACCCCCAAATTTTACTCAGTAACAAATTTAATCCCCACATCATTTACCTGGTCAAGAAAATTTGTTTTTACTTGGTAATCTCATTTTATACTTCAAATCAAAGACATTGAGATTGTTTTTTAAATGTTCAGAAAAAAACAACTTATAAATAAGCTATTTTTTTATTGAAGTACAGTTGATTTACAATGTTGTGTTAATTTCTGGTATACAGCAAAGTGATTCAGTTGCGTGTGTGTGTGTGTGTGTGTGTGTGTGTGTGTGTATTCTTTTGCAGATTCTTTTCCATTAGAGTTTATTACAGGATTTTGAATATAGTTCCCTGTGCTATACAGTAGGGCCTTGTTGTTTATCCATTTTATATATAGTAATTTGTACCTGCTAATCCCAAACTCCTCCCACTCTCTCCCCCCTTTATCTCTCCCCACTCCCATTCCCCTTTGGTACCCATCAGTTTGTTTTCTCTGACTGTGAGAGTGTTTCTGTTTTGTAAGTAAATTCATTTGTATCATTTCTTTAGATTCCACACATTAGCGATATCATATGATACTTGTCTTTGTCTGGCATACCTCATTTAGTATGATAATGTCTAGACCCATCCATGTTGCTGCAAGTGGCATTAACAAACACACTATTTTTTTTCTCTGAATCAAATCACATCATGCACTACCAAATCCACTTAATTTGAAAGATAGTTACTAGGCACATATCATTTGCATAAAGGTAAATAAGTCAAGATGCCTTCCCCCCAGGAGTGTAGAGAAGATAAGAGTTGGACAAATAATTAAAATACAGAACAATAAATGAAAAAAGTACCTTAAGAGTGGTTCAAATGCTTTGAAAGTGGAGACGACAAAGATAAGAGATTATTTGATTGGCCAAATGAGTTTACCACCTATGCAGATAGAGAAAGATCTAATTACTAAAGCCTTCAGGAATATAGACTTTTTTAAATTCCTAGAAGTCACTGGAGACTCAAGGCAGAAAAAAATATTCTTCAAAAAAGAAGGTCAAGAATGTAAAAAAGAATTAAGGAAAAGATGACAGCAGTAGTTTGTCTCATCTTTTCTGAGACTGAAGGTGGAATTTCAATGAGGATAAAGAATAAATATGTCATCTTGTTTATATTTTAAGGTAAAATGGAGAGTAGGTTATTAATCTTTACCTATAAATATCAAAGATAAAGTCCCAGGTTATGTGGATGTTCTCACATGAGAAACCAGAGCTATCTCGTTTGTTGCTTGTACATTTTCCAACAAAATGTATGCAGGATAATCAAAAAAGTTAAATGAAAATAAACTTTTCGATAGATTCTTTACTCTTGGCTGGCATGTTTTAGAACTCAATTCCTCTATTATCTGTACATATCACACAGGAATATTAAAATCAGAAGCCTAGCCATATTTAGTAAAATAGAACTTTCATAGTGTTATATATAATTTCTTGGAAGATTTTAGCAGGAAAACATTCTTCATTTCCAGAAACAGTTATATGAAAATTGTAGTTGCAGATCTTAGGCTGATTCCTTATAACATAGTGCCATCTAGAGAGCAAAGCCGATGTTGCTACAAGTTACATTAACCACAACTAGCTTCTAAATGACAACGTTACATTTTATAGCTAATACGCTCAGGAGGGTACATCTATATGGCTTACATTTGAAATAAATTAATGAGTACATACATGAACGAATTTCTGTCTAGTACATCGACACCTGATAATTGCATTGAGTGGCCTCTCCTATGGGTAGTATTCTGTTCAGTCATGTGCTAATATGTCTAATATGTCTCATTTAGTGGTATACCGTAGCCTTGAGGAAGGTTACATGCAAGTACAAGAACATGCATTTGATTAGATTTTGTAAGGAAACATAATTGAATTTCTTCAAAGAAGCAAGGCAGTTTTATCGTAAATATGAAATTTTATTAAGTATTCAATACTTCCTATGGGTAAGGCATTGTGCTTACCATGTGTGTACGTTTCCTGAGGCTGCTATAGCAAATTACCACCACTTGATAGCTTAAAATAACAGAAATGTATTCTATCACAGTCTAAAGGCTAGAAGTCTGAAATCAAGGTGTAGGAAGGCTGTACTCCCTCTGGAAGCTCGAGGGGAGAATCCTTCCTTGCCTCCAAGCTCACGGTAGCTGTCAGCATTCCTTGGATTCCTTGTCTTGTGGCTACTTCACTACAACTTCTACCTTCATCTTCCCATCACCTTCTCCTCTGTGTGTCTTGCTGTGGCCCCGTCACTCCAATCTCTCTGATCTCTGCTTCTGTAGTCACATTTCCTACTCTTCTTCCGTCTGTGTATCTCCCCTCTGTGTGTTTCTCCTGTGTGTCTATTTTAAGGACACTTCTCATTGGATTTAGGGCTCATTTGGACAAACCAGGATGATTTCCTCCTCTAAAGACTTTTAACTACACTTGCAAAGACCCTTTTTCCAAATAAGGCAACATTCACACCTTCCAGATATTTGATGTATCTTTTTTTGGGGGGGGCACCATTCAACCCACTATACTATGTCTTTTAAAAGTGAGGAAAGTAAATGGAAAGGTAATTGGCTTCTACTTCAATAAGCTTATAGCATAATCAGAAAAAGCTCGTATGCACAGATGAACAATCACCCAGATCAGGGGTTCTCAATCTTGGTGATATTGGCGTTTGAGACTAGATAACTGTTTGTTGTGGGAGGCTGTCCAATGCATTTTTCAAATGTTTAGCATTTCTAGCCTCTACCCGTTAGATGCCAGTAACACCCACCTCTTAGTCATGACTACTATAAATGTCTCCAGACATTAGTAACTGCCCCTTGGCGGGTGAAACTGCCCCTGGTTAAGAACAAGTCATCTAGAGAATTTCCTGGTCGTTCAGTGGTTAGGACTTGACACTTTCACTGCCGGGGTCCAGGTTCAGATACCTGGTCGGGGAAATAAGATCCCACAGGCTGCGCACCACGCAGCCAAACAAAAAAAAATTTAATTTAATTAAAAAAAAAAGAACAAGTCATCTAGGTTATCAAGGAGTGACGTCAGCAATATGGCAGAATAAGACATCCCTAGCTTCAGCAACAACACTTTAGCATCCATCCATAGACAAAAGTGCCTTCGTGAGAGTGTTGGAATCCAGGTAGGAGACCGTGAAACCCCGGTGCAGTCCAAGACTGAGGAGAGCTGTTTGGAGAAGGCAAGCGCACAACTGGATGGCTGACTCGCCAACCTCAGTCTGGGCTACAGAGATGGAACCAGCTTCGGAGGGGCCCAGGAAAAGTCCCTCCCACCCGTGCATCAAGTTGTACAGTTGTACAGTTGTACAGCTCCAGCTGTGGACCCCAAAGTGACCTGTGAGCCGGCTACAGCTTCCCTCGGCCACAATCCATGAGCCCCTGGAGGTAAGCTCACCAAATATAGTCAAATTGTACATTCTGAAAAGGCCTGTACTTCCAGCCCATCCCAGCCACAGTCTGAACAGTCCTGCTGGCTCAGGGACCCTTCAGGAGACACTCTCATGTCCTTGCTGCCACCTACAGACCTGGAAAGGGCCCTGTACCCCTGAGGACTTGATTACAGCCCCGTTTGTCTTGGTCCTGTCACCAGCACCGGACACCAAGGGACCTGGGGGCAGTCATGCTCACTCATGCATTGGGTAATAGGCATTACAGAGATTGTCCCAGCTGTGGATGCTGAAGTGGCCTGTGAACCAGCTCCTGCCTCCCTTGGCCATGGTATGGGAGCCCCTGGAGGGCAGCCTGGCAAACTCTGTTAGACTGAGGATTCTCAAAGGCCCAGGAACTGGGCTCCCATCCCAGCCACAGTACATGAACAGTTGCTGGAGCAGGGACTGTGCAAGAGACGCTCCTCTTTGTGCACCTGGAGATCCTGGAAGGGCCCTATACTTGGCTCAAGCCAACTAACAGTAATCCTGAGGGTCTCAGGTCCTAGCAGGAGACACTTCCATCTGCACCCCCCGAGATCCTGAAGGACCATCCAACCCCATCACAGCCACAGTCCACCAGCAGACCTGCCAGCTAGGAACCCAGTAGAAGACACTCCTGTGTGCATTCCCAGAGACCCTGAAAGGACCCTATACTTGGCTCCAGCCCCTACCAGCCATAGTACTTGAGCAGTCCTGCAGACACAAGGACCAGGCAGGAGACAGCACATCTGCACCTCAGGAAATCCTGAAAGGGCCCCATGCTCAGCTCTAGCCCCTCCAGCTGCAAAGAGACCAGTCCAACCCATCCAGGGACCTGGTGAAATACACTTCCATCCATGCCTCCAGAGCCAGATATGAAGACCTCAATCTTGTTTATTGCTTTTTTAAAAAAAATTTTTTTGGCAGACAATGTAGCACAATGTCACATTAGTTTTTTTTTTAGTATGACACTCAAAGCAGAAGCAATAAAAGCAAAAATAAACAAGTGGATCTACAACAAATGAAAAAGCTTCTGTACAACCAAAGAAAAAATCAACAGAATGAAGAGGCAACCTACAGAATGAGAGAAAATATTTGCAAAGTATATACCAGACTAGGCCTTGATATTCAAAATATATGTAGACCTCATACAACTCAATATCAATAAAACAAATAATCTGATGAAAAATGGGCAGAGAACCTGAACAGACATTCTTCCAGAGAAGATACACAAATGGCCAACAGTTTGGGTGTATATCTGAAGGAAATGAAGTCACTGTCTTGAAGATATGTCTGTACCCCCATGTTCATTGGAGCATTACTCACAGTAGCCAAGATATGGAAACAACCTCACTATTCTTTCCTCAGTGGATGAATGGATAAAGAAAATGTAGTATATAAATAAAATGGAATATTATTCAGACATGAGAAAAATGAAATCCTACCATTTGCAACAACATGGATGGACCTTGAGGGCATTATGCTAAGTGAATTAAATCGGACAGAGAAAGACAAATACTATATGATCCCACTTGCATTTGGAGTTTACAAAAAAAAAAAAAAAAAGGCCAAATTCATAGAAACAGAGTAGAATGGTGATTGCCAGGGCTGGAGGTTGGAGAAATGGGGAAATGTCAAAGGGTACAGACTTCCAGTTACAAGCTGAATAAGTTCTGGGGATCTATTATCCAGCATGGTGACTGTAGTTAACAATAATGTATTATTTACTTGAAAGTTGTTAGGAGAGAAGGTCTTAAATATTCTCCCCACACACACACAAAAAGTATAATTATGTGAGGAGAAGGATGTCTCAACTAACCTTATTGTCATCAACCTTACTAAATCATTCTGCAATATATACACGTATCAAATCATCATATTGTACACCTTAAACTTACAGAACGTTATAGGTCAATTATCTCTCAATAAAGCTGGGGGAGAAACAGAGCATAGAAGTTCAGAGGAGGAAGCAACCGGGATGACTGGGATGGTTAAAGAAGGTTTCATGAAGGAAATAAGAAGTCACTGGATGAAAACATAGCACTTGCAATTGTGGAAGAGGCCATGGAAATTGTTACTGGCTAATGCCCTCTTACTGAGAAGCGCTGCGAGCTTGTGAAGACCAAGAAACATACTTTACACATCTTTATGTGCCAACTTCCCAGCACAGTTTCTGGCACAGAGTAACTCTCAAAACTGTTTGTTGAATGAGTCCATGAGGTTGGATTAATAGACCAGAGTCAGAAGTGAAGGGTCTTAGACAATAGACAGGGGAATTTTAAATTTATTTTCTTGGTTAAGTGGAAATCTTGAAGGATTTTGAGTAGGAAAGATAAACTGTGTAAAGAAAGCAGTGGTATATAAAAATATCGACTAAGCCAGAAACACGATCAAGAAAGATCAGCTAAGAAATTATTAAAGCAGTCTTGCTGTGAAGTAATGAGTTCTGGGACCAAGATAATGACAGTGGGAATTCAAATGAGCTACCAATGACAAGAAGAAATAATTGTCAGTTTCTTATTATTGGATTTGGAGAAGATGGAGAAAAAAAGGCATAAAGGAAAATTTTCAAGTCAGGCTAAGAGGGTAGAGTTTGTTCATTTGAGAAAAATTAAAAAGTCTGGAAAGGGAGAAAGATGATGTGAGCTTGAGATGAGTAGCTGTTCATGGATATGCAGGACAGGTTATTTTTTATTTTAGGGTAATCTTCAGAAAATGATTGTAGCTACAAATGGAGCTAAATAAATATGAGATAATTTGTGATCAGTGTTAGGACTTGCTTGCTAGATATTATTCTCGTAGAAATTCATAAGACCTTTTGTGTCTCTAAAATAGTTATTTTTGCAAAGATTTCGGAAGCAGTTTGTCTGAACTCATAATCATGAATTCTGTTTCTAGTTAGTGACTCTCACCTTGGACTGAAAGGTAGACAATTCCAGATCACTGCCTTATTCACACTCTAACATGCCAGCCACCATTTCCACTGGAGACATTGATGTTCAGGACAAAACATCTTCAAAGCAACAGCTATTGTTTAACATGGCAAACAAGTTTAAAAATACAGTTTATGTAATGAAAAAGGAGAAAAAAGAAAGGACAAAATATTTTAAAATCCATTAAATAACTGGATTTTTTTCATTGTTACCAATAGTTTACGCAAACTGGTTATTAACATCTTGCAAAAATAATTGTATACTTACTTAAGTTATTTTTAAATTTTCTATTCTGTAATTTGTAGGTGGCAATCCTTTATAAGCATTTGAATATTCTAAGTTACCATGTTTTTTTTGAGAGTGGAACGCTATATACTTAAGAAAATAATTTCCTTAAAAAAAAAAAAAATCACTAGGCTAGGAATTAGTGAATGAAGAACAGGGGCAACTCAAACTCCAAATCTGTCCGTAAAGAAAAAGGGGGTTTTCATCAAACATATACGTAGATTACCTAATTACCTTATTATCTGTGTAGGAACAATTTTACAGTCATTATTTGGTGTTTCTCTAATTAATATGTGGGTATGTACACACTGAATTGTGGTGTTTAGTTTTGGAGAATAATTAAAAATAAGAATCAACTATCAAAATCAGAACTAAAGCCATCAATTTTGTTGGACTTTATGATTAATTTGCCTTCTGTTTATTTTGATAAAATTGTACCCATGTAGCCATATGATGTAAGATGAAAAATAAGGTTGACTCAAAATAACTTTACGTTTAAATCCAAAAAAATAAATAAATAGAAAGCTTAAAAAAAAAGTTCAGTGTTTCTTATAAACTCTCCTTAGTTGCATAATAAAAAGAATTTCCCTCAAGAGCCGTGCATTTATCTAATTATTAAATTAATTAATTAACGAATAAGTGGAATAAAAATTGTCATTATTCTCACCATCCTATTCTAGAATTTATCTGAATTTCAAGCAACATGAATGGACCCTGTTTCTAATAACAGGCTTCAGCGGGAACTCAGATATGTATAAGACAGGAAAGATAGGCAGCCCTTGAGGTCTTGCAGTGCTTTGGTTAATCATTACAGGAGGCTTGCCTTTTGTTTCAAGCCACCTGTGTTTTATGTCCCAGAGCATTCCTCCACGGTTAGATTTGGGTGAGGAGAGGGTATCCCAATAACCTGGGTTATTGTGAACTCAGGTAGGTTCTCAGGCAGACTGATGTTAGGAAGGAATACCAGAACATGGAAATCTAGAAGCTGATTCCCTTAAAACCATTCAGTGTGAGTACTTTTTTCACTTACCCCCCAGGCTCAGGGCGACTGGTATAAATGATGAATCTGGCCAAGTGTAAGGGAAGATGCTCACACTGCATGACAGGGGAGGACTCCTGTGACCTAGAGAGCACCAAAGGCCAGACCGAAGCAATGCTAAGACTACAGTTGCCTTTGGGAACAGTGGCTGTGTTGGCTTACCTTCGAATTTAAGAAAGTCCAGAAATCCTAATTTTTATGTCAAATAACCTGATTTTAAAATATTAACTTAAAAACCTTTAAAAAGGGCTCCCCTGGTGGCGCAGTGGTTGAGAGTCCAAAAACATATTATGGGAATTCCCTGGTGGTCCAGTGGTTTCTGGGCTGTCACTGCCAAGGGCCTGGGTTCCATCCCTGGTCTGCGAACTAAGATCCCGCAAGCCTGGAGGCGTGGCCAAAAAAAAAAAAGGAAAAAACAACAACAAAACGTATTATGCACACGCACAGAACACTACTGCTACTGAGGAGGCCCAATTTGTGCATTCTGCCATTGATTGTCTTGTTGTTGTTTTCTGCTTAAAATAAAAAAGCTTTTATTTCAAGCGTATAAGATATAACAATTATAACTCCATATAACAGAAGTTTACATGTAACAGAAGTTTATATCACCTCTTGATAAGAACAGTTGAATTTTTTGCAGGCCAGTTATAAAGGGAATTAATGAAAATTCTGAATAAATCTTGGTAGCTGTCATTGAAGACATTCATTCAGCAGACATTTACTGAATGTCTATTGTTTGCAGGTACATTTTAGGTATCCTCAAGATACAATTAAGAAAAGTACACTTCCAATTCAATATGAAGACAAAGCTTGCTAATAAGTAACACTGATATAAATATATGTACCTTATGAATGAGAAGGAAATTTTTAAAGCAGGAGTGTGGACTCAAAGAGAAACATATGATTATCTCAACCAGTATATATTATTCATTAAAATTTCTTTGAAAAAGAAGTAACTTCTACTCTAAAAATGGATGTATTTGGGTCTCCAACAATGTTAGATTGTTAACACTAAATATTTATGTACGGTGTTTAGACAAAGAACACTAACAACACGATAAAACAATTGCTATGAGTCTTGAAAACATTAAAAAATTTTCTGACATATTTTATGTTATAGAAATAAACTTTTTATATCCAATAGAAAATCTGACATTTCCTACACACTAAAATATGAATACTACTTTATAAGTGTACCTTTTCATAAAAACTATGCTAATAAAAGACAACGGTAACTTATAAAATTTCCATCGCCTTTCAAGTTGCAGGCACCCCCAAATATTAAGTAACAGTAAACTGAGAAAAAGAAAAATCATCTCAAGCTTCCAATTCTGCAGGGAGAAAGAAAAAAATTGACACTTTTGATCCTTTTATTTGAGACTATATACAATAATGCTAAAGAGCAAGGAGTTTATAATCAGACAGGCTTTTTATAACCAGGCTGTGTTTTAATCCAGGGTCTAGTTCTTAAAAGTAGTGTTATCTTATCAAGGGTTAGGTTTTGAAGTCAGTGAATAAGATGAAAATAAGGTACACAAAATTTACCTTTGAAAACCCTTTAAGAATTGGTCCCCATTGGAAAACAACATGCCACCTCTTCATAAGTCATAATCACCAGTTTTCTTTCTGCCTTGTTTCTTCCATTAAGTACCCACTAAATTAGCTGGTGTGTGTTTAAGGATCACATTGCACAAAATAAGGAAACTCTAGGCTCTCACTAGTGTTAAATGGACTAGCAGGTGGGATGAGCCATATTATTTAAATTGTCACTTTGCTTCCCATCTTCCTCCCTGCAGGTATTAGTGAATTCACATAAGATTATTCATTATGCAAGTATAATGTGATGCCAGTGTAAACACTGATAAGCTTCGATATTAGTAAAACAATGAGAATAGCATCTCTTTCTCACAGACATTGAGAGAATTAAACCAGAGAATATATATAAATACTTAGGGCAGTGCCTGTCACATGGTAGGCATGTAATAAATTATAGTATTGTTTGTTTAGTTCAGCAAATTTATGAACAAAGTATTATCTTTCAACTTTGAAGGTAGGAGCAAAGGTCTTCCCAGCCCCCAAACACACAATACTATTTTCTTAAGGGAATAATACGATCCATCTTATGTTTTAGAAGGATGTGCTAATATAACCTCTGTTTGCCTCTCCAGATCTACTCTTTCCCTTTTCCACCCTGCTCTGTATCTTGGAAAGCCAACCTTAGTGGACTACTTCCACTGGGCTTCCTGATTTTCAGTTTGGGTTTGACCAATAAAAGTCATGGGCAGGAGACTGAAGGGAAGAGGATATGAAGTCCTAACTGTTTCCCTGTTTCCCTCCAGGCCGTGGGCCAACTATGGCCTTTCTCTACCAAAGGCCATAGCTCTTGTTACCTGGCTTCCTACCACTAGAACTCTCTCTCTTGCTCTTGCATTTGGGAGGTGCTTTTTTCCCTGGCCCCTGCAGGTAACTACTCTCCTTTGTCGTGTGGAGGATGGATTGGAAGGGAAGAAGACTGGAAGCAGGGAGATTACTTAGAAAGTACTTGCAGATGGGAAATAACAGGACAGACATTAGATACATTCAGAATATATCTAGTATAGGATAGAAAAGAAATTGTAACATTGGATGAAAGAGCAAGGGAGAGAGCCAGAAGGACTCTCAGGTATCTTGCTTCAGCAAACGGATGAAGATTGACGCCATTCACAGAGACAGGAGATGATACCATCTGATGTGCTTTTCTTGGGAAACTGATCATTTGCTTCTTTGAGGTATCCCTTGTATGTTATTCAGCACTTACTAGGACCTCACCTAGTCTCTTTTATGTGACTGTGAAAACTATTTGGGTACATGACTTTATTTTTGAGTAGTCAAAATTTTTAGAGCACTATATTTTAATTAAAAAAAATTTAAACAGCTCTATTGAGATAAAATCTACATAAAGTAAACTGTGTTTTTTTAAGTGTACAAGGTGATAAGCTTTGACATATGTATACCTGTGAAACCATCACCACAAGCAAGATAAGTAACATATGAACAACCACCCAAAGTTTCCTATTGGCCTTTTGTAGTCCCTCCTCTCACACACCACTTCTCACATTCCACTCTACCCCAGACACAGGCAACAGCTATCTTCTTTCTGTCACTATACAGTAGGATGCATTTTATAGAAATCCATATAAGCTTTATATTCATAAATAAAAATATATTTATGGATATATATAAATAGTACGTGTTTTCTTTCCTGGTTTTTTCACTCAGCCTAAGTATTTCGAGATTCATCCATATTGTGGTGTGTATTCCTTTAGTGTGTGTAGTGTTTCACTGTATGAATATACCATGATTGTTTATATATTCACCTGTTTATAGACATTGGTGTGGTCTCCAGGATTTTTTCTTATATGGATATATCAATTTAATGAAAGTGATTATATTTCTACATAAACTCCAATTCCTGCCACAAAAATTAGCAAATGCATATACCCTGAGAATCTAAAAATCAAAAGATAAGAATAAATAAAACTGAGCCTCCAAAAAAGTTGTTATTACTTTGTGTTTTTATGACTTTCTGTTTTTAAGCAAATTGAATTTTTGTACACCCAGCACTATGGTCCATTCTAAATGAAAACTGAAAAATACACATGCCATCACCCACTTGCCTTCAGGACACAATGAACTAAATTAAAAAAAATATCCTGATGCTGGTTTATATCAGTTTTATTCCTATATCTAGCATTATATACACACAGAGTACTATACTCAATAGAAAATTCATTGTATTCTTTTAATCCAGTGGCAAGAAAAGAGTAGACAAAAACATAAGAATGTCATGAAAATACAAAGAAAGTAACAATGAAAAATGTGTTTAATCAAATTTGTAGGCTTTGTAAATTTTTGTGGGTCTAAAGATTGAGAAATCATTTCAATACTAATATTGAATTTCAGTGTAACTTTGCAATATACTGGATCTCAATGTCGAGACTGCTCTTGATTTTTCTGAAGTTTTTATTTAGTTCTCCAACTCCTGTTGCTCTAATAGTTATCTGGAGATTATTCTATAAAGAATCGTATATCTGAGGGAAGTCATATTTGTTTTAAATAAGCGTTTTCTTCTGTATGGTTTTCAGAGTGATTTTCATCTGTTCCTGGAGGGGAATGAAAAACAGTCATCCCTCCAACAGGAAGCCTGGAGAAGCATCCAGCTCAGCTCTGTGGTCATGCACAGCTTCCTGTTACATTCCAGGAATTGCTCTTGGGTGTAAACAATCATCTTCCAGGGACAGGCCTTGGGTATCACTCTAAACTTGTAGAGCATAATCTGGCTATAGCTGTTAAATTCATTCTGATATAGCAGAAAGTCTCCATTTGTTGACTATGTCAAACTCTTGTCAAGCTCGTTCTAGTAAGCATAACTTTTAGGAAAGCAGAATGCATTGTTGATTGGAGTTTATGCATCTTTTCCCCCAAATAAAGCACTCTTTGATTGATTGTTTCACCATGTTGAAAAGCATGTTTGAAAGAGCAATTTCCACAATGGTTTTACACTTTCTAGCATTTGCCAACAATAAACATAATAAACAAGGACCTGCCTGTAAAAATGCCCACAGCATCATCAGAATATGAGAATATTTAATTTGAGAAATCACTCAAAAATGAAACACAACTTTCTGAATAATATATATTGTGTTAGTCAGGACTTAGGACTTTACTGCATAAAGACCTCACAATCTATACTAAATGACTAGATAGAAATGCAGACAAGACACAAACAGTTAATCCCAAAGTTGATTAAGAGTGTAAACTGGGGCTTCCCTGGTGGCGCAGTGGCTGAGAATCTGCCTGCCAATGCAGGGGACACGGGTTCAAGCCCTGGTCTGGGAAGATCCCACATGCCGTGGAGCAACTAGGCCCATGAGCCACAACTACTGAGCCTGCGTGTCTGGAGCTTGTGCTCCACAACAAGAGAGGCCGCAACAGTGAGAGGCCCGCGTATCGCGGTGAAGGGTGGCCCCCGCTCGCCACAACTAGAGAAAGCCCACGCACAGAAACGAAGACCCAACACAGCCAAAAATAAATAAATAAATAAAATTTTAAAAAATTAAAAAAAAAAAAAAGAGTGTAAACTGTGTTGTCCACTATGGGAGCTACCAGACTTGTGTGGCTATGTCAAGGTGAATATAAATTAATTAAAATAAAATAAAATTAATATTTCAGTTCCTCAGTCTCACCAAACATATTTTAAATGCTTGATAACCACATACGGCTAGTGGCTATAATAGTATACAGCATACATGTAGAACATTTCCATCATCACAGAGAGTTCTATTGGACAGGGATGGTGTACAAAATATAATACATAAAGAAAAATTAAAGGAACTCATTATTTTAGCTCCTAGAAAAAAAGAATGAGTGACTTTTACACCATGTGAAGAATTTTTATGCTGTTTCTATACATTTAAAAAATTTGAGTGAGTCAGCAGACTTTTTTAAACTAAATTGATTAGAAGTTTTAACTATCATTACATAACATAGAGAGGCAAAACTAGATTTTATGGGATTTTAACCATATTTAATTTGGGACATATTTTAAAGAAAAGAAAGAAAATGGTACTCAAGAGAACATTTTTACAGAATGATAAAAGAAATCAAAACAAATTATAATTTTTAAAAAACTGACAAATATCACAAACATCAAAAATTCAAAACTAGCATTTTTAGTGATTGTCTAGCACATCTTTATACTCCCTAGATTTTGTCTCTTCATATGCCATTTCTCCAATATCATTTTGTAGAGAGAGAATAGAAAGACAATTCTAGTATGGTCAATTTTTTTAATTTGTTTTTTAATCATTGAGGTTAGGATGCACAAAAACATGTGACTTCACACATACACCTTTTTTTTTTTTTAGTACTTGCAAGTTTATGCCCTACAAACAGATATTCTGATAAATTCTCCATTGTGTGATTCCCAATAAAAATGAAAACTATAGATGATGAATTAATAATTTTATATGCTACACTATCAAGTATTCCTGACAAAGGAGAATCTCCATTTTGATTAGATGTCAGTGCGAACCAATTCCCTGCTTATAATTTTACATGGCTGAAAAATGGAAGCATTTCCCATAGATGAGCTTTTGGCTCCATACACTTCAACTCTTAATTTTCCTCAGTTCCCACATAGGTCCAGCGGCAAGGGCCATGGCATAAGCTCATATCATTTTACAGCATCTGGTCCTACATCTTCATTTCACAGCACCTGGTTGGTCATCTAGGCAGCATGCAGGAATGGTCCTGGAAACAGTTCCTATCACTGGGTAACTAGCAACAACTGAACTACTTTTAGACATGACAATGAACCACGAAGAAAGTATGTTCCCTACATTCAAACTAAATGTATCCAACACTCAACTTCCCTTTCAGCTGAATCCCTAAAATGCTCCTGGCCATTCTACCGCCATCTATCACCAAAGGGAGACAAGACAGAGAGTACATATGAATACAAAGTAATAGCAGTTTAACTAAGTACAATTAAAATATCTTACTTTTTCAAATTTTACAAAAATGTGACACAATGATAGGGTCTCTTCCAGGGCTTTGGAAGGAATCTATGCAAGTGAGAAACCATGAAGCTAAACTTGAGTAGTTTCATGGTAAATCCCACTGCAGCAAAGGCTACATTCTTCACTGACAGACTGAGAAATAAAAGTTGAAATATAAGGATTCTAGTTAAATATAAGATAGATTTCCTGACATGGTTGCTCAACATCGACATTATGACTTAATAGATATGGGCTCACGAGTTCAATATTCAAGAAGCTGTTTATTTCTTTTCAGCTTCTTTGCCTTTGTTTAAAATATATTGCCATGAGATAAGTGGTAGCTTCTAAAATCTTCATGATCTAATATCCACATTTCCGTAACATAAGGTAACTGAGAGAGGGTCAAAGTGATATATGTCTACATTAAATAATTCCTTATAATATCAGAGAAACATAGCCATTACTGAGCGAAGTACATTTTAAAGAAGTAATTTTAAAAGAAACTGAAGGTAGCACGAGCAGTCCGTTATACTTATCCTCAATTATTATTGATGCTTTACTGAATTCTTGTTCTATCCTTTGATAAGAACAGGACAGTTTTTTTCTATTCTTTTTTCTGTCAGGTTACCTAGAGAACTCTGGCTAAAAAAGCAGCTGGTTTTTTCCTTTCTCAAAAGAGATAGACAATGTTTTCTCATTTCCTTTTTCTTTCCCAGTCCTGCATAATACAAACAAAAACAACTCCTCATGGAGAATGCTTGGTAGATGTCAAAAGCATAATCTCATTGGCAGTCCATTCTCTCGTCTTCCTACACTGTCCAGAAGAGAAAGACCATAGAATCTCAACGATTGTTTTCCTCCAATCAAATTTTCTCTCCTGCAATTGCTGTTCTATATTTACATTACATAGAATATTCTCACTCTAAACGTCTTCATTCTTCCACCCTAAAATCACCAAATTAATAATTTAGCCCCATTCATTTGTTTCTACAGCAACTATCACACTGTGAAACAGACACATCTGTTCCTTGATAAACTCACCTTGTGAACCAGCATACAGTTTAAAATTTTAAGTTTGTGTTAGAATAGAACTTCAAACAGATGCATTGGATCAGAGCACATCACATTAAGTTTCCTGAAAAGTGAAGTGAAGTGGTTTCTCCGTAACTGGAAAAGATTACAAGCTAAGACTGAGCTTTTACAAAGTGTGATTTGTAAAGATCATTTAAAAATCAACACATATTTCCTTAGTAACCAAAAGCATTGCACATAGGGTCTGCAAAAGAAACTAGACCCTTCTCCTATAGAAGACTGAAGTCTAGTTAAAAAAAAAATTAAAAGTCCTTTAAGTAATAATAGCATTAAATGCACAATAACTACAAAAGTAAGAAAAATTCACACAAAATATATGATTGTTATATGACTGTTATATACAGATTTAGAAGAATGATCCAAAGGAAAGAGTGTGAGTTACAGTTTTGGGGGTGGATGATATGACATGAACAAAAGCAAAGAGATAGAAAAGCATGAGACATTTGGAAAGAGAAGGGTGACCCACTTTATTTCTGGCCTACTGGTAGCATGGGAATATATCAGAAGAAAAACTTAAAGGTGAGGACCAGAATATAGACAGATGTGGGGCTTGAATTCAAGTTAAGCGTTTTATTCTATAGATAATGCAAATACACTGGGGAAAAAATCCTTACAGATTAATGAAGCAATGAGTATTATATTTTAGGAGAAATCATCTGGCAGTTCTATCAACATCATATCAAATATAGAGGGAAGATCAGAAGCAAAGATATTTGTTCTATTATTAGAATCCCATATGTTGCAGCATTCTTTAGTTCTGGGAAAGATTTATTTGGTCATAAGAAAATATTTTTGATTATTAAATCATATGAGGGGACTCCCCTGGCAGTCCAATGGTTAAAACTTCATCTTCCAATGCAGGGGGTGCAGGTTGGACCCTTGATCAGGGAGCTAAGATTCTACATGACTTGCGGCCAAAAAACATAAAACAGAAGCAATATTGTAACAAATTCAATAAAGACTTTAAAAAATGGTCCACATCAAAAAAATCTTTTTAAAAAATCATATGAAATGGCATTTTATTTAAGAATTTTATGTCTATGTACATTGATGAGACTGATCTATGGTTTTCTCTATAGTGGAATCCTAATCATTTTATTTATTTTTTTTTTTACTTATCTTTCTTGAATTTTATTTTATTTATTTTTTATACAACAGGTTCTTATTTGTTATCTATTTTACACATATTACATATATATGGAACCATTTTATTAATGATACAATTTATTGAGTGCTTCCTATGTGTCTAGAACTATGCCAATTGTTTTCCATCTACTTGTATGTCATTTCATACTTATAGCAACCCCTCCTTATTTTACTGCAGATGAAATTTAAGCCTATAGCTGGCCACTGGCCCAAAGCTACACAATTAATAAGTGGCAGAGTAAGAATTTGAACTCAGGCTGGCTTATTCAGAAGCTGGTGCTCTGACCACTACACTATGCTGTCTCATAGGATAAGATTTATTGTAGAATAAATCAAGAAATTCATGATATTTCTATTTATTCTAAAACTAATTCCATGTAATGAAAAGTATCCATTTCTTTAAATAGTATAAAAATACCCCAGAGGATCTACTACGTCTAGCTGTGTTTGCATGGTACATAGTATTTGGATATGAACCTTCTTCACATTAATTAATTCAAATGTAACAAAGCACTTACTGTTCTAGACAGCAAATGCTAGAGATAAAGAAATTATATGGCCACATCCCTCCTTTTAAGAGCTCACATTTTGATAGAGAAAATACACTGGTAAATAAGTACATTATTTACAAGAATCTCAACAAACTCAAAGGAGGATAAACTCAGAGACGCACACCTAGACACATCATAGTCAAATTGTCAAAAGACAGAGACTTTGAAACGAGATCTGTTCACAATTCACATTCTACCAACTGTTTAAATAAGAATTAATGATCATCATTCACAAACTCATCTTTACTCTTGCTTCCTAAGATCACTTACCAAATAAACTATCTGTATACAGTAGATCGAGTTCTGCTCTTGGAGGATCTCAAACTAAGACAAGAGTTACCACCAGGAATTTCCATAGCAGCATTGTCTGTAATGGCACTATATATGTATATGTGTGTGTGTGTATATATATATATATATATATATATATATATATATATATATATATACACATACATATATGTATGTATATATATATATATATATATACATATGCAGAAAAGTCCATTGACACATAAATGGAAAAATAAATTGTATATACAGAATGGGATTAAATACTGGAGTTAAAATGATATAAGAAGTAAATCACAAAAGAATACATACAGTATAATTCCATTTATATAGAGCTCAAAAACAGACAAAACTCAACAATATTGTTGTTTTTGTTTAAGGAATATGTTCACATGTGGTAAGGCTATAAATAAAATCAAAGAAATGATAAATACAACATTCATAGATACCCCTTAGTGATACAGAAAAAGAGCTTCCCAGTTACTGGTAATGTATTCCTTAAGCTGGATTGTGGGTACATTGGTGTTGGTTTTACTATTTTTTACATCATACTTTTATCTTTATGCCACACATATATCCCATTTAAAGTTTTATATGAATGAATGATATATTTATTGGACATTTTAACAACTCTAGTCAATTTTTAAATTAAAAAAATATTAGCTTGAAGCATGAAAAGTGGATTTTTTAAATATAAGCTTTGTGAAATGATAGACATTTAACTTTTAAAAAAACCAACAAAGTTGCTCTTTTACCAACAGCATTTTCAAATTCTACCAGGGAAAATCCTAGGAGGAGAAAAAGTGTTTCTTCCGTAGGCAGAGGAAACATCTGCCAAGACTGAATTTCAGGAGGGAATAAATTTTGTAATTTACCAGCAAGACGGCTGCCAAACCTTAGTGACTGAAGCTCTAAACCAAGAGGCAGCAGATTTAAGGTGCTTTTCTTCTTCCCCTTCACGTTCCAGTTTGCTTACTGGATACAAGCCAAGACCTTTAGATGACTCAATTTTTCACTCCATAAGATGAAGACAATACTTGCCATCTCCCATATAGAGGTTATGAGGATTAATCTGTCCATAAAGCATTTGAAGGTCTTCGCAATAAAGATTAAAACCACATATAAAATTGTTGTATTTTATAGGTGTGAGTTTGCAAGACCAGTTACCTTGAAATTATTTATTTTCTAAGAATTAGGCCTGTAGTTTAAGATTCTCTGACACCAAATATGGGGTTTGATCTTAGTTATAGATTCAGGGTCTTGAATAACTAGGCTTCTCATTGACATGGTTATTTAAGAAAGACAACAGCAATTTTCCACTTATTATTTTTGCACGCATTTACTCTTCCTGGAATATGGCTGAAATTATAAATACGGAAGCTTGTTACTACTTACTCCCAGAAACCATCCTACAAGTGGCACTGGATGGGTAGTGTTGCTGGTTTAAAATTTGGAAATCTAAATGTAAAATAAAAGGTAGATATAAATATTACCTCACAAAATGCCCGTGACCAAGCCAAGGATTTTTTTTCTTCATTAAAAATCATGTCATTAACATTATAGTTTACTGTTAAATATTGCTTACACTGTATTTACGTATTATATTAGCATGAGGACGTAAATACCTTTTAGGAATTCATGTCTGTCTCTTCTCTAAATTTGTTAACAATATCAATTCATCATCTTGTAAAGGTATTTTTACTTTCAAGATTTAAGACATTGAAAAATAGCTCTGGGTTTCAAGTCACTGCAGCATCAGGGTCAGGAGGCATTAGCCTAGCTTTTAGAGAGATCGAAGTATTTTCCATTCTGTTTGCAATTTAACTGGATGCATTTAACGAGCTCACTTTTCTTTCCATATGACATCCCCTACTCATTTTTTTCATTTATTCATTCATTCAACAGATATTTAGTAAATGCCTACCTACTATGTGCAGAAGCTTTGCTAGGTGAAGAGATGCCAAAAAAACATCATCCCTGCCCTCAAAAAAATTTATAGTCTACTAGGCAAGATAGAAGAAATACATGATTACGATTCAGTATGTTTTTTTAAATCAGCACTTCAGAAGAAAAACAAAAGTATTTCTGTGGCATCCATGTGTGAATGATAATGTCAAACCCCTACCTAAAACCTCTCCATGGCTTTCATGGGTTTGAACTTGAACTTGGTATCCATGATGGTCATGAACATCCTTTGCTCACCATCACCAGGACAACCCTCTCCTGCAGGCACACTGATTTCTCACAGCCCCAGCTGTACCACACTTCTCTCTCTTCCTTTGCCTATGCAGTGCCCTTTCCTTGGCATGCCTACTTGTACATCAATTTTTGCTAGATAATTCTTTGTCTTCAGGTCTGAACGTAGGAGTCTTTTCTGGAAAGCCGTCTCTGATTCCTTCAGTTTTATTTAGATACCTCTCCTCTTTGCTCTCACGGATTTGTGTGCATATCTTACAGCATTTATCTTTTCCCTTTAAGTGATTTCCCCTGGTTGTCTTATTCAGTCCTTGAAAGCACCACTATCTACTCATCTTTGACCCTATTACCTATCACAGTGCTTTCTCTCATAGTATCTACTCAATAAACCCTGCTGACTTAGCGCCTCACAAAATGAATAAATAATTACACCTGAATATAAACATACATCTGATAGAAGAAAACACAGGAAATATAAGAGCCCATAGGAAAAACACATAAGTCAAAATACGTATAAAGTTAGGGGATAGGCAAAAGATTGAACGCTCCCCTGCAAAGATGATATTTCCTATGTCAAGCTTGGAAGGATGGCTAGGTATTAGCCAGGCACAGTGATGGAAATAGGAATGCTTTGATATGAACTAGTGTCTTCATGCTGAGGGAACATCATATAATATGGCACAGAAATGAAAGTGAGGGAGCTGAGCTTTTACTGCTGCTTTACAAACAAGACAGAACTGATCCCCTCACCACAGCCAAAAGTGGAGTACGAGGTAGTTATATTTTCCCTCCGTCCCACCTACTCTTAGATCATAACTGTCTGCCTGACCAGGTTAGATGTTCTCCAACTCCCCTCATTCTTTCCCTCCTACCTTCCTTGCCTCTCCTTCCCTGCCTCTTCTCTATGGCTTCTTTTTCTTATAGTTCCCATCTTTTATATATATATATATATATTCCTCCTTTCTGTTAAAACAATGGCTGATTACAAGCTTTTTTCCCCTCACAATTCAGAACCTTTTGGGACCTTAGAGATCATTCTGACCAACTCCATTTTACAGATGGGGACATGGGGATCAAAACAAGACTCTTCCAGCTTCTTGCAGCAATCATTCTCAGTGTCACAGCAAAAAAAAGCAGGACTCGGTCTCCTAACTTCTAATGAAATAGCTTCAGACTCTGTACTGTCATGCCGCTACAACCCTACTGAGTTTTAACAATTTATTTAAGTTCAGAAGAATAGTTTTGAAACTGTGGTTCCTCACAGCAGTTTCTCTCCACATGGGCTGTGATATTGACTTTCTGGAGATTGCAATCCTGTGAATGTGGGAAACAATATTATTTTGATGATGTAAATTTAGAGCATGAATATTTTCTTCTCGTTACAACCTGTATTTTTACATCAGAGCATCGTGTATGCAGCAGAGCGGGAGATTATTAATGACTGGCATAGGCATTTGTCTCAGGAATTCTGCACTGATGGCCTGACCCTCTTCCTGTGAAATGAGGAGTAAGAAAGAGTAACAGGTGGAGCTAGGAAGACATTTGAGAAACCGCACCATTCTCAATGACATCTCAGCTCTTCAGGAAAATGATGAAACTCTTGAAAAGATTTGCTGTGCAGTGATCTTTGGTAGGAACTGGTGAATGGCAAGACCGTTTGCTTGAGTTGCATGAAATCAGAAGCAAGAAGGTACTCACTGTAGCAGCCAGTGCTAATACCTGTCCAACAGCCGTACCCTTGTTTTTCTTAATTAACAAATGTAGCTGGAGGACAGCTGGGGATTTGGGTTTCCTTATAAAGGTGACTCTTTGTCTCCTCTTTTTCCTTTTTCCTACTGGAAGTGTGGTCAGGAGAATGAACGTGAAGCAGCCGTCTACATCCAGGAGGGTAAGAGCCTTGGCCCTATACTGAGGGTGGAGGAACAGAAAGAAGAAGAGAGCCCAGGGCAATGATGACATTGTGAAGCCAGACTGAGAAAAATAATCCCCTATTTGTTTGAGCCATTGCTGTTGCATTCCTGTTACATGCTGCTAAAAGAAAATCCTAACCGATAAATATGCAAAGGTAGAGGAGGGGGAGAGAAGACCACGAGGAAATATGCTGGAGAGGAGTTTGTGGAAATCATGGGGAGGGCTTTGAATTCTCACAGAGCGTGAACTGGGGAGTCTGAACAAATTGTACCCCAAACCTAAGGAAAACGGAGGTTCCAGTGTATATTTTTGCATCATGGTCTAGCAAGGACTTCAGTTTTAACCTAATCTATCTTTATCCTAAGACTTGGGCATATCTGGTCAAACCTATAGGTCCTAGGAGGTAGGAATCTATTTCCATGAGAGTCCAAGGATCTTTCTGAAGAAGAATTCATCCTTAGGAGAGAAAATGTAGGTGTATATGAGACTGTTTCAAGGATAAAAGATTGTCGTCAGAGGGAAACGTTCTGCACAGTAATTTTGTATCAGATTCCTCTCTGGCCAAATGCCCAAGGACTCCCACCTGAGTCCTAGGACAAGGAGGCTGCAAAGGAAAGAGTAAAGCTAAAAGGAGCTTTGTCTAAATACCCTCCTGTGACAGGAGTTATGGTGCTGAAGACAATCACTGCAGTGGTGGTAAAAAGACTGGTATAAGTGACAGGCACCGCGATGACAATTTCACTGCTCTCAAGTGAAGGCATTAGAAATCCTGGTGCAGAGTTCTGAACATACCCTACATGTAACATAACCACAGACACTGTCTCTAAAGGTGTCCCCTCCCAAGATTCCCATCAGCAGGTTATTCAAACACTACTCTAGGTTCTGCTATGAAGGAATGCTGCAGATAGAATGAAGGTTAGTAATCAGCTGACTTTAAGATAGCGTGAGCCCAAGGTAATCACCTCTGAGATCTTAAACGCCAAAGAAAAAGGGAGAAGAAGAGAGCAGGAGAGATGAGACAGACAGGGAGGTCAGAGAGAATCAGAGCATAAGAAGGACCTGACCTGCCTTTGCTGGCTTTAACAATGAGGGGGACAGTAAGTCTGGGAATTCATGTTGTCTTTAGAAGCTGAGAATGGCCCCCACCACCAGCCAGCAAGGAAAAGAATTTCAGCCCTCTGGCCACCTAGAACTGAATATTCCCAACAACTGGAATCAGTTTGGAAGCAAATTCTTTCCCAGAGCCTCCAGTAAGGAATGCAGCTTCCCAATGCCTTGATTTTAGCCTGGCGAGTTGCATATTGGACTTCTGATCTATCAAGCTGTGAGTTAATAAGTTTTGTTTTAAACTGCTAAGTCCCTGGTAACTTCTTATGGCAACAACAGAATACTAATACACTATTCTACTGTATTGCAATTAATTCTCTGTATCTGTCTCCTCTAGTAAATTCCCATCCCTTAAGGCAAGAAGGATATCTTTGTCATGTTATTTTCTTATTTGTCTATTTCTTCTACACCTCCTAGCTAAACTCTCTCTTCTGTTTAGTTTTTCTCTATTTTGCTATAGAAATTCTAGTACCTTTCCTTTAAAATATTTGTGATTTGTTTTCAAATACCTTTGCAAGATTGATGGTTCAAATATATTTACAAGAATGATGGTGTTTGATTATTGCTAAGGTCTTTTTGCACAAGAGACATGTATTAGTCTGTTCAGGCTGCCATAACAAAATATCACAGACAGGGTAGTTTAAACAGCAGACATTTATTTTCTCACAATTCTAAAGGCTAGAAGTCCAAGATCAAGGTAGAGCAAGGTTGGTTTCTGGTGAGGCCTCTCTTCCTGGCTTACAGACAACAGCCTTCTCACTGTGTCCTCACATGTCCTTTTCTCTGTCCATCAGCTCAAATAAAGAGAGAGATCTTTAGTGTCTCTTCCTGTACTTATAGAGACAACAGCCCTAACAGATAGGAGCCTACTTTTATGATCTCTTTTAACCTTAATTATCTCCATAAAGGCCCTAAATCCAAATGCAGTTATATTTGAGGTTAGGGTTGCAACACGAATTTTGAGGTGACACGATTCAGTCCATAACAGGACAATAGGGTCTAGCCTTATTTTCATCTCAAATAATGAGTTATGCTTCAAATAGGCATGCATATGTTGTGCTCATTTACAGTTCTGATATTGTATACTATCAGGTTCATTGGGGAAGGCTGTAGCGACAGTGTTAGGCCTCTTTCAATCCTCAGTGATGTAAAGTTTGATGCCATTTTATTATTTTTTTATTTTATTTTTATTGGAGTATGGTTGTCTTACAGTGTTGTGTTAGCCTCCACTGCATAACATATTATCATTTGTAATTTTATTACTTTCACATTTGTATTTATGATCCAGTGGAAAATATATTGAAAGATCTCTTTGTTTTGAAAAAATAAGCAAAAAATGATATTAAAAAAATTGCAAAA
Organism: Delphinus delphis; assembly: GCF_949987515.2. Lineage (NCBI taxonomy): Eukaryota > Metazoa > Chordata > Mammalia > Artiodactyla > Delphinidae > Delphinus > Delphinus delphis. The sequence continues at coordinate 60,439,448 of NC_082700.1, forward strand.
CTGAAACTGTTGTTTCTATTTTAAAGGACAATTTTTTCCTTTCATAATTTATTGTAAAATAAATTTTATTAAACAAAATGCACATACTCACTATGGAAAACTGGGAACCAAAATTAGAGTAAAAATTAGGTCTGGTCATCAAACTAATTTACCCTTTACACTGCAGTTTGTTCTGCTTTTCTTACCGGCATAGTCACACTCTGGGGGAGTGAAAAGGAATTTCTATTTTACTTTTCAGTCAACACTTTCTGGAACTTGTTAAATCCTTAAAAACTGCATAGTACGTACCCCAAAACAGCTTTAAGCAAGTAATTTTTGCTTTGGATTTGTGATTAACATTCAACTAAAAGTCATAGGAATAGTGTTAAGTGAGAATAGCAGATGATAACACAGTGATCATTTAAATAAGGGGTCAGTATTTTTGTTTTTTTTCCTGTAAAAAGCCAGATAGCAAATATTTTAGACTTTGCAGTTCATAAGGTCTCTTCTGTCACAACTATGTTATGTTGACACAGTAACATAAGAGCAACTGTACACAATAGCTGTGGGAGTGGCTGTGTTTCAATAAAGCTTTATTTATTAAAAAAACCTGGATTTAGCCTATGCCTTTTAGTTTGTGGAGCCTTCATTTAAATCAAAGTGTGTTTCTGGTACCAACAGCATCAGCAGCTTCTGGGAACTTGTTAGAATCACAAAGTATTAGATCTCCCCCCAGATGCACTGAATCAGAAACTCTGGGTGTGAGGTCACAATATATTTTAACAAACCCTCCATGTGATTCTGAACTTTGACCACTAGTGAGTTAAACTATTAATAATGTATGTTAATATATATTTTCATCAACATATCACAGCTTTGCTTATATAGCATTGTAAACTATTAAAAACAACGATGATTTCCAAATTTATAAGAACCGTACAGTGTTTTATAGCATTATTATACAAATTGAGCCAGGAAGTTGCATTCATAAATAATGCACTCTTATATACAAAGAGTTTAGCTTATTCCTCTTTCTGTCCTCTACTCCAAGAAGCACATAGTAGGCACTAAAAAAAGACTTTTTTTTAAATTAATTAATTTATTTTTGGCTGCACTGGGTCTTTGTTGCTGCCCACGGGCTTCCTGTAGTTGCGGTGAGCAGGGGCCACTCTTTGTTGTGGTGTACGGGCTTCTTATTGCAGCGGCTTCTCTTCTTGTGGGGCACAGGCTCTAGGCACTCGGGCTTCTGTAGCTGTAGCACGTGGGCTCAGTAGTTGTGGCTCGCGGGCTTAGTTGCTCCGCGGCATGTGGGATCTCCCCAGACCAGGGATCAAACCCATGTCCCCTGCATTGGCAGGCTGATTCCTAACCACTGCACACCAGGGAAGACCCTAAAGAACGATTTTTTGAATAAACAAAGTCAAAAATAAGAAAAGATGAAAAATAACGTACTGACTGATTTTCCTCACAAGTATAGATTGATGAAGAAACTAATTAACTGTGCTGATTGCAACTCTTTTGGTTTTTAAACATTGAATGAATGAATAAATGAATGACCCAAATAGGAGGTAAAGAAAACAACCTGACTTTTCTGTGAATATTAAGATAATATTCTCTATGCCTGAACAATTTATAAGTAGCAGAAATAGAAATATGCATAATTTTAAACACTGATGGAAGCCTATGGTCAAAGGTTCACATTCTTCCTTCCAGTCTGAAATTTCTCATGATTTTCTATCTTCAAAATGTGAAAACAAAGTACTCAGAAGTAAGGAAAATTTCCAAAATGTAAGTGCAATTTTGAGATAAAGTTACTAAGGAGAAACAATGTGAATGTTTTCTCTAAAAAAGTTGCTGCTTTCTGCCTTCTTCATACACACCGTCCCCTGTCACCCCTAAACAGTATCCTCCCTAGGCCAAAACTCAGCCCTGAAGTGTGCCCTAAGGAAGCAGGCTGGACTTAGACCAGACATGGTAAACCTATATCCTCCACTAGAGGGCATTTATCATTTTGTTTGGGTCAATCTATCAAATGTCAATTGCAGAATGTTTCCAGAAATCATGGTCTCTGGAACTCCTCCATAGAGATGCTCCTTAAGTGTTCTAGAATTTACCTGTTAGCTTTTCTTTCCTATTTTCTTCACAGTTATTACTTTTTAACAATGTGATGGCACATAGTAGATGTTTAATCCAAATTTTTAAATGAATGTGTGAACCCATTACATATATATACCAATGTTTTATATATAATAATTATAATATATTAGACACTGTAATAAAAATAATATCTATATATCTATCTATCTTTGGAACTTTTAGCAAATATCTAATCCTTACAACATTACCCAGGAGTGACTTCAGTAAGATGGTAGAGTAGGATATATTAGCCTTCATCCTCTTGCACACACACACACACACACACACACACACACACACAAATTAAACAGCTATCCACAAACAAAAATAGCCCTGGGAAGGCTCAAGAGTCTACCTAGGGGCCTACTGCAACACAGTGGAGCAAAAAAATGGAGAATAAGTATACAGAAAGGATCGGATCTCAGGGAATATCAATCCAAATAGCCAAAGCAATCTTGAGAAAGAACAAAACTATAAGCATCACAATTGCTGATTTCAAACTATACTACAAAGCCATAGTAATCCAAACAGTATGGTACTGACATAAAAATAGACACATAGACCAGTGGAACAGAATAGAGAGCCCAGGCGTAAACTCACACAAATATGGTCAACTAATTTTGAAAAGTGTGCAAGAACACACAATGGGGAAAGGATAGTCTCTTCAATAAGTGGTTCTGGGAAACCTGGGTATTCACATGCAAAAAAATGAAACTGGACCCCTATCTTACACCACTCTAAAAAATTAATGTGAAATAGGTTAAAGACCTATGTAAAACCTGAAACCATACAAATCCTTGAAGAAAATGTGGGGTAAAATTCCTTGACATTGTCTTGCAGGAATTTTTTGGATATGCCACCAAAAGCACAAGCAACAAATGAAAAACAAACAAGTGGGACTACATCAAACTAAAAAGCTTCTTCACAGCAAAAGAAACAATCAACAAAAGAATAAACAAAATCAAACAATAATCAAAAAAAATAAAGCAAAAGAAACAATCAATAAAAGAATAAAGAATAGGAGAAAATATTTGCAAACCATTTATCTGATCGTGGTTAATATCTAAAATTTATGAGGAACTCATACAACTTAGTAGCACAAAAACAAACAAACAAAAAACCCCCAATAATCTGATTGGAAAATAGGCAGAGGACCTGAATAGACATTTTTCCAAAGAAGATATACAAATGGCCAACAAGTACACAAAAATATGCTCAAGATCATTAATCATCAGGGAAATGGAAATGAAAACCACAGTGAGATATTACCCGACACCTGTTAGGATAGCTGTTATCAAAAAGTCAAGAAAACAAATATTGGCAAGGATATGGAGAAAAGGGAACCCTTGTGCACTGTTAGCAAAAATGTAAATTGGTATAGCTATTATGCAAACAGTATGGAGGGTCTTCAAAATATTAAAATTAGAATTACCATAGGATAGAGTAATCCCCCTTCTGGATATACATATGAAGGAAATAAAATCATTATCTCAGTGAGATATCTGCACTTCTATGTTCAGTGGAGCATTAGTCACAATAACCATGACATGGAAACAACCTAAGCTTGTTGATGGATGAATGGATAAAGAAAATGTGAGATACATATCACATTATATTTCATTATATATGTAATGGAACTTTATTCAGCCATAAAAAAGAAAGAAATAGTGCCATTTGTGACAACATGGATGAACATAGAAGACATTAGGCTAAGCCAGACAGAAAAACAGTGTCACTTATGTTTGGAATCTAAAAAACAAAGTCAAACTCATGGAAACAGAGTAGAATGGTGGTTGACAGCAAGTGGAAGGAAGAGAAAATGGGTAGATGTTGGTCAAACAGCACAGACATTCAACAATAAGATGAATAAGATCTGAGGATCTAATGTACAGAAGGAAACTGAAAATGGTTGTCAATTATTTGTATATTTATAAATACTGAATCTAGTTGTTTAGAACAAAGCAGACAACAATTTATATATTTGAGTTACTTATTGAATTATCTAACTCTTTGGACTATAGAAATATAGCTTCAAATTTTAGCTATACAAGGTAGATTCGGTTTCAAGATACATTCAAGGAATTGGTTATTAAATAACTTCAACTATTACTAATTTCTTTATGATAATCTAATTAAATTCAATTAGTTAGCATTTTTGTACAAAATTCACTATGTGTATGTATAGTGTTAAGGGTCTTTTCATTATATAATTTCATAAATGAAAAAGAGGTTTTGGTTACTACAAATGTGTGCTCTTTGTTTTTATTAACAGATTTCAGATTGATAACAACTGTAAATAAATAATACAAAGTTATTAATCCATTATTTTGCTTACCAATCGTACTGTCAGATGACTACCCCTTAAAACATCAATGTTGGGGATATAGGTTAACTTAGAGTTTAAAGGGCTTATCCACTGTTGATATACGTTTCAAAAATCTCGCTGCCAACTATACTTTAGATGTCTGTTGAAAATTAAATGGAAAGAGTTTAGAATTGCTCATCATTTTTCACATTCTCCAAGCAAGAACAACATCAAGGCTTTCATCTTTGGGTCAGCACAGTGTGTCATTTAGCAAAGTCCACTGAAATCGTCTTATGTAAATTATGGAACAGAAACATTCACTTATTAACTGAATATCAATGAACAGAAGAGGTATTTGTTACAACTGATAAGGGAATGCTGTGTCTATGGGAGAAAAAGGTTGTGTTTCAAAAACTTTATAACTATCAGCCCTGTGTTTGGTTAAGATAAGAGCTGTTATATTAACTATATTCATGAGGTAACAGTAAATAATTTGAAAAAAGTGAAATAAATAGTGAAAAACTGAAATAGAAGTGAAGTAAAGTGAAAAAGTGAGGTTTTTATTGATTTTTTAAATTGTCCTTAAAAATATCATCTTATTACTAGTTCTCCAAGAGAAGCTATAATTAAAAATTTTTTGAATTTCCTTAAAATATTATATATCAATTGATCTATTGATCCATCTATCCTTAAATCAGTGTCTTTCAGACAATAAGTAAATACATAAAGACACATCATACTAAAAATAACATTTTTAAATCAATAAAATGTAATACTTCCTAAGCAGAATGTTACATGCTAACTCTTTTCAGATTTTGAATTATTTAATATAATAAGCTTCATTTTTGTCTAAACTTTTACATCATTAAAATAATATTTAGCATTAAAATTTTAAAATAACTTTATGATATAAATAGATTTTCAACTTTTTATTTGGAAATAATTTCAAACTTATGAAAAATTGCAAAAGTGAGAACAGTAAAAAAAATCTATATACCCTTTCATATATTGTTAAAATTTTATCCCATTTGCTTTATAATTAGATCTGTGTATACATATATGTAAGTGTGTGTGTGGGGGATGTCTTTTCTGAAACATTTGAGGGTAAAAAATATACTTCATGACACTTTCCCTTAAGTGTCTCAGTGTGAATTTCCTGCATTGAATAGGGATATCCTCTTACTGAATCACAGTACAATTACTAACTTCAGCAATTAACAGACAAATTACTTTTGTTTAGTCAACCATCATTCTTCCAGCTTTGTCAATTGACACAGTAATGTACTTTATAATATTTTCTCCTTTAGTATAGAATCCAAACTAGAGTCAGATACGGCATTGAGTTGTTAAGCCTCATTAGCCTTCTTCAGGAAGACTGGAAATGGAACATTTCCTTAGCTTTTCTTTGTCTCTCGTGACATTGACACTTTTAAAGAATTGGGTCTTCTTTTTTCAAATAGACCATTTCTCATTTTAGATTTGTCTGATATTTCCTCACAATTAGACTCAGGGTGTGCATTTCCAGTTAGAGTACTGCATTGGTGATGTTGTATCCTCTTAGGGGGCATACAATGTCCATCTGTTCTTCACTGATGATAATAATTTTGGTCACGAGTCAAGGTGTCCTCTGATTTCTCAACTGTGCAATTACTAATTTTTCCCATGTAACTGTGAAAAAGTTTTGGAGGAAACTCTTTAAGACTATGCAAATATGCTGATCCTCTAGACTTAGTATCTACTTACGATTCTTTCCTCTTCAGATCTCTACTGTGGTGGTTGCAAAAGCTGATTTTTCAACTCCAGCATTCCCTCCACATTTACAACTCGACCCTCAGTATTTTATTGAGATATAATTGACATATAGCACTGTATAAATTTAAGAATAATTATTTCACTTAAATACATCATAAAATGATTATCACAATAAGTTTAGTGAACATCAGTCATCTCATACAAATACAAAATTAAAGAAATAGAAAAAATTTTTTGTGATGACAACTCAACAACTTTCATATATAACATACAGCAGTATTAATTAATATTTATCATGTTGTACATTACATCCATCGTACTTATGTATCTTCTAACTGGAAGTTTGTACCTTTTGACTGCCTTCATCCAATTACTGCCTGCCCCCTGACCCCCCAGTTCTAGTAACCACAAATCTGATCTCTTTTTCCATGAGTTTGTTTGTTTGTGAAGGATAATTGACCTACAACACTATGTTAGTTCCTGATACAAAACATAGTGTTTTGATGTTTCTATACATTTCAAAATGATCACAGGGATAAGTCTAGTTACAATATGTGACCACCCAAAGATATTACACAGTTATGGACTGTATTCCCCTGGCTGTACATTTCATACCCATGAGGCATTTATTTTGCAGCTGGAAGTTTGTACCTCTTAATCTCCCTCACCTATTTCTTTGCTTCCTGCTGTAACATATGTATTTTTTTCCTTCCTTCCTTCCTTCCTTTCTTTCTTTTCTTTTTTTTTTTTTGTTGTTGTTGTGTGGTGGTTGTTTTGTTCTTTCTTACCTTACAGCATAAAGGTAGCATAAAGATTTTTTATTACTGTCTCATCTTATAGTTACCTTGTTTCCTTCTAGGAATCAGCCATTTCTCCAAGGAGCCATTATGGTGTGGAAAGGTCTTAGAGATCAATACCTGGGCTCTGGGTGTGGTCTCCAAATCTATTTTGATAAGGGTTAAGAACTGGTTAAATCTTGTCAAACAGTTGGATTAGTTATTTGACTAAAGTAGATCTGGCTTATGTATAGGCAATGCCTAGTTCTACTTTACTATATATTGAGATTTCATACTGATAATAAAAATAGCATGGTGATTTTCTGAGCCCTCCCTCTCCCCTGAAAAAAACTTTTAAAGATATATATGCAGATTTGTGGTTACCAGAGGTGGCGATGGGGGGAGAGTGAATTGGATGAAGGCTGTTACTTTCAGTTACAAGATAAATAAGTACTAAGATGTAGTATACAACATGACAAATATAATTAACACAGCTGTATGTTATATATGAGAGTAAATCCTAGGAGCCCTCATCACAAACTTTTTTTTTATTTCTTTAATTTTGTTTCTATATGAGATGATGAATGTTCACTAAACTTATTGTAATAATTATTTTATAATGTATTTAAGTCAAATCATCATGCTGAACACCTTAAACTTACACAGTGCTGTATGTCAATTGTATCTCAATAAAACTGGAAGAAAAAAAAAGATAAAGATATTTACACTGACACCATGATGGCACTCTTTAGTGGTACATAGCGACCATCAGACTTTTCAAGGTATCTCTTTACATGGTTCAGATCAGTCTAAAAGGAAAATGCATTCTTTCACAGAATGGGAAATTCCTGTAACTTTTCTGATGAAAGAATAAATTGTTTCATATTTTCATGCCCTAAATTTCCCCCAAGGGCCCAAAACACCTCAAAAAGAAATTGAAACTCCACATTTACATATCCCCTTGTTCTTTAAAGGATGTAATTGGAAAGGAAGATTGCAATAATATTCTTAAAAGGACACAAAATTTCAACTTTGGGGCTTCCCTAGTGGAGCAGTGGTTGAGAGTCCGCCTGCCGATGCAGGGAACACGGGTTCGTGCCCCGGTCCGGGAAGATCCACATGCCGCGGAGCGGCTGGGCCCGTGAGCCATGGCTGCTGAGTCTGCGCGTCCGGAGTCTGTGCTCCGCAACGGGAGAGGCCACAACAGTGAGAGGCCTGCGTACAGCAAAAAAAAAAAAAAAAAAAAAATTTCAACTTTGTTTATATTTATTGGAATAATACTTTCACTGGCTCAAGTTAAAATCAATGGAGAAGTATTTCTACTCAGAAGAGAACCAAACAATCTGAAATCTCAGCATCTTAAAGGCAATGAGATAGAAACATTGCCCTGTAAAGAATGTTAAGAAATACACAAGTATCTCTAAAAAAGATTCCTATTTCTAGGAAATACTGCAACTAAGAAAAGTGAAAGTATGTTCATTCTATTGTCTGAGACGATGAAAAGCCAAGATTTGTCATAATTGAAAATATAAAGACATTTCACCAGGTCAGGAAGCTAGTACATTATCTACCTATGTTTTAGTACTTCATTGCAAGGTTTTTATTATATTATCAGCAACAGGCAAAAGAGTCTCACAAGTAGACAAGAAAAAGAATAAGTGAAGGGACTTCCCTGGTGGTCCAGTGGGTAAGACTCCACGCTCCCAATGCAGTGGGCCTGGGTTTGATCCCTGGTCGGGGAACTAGATCCCGCATGCCACAACTAAGAAGTCCACGTTCCACAACTAAGACCTGGTGTAGCCAAGATAAATAAATAAATATTTTTTTAAATTATACTTAAAAAAAAGAATAAATAGAGAATGAATATTGCTGAATAGTACTATAAAAGCAGGCAAATTTACAGGGGCATTCATGTTGATATCACAATATGAAAATATCTGTCTATAATCAAATTCTAAAAGCTTAAGAATCAGCCATGTATTTTAACTATTTATACCCTAAAAATACTCATAAGTTATTTGCTTCTATGTTGTTCAAATAATAATTAAGACACTTGACAATTCTTGAAACTGAGACATGAGAGAAATTTTTCCTACAGATACTTGTTAAGACGACATAATAATGTAAGAGCATTCTTATAATAAATACAATAAAAACAAATATAATAATATTTATTTTAACATCTTTTAGCATCCCTCAATGTAAAGCAGCGTTTATTCAATAAAAACAAAAAAGGGACACTGTGGAGATTAATGGGTTTGTAAAACAATATAGTTGAGGTATACATTCTGTTGATCTTGTTTAATCTATGGACACGTTCTAAAGCAGGTTTTCTAGATTTTTTTGGAAATCTGATGAGAATGGGGAGAGGGGAGGGGAGCGAATAGCAGCACATCACCAAAGAGAGATGCACACAAGCACAATAATCTGTATGCAGGTACAGTATTTTAATAAATTCCATGATTCATGGACTACATAGACTATTGCTTTTCAAATTGCAGATCCCCACCCTTCAGAAGTTCATGAATGAATTTAATGGGCTGGAAGTGGCAGTTTAAAGAAAAAAAAAAAAGGACTATAGTAAAGTTCTAGCAGTGGTGGTGTAGTTTTGGAATCTCCCTTAATTCATCCATAAAAACAGACCAGACAGGCCAAAACAAGAAGAGCAAAACCAAAAACCTTTGGACAACATCTAGGACAAAACACCATAACCTCACCATGTGAGCACACAGGAACAACCATAAAGGCCTACAAGACCCAGATAGAATTAGCATCTGAGTGACAGGAAGTGGAGGGAAGGGAAAGGGCTGTGTCGACCTGAAAAAATAGACTGCCAGAGATTTCTCCCACAAAGATGGATCAACAGAGAATTACAGTTCAGGGTCTGCAACCATGGCCAGCCACGTGCAAGCCTCCCCCAACAGCAAGGGAAGGATCGTTTTTTATAGAGAGGAAAAGGAAGTTGGGAGGCCTGCAGTAAACAAAGAGTCCATGGCTTTTCATTGGCTGAGTCCTTGCCAGGAAAAAGGAGTCTTTCTTCTTGCTGTTGGGCTCTGCTATTGTCCCAGGGTGTGAGAGCTCCCCCTAGTGGTCTCCACCTCTATTTAATTGAGGTTTCTGTTTATTAATTTTTTACAGATTGATGACCCTAAGAACAAACATAAAATTGTCACAGCGAGCTCACTGGAAATTGTGGCAGGCCAGTCTGAGAAAAGAAGCTGAAACCAGCCAAGTTTCCATAAGACCCAATTTATGAATAACAGCAGAGTGTTCAAATGTGATGTGGTCTGATGGTGCTCAAGCAGCCTGCAGCCTATAGGCTATTAAACTAACACACCAAACCACCTTCCAGTTTTAGAAGTACAATATTATAATAATACAAAGAAAACAGCTTTTCTTTCAACTTAATTGCGGTACGCGGGCCTCTGACTGTTGTGGCATCTCCCGTTGCGGAGAACAGGTTCCGGATGCGCAAGCTCAGCGGCCATGGCTCATGGGCCCAGCCGCTTCGCGGCATGTGGGATCTTCCCGGACCGGGACACGAACCCGCGTCCCCTGCATCAGCAGGCGGACTCTCAACCACTGCACCACCAGGGAAGTCCCACATTTTAACATCTCTGAATCAGCATATCTCTTACATTTTACACTGTCTTACAATTAATTCAAGCACTTTTCCTTTGTTCATACATTGAATAAATAATTATGCGTCTTACAACCGATGGCATCTTAGATACACGAAGGCATACAATATTTTCTTGTTATCAGCACAGTGACCCACCATATGCTTTACCAATGGCAGAGTCATTATTTTCTGGTCAAAGTAAAGAAGTTTGACCAGTAGAATTCAAAGTTACCTTGACCAAGAGACAGTAAAAATGATAAACAATTACTATTTGGGATAAAGAAAGAATATCGCCTAGTTATGTAACATTATACAGGAAAATATTTGATCACTTGAATTGTACATTTTTATCTGCTTCCCAATATTTTAAGAGTTCATTAGCTGAGATAGTAACATTTATAATTATGATTTATTGATAGTTTTGTAAATGTTGGTCTTACAGAAATTATGGGCAAAGTAGAAATTTGAATAAAATGGAAAACAAAATTTGCAGTGCTAATATCATTTACATGTCTAGTGCCAGCTGCAATTATATGAATTTTTTCTTTGATGCTAATAAACAATAGAAAACATGATGACTTATTTTAAGTCAATGAATATGTTAAATAAAAATAATATAAATAGAAATTATAACTTAGGGTACTGTTCATGATCCAGCAATCCTACTCCTGGGCGTATACCCAGACAAAACTATAATTCAAAAAGATACATGCACCCCTATGTTCATAGCAGCACTGTTCACAATAGCCAAAACATGGAAACAACCTAAATGTCCACTGACAGATGAATGGATAAAGATGTGGTACATATATACAATGGAATACTACTCAGCCATAAAAAAGAAGAAAATAATGCCATTTGCAGCAACATGGATGCAACTAGAGATTATCATACTAAGTGAAGTCAGAAAGAGAAAGACAAATACCATATGATATCACTTGTATGCAGAATCTAAAATACGGCACAAATGAACCTATCTACAAAACAGCAACAGACTCACAGACATAGAGAACAGACTGTGGTTGTCAAGGGGGAGGGGGGAGGGAGAGGGATAGACTGGGAATTTGGGTGTGGTAGATGCAAACTATTATATTTAGAATGGATAAACAGCAAGCTCCTACCTTATAGCACAGGGAACTATATTCAGTCTCCTGGGATAAACCATAATGGAAAAGAATATTAAAAAAGAACATATATATGTGTAAAACTGAGTCATTTTGGGGTACAGCAGAGCCTGGCACAACATTGTAAATCTACTACACTTCAATAAAAAATATAAAAAAAATAACTTAGGGTACTGCTGTGACTGTCATAGATTTTTTAAATAATTATGTGATATTTTCTCAGCCAATGTCTTAGTCTGGCACTAATCAAGAGACAGAAATCACACAGTAATTTAAATAGGGAATGTTTAATATAAAGAATTATCGAGGTGTGACAGGAGAGTAGTTATAGGGATGTACAGAGAATACCAAAAGGTACGCTGAGGTTGAAGGAACATACTTAAGGAAGGACAAACTTGGAAGAATGGCCCCCTTCTGAGGCTGAGGTTCAGACCTATTTTGAAAAAGGTGTGATTGTAGCCCAGTGGATGGCAGAGAGGTTGGTTGCACGGCTGGGCCACAGGTGGTCCACCGTTGCTAGAAAAGCAAGATATAACCCTTCAGGGTGCAAGAGAGCCACAGGAGAGTAGATGTGATAATGGGAGCAAAGGATTGGGGTGATGTGATGGAGGGGCCATGGGCCAAGGAATGAATGCAGTTGCCTTCAGAAGCTGAAAAGGACCAGAAAATGGATTCTCCCCTCAGAACCTCTAGAAAAAAACCAGCCCTGCCAACACCTTGATTTTAGCCTAAAGAGATTTATTTTGGCTTCTGAACTTCAGAAATATAAGATAATAGGTTTGTGAGCAAAAAAGAGAGAGAGAGAGAGAGAGGGAGAATGTGCAAAAGGATAAGGATGGTCCTGCAGAAGAGAAACCTGGAGTCTTGGTGTCATCGTCAGTAGGGCTGCAGAAAGGCAATCACCTTGCCCTGGCTGAGGATACAAGGGTCCTGAGGAACTTAGGGGCTCGGGGCGCAGGGCTGGGACCAGCTGCGCTGCTTGACCTCACAAACCCACAGCGCTGAGTACCCTTGCAGCAGGAGCTGGCAAAGGAAAAGAGCCCACATAGGAATCCTAAAAGGTACTCTCTTCTTCCGGCAATGTCCCTCCCACACCCTCTACTGGCTAAATTTACATCATGTCCACTGAAAACAAAAATTGCTTACAGAGTTCAGTATGGACTCTCAGATCAGGTAGTGAAGGGTGCATTTGGAGCTGAGAGGCAATAAACTGATAACTGGTGCCTCCGAAGTATCTGCTTTAGGAAAGGTATTGTAAGCCCTGGGTTAGATTCTTGGGAAAACACTATCATTAGGAAGCTGTATGGTGTAGCAAAAAGGAGAGAAACAGATGGAAAGAAATTATGCTCCGGGAGAATATGCCTAGAAACCAAGGGTCCCAGGTAGTTGGAGTAAAACACCTTTCATTTGTTTAATATTTAAGAATTTTATAAAATGCTATATATTATTTCATTCTGAACCTCACAACCGTCCTGTGAGATTACTTGAGTCAGTACTATTATTACCAATTTATAAATGAGAAAACCGTGGTCCAGAGTCATTAACAGACTCACCAGAGTCCCAAAGCTAGTCAATATCAGAGGATTTCATCTTAAATTCTGAGAAATGCATATATAGCACTATGGTACTTAATCTGGCTTTGAGAGTGAAATTAGACTAGAGCTGTCCCAGGGTCCCATTACCCAGAAACATGTTGCAAATTACAAACAATTAAGAGTGTACTTTGCTAGTCTAGCCACCTTTGTAATTCACTGAGATAGCAGCTATTTCTCTCTTCTGAAATTGTTCTGGAAAATCCTTATCTTTTTTCAGCATCCCCTCTACACACACACACACACACACACACACACACACACACACACCACAAATGTCCTGGGCACAAAGATAATGCTTATTCTGGAAACTTTCAAAGGACTAGCATCTTTAAATCTTACCAAAATGACCCCCGGCTGTCTTTGTTTTTGGTTTTTTTAAAAAATGTTTGATGTGTATCTATCCTAGGAAGAATTAATAGATTACATAAAGGTAAAAGTCACAAACGTTAATTAGATTTGCTAAGTATTAATATGCCTGCTATTTTTCCTGACTCCATGAGTTCTTTCCTTGTTTAAATAATTTTCAAGTCATATAATTCATCTCAAACTCAATCCATAGAGCCTTCAAACTTACTCAGATCTTTAGTTCTACTGACTACACCCTACTCTAAGTATTTACATTGTATCTGAGGGTTGAACATATGAGAATTAAGGTCAAAAAAGCCTCAGGTCTATCTCTGCCTAAAATATACACATACAAAAAAGGAATACTCTATTTTGTTTGAATAACACAGATAACTTCCTCTACTTTCCAAATCACTTTAGATATTTTCTAAACGAACCCGATCAACTGTGGGGTTGTTAAATTTTTTTTAATCTTTCTTTGGGTATTTATGGTACAATTAAATTGAAACTCTTATAGCACTCACCATCAAGTTTGGTGCTTTCCCTCTCTTTGATATCCTTTGTAGGCATTTCATTATTATTAAAAACCACTACCAGGGAGTTAGGCAGGATGGAGGTAAGTCAGTGAAACTAAAAATTGCTACTTGAGAGACTGTGGCAAAAATTTCTAAAAGAAGCTGAAACCATTGACTAATTTCTAATTAGAGTTCTGACTATCTAGTGATCAACAGCAGAAATAATTTAAAATGTATGGTCTTCAGAATCTTTATATGAATGAACATGATTATGATAATGAAGAGAAAAGAATAAAAAGCATATTTCTGTGTTGCTCCCCTTTCTTTCCTTCTGCATAACTTCTTCCACAATCTCCATCAATCTCATACTTGAAGCAATTTACAAAATAACAAAATTTAATACAAGACCTAAGTTTTCTAAATTATTTGAGATAAAATAACTTTTTTTTTTAAATCAGGGGATAACTATGGGAAGCATTTAATATGGAACTTTTTGGACAGGATTTTTTAAAAACGAAATATGTTATTTTTTTTTTCATGCTGTTTTAACATTAGAAGAAGAATTTCCTGGTGTGTCTGTAAAGCTGCAAATGCCATACTGGTGACAGCAGGAAGAGCCAGACCGTGTTCTATGGAATAAATGGTACAGGTTAGAAATGATGGAACGAAAGCAGCTCTGTCAGAGAATATAAATATTACAAAAAGTACATTTAATAGAACAAAAGTCATTACCACTGAGCGGGAGAAACTAACTCCACGTGTTCACTCTGAAAACAAAAGATACTTGAAAATATAAAGTTCGCAAAAGTAATCCCGGGATACAGGTGGAGCTTCTTTTTTTTTTAATTTCTTTATTTATTGGCTGCGTTAGGTTTTCGTTGCTGCGTGCAGGCTTTCTTCAGTTGCGGCGAGTAGGGGCTACTCTTCGATGGCGGTGCGCGGGCTTCTCATTGCGGTGGCTTTTCTTGTTGCAGAGCACGGGCTCTAGGCACGTGGGCTTCAGTAGTTATGGCACGTGGGCTCAGTAGTTGTGGTGCACGGGCTTAGCTGCTCCTCAGCATGTGGAATCTTCCCGGACCAGGGCTCGAACCCATGTCCCCTGCATTGGCAGACAGATTCCTAACCACTGCACCACCAAGGAAGTCCCTACAGGTGGATCTTTTTAAAGAAAGCTTTTCAATCATCATCTACTCTGGTTTCTGCAGATGCTTCACCACCCAACCCAACAAGCAGGGGACTTTGCCCCACTCCTCCCTGCAAAGCAACATAAATTTTCAGGTAAAGAAAATGTTGGCATATTTGTTCTTGCTGGATGATATTTCCTTTTTTTTTTTTTTAACGATTTTAAAAATTTTGCAAATATTTAGCATTGCAAAATTTGATTTTGTTGAAACAGCTAATGTTTTCTCATCTTAAATAACGAAATACGTAGGATTTTACTTAAAGTTTTTTTCTGTTTTCAGGTAAACCCCCAATATTTGCAATTGACATAAAATGACAACAAAGAATACAATCCCTCAGCTATTTGTATTATATAGTTTTCTAAGACAACTAGAATTTTAAAACTGGTGTGTTTAGTACCATGTGCGATGTCTGATGTGAACCACATCTTGAAACTAAAATTTTTCTTTCAATCTTTTAAGTTATCTAGCCTTCAGAATTATCGTTAATTCTGAATAAATCAGTCTGACCATTCTGGGCAAATAAGCTTTTCAACGAACTCTTTTCATTACTTAAGAAATTTTGGCAGAATTTTTAATGAAAAATTGTTAGGATTATAATTACTATGCATAGAGATGTAACGATTTTTTTTTAAGTTAGCATGCTTTCCCAGTGGATAATGTAATTCTCACCTTTGTTTGTATGTGCCTACTACTAAATATTTTGAAGTCTGTACGTTTTAAAAAATTATTTCAAAGTATGTATACTGTGGGTCATTGTGCAAGATAAATTAGGAAACACATGGAGATTCATATATGAATAGTTCTGTTACCTTGGATCATGAAGAAAAACGCAATTTTTAAAGGCTTTTGCTTGTGCAACCCTATTCAGAAAAAACATTCAGTTACAGTTTATATGCACAACATGCTTCACCCTTTCCTTGACTATTAAAACTGCTAATTAGCTGCTGTTCAAGTGCTTAAAATGGTCAAACTGTGCATGCTGTAGCTAAGGGCAGAATGCATAAGTAAAAGAAAACTAGTAGTAAATCCATTGTTCCCTTTTGGAGGACAGTTGTTAAATAGGATCTTATGTCTTGCTTCACTGTCACAGTGTGAGCTTGAATCTTACTAAGAAACTGGAAATTCAAAACACTTGTTAAACACAAATATGTTTTCTTTATGCCATCAAAAATGCTAGTAAAGGGGCTTCCCTGGTGGCGGAGTGGTTGAGAGTCCGCCTGCCGATGCAGGGGACACGGGTTCGTGCCCCGGTCCGGGAGGATCCCACGTGCCGTGGAGCGGCTGGGCCCGTGAGCCATGGCCGCTGAGCCTGCGCGTCCGGAGCCTGTGCTCCGCAACGGGAGAGGCCACAACAGTGAGAGGCCCGCGTACAGGAAAAAAAAAAAAAAAAAAGTTAGTAAAGAGCAAAACTCAATTACTGAAATAACATCTATTGACTGATTATGTATAAATTAATGAATATTAGAGTACAGTGACTTCTTTCCTTTCATTCTTAGCATCATTCTTGACTAAATTCTGCAGCAAAATGTAAATTCATATTGAATTTTAGATTTATATACACATATGAAATATTTGGAGGAAAATGGTTGAATTGGCTAAATAATCTCTTCTCAGCTAATAATTAATACTTATTTTCAAATTAAGTATGATTTTCTAAATAATTTTCCAAGGGCTTTCATATGTGCAGAAGGAGCATCATTTAATTATGCATGGCAGAAATGAACAATTAGGATACATTTATAACCACACATTTTGCTGATTTCAACTTTGTCACATAAAATATTTTCTTTGTCATTTTCTTGTAGTTTCTGAATTTCTTGGAATCATCCATATTTGCTAGTTTGGAAATTAGGATGAAAATGGTATATACTTAAAATATATTGGAAATTTGAAATTAGAAGCATTTGAGAGGACAGTTAAATCCAGACTCTTGAATAAAGTCTCTTTTTCACATTTGGCAAATCGATCACTTTGTCTCAAAGCCTTTAAATATATTTTATTAACATAATTTGGAATAATGAGTAAATAAAAATTGTTTAGTGTTTAAAAATGTAAAACGCATACATTTTCATTTCTTAAAGCACAAAACATCAGAAGCAATTCTTAGAATAGAGGGCATGTTATTTCAAGAAACTTTTAAATTATAGCATCAAAGAAAAAAAATAATAAAATTAACAAAAAGATTTCCCCCAAAATCTGTAGTCAACTGTCACCTTTGTGCTATTACAGTTCTTACAAAATAAGGACAAAATGACTTTGGGATGTGTTTTCCTACCTCTGGCATACCATATATTCTGATATACCTTCACACTAAGCAATTAAATTCGAAGATTTAATGAAGAGGAACAAGAAAATGTTCTCCTTTCTTTTTCAGGTCTACTACTTAATTTTTCCTTATTTAACCAACATATCTCACATTAGCATAAACAGGATCATACGTGTTCCCTGGCTCCCCTCTTCCTCTGGAGAATGTAAGATTTAAAGGAAATGAACATCAAACTGCTTCTGTCTTCCAACTGTAGCTATTCCACAGCAACTGAGGATATAGATAAATCTACACATGCCTGCCTTGTTTTGAAAAGTTGAATTTAAACATCCATACACAGCTGGTGCAAGTGTAAACTGCTAAAACCAATGTGGAAAAATAATTTTACTTTGCTTGGTAAAGTTTAATATATGCATGCTGTATGACCATTCCTGTGTGCAATACTATATAGACTAGAGAAACTCCTCCTCTTGTGCCCTGGGCAGCATGTCCAAGTTCATAACTATATTGTTCACAATAGCAGAAAAACTGTAAATAATTCAAAAGCCCAATGACAGTGGATAAGTTAAGCCACTCATGGCATACTTATACACTGGAACATTTTATGAGACGGAAAATCAATGAACTACAGCATCAATGAGGAAGATTTTTTAGAAACAAATGTTAAGTGAAAAGTCAAGTGACAGAGGAATACGATTCCTTCCATTGATTTCAATTTGAGAAACGGGCAAACTAAACACACATTGTTTAAGAATACAGCCAGATATAGTAAAATTATAAAGAAAAATCAAGGAAATGGTTAGCACCAAATTCAGGGGAGAAACTATTTCTAGGAATGAGGGAAAAGGATGCAAGGTAGGATAATGTGCAATCAGGTGACCTCAAAGGTGCCTGTAACAGTTTATTTCTCAAGCTGGATAATGGGTACACAAGTGCTCAGTTTTTTTGTGGGTTTTTTGTTTTGTTTTTTATATCAGCTTTCAGGTTTTGAAATTTATATACGTACCGTATTTCACAATAAAACAAAATAAGGGGGAAAGACATTGAATTTAATCATATAACTGGTTAGCAAAGTGCTAGTAACTTTCTGATTGGTTTCAAAGTAGCCTATTGACTAACTTTTTGTCTTCCCCTGACCAATAAACAAGCAAACAAACCTGCAATAAGGTGTGTGTGTTAAAGTGCAGAGTAAACCAGGAGAGGTATTATTCCTGATGTGTGTGGCACTAATTCTAAATTCGTCAGAGCTACATTACAATACAGATGAGAGTTTAAGGCAGTGGTTCTCAACAAAATTGCAGGGGATCTCAGTTAAGAAAAGGAAGGAAGATACAGAAGGCAGACAAAACACACTGAGGATAAGTGTCAGAATGGTGGTGCAGAGAGTTTGAAAAAGCTGTCCCCCGGCCCAGTCGTGTTATTCCCTTATAAGATTCTCTTCCTCCATCTCTCCTTCACCTCCACCAATCCCCCACTCTCATCCTCTAAGATAATACGGAGGACCACCTTAAATATAGACACATTTACATTTTTTTTCTTTCAAACTGAAAAGCTCAATCATCACATTCATTCACACCTTGAACAATTTATTTATTGAGCACCTACAATGTGCCAGGCACCAACTTTCCAAATAAAGTAGTTCACAAAACAAAAACCCAATGTTCAAAAAATTCAAAAACTTCTAAATAAAGTAGAGACCGCTTACCTGATAGGATTAATACCATGGTTAGTCTGTTAATGGAAAAACACATTTATTTGTTTTAAATTAAAATACTTAAGGTTAATGCATATACATAGACATCCATATTTCATTCACCACTCATTTCATATACAGTCTAGTCTATTTCTTGGCCTATGAGCCCATTGATTGAAACTCTACATCATTTTTCTCGCCCACACCTAATGAATTGTGTATGATTTCCAGGTTCAGTTTCTTTCAAGTAGAACAAGAATTCAAGACAGGCTAAAAGTTACAGTTAAAGACATTTCTGCAGAGAGCAGACTTTGGGGGGTTTTGTAAGTTTTTTCTCCCATCGTCAATCTCCCACAACATTTTAACATTAGTTTTTATCATGTCTTTCATGAAGCATTCTAAAACATTCAATTTAGTTTCTCTAGAAATAACTGTTTTCTTTTCAAACTTACCTTGTATCTCTTGATGAAATTTTTAATTAAGTTACACCATTAAAATAACAACTGCAACTGACATAGTTTTCAGAACTGATATCTTTTGGGTTTTTACTCTCAGATCGTTGATAAGCACACAAGTCAGCTGCTGGAAGCAAAGATGAGCTGACTTACTTATCAGAGAGGAACCCATTAGCCTTGAACATTCAGTGTCTTTGGCATCAGTCACGAAAGAAATGGAGAAGTTCTGTTAACCCAGCGTCAGTTAGGGGGAGGCTGGTTGAGAGAACTTATACTATCAAATCAACAACAGCAACAATAACAACAAGGGGTGAGCAAGGGAACTTAACTTACATTCTGGAAAATACTGTGGAAAGAAATCTCACAGAAGTCTTTAGCCTGTGAATCAGTTTACAGGTGCAAAATACCCAGGATATTCCTATCCTACCACTACCACTTACAGTGTAAAAATAGAGAGAGAATAATAATAACACAGAAAACACTGATTACAATTAGCAAGAAGAATGCTGTGTTTCTGATGAGTCCCCAAAGAGGAGTAGACGACTTAGATTTAGATGCTGGTTGAAAATCTATTGGCATCACCCTATCAAAGACTGTACAGAGATGAGTGAAAACCCACATGGTCCTAGATCTCACTTTGCAAACCGAAATAATAGCTCACAGCTACCTAAGTTCTGAGTTTCCCCATACCCCTCTAGACTGGGAAAGACGTAGCATGAGGGAGCCCAGCAGAAGCCGGAGGGGAAGGGCTCTGGGGTCCCCAATCTGGGGACAAACAGCCCCTCCTAGTAATGGGATGAGCAGGGGCAGGAACCTCCCAGGCGAGCGGCAAGCCAGGGCTGAAGGTGATGCACCTGCGCCCACCAGGACTGCGATGTCTCTGGAAAGGAGTCACTTTGAAACTGCTTAAAGAACAAAAACATCAACATGCAAAAAACAAAATAATAGAAAGAAATACATTGTAATAAAATTTACAAGTACATCTATAAAATCTAGTAAATAAAACAAGCCTTGTACTTGCAGCCCGTCCACCCCCCTCTACCTGCTCCCCTCCCCCATACCTCCACCCATAGGTGGTCAGGATTGGGTAGAACTGAGAGGGTCAGGGAGCCAAGAGGCCAAGCCCCGGGGGGTCCCCACAGCCAAGGGCGTGGGTGCAGCCCAGGTCAAGGAGGAGTGGGACTGCGCCCGCCTCAAGGTCCAGCAATTTGCTCTAATGGATCACGGCTCACAAGTGAAGTCCACACCTGGGACCTTGGATTCTTACGACTGTCCGGTCTGCAAGCCTCGCCTCTGGGAATCTGCAAGCCCGGCTCCTCCCACCTGTCCTTGGGGACTGAAGGGAACCCTGTGGGTGTCAGAGGAGTGTGCTGGGACGGACATTCACCACATTCAGGCCACCCGGATCTCCAGCAAGTTTGGACCGGGCGGCCTCTCCAACCCCACTTCACCTCCTCTCCCCTGTTCATGGAGCAGGTCCATGAACCTTCTCTCATGGACCTGCTTTGGCTTGTTGGAATATTCTTCCAATTGCTGCTGAAGCATTTGAACCCAGATTTTTTTAAAGCGTGTGGCTTCCTTTCACTATTCCTCCCCTTCTAGTCCTTTCCCAGCCACTTCGTGTCCACACATGCTCGTATTCACACACTTCAACCTGCAGGCTGACTCTATCAGGGGTTTGTATAACTGTTTCCAAAGCTCACCTTAACTTTACTTTTTTTATCCCCTGGAAGTTTGCAGCGCAGTAGTAGTCATTATAGATATAAGGGGAGGCTCCACTTTTGGGCAGTACAACCCTGCCTCTAGGCCCACGTCCAGCCGGACCTGGAGCTTCTGTTGTCTCCTGGGACGCCTGTGTGCAGGCTGCCACCGGCCTGTTCAACTCTAAAGTGGAAACTTCTCCATCACACACCTGCCACCAGAAATGCGCAACAGACTACCTTTGTGTGACTGATCCAGTGATTTCCTCCCCTGAACTTTTAAACATGCTGATTGGCATAGAGTTCTGTTTTCGTCTGAAATAAATTTTATAATGAGTTTTGAGAATTTCACAGCATTCAGTGGATTAACTGGAGACATATTTGTGTTGAGGTAAAATCAAGGTTTTGGGGAAAAAAACAAGGTGTAGAGAATCACTGGTCTCCACAGTCCAGGCATTGGGATTTCACAGTCTTGTCTTTTAGTTATGTTTTTCGTTTGTATTTTAATTTTATTCATTTAATAGAAATAAACACCACTCCCTAAACATCACCATTATTGTCCTTTCATAAAGGGCATTTCAATCCTACCAAAATGAGAGGCTATAATCTCACAACGAAGCCTAAAACACTGAATTGCTTGAATTTAAACCTTACCAAAAACTCACAGTTGTTATGCTCTCTAAAGCTGTTCAGGGTGCCCTTGATGTTTCTATTTTTGTAGACTGTAGAACAATGGTTAATCAAGCTTTGGCTATGGGCCCATATCCATATATCTTATAAAATTCATTGTAAATAGAATAAATAAAACAGGTTAAGTTTCCAAGCAAGCTGATAGCTCCTCTACCCACTTGTGTCTAACACTAAGTACTACTAAGTACTAACCAAAAAAAAAAAAAAAAAAAGGGAAGACTCTAACATAGGGTATCCAGAGTGTCCAAAATTTTATTGTGCCCATTAAAGACATTAACCAAAAAAATTTCCATTATCTTAATCTCAAGGGCAATTTTAACACAAAACAATAGACATATTTAAGAATAAATGGCAGTCCTTAATATGGAATGCATTTAGGATTTTAAAAATAACTACATTGTCCTTATTTTCCTTTTTTCATCATAGGTTAGTGAACTTTGTATCATCTGTCAAGAGACCAGTGTGAGATTCACTGCTGTACATCACGTTATCTGTAATACCGTTGTCTTAGTCCATTCAGGCTGCTATAACAAAAAACACCATAGACTAGGAGGCTTAAACAACATTTATTTCTCACAGTTCTGGAGGCTGGGAAGTCCAAGATCAAGGTGCCAGAAGATTTGATATGTGGTGAGAGCCCACTTCTTGGTTTTTAGACAGCCATCTTCTTGCTGGGTCCTCACATGGAGGAAGGGGCTAGAGAGCTCTCTAGGGTCTCTTTTATAAGGGCACCAATCCCACTCATGAGGGCTCCACCCTCATGAACTAATCACCTCCCCAAAACCCTGCCTCCAAACATCTTCACATTGGGGGTTAGGATTTCAACACATGAATTTTGGGAGGACACAAACATTTAGTCCATAACAATAGTTTAAGCACACACAGCCCCATACTTTCTGAGCAGTCCATCTTCATCCCTTCAACCTGAGGTATACTAGGTCTTACAAACTGACCTCAATTTTAGGAAATGGTACAAGGAATTACTCTTTATTGCTTTATAAACCTAAGTCAATCTAACTCCCTTTAAAACATCACATATTACAAATAAATCTGCTAAATGCTACAGTAATCAGCATTTTACACTGCATGCTTAGAATTAGGTTTCATAAAAACTGTGACATGTAAATTAGCAACTTGATACAAATAGTTGCATTAATATACAAGCAAATGCAAAATGATTAATTTGCATTCTAATTGTGTTAACTTTACATACTATAAACAAATTAACAAAAAACATTTAAGAGTACCTTTTATTCTGAAATCCCCTCCATGTAGGGCCCAGGCCTTGTTTTTAAGTACAGGTTCACTGGTTAGAGTTTTATTGATTAGATCATGTCCTTCATATATGAACTATATTTCAGTACATCTTCTGAGATTTCTAATATTAGTTTAATAAAAAAGAAAAAATCATAAAACATTAGCAAAACAATATGAGAATCTTTTAGATTTTTTGCTTATTTTCTTCAAAATCTTCTACAGTTTTTCATGCATATCTAAGCTAACAGCGTTTTTTAAAAAAATCATATTGTCTGTAGGGAGTCTTTCTAAGGCATTCAACTTAGTTTTCCTAGAAACAACAATTTTCCCATCCAACTCTTATTTCATTAGTTTATGTAACATTTAATGCAATTACATAATTACAATAACAGCTAGCATAAATCGGTTTGGAAACAAACACAACTGATTTTTGGCAAGCCCCCAACTCTGACTAGTGGGAGCAGAAACCTAGAACTTACTGGAAGGAAGCCTAGTAGCTCTAGTGAGGACACTGTGGACTTGGGTCAGTACATTCTGCAGAAGAAAGAGAGAGCTTTGATTAAATAAAAACCAAAACATATGTTTGACTTAACAATTTTCTCATTTACTTTCCATTAACTGCTAGAAAAGGTAATCAAGAATAGAAGACTAACATTTTAGCATTGCCACATTATTAAATGACACAGAGAAAGTTATAATAATGATATTCTTTACAATTTTTTAAAACAAAATTGTATCTGGAATATCTTGGCTTTGAAAAAAAGAGATTATAGGTCTGGGGGAGCAATATTAGATCTACCCTGTAGATTCTTACTCAAATTTTCAAGCTGACCATAGACAAACCATAACACAGACAAACTTTGTTTCATCCATTTTGCCCTCCATATATCCTTTTTCAAACATTCATTATCCATTATCCATATCAGCCTTTCACTTACTACTTCTTTCAATGCCATACTAAATATTTTTAGTTTGCCAAATGCCCTTTATTTCTGACATCCAAAATTCTCAAATTCCCTCAAAATTCTTCCACATCAAAAGTTAGCTCTTCCCTATAGCAGTCCTTTAGATTCTGTTTTTGCTATGTTAATAGGTTAACAGTTAATAAGGTATACCAACATGAATATATTAATGTGGTTAATAACACGAATATCTAACATATGCCCATGAGTTACTGTGCCACCCTGCTGAGATAACACATGGGTTTTGTTGTTTTTTTTAACATCTTTATTGGAGTATAATTGCTTTATAATGGTGACACATGGGTTTTAATAGAAATCTTATGGAGATAATCTCTCACACAAAAAAGGTGTGATTAATGGTAGGGATTTTAATAGGTGTTATGGAAGACTTAGGAATTGGGAAAGAATTTTCAGTGACTGTACTTCTTAGCCCTCTTTAAAAATTAATACTATGGTAACAACCTAATCACACTAATCATTAGGACTGACTCTTAATTCCTTGCACCAAAGACACAACTATTTCTACCAAAGAAGGGCAAATTCAGAAGCTGCGTCTACAACTCCAAAACACCCTTATTTTGTTTTGATCCAGAGAGTCAGTCTGTGTGAGTCTGTGTATATGTGTGTGTGTGTGTGTGTGTGTGTGTGTGTGTATTTTTGGCATACTTGTTAAAGTATGTTTCCAATGGAAAAGGAGCATGCTATATATAATTTCTAGAGCACTACTGACCTCATTTTAGATCCAACCAAAGGGGTTACTCCTAATAGAATAGCTGGAGCCACACCCTTATTAACAGGCACCTAGTCAACTGGAACCCACGAGCCTCTGGCACCATGTTTGCCCCAAAAGTTAGAGGCAAAAATTGAAGCAAACAAAATCCCCAAATGTAAAGCTCTCCACTCCTACGCAGCTTGGCTGAATCTCTTCCCTCCGCCCTTTCTTTCCCCCAAACTCCATAAATCGGGAGTAAGAAACCTGCAGTCTTGGGCCATGCCAGTTTATAGCAAGTACAGTTAAATCTTTATTATTTTGGAGATAAAGTCTAGGTTAATAGACAGTAGTACTTATCTCATCACATTATCCAATAATTCACAACCGTTTCTGAAGCTTCCTGTTCTCTTCCTTTGGCTTTCAAGTTATATGAGCTGCACTTTGATACAAGAAAAACAATAAATAATAATTCCACAGATTCTGAGTGAGACAACGGCACTTATGCAAGTTTATACAATCATTACCTCTTTAAAGTGGAATTATTTTTAAATTCTTTTCAATTGTTCAATTTTTTCATAAAATAATTTATTACTGCTCCTTGCATTATCAAACAGTTTATTTTAAAAATATTTGTTCTTTGCCCTTATCCATTAGAAAGTTATAATTTAACAAGCCTGCTCAAAATATGCACATATGTGTATACACAGGATTTCTGGATCAAAATAAAATAAAAGTTTTTCCTAGTTTTAAATGAATTCCTGAATTTGCCCTGCTTTTTTCTGGGATGGTTTTGTGGTTTGTCTTCCATGCAAGGAATTAGGAGTCAGCCCTAATGATTAGGTGTCTACCAAAATATGCTTCTGAACTATCTCCGTTTCTACAGTTTTGAAGCCTTAGAGAAAGATTATATGTTTCCTTCAGGGTAAGCCACTAAAGGGAATTATAAAACTGGCATTTTCTAAAGCCTCTTTCAAAATGTATTGACACTGAGGTTGATGGCCTGCATTACTAATGGTTTGTAAGCAAGATTTGCAAAGAGAGCTGACTATATACACAGTCCATTTTAGAAGACTATTTAAAGGCTTTGGGTTGGTAAAGGTGGTATATTTCTAAAAATACTTAATTAGAGAGTCTACCAATACAAAAAGGCAAGTTAAAGAGTTCCATTGATCCAGATTCCTGCACCCTATCAGGATTGGCCTGTCTCTGATTGTTCGATTGCATAAATCGATGGATCCTTGGAAAATCAGAGAATATCAACCAGTGGGACAATATGGTATGTAATTATGCCAATTAACTGAGGTGTTGCCATTTTTCTGTAACTATCATGAGTAATAATAAATTAACATCTCCCAGAAGGAGGCTATAAACTTAGAAATAGGAGAGCTTTCTTTATGCACACACATACCCCATTAAAATAAATTGAATTTAAGATTTAACTTAAATAACATTTAGAATTTTTGTTCTTTGTTGTTGTTTTTTTCCCATATGGCTTTATCTTGTTCCCAGTTTGGCAGAGGGAGGGTTTGGTGCAAGGGGTGTTGGGAGGACTGGAGTGGAAATGACTTTGAGTAAAACAAAATTGGAATTAAGAAAAAGATGGATCAAAGAACCAAAATCTTTGGGCTGTGAAGAAACAAACAAACAAACAAAAAGATGATGTCCTTATAGACCTTTTTACTCGAGGAGAGAGAGGCAGAAAATAAACAATAGAAGTAAAAGGAAAGTAAATTCAATTGAATATCTTATTTAAGATGATAAGTGCTAAAAAAAAGTAGAGCAAGGAAAATATTGGGGTGATTTGCAGTTTTAAATGCATTCTACAAAGGAAAGGGAAAAAACACTTGGCTCTAATTCTTGCAGGGGGTAGGGGGTTAGGAGACAGCTCTGGCAGAAGAGCCTTAAGAGATTTTTCGATGAGCTCTTGCTCTTAAATAAACAAGGAGAGAAATCAGCATTCCTTGCCCTCCTCCTGCTTTCTTTTCACCCATCCAGCAAACGCTGGCAACTCTCTTAACCTCAGTTCTCTGAACAAACAATACTGAAATGGTGCAGGCGTATCAGTGAAGATCCACTGTTTGTATACTTATTTTTAAAACGTATAGACACATACAAAGAAACTCTGTATCCAGCATCTTCTCACTGGGAGGCATTGTGCAGGCTATTTTCCCATACAGTACTGACACACATGTCCATTCTATGGATATTTCTCCTTGCAAACAGGCTCTCTGTGTTATACATTTCTGCATCTTACTCAAGGATTATTTGTTGACTGAATAAATGAATTCATTCATTCATTCATTATTGAACATTGGATTTGGCCAAAACGGGGGTGGGAAACTTGTTGTCTCATGTACCAAAGGAGACAAGGTCAATTTCCATTTAGAGCAAATGTATCAGTTTAGAGGTAATTTAAAAGTTATTTTTCATTCCCATAAATCTTAAACCAGGGACAACAGACTTTGGAAGAAAATGTTTCTCCTCCCCTTTGTACTAACTGCATGACTAGGTTCAAATGTATTGTTTATCTTGTTTCATGAACACACAGCCTCTCCTGTTCTGCATGCCCTGCATGTGTGAATATGTGTGCGTGGGTATGTAGAAGAGTCTATATAGAGCTATTTTTAGATCCTTTGATAGTAAAATGGCCACTTTTATGGTGAAAAATTACTACAACGTCTTCAATTATAATTTAACCTTATAAAATAGAATGTTTTGAGAATCTGGTTCAATATGTAGACTACTATAATTTAGTATCTTTTCAACAATAAAAAGATCCTAGATGTTGGCAAATAATCTTATATTTTAACTTTCTATTACTGTTAATCATAGCTCATATTTATTATCTTTGTGTACTATTTATGACCTTCAACCATTTATATATATTATTTCATTTAATTCTTAACAAAAACAAAGTAGATATTATTAATATTCTTATTTTAAAAATGAGGAAATTGAGAGGTAGAAGGTTATCCATGGTAATATGCTAGTGAATAAAACAGTGGGGACCCCCATGCAAATCCTTGTTGCTCTAAATTCCATACTTTAAACGTTGGTATACGTTGTTCCTACTCTAATAAATAGCCATGGGAATGCCAGATGTTTTATGGACCACCTAAGAGGGTTTTGAGATGCCTTTAAGACTTTAGGAGAAGTTGAAAGGGATTACTTAATCTATATTACTGAATCTCAATTTTCTATTGGCTAGAACTGACCGTACAAGAATAATTTTTTACTTTTGTTTCTTCTAGCCATCAGAATAATGGCAACTTTGCTATTCAGTGAGTGTCCGTGGGAACTAAAGAAAGTGAGATTTTTTTTTTAAAGGGTCATTTCTTTTAAAGATTTCCTGAAGGAGGATTTGATGCTTTGGAAATGTTCAGATTTAAATTCTTTAATTTTTCTTTAATACACTCACGTTGACTAATTCCTAATGACTAGTAATTCCATATAAAATGAACAATACTGTTCTACCTAGGCAGTTTTAGGGAACAAAAACACAGGCTCTTCTTTCGGAGTCAAAACAAAAGTGAAAAATACATGGAGTGTTTTAAACCTCTAAATCTAGTTTAGTTGATATTGTTTGAATGTACTCTAAAATATATCAAATGTGATAGCACATCTATGAAGTACTGCAAAAATGCAGCAGTTAATCTTGTCTAAGAAGATTAAAAGGAGCCAGAGGGTCCCGCCTTCAGGATCAGGGGAAGGGGCAGTGCACACAGAGAACAGTAGATGGTGGCCCTTGGCAGTCTTAGAATCTACCCACACTTAGTTTCTTATTGCTCTGTCAGTCTAACCTTTACTTACTTGCTCTCTCCTATTGCTTCAGGACTGCCAGTGGTTAGTATACTCTCCGAAAAGGAAAAATTTAAAACTCCCAGTTGGGGCAGAATTTTGTCGCCATTTCAGATTTACCAGGTAAATTATTGTTATTGTTATTATTGCTGTTGCTTTACATTGACTTTTTTGTTGCTGTAGTCCTCACCTGCTTTCCACAGTTCCGCAGGGAACTGCAGGCTATGGGGGAAGAGCGGAGAAGTCTATTCTAATCCTAATACAGCCGTATCTCAGAGATATTGCAAGTTCGGTTCCAGACTATTGCGGTAAAGAGAATACTGCAATAAAGTGAGTAACACAAATTTTTGGGTTTCCCAGTGCATATGAAAGTTATATCTACACTATACTGTAGTCTAGAAAGTGTGCAATAGTATTATGCCTAAAAAATAATCACCATAACAAATATAATAATAATGACAAATTTTTAAATATTGCAAGAATTACCAAAATGTGACACAGAGACATGAACTGAGCAAATGTTGTTGGAAAAACGGCGCCAATTTAGACTTGCTCTAAATTGAAGGTTGAAGCGTTGCCACAAACCTTTAATTTGTAAAATTTGTAAAAAATGCAATATTTGCAAAGGGCAACAAAGAGAAGCACAATAAAAGGGGGTCTGCCTATATCTTCTTTGCATTTCCATGTCCCCAGTTTGGCGAGCTAGATATCATATTCACAGATAATGATTACTGATCATTTGACTGTTCTCATGTAGGCAAATCCATAGGTGGATTTGTTAATCACTATCAAACTATTTGTATCAGCTTCCCAAGTTAGAGAATGCAATCACTTACCTTCACAAACACACACAAGTGAATGAGTGGTTATATTAATATTATATTCAGTTGATTAATAGTCAAAATACAATCTGCTATAATCTATTACAATTCTTTCAGAGTTCCAGTCAAAAGTTGTTCTGTTAGAAACACCCATTTCTGTCCCACATCTACTTTAGTTTTATGTCAGTGATAGGTGATATAGTATGTAGTTCCCATGAAACTGGATGTATCAACCTATATTTAGTTCACTGCTGAACTTCCCCACATGTTCAGTTGTCAAGAGTTAATTTGGTATCAGAGAATGATATCACATCATATCTGATGACTCATGGAGAGCATAAGAAGGCAGTGACCAATGCAATTTAAGACAGAAAACATTCATCTGGGGGCCACGGATGCTCTGGGAATCACTGGGCCATCCCAGATAAAAGGTGTCTTCCCAAGACCCACTCATTATAACAGCAGCCGATTCAGTGCCTCTCCTGTTTCTGTTTCTCTGATTCTGGGTCATGTGTTTAACCGTGATCACCCTTTCCTCTTCCTATCAGTCCGCCTCCCTGCCATTTTGATTACAACCCCACTCCATAGCCATTATCAAAATTTTATCCCTTAGTCCCAACTCACTTCTGATTTCATAGCTCAAAAGCTTAATAATCTTGTCAGAGTCTGTACCAGTATCTCCACTCTTTCTTTCTCCACCAATTCTGGTGTCTTCCATTCACCAGCCTCCCACTGGTTCCTACAAAGACTTCAACTAAGTCCCTTTGTATAATACTGCATACGTATAAATAAAACCAAGAAATGTCCGTCTCCCTCTTCAGATAGAATTGCAAGATTTATTCATTAAATATGTCTCTAAGGATACATTCATAAAATGGGAATTACATTCCTGATTCTGCAGATAGGACTTTCATATTCATTGATGAATTCAACAAATAATTTCTGAGCACATACTCTGTGGCAATTATTTTAGATGAACATACATTAGACTTCAAATAACTCATTTTTTTGGCAATAGGAAGCACCTAATCTTGAACACTGGATTTTGAAATAATCAGCTCCTATAGCTAATGTGAGATGTGAATATAAACAATGCCTACTGGAAGAGCCAGTTCACTTAGATAATGTACGATATTAGTCATCTCTTAAACATTTAATATTGAAAAACAGAATTCTCTTGGCTAATGTTAGAGATTAGTCTTTTCTTGAATATTTGATATCGTCTGGCTAATGTTAGGCATTAGTAGTTTCTTAAATATTACCTGTGACTGATTTATCTGTCCTGTGCACGACTCTTTAGTTGCAACTGGCTACTCCATGCAAGATCACTTAGAGAACACACAACAGCCAGCAACAGAGAGTATGCAGGTATTTAACCACACTGTCCTTCTATGTGTGTCGTTAATCCCGGCTCTTCTGTTTGCCTTGGGTTTTTGCACTGATTCCTTCCTCCCTGGTGCTGTTATTGCTGTCTGTATTGTTGTTTTGAAATTGAAATATAATATACAAAGAACAAAAAGCAGAAAATACACTAATCGCGAGTGTGTAACGATGACTGTTTTTACACCCATGTAACCACCCCTGAGATCAAAAACAGAGAACATTTCCAGCACCCACTTCCTAGGCTAATTTCCACACCCCGTTCCCATCCTCTGAGCTCTGCCTTATCCTTATTTTGCTATCCTTTGTGGACTTTTATTGCTCATAAACTTCAGCTTCCCTTCCTATCTTAACTTGGCTTTAAACATTCTCTTGGATTAATTTTACTTGCAGCTCCCTGTTACAGCTACCATGACCTCCCAGCCAGAGAAGGAAAACAAACAATTTGCTCTAAACATTTTGCAGGCAAATTTAACACTGGGCATATCTAAATATGTATGGCTAAATCTAATATCATTTGCTTTTAAAGGTATTCCCACATAATTTGGGAATTCCTGTAAGCAAATGTGTCAGACACAGCTGGTCTTCCGACCACCACAATGCCATCGTGCATGTATTCTCAGAAAACAAAGAAAATCATTCAGATTCTCAAGACAGTTTCTGAGGCTCGGGTGGGTAGTGATTTCTCTTTGGACAATTGTAATGTAGAGCTCCGACTCATTCTCCATAAAGTTTTTAATTGGTCTTCACACTTTTATCATTTCAGACATAGAAATGTCAGCTTTCTTTCCAATTAGGTTTGGGTTTTACTTGGTCAATACTTTGTAATATACGGTACCTCCTTGTTTTGAGTATTGGTATGTGAAAAATAAGCTAACATACTGACATTTACTGCCTGCATTTGGAAAAGACTTAATTAACGAATTAACTGGCATTTAAGGGAGCCAGGGTGCATTGGCTTGTAGGATTTTCCAAAAATGTATCCACTTTATTGGAAGTCTCATGTAAATAATACTTCTGTGTTTTTATCATTGTTATCAGTTTAATTATTCATTAGGCACTTATAGAACTATAGCAATTGAACTATCACATATCTTCAATCTGAACACATTGTCATGCAACTTTTAAAGTGACTTCAGAAAAGAAGTTTTTATTTGCAAATATAATTCACATAACTAAAAACAATTTACATACAATAAAAATAAATTTTTATCACCTTGATATATATAGAAAGTATTAGGCCTGAATGTTAAGGTGAACATATAAGTACTCAAGTGTAGTTTTGTAAAATGATATAACAATTATGAAATCTGTGTTATTTTAACCAATCTTAAAGAGGTAATTATGTAATCAATATCTTGTTTCTGGAACTATTGACTAACAAAATAGACCTAGATCAACTAGGTCAGGCTGAATCAACTTGTTTCCTCTAATATAAATTGAACTTAAAGCCTATATTTAAAAGCAAAACCATACAGGAAAACTAAAATGCTTTTAGGAAATTAAGTAAAATTGATTAAAAGCATTAGTATTTGGTAGTTACTTCTACCTGGGACCTGTCTTCTTGTTGTCTGCCTTTTATTATTTTAAAAATATTATAGATGACCCAGATGATCTCTATATACCCCTTTCTCACAGCTAAGTGACTGAGAAAAAAAGTTCAACTTAAATCTAAACCTGTCCGCTACGGAGAATTTTTTAAAATGCAACACAATCCATGTTTGCTATGATTTTCCATTGTTAAGTGGATTTATTAAATTAAACTGCAGCCCCAGATAGCGAAAATATAATTGCACTCTATAGTTTCCAATGTGCCTCATCAACAAAGGTTGCTACAGTTAATGTACATAAGTTTTTCAAAATTATTTCTAGAAGTTCTGTCTATTTTTTTTTTAACTTTTATGCCCATAAATCTTTGGTGAAGGATTTGAAATATCATGGGTCAGTTTCTTATGGTTTCTCTGTGTGAATTAATAATGCACATATGCAGTATGGATGGACAATGGCAAAGCACCTAACAAGATTAACCAGCCAAAGGTATTGATCAGTCAATGCAGTACTAAGTACTTAAATTAAGAACTAAGTACCAGAGCTTGTCAGTCCTGACTTAGCATAAGCATAACCTGGAAATTTTTTTAAAAAACGATGTTCAGGTTCCATTTCTGACCAACTAAATTAGAATATCTGCAAAGTAAGGGCCAGATGTTTGCATGTTTTAAAGACTCCTTGGGTGATTGTAAAGTACAGCCATGTTGAGAACTTGGCTTAAGTTAAGAACAAGAAATTTAAAATAAGCTACTTCTAATTTTGATGTTACACTCTTCCGGTAAAAACAAATGAAAAACAAATGAAACACTTCACTGTAATGTACTATAGTAGTACACCACCTTGAAATGTTTAATTAAAAATGCATTAAATTTGTTTTCTAAAAGGCATACAATTTTAAATATACTGACAAACATCAATGCATACTGAACTTCTTTAAGGGTAGATACTGTGATACTGTCTCTTCATTGTGACAAATAGTACCTAGTATGTCTAGTTTTCTTAATTAAATAATCGTCAATTACCCGCATTTGGCACTACAGAGTACCACAGGGACAATTTCAAAGATAAAAAAAAAGGAAAGCACTTTCTTCAATTGCTTCTTTATTCAAAACCACAGACATTCA
Source organism: Delphinus delphis (assembly GCF_949987515.2). Classification (NCBI taxonomy): domain Eukaryota; kingdom Metazoa; phylum Chordata; class Mammalia; order Artiodactyla; family Delphinidae; genus Delphinus; species Delphinus delphis. The sequence goes on from NC_082700.1 coordinate 60,473,187, forward strand.
TCTTTCCCTCTATAAGTTATATTTTCTTAATTTCAAAACCATAGATGGAATTATCAAGTTAAATAAGCATGGCCTTTGTGTTCACTATAAATTTACTCTCATTAATAGCACCTTTGAATGCCATTCATAGCAAATAATCCATATATTAATGTTATGCATGATTATCAAATAACATACAAAATGTAGCTGTTCGAAATTCTTAACTAAAGAAATAAAATAACTTGACTCTGGTGGGATTATTTTATTAGACGTTGGAAGGAATAAATAAAATAAAAGCTTGAAGACTTCAATCTTTTGGTTTGTTCGTGAAACATTCATGGTAATCCGTAATACTGTGTAATTCTTAAACTTTTCAAAAGCACAGGTTCTGTCTAATTCCTCTTTATAACTTCCACCAGTGCCAGAAAAATAGCAGGCACTTAATAGATGATTGTTAATTTGCACTGAATTATTATAAAAATCCTAAATATAAACCACAATTTATATGGTAAGACTAGATTATGTATTTTTAGACATTTACAAATATATATTGTAGAAAATCCAAAATTTCATCACTGAATTTGTCTCATTGATCGCTGTTTGCTACATTACAAAAAACAGTTCAAAATGTACTGGATTTATAACCAGTTAATTTTCCAAAGTCAAAGTGGTGTTTAAATTTATTCCCCTTTCCCATAAAATTCAAACACTGTGAAAAAATAATAAATTACTATAGGAATCTATGTTAACAACGCCAAATTGCCAAAATATGAAATATACTTAATTGCAATAACCAACCTGTAGGCTATCTCCAAGTTAGTATTCAAATTATACATATAGTTTTAAAATAACACTGATGGTTGTATTCATCTTATATTCTGGCATTGTTCTTAAATTCTCAAATCTATAACGTGAATGGGAATTATTGCTTCATTAGCTTCTTAAAACCTATAATGATGTTACAAAACAAGAATATTTTAACTGAATTTATCTTTCAAAATTTCAATACAGTTAAGTCAATTGATACTGACATAGTCAAACAGCACAACATAGGGAATAAAATTCTGAACGTTATTAATAAGGTCAGAAGTTTTTACACATTCTCAATTCAATCTGGGTGAAAAGTGAAAAACACAGATATTTCTCTAGTACTTACTATAAATAATGTAAACAGTTATATGCAACTGTTCTGATATTGAACTGAGATTTTCATTTCATCTGAAATGTTCTGGATTGTGTAAAATAGTACCGTGTGTTTTAGCTAACTTGAGAAGGCTGTGTGTCTACTTTGGCATTTCAGATAGCTTTATTTTTACATTCCTTGGTTGCAGAAAGCATTTGTTAACAGTTTAGATATTTTCCTGATCTTCAAAATCATAACCACAAAATCTTTAGTTGTAAAGTATGCCTAGCTGTGGCCCTTGAAATGGAGAAGGATGAGTTTCTAGTTAGTTAGTAGTGGCTTCAAATAATATATATAAAGTTGGCTAATTTTTAAACTCATTGGGATGGGAAAGTTTTCGATTATTCTAATTATACTTACAATAATTTGTTTATTAATGCTGAAAAGAAGTGTGAGTGAACCACTTAAAAATAAAGCGTAATCTACTAATTGTGAAACTTTCTGGGATTTCCAAGTAAGTAGGTTTAAATGAATTTACATGTTACAAAATTTTTACGGTAAAAAATGTATACATTAACAATTAAATCTCATACGGTAGTCATAGAAAACAGTTGATTACATGTTATATTTCCACAGAAATACTGTTAGATGACTAAAAACAGCTTTTCCAAACTAGGAGTACTGCAGTGTTGACTTTAATTGGAAATAAACTATGAGATAAATAACTCTCTCCTGCTAAGAAACCTGTAAATCGGTGGGATTTCCCATGATTCAGAGAGTGTGATGAACTCTTACTCACAACACCCCTCCTCCTACATTCTACTTCACAGCAGAAGATAAAATTTTAGAGAAAGAGGAATCTGACCTATCAATGCTGGCCAAAAGTAATGTAAACTAGACTTTTAATAAAATTAGCAATCAGTTTTCCCTTTTGAAAGACTCATAAATGACTGTTAGAGAAAGATTAAATATTGTAAAATTTCAGATTTGGCCATCTATTTTGATTTGTAAAGCAGAAATATCTAGAAAATAGACCCTTAATATAAAAGAGTGGCAAAACCAATTTTTTATATCATCACTAATTTGGCAATTGAATTTAAACAAAGCATGATAAAACGAGTCAGAAAGATAGTAAATAGTATCATCAAGATGTGAACGTCGAAAATTTTCACATTTGTACATTATAGACGTCTTCTGGCAATATCTTTTTTTTTTTTTTTTTACAAGTTGACTTGTAAAATCACAGAATAGTGGCATGGGCTTTCCAACAAATACTGTATTATTTAAAACCAATTTAAAGTTACTGTATTTGTAGTAAGTGCTATGAATCCTCACTTCTTTTAACAATTATGTTTCTGAGAATTCTGGAATTTCCTAAACCACAACATGTAGAAGGAGGTGCACTCCTGAGTGGGCTCGTTTTCTCAGCTTTGCTTTGTGGTTGTTTATGAGGTTCTTTCCGATATCTACTGTTTCTACAGGAGAGCCAAGAGTTCTTACTAAATGCATCGGGGTATGGGAGGAAGATCAGGTACTGCAGCTGTGAAACCTCTGCTCAGGCATGCGTTTTGGCTTACACACGGCCGGGTTAAGGAAACACATTTCAGCGATTTGTGCATTAATAAGTCTTGGGTGTAAGGCATTTACCTCTGTGTCTAAAATGATCTTTGCACTGAGTAATCCCGTTTCGACGTGAGAGTAAGTCACTGGGTTATACTTATCTCTGGTTCACGTTGGCATGGAGCAGGCCCTAATTACCACCGAGACCCGTCTCGGGCAAGAAAAGTAATAAACAGTAATCACATCGCGTACACGTCGAGCGCCGGCGGGAGCAGAGCCCCCAGGAAGCCACAGGAAGCGTGCGCTTCCAGGGGGGAGTGCGGCGCGCGGAGGTCTGCATGCGCGCGGAGCTTGTTAACGGAGGGCGTGCCGGAGGCGTGGCGCGAGGTGTCCGGGCGAGGAGCTCCGTGAGGCGGGCGGCAGTGGGCGGGCGGTGGGGGAGCGCGGACCGGGGAAGGCAGCACTGCGCCGCGAGCGTCTCCCGGCTCCCGCTCTCCGGGCTGCCTAGCCCGAGCCGCCGTGGGCGGGGCCTGCGGTGATTGGCGGGCGGGCGGGGAGGTCGGAAGTACTTTGTTTTTTATGCTAATGAGGGAGTGGGGCTTGTCCGTATTTACGTTGAGGCGGGAGCCGCCGCCCTTCATTCACCCACATGGTCCTTCGAGGTGCCGCCGTCCCAGCCCGACCTGCGCCTTCGCGCCACTTCGCGCCCTCGGGCGAGGCCGAGGGGGTGGGGACGACCCCCGCCGCGCCGCCACGGCTTGCGCCCCTCGCGAAGCTTCCTTGGTGGGGCGGGCCGGCCGGCTGGCCGCACCCCCGGCCTGGGGCCTCCGGTCGTAGTAAAGCGGAGGCGGGTGGGGAGGCGGGAGCGAGAGCCCGCGGCGGGCGAGGCGAAGATGGTGGCGGCTACTCCTCCTGGTGAGTCTGCCCGCCCCTCCGCCGAGTGAGTGAAACCTGTTGTGTGCGGCCCGGGTCCGGAGGGCGGCGGGCGGGTGGGGCGGAATGGCCCGGGGCAGCGTGGCGGCCGCGGCGTGGCCGGGGGCCGGGGCGGGTCTCGGGCCGTTGGCCGCCCCGGCGTGTGGCAACGACGACTCGCTGCCCCCTAGCTGGCACGCGGGCTGGCGGAGGGGCAGGGCCGGGCCGCGGACGGGAGGGTGGGAGGGGGTGGCGTGCGCGCAGCGGCCGCGCCCGGGACCCGCGCGGACCCTGCCGGGGCCGGCTGGGCGACCGGGTGGGCGCGCGGCGCACACAATGGCCCCTCGGGGAAGGGACACACGAGGCCTGCGCCCCCTCCAGGGCTCCGGGCGCACGCGGGACGCGGGGTCCCCGGGCAGGGAAAGTTTCTCTTGGGGGCGCGAGTTAAAGCGCCTCCAGAACAAAGCGGCGGCGGCAGCGGCACATGGGGCAGGCCGCGGGCCGGGAGGGGGCGCGCCCACGAGGTACCTGCGCGCCGGCGGGCGACGCGGCGTGGCCGGGAGCCCGCGGGCCCCCAAACTTTGTGCGCGCCAGGGTGGGAGGATGGCGCGGGTGCTGGGGGCGGCGCGGCCTGGATGCCACCCCTACTCCGAGTGGGCTTTGTTAACCCGCGTGGGCAGACCACGGGCGGGGCTCGCAACTTCCCGGACCACGGCCGGCTGAGCAGGCCCGGGCCGGCCTTGGCGGCGGCGTGGACCCGTCTTCGGTCGCCTGCTGGTTGGGAGCGCGGCGCGGGAGGGCCAGCCCGGCTCGGCGGGAGCGGCGGCGGCGCCGCCATGTTCCTGCGGGGCGGGCTGCGCGGGGGTGAGGGCGGGGGACATGGCGGCGACTGCGCGCCGCCGCCGATTGTTCCCGGCTTAGGCCTTGGGCCGCGTGCGGCGGGCACCGCAGTCGCGGAGCCCCCGCCCCTCTGGGCCGGGCTAGGGGGGGGCTGGGGGACACAAAGGAGGGGCGGCGCGCCCGCGTCCCCGCCGCGCTCGGGCCTCGGCGCCGCCGGTCGCCGCGCGGCTGCCGCCGGGAAACGGGATGGGGGGGGTGCCGTGTCCGGCAGGCCCCGACTCTGACCCATCGCCCCCTGGCGGCCGCGCCGGGAATCGCAGGGCTGCGCGCCCCCTTGTGCGACATGTGCTGCCGGCCCGGGCTCCATGAGCGTGGCGGGCACTTTGCAGTCCCGGGTGCTCCTGCCCTCTTTTCTGTTCCTAAGCGGGACGAAGGCAGACTGGAACTGGAGAAAGCAGACTTGTTTCTGCAATATCACCAAGAGGAAAAATTAGCATAGTGCTATCTCGACTACATCAGTTGAGGAAACAACTCTTTATCCCGGCTTGCAGCCACGAGGTCTTGATTGGGGGAGGGGTGGTGAAGAATAGTCCCTTTGCTACTGCATTTCCCTCTCAGTGGAGCTGTGCAGTAGAGTTAACAATTGCTGTTGATTACACTCGAGTATTTCCATAAGACGTGAATCTAATACATGTGAGTTTTTCAACTTTATCCTTTTACACCTTTTCACCCATATATTGTTGGTCTTTTAAACCCCTCCAGTATTGCCTGACTACCTTAACCTCAGTTTTGCAAATGGATGTAGTTAATTGATACAAGGGGGAGGGGAGAAATTTAAAATACGGATTTGGAGGGTGGTAGTAATTTTGAGCAAATGTTTGTCTTTTTTTCCCACATCCCTCCCCCGCCTTTCCAGCCATACACGTGGACCTAACTGCACCAAAAGCTTTTCTAAGGATATTTGCTAAGAAGGAAGTTTGCCCGAGTGGGTAAGTGTATATTTTAATTTTATTTGTTAACTTTTTTAAAAACAGATTTCTCTTGACTTTAGTCTTTGATTTGAATAAATAAGATGGGATTGGGTTTTCAAAGGGTAAACTAGTTATTTTGTACTCTGTGCTTTTTTTTTTCTTTTTGTCTTTTTTTCTTTTAGTTTGGGTTAGCTAATGTGTAAGTTAGTAAAAATACAACGCAAATGCCATTATAAATCTTTGCAAACTGATGCACAGTTTACAAAATTCAGAACTTCTTTGAGTTGGGTGACAAAATAGATCTCATCTGGAGTAAGTTTTCAAGTCTTAAAATAATTTAACTGGGACATTTAAGTTCTACAACCAGCTGATACACTTGAAATGTAGTCTGAACGGTAATTTTATTAATCAGTTTACCAAGTAATTGCTAATTGGAAGCTGGAAGAAAAGAAAAATGTTTTGCCACGTGGATGTGAAGATTTCCTCTAAAAGGTATATGAGTCAGATTGCCCTGGTGATACATATTAGGTCTCTTTTATATGCAGTCCGATTTTGATTTTTTTTTAAGTATACCTTTGGGAATGGCAAAGGAAGAGCTACCGTGTTCATTTACCGTATTAGAATGATGGTTAATTATGACTGTCTTATAAAAAAAACTTATAATTTTAAGGTCTAAATTTGCTTCTAAATGGAACTTGGAGGTTTGAGATAATTAAACTCATTTTCTCTTCCCTATTAGGGTTTATGCTGAATTTTGTGTGTTTTGTAACTGTTAAAGAGTTTGAGGTATTATTTTGTCTAATTATTTATTTCAAATTTAGCAGGAATAACGAGAACATCACCTTGTAAAACTGAAGATTGTGACCAGTCAGAATAATGTCAAAGTGCTTACAGTGCAGGTAGTGATATGTGCATCTACTGCAGTGAAGGCACTTGTAGCATTATGGTGACAGCTGCCTCGCTCGGGAAGCCAAGGTGGGCTTGAAAGCGCAGGGCCTGCTGGTGTCGAGTGCTTTTTGTTCTAAGGTGCATCTAGTGCAGATAGTGAAGTAGATTAGCATCTACTGCCCTAAGTGCTCCTTCTGGCATAAGAAGTTATGTATTCATCCAATAATCCAAGCCAAGGAAGTATATAGGTGTTTTAATACTTTTTGTTTGCCGTCCTCTGTTAGTTTTGCATAGTTGCACTACAAGAAGAATGTAGTTGTGCAAATCTATGCAAAACTGATGGTGGCCTGCTATTTCCTTCAAGTGATATTTACTAATCTTGTGTACTTTTATTGTGTCGATGTAGAATCTGCCTGGTGTGTGTGACGTGACAGCTTCTGTAGCACTAAAGTGCTTATAGTGCAGGTAGTGTTTAGTTATCTACTGCATTATGAGCACTTAAAGTACTGCTAGCTGTAGAACTCCAGCCTCGGCCTGTCGCCCAAACTGTCCAGTTACTGAACACTGTTCTATGGTTAGTTTTGCAGGTTTGCATCCAGCTGTGTGATATTCTGCTGTGCAAATCCATGCAAAACTGACTGTGGTAGTGAAAAGTCTGTAGAAAAGTAAGGGAAAATCAAACCCCTTTCTACACAGGTTGGGATCGGTTGCAATGCTGTGTTTCTGTATGGTATTGCACTTGTCCCGGCCTGTTGAGTTTGGTGGGGATTGTGACCAGAAGATTTTGAAAATTAAATATTACTGAAGATTCGACTTCCACTTTTAACCGTTCCAGAGATGTAAAGTATTGGGGGGAAAGGTGGTTGTAATTATTTTGTCTAAAATTCATGTGTGTGTGCACGTGCACACACACATGCAACTTTTTTTTCCTTGAAATCAAGTTTTGTCATGTTTTTGAATTAAGCATTCTTCTGAGGTTGCATGTTGTGTTTGACTTTTTTGTCAAATTAGATTTATCTGGTTATCAAGTATTCCATTACAACTGTGTCTGTAAAGGAAATTTACTTTAATAAATGGCATGATGATAATCTGTAAAGTGAAGATATGCCTTTTTGCTTTCTTTGGACCTGATATTCAGGACATTTTACTTAATCCAGAAGTCAATAAATTATATTGCTTTACAACATTGAAGAATTTAAATTAGGTCAAAATGCCATTCTTCTTAGAGCATTGTGTAAAGAAAGTTGTTGTTCTGTTATTTTTTAAGCATGAAATTTAGATTTGGGAGGGGAGGTTCTCTTTTTGTTTCTAGTAAACAAATAACTATTTTACCAGTACTGGTGTTCTTGATGTTTAACTCTTAACTGGTTATATGCATGTTTTCTTAGTAATTGTTAATGATGTATAAACTGTTATTGATGCTTAGATTGTTCTTAGCTTTCTGGGACTTAAAAATAGTTAAAAAGAAAACAAGATGTGCTAGTGCTAAATGGAGTGACAAGTATGTATTTGTGCAGGTCTTAATGCCAGGAGTGGGAGTGGGAGTCTGAAATTGGTTTTTCTCTTAAGTCTGTAGTTAACATTTGTTTTCCCTACTTTCTTCATAAAGCAGACTTTGGCAACGGTGACAGTTGATGAATGGAACCTAAAAAGAGGCAGTGAGAGTATTTTAGCCAACATTTCTGCCTCTTCTTGCATGTGTTTTGTCTCTAGCCTGTGTTTCATATGTGTAGAAAAATGTGGGTTAACTTAAGAATTATCTGATTTTTAAATGATCAGTTGTTGAAATTGGGCTCAAGCTGAATTTAGGAAGAAGGATGCTATGTTGGTGATGAAATAAATTAACATAACCTTACTTAATATACCACTTGGTACATTTAGAAAACATCATTATGTGAAATCTAATAAAAGTTTAACCTCTAATATATCCCTTCTTTAAGAAATTTAAGGAGTTTAATTAAGGAGCCCTGAATAGAAAAGGTAAGAATTTCACAGTTCTGAAGTTCATTAAAAGGTAAATTCCCAGAATGAGAAAATACTAAGAATTGTGTAATGGTTTACAAAATGGAGATCTGACTGTCCTTTAATTTGAGTTCTTAAACCTTTTGAATTGAAGGGAACCTAAAAATTGTTCTGGTTGTTTAATGACAAACATGGCTATAAACTGTGCTCTGAAAGTCCCATAGTGTTAGCATGGCTTACAGTAGTCTACAAAACCGTGTGCTATGCTTATGAGTGAAAAAAGTGATGTTTACATCTTGGGGGAAATACTCTGGGTTCTTGTTCAAAGTGGAAGTAAGCCTGCCAGGTGATTTCTTTAATGTGCTAAATTGTAATAACTTAATATTAGGTGGGCCCAAATGTGTCTTTTATTTTTGCTTAAAACCGAACCAACTTTTTGGCCAACCCAATAAAAGAATCAAGGTTAAATGGCAACTCTTCCTAGATGCTGAACTTCTGTAGTACATGTATTCAGAACTTAACTGGACTTTTAATAAATGTGAACGTTTTCATGTAGGTGTTGGCAGTGGAGCTGAGGTTGTTACAGAGTTTAGTAGGAATTGCATTTGATTTGTTTTTGACTTTAAAATGTGTGGCAAGTTTTGTGTTCTTGAGTCTAAAGATTTTCTTAGGCTTGACAATATAGTTTTCAAATAACACTGAGGAAAAGCCATATAAATATAAAGGTTGACATTCAGCCATTTTGAGATACAAATAAGTGAATAAGTTGGTTATAGCTGATAATTGCTTCATGTGTAGCTGACCTGGGGAAAAACAGCTCCGACTTTTTTTTTTTGTTTGTTTGTTTTTTTGTTTTTGAGGTACGCGGGCCTCTCACTGCTGTGGCCTCTCCCGTTGCGGAGCACAGGCTCCTGACGCGCAGGCTCAGCGGCCATGGCTCACGGGCCCAGCCGCTCTGCGACACGTGGGATCTTCCCAGACGGGCACGAACCCGTGTCCCCTGCATCGGCAGGCGGACTCTTCAACCACTGTGCCACCAAGGGAAGCCCCCGACCATTTTTTTTTTATAGTGTTTTTAACCTTGGCATTCCTTAATGACTTAATTTTTCAAGTTTGATAGCCTTAAGGCTATTTTCAGAAAAATAACCTCATAATCTTCTTTTGCATGTTATTCATATTACAGTTCTCCAGTCTGTGTTTAAAAGGACAGCACTTACGGTTTTACAAATTATTCTTTTTCAAAGCTGCTTGCAAAGTAGTGGTGATTTTACTAAAAACTTTCAGATCTTCGTTTTACAGGCAAACCTATCTAAGCAGAGCAAACCAGACTTGAGGGTTTTCCCTGTAGTTTGAAGAGCCCTACAGAATGATTCCTGACAAAACGCAACCTACAACTGCCTGGAGAACAATTCGGTGTCACATTAAAGTTTACTGTGTATTTAATGAAGTACTGTTCTGTTAGTAATTGACAACCTTGGGGGTAGTTTGTCTAGCATCAGAGAATTAGGAGCCCGAAGCTGAGCAGTAAAGGTAAGGAGAGCTCAGTATATGAGGCCAATTTTTGTTGTCCAACTGGAAATAAATACCATGCCTACTTGAGACAGCACATAATTCTTTGCCTTATAGGTTGTTAAGCTTTCATTGTGTTTAAAGTCTGAATTAATGTTTTCTGTGTCGTTAAGTTAAATTCAGGATGTAATATTCTTACTGAGTTTTCAAGGGTAACAAAGATGGATGTATCCCATGAATTTTAAGCCCATAGAAAAATTATTGAAGAAGGCTTAGTTTTCTTTTTCTAATTGAGCAGATACAGCATTTGGAGACGCTTACATATTTGCAATTTAGTCATGCTATTTGAGTTGTTTTAGTGCTTTTAATGTAAATAAATAAAATCATACATTTAAAACTACTTGTTAAATTGCCCAGAATGAGCATTTTGAAATAAAAATTTTAAGGTTATTCTTGGTTGTGGCAGTTTTTCTGGCGTTTTTTGTTACTGTAAAAGATCCAAACACCTTTGCTTATTAATTGAGGTAATTGGGAAAGTAGGAACAGATACCCAAGTGGTTTACCTGTATTATCTTACCTAACTTTGATATCTGTGGCATCTGTATTTGTATCCTAATTTTATAGATAAGGGAATGAGTTTAGCAAACTTTTATTTGCAAGGATATAAAACTGGTAAATGGGCTCTGAATTTAAACCCATGTCAATCTACAAAAAAATATTATTCTTGACCTACTGTCTTGAATCTGACAAATACTCAAATCACTCTTGAACTGGATTTAATATGGAGATTGACTTAAGTTCCTGTTACATTAACTTAAAATCTGATAAGAACTCTAGTTACAAATTGTTTATCTTAAATTATAGATCATAGGCACTTAAAAACCAGCCAGTTGAGGGTTTATTAATGTAGTTAAGTGGAGCATCTGCATTTTGTCCTTACTGGGATATTGGTGCATATGTTCATAAAGTTTTCTTGTCTATTGATGCATTGAAGTTTAAGCCAAGAGAAAACCAAAGTGTGTGAAAGGTATTAAAACAACTGCTTTTAGTAAATACCACAGTATTTATTGATAGTAGGATTGAGTGTTTCTTAATGGATCTGTAGTATATTTAAAAGTAATCTCCAAAACCCTCAACGATTTTGAGTGTTAACAATCATAGTAAATATTTAAAAAATAAGATACTAGATTGTACTTATGGCCAGTAAAGTAACAATTCCAATTTGAGTACTTTAAAAGTAAGTAAATGCCAGCATAAATGCAGGTTTTGTCCTTAATGAGGTAAGTATTTAACATGGTATGGAGGTAAAGGACAAAAACCTGAAGTTGGCAGCAAAATGACACCAAATTAAAGTTCACTGTAGTATCCGCATTCTTTAACTGCATGATTAACACGTGTGTACACTTTAATAGAAGAGAAAATGGAGCATGTACTCATTTTACATGTCTGCTTTATAAGAAGTATATGTACTATGAAATTGTTAATGCTGACTTCAACTTCTGGAGACTGAAATTCCATTGGAAAACTTTAAAGGAATCATTCTTCTGTATTTAATTCAGATACAATGATCTGTACCACTCTTCAACAGATTGAGGGAGCTGGGACTTCAGAACCTTGCCAAGGGTAGATGAAAATTACCTGCATTTGGTCAAGTATGTGAACCCCTCAAGCCACTGGGTGGCCTTAGGCTAGGCATCAAGTTCAGTGAAAATCACTGCTGGAATTCTAGAGTGATCATACATTTCTAGGACAAGGTTCATAACCCCAGTTGGGCATTATAATTACCCAAAGATATTTTTCAAAATATAAAGTTCTGCAATTTTAGTCCAGATGCGTTTGATGGAATCTTTGGGGATTAAGCAGGGCTGGTTGCTAGGAGGACAAACATGAGAAAGCTGTTGATCTTGATGAATGTGTTTAAGAATGTAACCATTTCCCTAAATTGCCCAAAATGATGAGCCAGAGGAATGCAGAATGTCAAAGCAGCACCTTGGAATTTGGATGGAGGTAGGAGACTACATAAGACTAGGAGATGGCCGTTTTCACCATTTTATGTTTCATATACTTTAATTCTTCTAGTTTCATAGCTGACTACTTTGCTTGCCGTGACGCCTTTCAGCTAGCGCCAACCTTAAATTGGCCTGAGAATCAACAGGCTTATCCTCTCCCAACTTGAAGTAGTAGTGTCTTTCTCCAGTGATACTTTTTGTTTTGGTAACAACACCTAATGCACCAGGTGTGTAATAGCCTTTGTGCTGGACTGGATTTCCTTGAGGACTGGCTGTCACCCTGTTCTTACAGGGTCGTTGTAAAGGCAAGTGATTTTGTAGCCCTCTCTTCCTCAAGAAAATGATCAAACTTGTACTTTCTCACATCTTTGATTTTTAGAATTCTTGAGTTTAAATAGGGTATAGTTTCTGCCTTGTGAACATTTCTGATGCCTGATTCTGCTCTTGACTGTACGTATTGTTAGTCATAATATAATGGACTACTTTTTAAATGGGAAACTTGCTTGAGCCTCCAGCTCAGCCCCTAATTGTCATTACACACTGGTTTATTCTGCCTCCCCTCGTCCCCACCTTCTACTCTCCAGGCGGACTTTTTCTTCATCGACTTTACTTGCTCTTAACCTTATCTTGGAAAAATTTCTCCCCATATAACTGATGTAATCCTATTTGCTTCCAACCTGCACAGTTGTCAAACTTGCTCTGCTATGTTCTCTGTCCCCTTTCCCTGTGTCGTTTTTCTTAATAGACTACTGGTGGCATCATTAGGGGACTTGTTAGAAATGCAGGATCTGAGGCCCTTCCCAAACCAGACTTGAAATCTTCATTTTAAAAAAAACATGCCTTCCTCCCCTCTAGGATGCTCCTCCGTGAGGTCAAAGATTTGAAGCCGTTTGCTCATTGATGCATGTTCAACACATAGAATGGTACCTAGCACATAGAGGGTACCTGGTAAGTTCTGCATAAATGAGTGGAAGTTCGCATGGGTGAATGTGGCTGTTAGGCTCAGTGGACGCTCAGGGCAAACATGAAAGACGTTGGTCTGCTAGTACATTGGGACTTAAAAGTGTAAAGTGTGTTACTGGTGGTCTGTCAATAACCTAGTTGAAGAGGGGAGGGCTAGAGTAGTGTTAAAGGAGATGGCAAGTAAAAGATTCACAGTATTTAGTAATCGGGCAAAAAGTGAAAACCTTCTAAGTGAAGGGTCAAGAAAATAAAGATCTTGCCTTCTATGTTCCATTTGTGTGGCAGTGTAATGGTGATAACGGAAGTAGATCTTGGACTTCACTCTTAAATCTCACAAAATGGACAACTGACCTTCAGACTACCAGGGTGGAGCAGAGCGCTCGCTAAACCACCGAGGAAGAGGAAGGAGAACGCACGGGTTCTGGCAGGTTCTGGCTGGATGAAGTTGGCCTCTGTTTCACGTAGTATTTCTTGTCATTGTTCTGAATTGCCCTCTAGTTTCTAAATCTGCATTTTGGTTGTTAAACAACTTGGCATTCTTAGAATATTATGGTGCTGACATACTGTATGGTGTGCTCACTTTTGACTCTACTCCTCGCAGGTTTCAGGGATACAAGAAGTCCTACATTGGTGTGGGGTGCCTTGATTAAAATAGGAGTTGTCTGTGGCACCCTGAGACAAAGCAATATCCTGGTAAAACCAGTATGCTTGAGACATAGTCTGTGATGTAAGGCAAGGGCAGTTGAGACAGGGAAACACAAGGTACCTTCTCAGATTAGTTTTGGGAAACAACATACAGAAACGTGGATGGCAGTTGATTTCCTCAAAACTACGCCTGCCTTCACGTAAGTTCATCTGAATGTGTAAACTCTAATTGGAAGACTGCTGTTGTATGTCGCCATGTGGTACTTGGCTACTTGGTTGAGAAGTTTAAAGAAGTACTTAAGGAGTTTTCTAGTGTGATGTTTTAAGAGAGAAACTTCCTGGTTTAAGTACCAGCTTTTTCCCCATTAGTAGCTTAGGCAAGTTACTTTCTTGTGTCTCTTGCCCAGTGAGATATATAAACTGTCTTAGCTATCCTGGTTCTCATTCAGCCAAAAATAGGCCTCCATTCACCCTGCCTTCGAAATGGAGTTTCAGCTTCACTCAGCTTGGACAAGTTTAGGTCTCAAAACCCACCTGAACTAACCTGGGGACTAAGCCTGTTCAGGCCTGACCTTCATACACCATCACCAGCGGCAGAGTAGGCTTCCCTTGCAGAAGTACAGGACACCTGGGCAGGGTGGTGGGCAGGTTGGCAGAAAGATATAAAACAACGAGTACCCACCTGCGGGCTAGGGGAATGGAATACGTTTTGGCTAGCTCAGTAAGGAGAAGGGTGGGAGGAGGGAAGGGAGAGGATTTTCAGGTAAGGTGACAACTTGAGCATGTAAGAGGCAAACATTCTTTAACTGGCCTGTGATGCACTTGGCTGATTAAAGCCGCTTCTCCGTCTCAGCTTAAATGTCACTTGGTCAAAGAGGCCTTCCCTGATTACCCTACTCAGCTCAGGTCTTCATCTCTGCCATACGTCTCATTCACAAGACAGATGTATTATCTTGCAGTTCTGTAGGTCAGGAGTCTTGACACAGGTCTTACTGGGTTAGAGTTGAAGTGTTGCAGAGCAGTGTTTCTAGAAGCTCTCAGGGAGGATCCTTTGCCTCCCCTGCTTCTAGAGACTGTTCAGTTCACTGTCCCTTTCTCCGTCTTCAGGTCCAAGGATGGTGAGCGGGGTCTGCACACCTCATTACTCTGACCTCTTGTGCCTCCCTTTTCCACTTTTAAGGACCTTTGTGATTACACAGATACTCCAAAATAATCTTATTTTAAGGTTAGCTGATTAGCAGCCTTGATTCCTTCTGCCGCCTTGATTCCCCTTTACTGTGAACTGTTTGCAGGCTCCAGGGATTAGGATGCAGATATTTGGGGAGACTGTTATTCTGCCTACCATGCCTTCCCTAGAACTTCTCATGGAATTATGTCATGCTTGGACACTGTTAGAGTCTCAGGCCTACATAAACTAATTAGGACTTTCTTCAGACTGAGCTTAAGTAAAATTAATGAATTAAGGAAAATATTTTTTTTAACAATCTAGAAAAACTAAAGTAAAATTATCTTCAGGATTTTCCTCTGCAGTATTTAGATGCCGCTTAAAGAGGTCTAAAGAGAGAATGATTACTCAAATTCAGTAACCACCGAACTGTCATTTTTTTTTTAAGAATGTAGTTTTTTAAAAATTATTTTATTTATTTTTGGCTGTGTTGGGTCTTTGTGCGGGCTTTCTCTAGCTGCGGCGGATGGGGGCTACTCTGCGTTGCAGCGCACAGGCTTCTCATTGCGGTGGCTTCTCTTGTTGCAGAGCACAGGCTGTAGGCGCGCAGGCTTAGTTGCTCTGCAGCATGTGGGATCTTCCCGGACCAGGGCTCAAACCCGTGTTCCCTGCATTGGCAGGCAGATTCTTAACCACTGTGCCACCAGGGAAGCCCCCAGTTGTAGGGCTGATAGTATTATTTTAACTCATTCTAGGAAAGTTACGGAACTACATCAGTCAACTAACAGGTTATTTAAGGAAAGACCTCTAGAATGGGGAAGCCATTAAATAAATGAAATATTTGTCATGTTGGCTAACAAAACGTGAGCATTGAAGAATTGCTTTAGAAGTGAAGATACAGAATGTAAAGAGACTGTCAGGGTCTAAAACCTCAAACAGCAAAAACTGGAAAATGAGCCTTTGGAGGCACATAGAATGTAAATAAGCAGTCTTTGCCTCGCTTTGTTAATTAGGATACAGAAATGGTTTAAACATTTTTGTTTCAAAGCAACCGCTAGCAGAATAAAACACTAAACTTTGAAATTACTAGGAAAAGCTAAGAAAACACACAAAGTAAAAGATAAGAAAGGGAACAAAAGTAAGCAATTATGGAAATTAGCACAGAAAATAGTTTTAAGTAGTTTGTCTTTTAATTCATGTAGTTAGTTTCATAATCTGCAAGCCTTGGTTATTTGTAGCAGTGGGCAATGTAGGCGGGTGGTGGTTTGGCCATGCTCAAAGTTAAGTCCTATCCCCTACCTTGGTGCCCTTGGCCCGGCAATGAGGCTTCTGTGATGCCTCAGCTCCTCAAATACAACAAACAGATCTTACTTTGTATTCTCTAAAATGACTGCAAAATAGCATTCAGTAAATGTCTGTGGAATGAATTGAAGATCACTCCCATCCCAAATATTATTTTACAATTAGTGTATTCTCTGATGCACTGCAGTAGATTTTCACACCATTCTTAAATTTCTCATCTGATGCCAAATTTTGTCCAGAGGTCAAGGCGGAAGATTTTGCTTACTTTGATGGAAAGGATAGAAAAAGACACTGAACAGCAGGAGATCAGGGGCACTGGATATAAAGAAAAAGCTATCTGCGCACATCTGTATGTGTTTTGCAGAGGTGACAGGGTTGGCTGAATGGGTTGGAATAATGATCTGGTGGATTGTGGGAGCTTTGCTAGTGGGTCTCAGAGTGTGATAAAAAAGGGTTCAGAACAGATCTTGCAGAAGTAACTCCCAACCAGTTTTCCTTTTGTGTAACTTAGGGAATGAGAACTGAGTCGATGACCTCAGGACTACTGCGTTTTTTGTTTTACTTTTTGGCCATTGCTGTTCTCCACCAGATCGTTGTAGTCCTTGGGAAGTAACCTACTTAATAAACTGGCAAATATTTGTGAAAATATATATGCATAACTATACTAAAGGCTATGTGTGCTTAAGGAGATTGTAGGTGATTTGGAGATAAATCCCGTGTGTGAATTGGAATTAGTAAAATGTAGTGGTAACTAACAATAAAAGCCTCCGAAAATAGGTGCTCCTGGAGTTCAGAAGGGAAATGACTAAAACAGTGTGTGCATTTGGCACACATTATAACATAAAGGTAATTAGAGGGGCACATTTTAACTCAATCAAATTTAGCATCCATAAATACAGTAATCAAGTTTTGTGTTTGTTTGTTTTTTATAGATTTAGTCATGGTATGTTGATCCTTGCTTAATGTGAGGAATCTAATATTTTACAGTTTTTTTCCAGCCAAAAATGGAGCATGCAGTTTAGTACCAAGTGAAACCATTCAGTCATAGTTGATTGATGCTACTTGTCAGAGAATAAATTCCTGGTGTTCTTGCTTATACTGAATATGAGACATCTCACTGCTACAGAAGGGCTTTGCCTACTTAAAGTGCTGGTGGAATATTAAAATATCAAAGACCCAAAACACATTTTATTCATTTTAAAAACTTATTCAACCTGCTGATGTTTAAAGCCTGCTGTAATATTTTAATCATAGGTCTGTCCAAAAGGATGCCATCCAAAAGTAATTTTCATTTTTTGTATAGGTTTATTACTTTGTATTCATTTGCTGTATTAAAAAAATTAAGGGACAGCAAGACATTTATACAGTCATGTGATTCAACTTTAAATTATAGGTTTCTTACACATATCTGGTTCTGGATAATGATAGGATCTAGAATAAGGAAGCACTAATGAGCCTAAAAAACTCTACCTGGGAAATGGTAAAGTCATAACTCGATAATTCAGTGAGGTTACAGTGCAGATATTAAATAAGCATGTTACATAATGCCATTATTTTAAGTAGCTGAGAATGAATTAGCCATGATCTTTGCCCACTTTTTTTTAGTACAATGCTAGCTAAACACAGAACACATGCTACTAAGATGCTGAAGAAAATTTTGAGATTAATGATTGATTTTTACACTTTCACCATGTTTTAATAGTCTAAGTAATGCTGACACTGTTCTGTCTTAAACCCATCAAATAATTGAGCCAAGTTTGAGGAAATCAATCTCTACTAAATAGTTAACCATAAGGTATATTTGTATTCGCAAACAGAATGCTTTCAAAATGTTCCACTTTTGAAATTGTTTGAGTCTTTTATGTTGACCCAGTGACTTTGTTTGCAAAGGTAAACTGAAGTGGAGTTAAGCAATTGCCTAGCAAATTTGATCGCTGAGATGACCATACAGGATAAAATGAATAAAGTTATCTTCAGAAAATGTACTTAATGACAGCAGAATTTTACTCTTCCTAAATCTTTAGGACTTTTTGTTTGCTCCAGGAATCATCACAGTTACAGTCCTGCATTCTTTTTCTTCCTTCCTTTCTGTGTCTCTCTTTGTTTTCTAATCTCTCTCCCTCCCCTTACCTGCCTTCTGTTCTTTTTTCCTGCCTCCCCCATCCCTCTCTTTATCTGTTTATCCACTTATCAATCATCAATGATATGCACATGGTTAAGGATTTTGCCTAGTAATTATTAACCTATCCTTATAAAATTTTAAGTATTTGGGGGACTATAATGGTAAACAGAACACATTTTTAGTTTCAGTTGGGTCTTTTACATTCATATGGAAAACCCGGTGGCAAGACTAGTGTTTAAAACAATGGTGTATTTTGAAACAGATGATGAAGACCAAAATTATTTTCTACTGGATTCTTACTGCCACCTGAATTAACTGCCTATTTATTGGGCCATAGTCATAACAATATTTCATATTTCCTAGTCATCTTAACTTCAGAGTGCCTGGAATTTGCATGGTGTCCAGTCTGTCTTGATGCCATTTTAATCTGAGAGTTAGATGAAGGTCTCCCAAAGACTTTTTAATCTCATGAACCCATGCCCACAGAACAGTGAGTTTAAAAGATTGCATAATGATGTCAAAGAAAAGCTTCTTGTCTTTCAAGGCCTTAAAAAGTTCCCTGGAATGAGGACAGCTGGGGTTGGAGGAGAGCAAAGAGTGCAGAAACATCATGGCTCGTTCCTGTCTTGTGACGGTTGGGCACAGGTAGGTAACAGACATCCCAGTTATACTGGGAGTTTGACAGCTGGCCCTGGCACTTCACGCTGGTGACAGGCCTGAGAAAGACTCACCAGATTTCTTGCCACTCATGGCTCAGGAGAGAGGTAAAATTGTTCCTGTGCATCTCAGGAGGCACAGGAGTGTCAGCCCTTCATCCTTCATACAGGACTTGTGAATATCCTTATGTTAATTTTACTTAAAGTTAATAGTTATCTGACAGTTATTGACCCAGTGTCAGACCCTGGTTATTTGTTTAATCTCAACAGCAACGCTGAGATAGCTGCTACAATGACTGTTCCCATTTTACAGATGAGGAAACAGAGATGCAGCTCAGCCAGTTTACAGGGCTAATAAGTGGAAGAGCCAGAATTTAAATCTAGGCAGTCTTGTTTTAGAACCAGTTTCTTAACTGCTATACTGCCTTTCAGAACATCTTGTACATTATGATAATTAGACTCAACAAAATTTAAATACCAGCAAAATATTACTTATTGCTGAGCAGAAAGATTTGAGGGGATTTAATATCTGAGTTTATACTTTCACCAAACTTTGTAGAATAACCACATTTCTGTTCAAATAAAAAAACTTGGGGGGCTTCCCTGGTGGCGCAGTGGTTGAGAGTCCACCTGCCGATGCAGGGGACATGAGTTCGTGCCCCGGTCTGGGAAGATCCCACATGCCGCGGAGCGGCTGGGCCCGTGAGCCATGACCACTGAGCCTGCGCGTCCGGAGCCTGTGCTCTGCAACGGGAGAGGCCACAACAGTGAGAGGCCCGCGTACCGCAAAAAAAAAAAAAAAAAAAAAAAACTTAAAATGAGTATATTTTTTTTTAATGGAAAGAATTACATAAAGGACTCTCACCAGAAAGACTGAGAGAAATATATGCAAAAATGTCCATTGCAATGTTATCTGAGTGGTGATATTTTTTTAGTGATTTTTTTTTTCTTTTTCTGTGCTTTTATTCTTTGGAATTTGGTTTAAACCTTAGTTTTTAAAAATAAGGTAAAAATTATGCGGGGATTCTATGCTAAAAGTAATCTTGATGTAATCACTGATTTTCTGGAGAAAACATTACCAAAAATGATTCAGAAAACATAGAAATTGATCAATAACCAAGATGTACTTTAAGATGTAACTAGATAATCACTCTTATCAAAGCCTTTGAGCCTGGAGAATTTGGGGGCATTGAGTTATTTTAAATATCTGAGGATGAGCCAGTTCCGATGCTGTTATAAACTCAAAGACTAGAAGAAAAGGGGAAAAAAAGGAAAAGGCTTCCTAATGCATTCCTTCAGGTTAGCACTAACACCTGCAAAAAATACAAAAATATAACAGGATAATCTCACTTATGACAGATGCAAAAGAACTACATAAATATAATGCAAATAAGATCATAACAAATTTAATTGTATATTACAACAGCTGCTGTCACCACTATGACTTAGCTCTGCTTTGGTAGTGTTAATAAACTCACTGAAACATCACAGAAATAATTGACATAACTATTGGAAAAGTGGAGGCAAAATGATCATTACTAGCATTCAAAATGAGTGCCTTTTTTGCAAACCCAAAGAAAATTAGTAGAAAAATAAGACTAATAAGAGACTTCAGTGAGGTATTTGCCATAAGATTAAGATGTAAAAAACAATGGTTTTCCTAGATTCTAATATATACAATTACAAAATAAAAGACTGCAAAATAGTTTAAAATACCTAGGAAAAAAATCTTGAGACATGCAGAGTGAAAGGTAGAAACGTTTCAACATCACTGAGATTCATAAAATAAAACTTGCATAAATAGAGTACTAGCCAGGTTTCTGTATGAGAAAACGGTAATAGATCAGTGTTCACATACTACTTTATTGAGCCAACGCTGCTCCAATAAATTTAGTGGAATTTACTTTTGCATTTGGCAAAAATAACTCTTGTATCTATCTGGAAGAACAAACAGGTGAGAAGATGAGAAAAAAATTGAATATCATGGGAAATATACTAGGTATTAAATGGTTTATAAAGTTACACTAATGAGACACACTGGCAATAATCAAGATAAATTAATGGAACAAAATAAATACGTCTCCAATAGCCATTGTTATATATAAGAACCCAAAAGTAAATAAGAAAAAGCCAGAATCAAAATTAAAATACAAACACTAAAAATGTTTGAAACAAATAGTTAACTATTCTTTTTTTTTTTTTTTTTTTTTTTTTTTTGCGGTACGCGGACCTCTCACTGCTGTGGCCTCTCCCGTTGCGGAGCACAGGCTCCGGACGCGCAGGCTCAGCGGCCATGGCTCACGGGCCCAGCCGCTCCGCGGCACGTGGGATCTTCCCGGACCGGGGCACGAACCCATGTCCCCTGCATTGGCAGGTGGACTCTCAACCACTGCGCCACCAGGGAAGCCCAGTTACTATTCTTAATATAAAAAGTCCATAAAAAATAAAGTTCTCTAAGGAAGGAACAGGTGAAAAAATGGGTGTTGAGAATCCAAGGGAACTGAAAAAAAGGTGGCAACTAAATATGTGTACTGGTTGGGAAAAATGGCAGAATTAGTGTCAGGCATGGGCGGTATGGCTTATTTATATGCCCGATACCCGGGGATTTTTACTTGGTGGTGAAGGGAATGTTTTTAGAATATTATGAATATGCATTACTACATCTATTTGTTTTCTTGTCAGAGACTGCTTATTTCACCCCACTATCTCTTTCCCCTCTCCATCTAGGAACGGGATCAGCAAAGTTTTATCTGGGCACATGGTTGCCCAGCTAGAGAGTCCTGGATCCTTTGCCGTAGGAGTGGCTATGAGACTAAGTTCTTGGTAATGAGAAGTAAACAAGGGTGATATGTGCAACTTCCAGATCATTTCCATTAAAGCAATGTGCTTATTATCTTCCACTATCTCTTTTCCTATCTTTGGAATGAAATATGGACCTGGTGCTGGTGAGGCAGCTTTGACTATACAGAGAAGCAAATGGAAACTCTAGGGTTGAGAGAGCAACAGGTTGAAAGGACCCTAGATGACCTTTGGGTGCAGAGTCTTCTACCTTAAATGGGGTTGCCCTGATAGTAGAGTCTGAGACAAAGGCCTGCAAGCAAGTAGTTTATTTTAAAATGATTCCAAGGGCAGGAATGAGGAAGAGAGGAATGAAACAGGAAGGGAGTTATCAAGTTGGCCACTACTAAAATTGCCTGGTGTTCCATTCCTTGAAACCCTCTGGAGACCCTTATGAAATGCATTCCAAAGCTGCCTGCCTGGGATAGAAAGGGGAAATCATTTTTCTTACTGATTCTCAATTCCTGCTGACTAAAATGGCTCCAGTGGTTAACCATCCCACTCTCTGGAAAACATACACTGATAACTTTTAGATTCACTTGGGCATAAATTAAGAGATATACCACACAGGCTCAAGGTGAAGTATTGTCTGTGTGCTCTGAAAAGTTGGTTAGTTTGTGTAGAACTCCTTGCCTCAGAAGTAGCTGCAGTAAGAAGTATGATTAGGGAGATAAAAATGGTGCACAAGAGATGGTCAACACGATGCACTCCTTGCACCACTCAGATCCACTTGTGTCCTGCATTAATCCCAGTTTATCACAGCATTCCTTTAAAGTTATGGCTGGCCACAATTTCAGCAAGCACTTAATATAAGAGGGTTTCTGGAAAAAGTTACGGTCCTATTACTGTAGCTAGTCCTGTCTCTGTTATTGTCATTTATCATTTCCTTTCTCCACCACATTTTCTAAATGTTTTTTTGAGGTATAATTGACCTACAGCACTATGTCAGTTCCAGGTGCACACATACTGATTTGATACTTCTTAGCATTACAAAATGATCACCATGATAAGTCTACTTACGATGTGTCACTTATACAGAGTTTTCACAGTTGACCCTTGAACAATTGGGAGTTAGGGACATTGACCCTCCTGCGGTCGAAAATCCATGTATAACTTAAAGTCAGCCTTCCATATATGTGGTTCCTCCATTTTCCAGTTCATCCGTATTCTCGATTCCACATCTGCATACTGAAGCAACTGCAGATCATATAATACTGTATAGTATTTACCATTGAAACAAATCTATGTATGAGTAGACCTGGGCAGGTCAAACTCGTGTTGTTCAAAGGTCAAATGTACTATTGACTGTATTCTGTGTGCTGTACATTTCATCCCTGTGACTCGTTTACTTTATAATGGGAAGTTTATACCTCTTAATCTCCCTCACCTATTTCATTTATCTCTCCATCCCCTCACCTCTGGCAACCACCTGTTTGTTCTCTGAATCTGTGACTCTGTTTCTGTTTTGTTATGCTTGTTCATTTGTTTTGTTTTTTAGATTCCACATACAAGTGAAGTTATACAGTATTTGTCTTTCTCTGTCTGACTTATTTCAGTTCTAGTAATACCCTCTAGGTCCATCCATGTTGTCACAAACGGCAAGATTTCATTCTTTTTGATCGCTGAGTAATATTCCATTTGTGTGTGTGTGTGTGTGTGTGTGTGTGTGTGTGTGTGTGTGTGTGTGTACCACATCTTCTTTATCCATTCATCTGTCGATGGGCATTTAGGTTGCTTTCATGACCTGGCTATTGTAAATAGTGCTGCAGTGAACATTGGGGTGTACGTGTCTTTTTGAATTATGGTTTCTCTGGGTATATGCCCAGTAGTGGGATTGCTGGATCATATGGTAATTCTATTTTTAGTTTTTTAAGGACCCTCCATACTGTTCTCCATAGTGGCTGTATCAGTTTACATTCCCACCAACAGTACAAGAGGGTTCCCTTTCTTCCACGCCCTCTCCAGCATTTGTTGTTTGTAGATTTTCTGATGATGCCCATTCTGACTGGTGTGAGGTGATACCTCATTGTAGTTTTGATTTGCGTTGCTCTAATAATTAGTGATGTTGAGAAGCTTTTCATGTGCTTCTTGGCCATTTGTATGTCTTCTTTGGAGAAATGTCTATTTAGGTCTTCTGCCCATTTTTTAATTGGATTGTTTGTTTTAATATTGAGCTGCATGAGCTGTGTTACATATTTTGGAGATTAATCCTTTGTCCGTTGATTTGTTTGCAAATACTTTCTCCCATTCTGAGGGTTGTGTTTTTGTCTTGTTGTAGTTTCCTTTGCAGTGCAAAAGCTTATAAGTTTTATTAGGTCCCATTTGTTTATTTTTGTTTTTATTTCCATTACTCTAGGAGGTGGATCAAAAAAGATCTTGCTGTGATTTATGTCCAAGAGTGTTCTTCCTATGTTTTCCTCACAGAGTTTTATAGTGTCTGGTCTTACATTTAGGTCTCTAATCCATTTTGAGTTTATTTTTGTGTATGGTGTTAGGGAGTGTTCTAATTTCCTTTGGGCCTTGTTTTTATATCCATTCAGCCACTCTATGTCTTTTGTTTGGAGCATTTAGTCCATTTACATTGAAGGTAATTATGGATAGGTATGTACTTATTGCCATTTTGTTCATTGTTTTGGGGTTGTTTTTGTAGTTCTTACCTGTTCTTCTTTTGATTTCTTCCCTTGTGATTTGATGAGTATATTAGTGTTAGGTTTGGATTCCTTTCTCTTTTTTGTGTGTAGATCTATTTTAGACTTTTGATTTGTGATTACCATGAGGTTTATAAGTAAGTAAATAAATAAATAATTCCCCCCCGCCAACTTGTTCCCTGCACTAAGGAGCCCAAAGTTACCAGATAGTTTTTGTAGCATCAAGTTCAGTGTATTTTTTAGGTCCTCCAAGTAGAAACACTTCCCACCCACTCTCCTTCCAAACATGGACTTCAAATACGGCAGACTCAAAGTCTCAAAGTCAAGAAGCACAAATTCTGCACATAAGTCACAGGGAGTAATGGCTTGAAGCCAATTCTCATTTCGCCCCTTGGTTCTGAGCAGTATGTCTTCTAGCTCTGTGGGCACATAACTGTGTATTGGCTATGATGGTTAATATTATGTGTCAGCTAGGCGTGGATAAGGGATGGCCAGACATCTGGTAATACATTATTTCTGGGTTTGTCTCTGAGGGTGTTTTTGGAAGAGATTAACATTTGATTCAGTAGACTGAGTAAAGAAGATCCTCCCTCACCAATGTGAGCAGGCATCATCCAATCTATTGTAAGTCCAAATGAAACAAAAAGGCAAAGAAAGAGTGAGCGCTCTCTCTCTCTTCTTGAGGTGGGATGTCCATCTTTTTCCACACTCGGACATCGGAGCTCCTGGTTCTCAGGACTTAGGACTGAATTACTCTTAACAGGTTACCTTGTTCTCCAGCTTACAGATGGCAGACTGTGGGACTTGTTTGTCTCCATAACCATACAAGCAAATTCCTATCATAAATCTCCTTTTTCTATGCTCATTGCAGCATTATTCACAATAGCAAAGATGTGAAAAAAATCTAAGTGTCCATCAATAGATGAATGGATATAGAAGATGTCGTACATTTACGAAATGGAATATTATTCAGCCATGAGAGAAAAAGGAAATCCTCACATTTTCTACAACATGTATGGACCTTAAGGGCATTATGTGAAATAAATCAGAGAAAGACAAATACTGTGTGATATCACTTTTATGTAGATTTTAAAAAAGGCAAACTTACAGAAAGAGAGAGTAGCATGGTGGTTACCAGGGACTGGGAGTTGGGGGAAACAGGGAGATATTGGTCAAAGGGTAAAAACTTCTAGTTATAAGATAAATGATTTCTGAGACTCTAATATACAGCATGATGATTATAGTTAATATGCTATATTATACACTTGAAAGTTGCTGAGAGAGTAGATCTTAAATGTTCTTAGCACAAAAAATGAAATGGTAATTATGTGGTGTGATGAAAGTATTAGCTAATTCTAAGGTGGTAATCATTTAGCAATACATAAGGATATCAAATCAAATGTACATCTTAAACTTATACAAAGTCAATTATATCTCAAAAGAAAGAGAAACAATAAAGGAATTTTAGGGAATAAATGTTACATTGATACTAAAAAAATAAAAATAATAAATAACATATACGTATATATGTGTATGTGTGTGTGTGTGTGTATATATATATATATATATATATCTGATTGGTTATGTTTCTCTGGAGAACCCTAATACCTAATACACTGGCCATTGATTTAGTGCACATACTTCATGCTTGGAGCACTCCAACTTAGCAGTGATCATCCCTGATCTGGTGCTTATCTATTCCTTTTATTACTATTATTATCATTATTATTAGGTTTCTGGGTGAGGAGAAATATTTAAGACCAGCAGCAGACAATGTGTCAGTGGCCCCAATTTCTTTGTTGTAAAGCAGGTTTCTTGGTCTGAGTGATATACTATCATATTGAATCAGGTATTCTGTAAGTCTTCAGGTGATGGTGGAACTGTGGGCAGAGACAGCAAACTGGTATCTGGAAGAAGTGTCTGTTCCAGTAAGGACAAATTGTTGCTCCCTTCAGAATTTAAGGTTGATTCAAGGTGATCAGTTTGTCTCCCAAGTGGTTGGTTAGTCTCTTTGTACATGAGAGATAACCAGTATACCTATCCTAAACAGCTGCCTACTTCTAGAGAGAAATACAGATTTATCTGTTGTTTGAGCCATGATGTTATGATAGTTCAAGCTGTACTCCAATTAATGCAGACGTTATTACCTAGAAATAGGGTGCTGCTTTAATAAATACTTTTAAAATGTGCTTATGGCTTATTGATTGGGAAGTGGATAGTAAAGAAGCAGATAGGGCAGGCTGGAAAATGATTGTCAGGTAAGAATTAGACACTTTGTAAGCAGAAGTGAAAGGGAATATAGTTCCAAGTGAGTCGTTCTCATTCTGTAGTATAAAACCTTAGTTGACGAACTTGACAGTATTTGGGTACTCCCAGGTTTGGCAAAGTTAATGTCTTTAGTACTCCAGATCACAGGAGACAATATTATCCTTCAGATCATTTCTCAAGAGCCTCCATGTATGTTAGCCAGAAAGTGGAAGCCAGCCCTACAATAATGGATTAAGAGCATTAAGTATTTTTTTAGATGGCTCTAGGTAATCACTACTAAATTAAGAGAAAGTTGGATAGACTGAACACAACAACTGGAAAACAAACGACTATGAAAGCTTAAGAATTATAACCAGATATGATCTTTGACTGGGACTGCATTTATATGGACATAACTGGAACCAGGTAGACCAGGAGCCTACTATGTTTTGGGGGAAACAGTTTGCCAGAAAAATCACAAACTCGGTACCTGTCTCCAGAAATCCCCACCTGGAACCTGTACTGCAGAAGTTGTGCAGTCATCAAGAAGGGCATACACTCAACAACTCACTTCAGATGTGTGCCAGTTATCAACTTATGCCTTTCAGCTCCAGATTCACCCATCATTGCCTGTTGTGCAAAAATAGAGCTTGCCCTCTGATGGAGCCTGCCAACTGACACTATGTTAAGCTTTGTCAGTAGAAGGGTCTGGAGACAGATTGTAGGAGGAAGGGGTTTTCTTTCCTGGTTCTGGTGCGCTCACCCGGTGGGCTCTTCTCCATTGCCCACCTCCCTCAGTGTGTAACAGCAGCAACTGAGGCAGCAGCCTCCTCAGGCAGTGGCATAGTGGAATACCCATGGCCGGACCCTACCCCCTGAATAGCCATCCCTGGCTCTCCAGAGAGTGGATTACTGATAAATTCCCCTGACGTAACCCTACAGTGACTTCTCTGGCGTTCAGTGAGCCACGCTGACCCTTTTAACAAGTTTGAGATCTCAGTGCTTTGGGGGTTTCTTCCTTGGGGCCCTATCTTAGTCACAGGGTAGTGGTTTTTCCTTACATTTGCTATTCCTATGTTCTTTAGAGTTCCTTTACTTTTTACTAGCCAATCCCTCGTTCTTCCAAACCCCTGTTTAGTTAGTAATTCTTCATATTAAACTTTCCTTGCTCAAATTACCACATGGTTTCTCTCTCCTGATTGGACCCAGACTGATACAGGATGATACCACTGATATCTTTTCCAGATAATGGAAAAGAATGACTCTCCCAGAGGGTAAGACCAGTGGCCATGAGAGCAGCAGACAAACAAGTTCTTTCTAGAGATTCCAGAGATCAGAATCAGAGCCTAACCAAAGAGTTTACTTTCTTGTCTGGGAAGGAAGACTTCTCAGTTCCTGCCAAACAGGAATATCACAGTGATTACTATGTTTCCCACTTGTCATTTTCAGAATGGTAGTTTTTACTGCAGCTCTTTATCCTGTATCAAGATGTATGGTAGTGCAACTCGTGTATTAGATAATGAACTGCTGGTCCTTGAAGATCCACCTTTAGATCAGCTGGAGAGAAATAAACATCACTAGGCAACCCTAGATTTTGAACTGGGAACAATAACTAGATGCACTTGAAGTTGCATTCCTTGGGGAGGCTCTGTGTTTTCTGCGTGGGAAGATTGGTGCATGTGAATATGTGGGAGCTAGAGGCCGAGGACAGAAACTTCTGTTTTCCAGGATTCTTTATCCATTTTCCTTTTAATAATATAACTCCTTGAATTTTTGGTGAGTACCCCAGCCAGAGACTCTATACTCGCATTCTCCTTTGTAGGTATGTAAGACTGGGTTCTTGACGATGAAGTATGAAGAGAAGTGATACATGTAACAGTCTTGCTCTTAACACAAGTAAGTGTCTGCTCCCCTCTCTCTTTCCCTTGGTCTTAAGTAAAGACACAGTGCTGGTGAGCCAGTTCTGAAGATGTGGTTAAGCGGAAACTCAAGGGTTTTAAAGAGCCCTACATAGGAAACCTGAGTTCCTGAATGTCCTTATGAAGCAGAATCTCCTGCTTACTTCTGGACTGATGTGTGAGAGAAAAATTTAAAAATATTTTGTTGCTTTTGTGAGCTGATGTAGGTCTCTTTGTTGTATCAGCTGAGACTGCTCCCTAACTAACACAATCTTTCTTATATTCCTTTCAAATTAAGTGTATTATTTTCCTTCCATCTGACATGGAAATTTTGCAGTATTTCTTTCCCTTGAGTCTACCCCTCCCATTTTTGCAAAGAAGAGTTTGCAGCAACCTTTGTTTCATCTCATTACTCCTTACTGTCACTGCTTGCAGGCAGAGCCCATGATGTAAATGTAAAATTGTGTTCAGCATAAGTTCCCTGTAGTATGTAATTATAACGCATTCCAAGGTGCACCTAAATAAGAAGAATAAGAAGAATCTGTTTCTCCAACTTAAGATTGCTTTTAGTGTTAATCACACAGCAAGATAGAGACAGAGGCAATAGCTGTAGTAACTAACACTAAATGAGGCAGACCACAATATAAAACATCATCCATTTTCATTGCTGATGATCTGGGGAGGATTCAGATAATTTAGAGGCCCTAGGGGTGGGATGGGAGAATTCTAATTTATTTTGGAGGTGCGCAGAATATTTCATAACAAAGTAGTATTTTTGTTCATTCTCAAAAGCACTAAGTGACTTGGTTCTGTTTTATCCTGAACACAAGATGATGATTAACAAAACATTATCTGTGATTTCTGTTATCAAATCACAAATACTGATCAGGTTTCAGTTATGTAATTTATAACAAGTAAATATATATATGTATACATATACATGTATGAAGATCATTTAATATAATACACTAAAATATGTTTTTAAAGTATGTAAATATTTACATATATATGAAAACTTTAAAACATACACACAGAAACAGTCACTGTAAAAGTGATTTACTATTGATGATCAGTTCTTTCATTGACTAAATTCAAATGTACTTATCTCAAAACTCAAACTCTTATATGAAGCAGAGCTTCATAAATAAATAAATAAATAAGTAAGTAAATACTTTCATTATTTACTTCATGAATAAATAAATCTGTTTTTCTGATTGGATTTTAAACATGCATCACAAGACTCACAGAAGTTTGAATCTAGAAACTTTAAGAGAAAGTATTTTGTGAGTCATTTAGTAAAAATATTCAAATAATTAAAAATAAATGCCTTCATTTTCCAAAATAAATGAACGTAATTGCTAACACTATCTTGATGCTTTTGAAAATATATTGTGAGAAAGTAAAGGGGTATAACTAATTTCAAAACTGAAAATCAAATAGAGGTAAAAAGTTTAGAAATGATGTAGTATTTCCCAAATTTTAATCATTTTGAGCCACTTTCAAAATTTTTGCCATAGCCATATAACACAAAAATAATATTTACCTTATTATTTTATCATATTCAGTCATTTTTACTTAAATATATTTAATTTAAAAAATCAGCATCAGGGTTTTACTTGCCATAAATATTATTCTCAGCACATAATATTATTTTCTAACTACCTAAGTAAAATTATTTTTAGGTGTGCTGTCTAAAGTCATCTCACATGGCCCACATATCACACTTTGGTTAATGTATATAAAATTCTTCTAGTATTCAGGGCATAAGTAAAATACAAAACTCTGCTAGACTTAAAATGTCATTGTGGTAAAAGTGTATCCATGCCCTAATCAGCCAGCATAATAATAGGTAATAATAATAATTCCATCACTTGAAGATACTAAAACTGTTGAGCAAACCAATAAAATTTAGAACACATTTTATAGAGAAGTGTGACATAGAACAGCTGGTGTTATTAAAAAGGGTAACTTCACTCCCTAACTGAGCTGCTCTGGCTTCACATTCGCCATAGTTAAAGAGATAAGGGCTGCCAATGAATTGTATCTCTAAAATTAAATATGTTCAGTAGCAATTATGTTACTAGAAGAAACTTGTTTATGTCCAGCTTTTCAGGAATATTTCATTTGCCCAGAACAATTGAATAACATACTTTACAATTATCTTTGAGGTAAGAAAATAATTGTCAGCACAACCCTGAACAATAGTTTAGGTTTTGGTGATTGTATTTGTGCATATCTGTAAATTGCCAGTTTGCAGGCAAGAACTCTCAGAAATCTAAATTATGTTCATTGGATAATAAAGCAATAAGAAAGATTACAAATTCAGTGCACCGTTCTCATTGACTATGACGCGTGTTTCTAAAGGGCAGTGCGTTTGGATTTGGAGACAGCGTATTTATAACAGGGGTTTTCTATCACCCAATGTGTTGGATTACCATCAGCTTACAAATGTGGTTATGGACCAAAATGCTGGATGGAGTCAAGCTTCAACCCAGTTTAATTCTTGGAGTTTTGCCCAGATCAAATGTGCTTGGTAAGCTGGGACACCATACATGCTTTTGATGGACTACAGCTGAGTAATGAAACTTCAGTACTCCATAAACCCACTCCAGTTGTTCTGAGTACAGTGGGGAGCCCTAGCATGGCCACGTAGAGCAAGGCTGTGCAAATTCGTCCCTCCATGTTCCATCAACCCCATGTTTTCCGAGTGTGCTGAAAGCTAGCTCTCAGGCCACCTTCTTTTCTATTGCTGTATAACAGATTCCCACAAACTTAGCAGTTTATAACAACACCCATTTATTAGCTTCCAGTTGTATAGGTCAGAAGCCTCGCACAGCGCGGCTGGGTTCTGCTCAGGCTAAAATCAGGGTGTCAGCCAGCCATGTTCTCATGTGGAGCTAGGCTTTTCCTAGCTCATTCTTGTTATTGGCAGAATACATCTCTTTGGTCTTGTAAAACTGAAGTTTCTGTTTCCTTGCTGGCTGTGGCTCTGAACTTTTAGAGGCTGGTCCCGGTTCCTTACCACGAGTTCCCCTCCATCTCAACAATGGAGAATGACCCTTTGACTTTCTCTAACTTCCTCTTCTGTGAGCAGCCAGAGCAACTTCTCTGCTTTAAAGGGCTCATATGATTAGGTCAGACCCTCCAAGATAATCTCCCCATCTCAAAGTTAATGACCTCATATAACATAACCTAATCTCAGGAGTGAAACACATTCAAGTCACAGTCCTGGAGATTGCGCAGGGTGTGTACACCAAGGACAGGGAATATGGGGGGACATCTTAGAAAACTGCCCGCCTTTGAGGCTTTTGTCACTTACACGCTCAGCTTTACAGACTTCTTTGACTTCTGTCTACACCCGAGTCGTTTTTAAAACATCTTTTTCCAAAAGAAACTCAGAAAAACTCAAATTGTCACTAAGTTAGTCTACATGTAATAAAATATACATGAAAGAAGTGTATTCCTGGGCTTGCAAACATGTTTCAAGGTGACACCAAATAAGTTTAGATACTAGTCATCATTTTCATTGCAAATGTAGCTTCAACTAAACCATCACTTTATGGTGAAGCACTTTTGTGACAGTATAGTAGCTGACAATAGGTTATAATGATGACATTGTATTAACTCAATATGATTTCTTTGTAACTCGTGTCAAGCCTACTATGTATGCGAAGTAACAGGATTATTTTAATACTAATTTATGATTTTTTTCCTACAGAAAATGTATTTTTTAGGATCTGGGAGATTAGTAGGCAAGAAGTAAAAAATGAAAGTAATCATTGGTGATTTTGTCATGTCCACCTATCCTGAAATGCCTTATCCTCCTCTCCACATCTGATTATTAATTAGATTCTTATAGTAGCTAATTCTCAGCCAAAACTTTGACTTATCAAAGTATAGATGAAAAGGTACTTATTAAGAACACAAATGTCTGATTTGGAGGTGCTCACTAAAACACTAAAATGTATTACTAAGCATCAAATGGCTAATCTCAAATCAGGGTAAAGACCAATGATAGAAAATAAAATATGCAGTGGTGTAGTGTAGCATTAAGAATAATAAAGAGTCAGGGCTTCCCTGGTGGCGCAGTGGTTGAGAGTCCGCCTGCCGATGCAGGGGACACGGATTCGTGCCTGGGTCCGGGAAGATCCCACATGCCGCGGAGCGGCTGGGCCCGTGAGCCATGGCCGCTGAGCCTGCGCGTCCGGAGCCTGTGCTCCGCAACGGGAGAGGCCACAGCAGTGAGAGGCCTGCGTACCGCAAAAGAAAAAAAAAAAAAGAATAATAAAGAGTCAGACACTGGATAAGCTACTTATCTTGAGTCTCAGGTTTTTCCACTATAAGAGCAGGGTGATCCTCCAACTTTACTGAATTGTGAGAATTGAATGATGTATCAAATATATAGCCTTTAATAAATGTTCAGTAAATACTTCTCTGAAAGGAATAATAAACTTTAAAATGGGAGAGGTCACCATTTAGATAGAGAACACTCCATAGATTTAATTCGACTTGTAAAAATTTGTAGATTCAGCTGCTGAAACAGAGAGTCAGAATAACAGTGGCTTAAATGATACTGAAGTACTTTTAGTATTTGAAACAAAGAACATGTAATAGTGGAATTGGTTAGATGATAGAATGGTTTAGAGAAGTCAAGTGGATGATGTGTCAACCCAGGGGTGAGCAACAGCAGGGAGTACCATCTCCTTACAGGACAGAAGGAGGATGAAGTGTTCCTGAAACTCAGGGGTTGGGACTATTAAGGAGATCGGCCAGAGATGCCAACCAAGGCAGAGGGAGGAATACCCTACTTTCTTCCTTCTAACAAAAGGCAGGTCACACAGTAGCCCATTGGGTTTGAGAGGAGCAAAAAGGTAGTGAGTGTATCTGAGGTGATCAGACCCTAGAACAGCATTCTAACTGGTGGGACTAAGAGAAATATACTTGACCAGCACCTCAGATTTTAGGTAATTCAAGACAAGCCTGGATCCTGAAAATACTGTTATGATTAATTCCCTTAATTGTGTTTTCCCAGAGCTTCAGAACCATCACTAACAAAAAGAGAGCTGTCAAAGATAGAGACATTCCCTAAGCCCCTCCAGGCACGGCTGTAGAGGAGCATAAGATCGGCAGCCTGAGGACCAATGATCAGGACTGTGGGCCTTGGCCTTCCTGGCCACGGGAGATGGTATAAAGCGTCACTATTTGCTGTCTCACTTTTGCTCTTTTTCCGAAGGTGGTGATGCTGCCTGTCTTCATCATTATACTTGGTAGTTTGAGATGGAGAAGAGCACGTTTTTAAAGGTGAGCACAATAATGTGTATCCCAGCCTCCATGCTCTTAGTACGGTGCAATTTTGACATGTCTGTTGAGATGTGAAGAGGGTCTGTGTTTTCTCGCTTTGAATCTGGGAGAGCCTGTGACCGTGGGAAAACTGACTCTGTGAGTTTTGAGGCTGCCTCCTGGTAGGGGTACAGCTTCTGCCTGGTCTTCTTGAGACACTTGCCCTTGGAACCAAACCAGTATACTTAGAGGAAGGTAATTACCCAGGGGAAGAATCCATGTGTCAGTATCCCAGCCACCATCTCAGCTGAAAGTCAGTGTCAACCAAATATGGGTACCTGAGTCCTCAGATGATTCCAGCCATCAGCCTGTAAGCCATTTCAGCTAACTCCAAGAGGGGCAAAGATGGCATTTCCCCACCAAGCCCTTGCTAAACTGCAGAGCAAAATAAACATTATTGTTTTAAGCCGCTACGTTTTGGAGTGGTTTGTGACTCAACAGTAGATAAAACAGAACATAGGGTGATTAAACTTACAATTTAGTCAAATGTTGCCAGATATGATACATCACATTGGACAGGAAAAACGTGCTTCTCAAGAGATCCTGGACATACCATTTTACTTAGTAGCTAGATTTGATTTTGTGTTCTCTGCCTCTGGGGAAGTGTAAGTGCATTTTCAGTTGTAGGTGGGATAATTGTATTTACTCTATTACATAGAGGAAATGTGGGAATTATTTGTGTACGTCTAAAATGATGTTATAAGCGGGACTTTCCTGTCTCCGTTTTGACAAAGGTACCAGTAATCAGTGTCAGGTTAACTGAGAGGAGGACGGATCTCAACTTCATATTGATTTATTCAACGTGGAGTGCTTATAATGAACCACTTGTTATTCTAAGTGCTGGAGATAGAGCAGTGAACAAAGCAGTTAAAATTGTCTGCCCGCAAGAAGCAGATGTATGCAGAATTAGAAAGGAAATGGCTCTAAAGACCTGTTCCTTAAGGAGTATCAGAAGGGGTCAAGGTAAAGTGGAGTTTGGGTAAAAGAGACTTTACTGAAGAGTTGTTGGCATGTGTACTGGTCAGGAGAGACCAAGTTATGTTGTGGTTTTGCACAGATGAGCCAGATGTCAGACATGTGTAGGATATCATGGATCTTGTTGTGTAAGGGCCAGAAAACCTCAGCAGGAAAAGGAGGAAGATGAACACATACAGGGATAAGAGTGTGGAGAGAATGGTAGAAGGCCATCTGGAGGTGAAATTCATCTGACCGCCTGGGTCAAGGTCACTGTGGGAGAGAGAGATCCTGCAGAGAAGGGGTGGGGGCCAAGAGCAGAAGGACACTCTCCTCTGTCCCCCCACTACCCTCCACTGCCACTTCCCATGACATGTCTCCAGAGAAAGCAGGTCCCAGTTTAGGATAAAAAGAATGTTTGATACTGAATAAAATTTAAAATTTTGTTTCATAATTTGTACTGGGCATTCTACTTTTTAAATTGAAACTGTGCTTACCACTACCAGAAACTGAAGAACTTTTATTTTCTGTGAGTGAGTGACCACAAAAACCATGAATCTGCTCAAGTATTCTTTCGCCATAAGGAAAGATTACCTGAACCGAATAAATTTTGAAACCAAGGTAAGAGACATAACTTAATGGTCACTGTGATCACAATCCTTACATCATGCTTGTTCAACACACCCAGTTGGCCTCTGTGGGGTAATAAGTGTGTTTTTCCTCGGTGGACCGTGAATAGTTCTCCATGTATCCTACTCTGTTACTGGTGAGAGAAGTCCATTTTCCTGTGGGGAATGAGTTACTCCACCTATCTTTAGACATAAAAGTGGACACCTGAGTCAGTCTCAGTGAGAATGTTGGGTAAAAGTAGCATTTGACCCCAAAGTCCATGAGACTCTACTTTCATAGCTATAGGGGAAGAGCTTCATCTTTCAGTTGGGGTTACTAAGTTGTGGGTGGCCATTTTTTCCCCACAATGTGGAAAAAAAGAAAGATAGTGCAAGCCTGTATCATTTTAATCCCAGATCCATGAAGATTTACCGTGAAAAAAATCTTACTTATACAGGCCAACTAAATTTACATTTTTACTTAAGCTAGTTTGAGTCGTCACTTGCCACAAAAAGAGTTTTGACCAATGTTGTAATGTTATTCTTTGACCAAAGAACTATACCTTCCTCTCACTTTTTCACAAATTGAAAGTGAATTTAAAAAATTATCAAATAAATAAGGTATAAATTAAATTCAAGAAGAAGGCTGCTGGTGCTTGGCTTGAATTCAAACTCAACACGGTGGAGTGGTTTTTGATCTGATCCTCTTTGGCAAGTTAGGAATCCTTATGATTGTGCAGAAGACATCTTCAAACGTGGTTTGCAGGGCTTATAGGTGCTTGCAGATTCCCGTTTGGAGTGAAATTTCCTGACCTCTCTTATTATCATTCATAGTCTGAAGAATTTTCTCCAGTGCTGGACCATCGATGAAGGTGTCTGCTTTCAGTATCCCTTTTCCAGAGTGGCAACCTGTGTCTAAAGATAAGCTAAGCGACTTTTCATCAGTATCTACAATGTCACTTCAAGGCCTCCAATCCAAGGATTTACCTTATTCATGTGACTGAAAATATCTGTCAAATGACCCAAAATCCATGAATCAACTCTTCCCCATCAAACTGACCTGGAATTTGGGTTGTTTTTCTCCACCTAACAGTAAAACTCCTGCAAAAGGTTTATTTAAATATGTGAAGACTTGTCTTTTGGAAATTGGCACATATATTATATTTCTTGTTACAACAAAACCTCTTGAAAGGTAGTAATTCAAGGCCCCATTTAGCTGTTGATATGCCAACTTGTGATCTAGTGTTCCACTGACATGTGGTACTTCCTTCTTCATTCACCCACAAAACCAGACGAGTTCCAACGCCCTGGGGGCTCATCTGTGCTTGGAGTAGCAGGACATTTCTTCCAGCTGAAATTTTCTTCGGCAAAGTCATGTCTTGAAGATACTGATACCACCAAATGGGTAACTCTTTTTTGATGATATCAGTGGAAACACCATGGACAAAAAACAGGAGCTGATTGCACTGACATTTAATTGTTTCATCCGATGGTAAGCTGAAGGGAAAAATAACAGTAACTTACATGAATTTAAATTTAACTTATGCAAATGTTAGAATTTGTTGTGATGATGCTTAAACATGCACACAAGTACTTGACTGAATTTGACTAAACCATTTAAATAACATTTAATCTAATAACTGGTCATAAGATGACAATTGTTTTAAACCACATATTTTGAAAGATAGTATAATTTTTTTCTTTTAGTTTCCATCAGCAGGAATTTTTTTATATTCATGTAAATATAAGAGGATGTCCAATTTGTTTGAGATATAAGGCAAATATGCGTCCAAGATACTAAAATGGTAAACATCATTTTGGAATGGTTGCTAATTGTACTTAGCTAAATATTAAATTGTCAGACTTTCAGAACAAATATTATTCTTGAACATGGGCCATGCTTTTGAGTTTATAAATATTAGCGTTCAATCAACAGTTACATCTACAATAGTACATATCTTTACTACTGACTCTAGTAGAGTAAATATCTTTAATTTTTTCTTAATGATTAAATTAGTGTGTTATTCATGTTACTTATATACTAGAGCATAATATTTAAGAAAACTAGTTGTCTAACAGCATCAGCATATATGAAGGACTTGGGTGATACATAAATAATGTCTTCTGATCACATTTATCCTTTAATGATAATAATAATGATAATAATATCTCTTCAGAATCTTTTCTAATTTCGGCTTAAGTGTCATGTTCTCAAATTTACACCAGATCATTACAAAAAATAACTGCCTGAAAACTTGCTTTTGCATTTGTTATATTAAACATTTTGTTAATACATTGTCTTTCCTGAAGCTTAATATACCAGTTGAAACAAGTACTGAGAAAAGAGAAGGAAAGAAAAGCAAGAAGGAAGAAAGGAAGGAAGGGAGGGAGGGAGGGAGGGAGGGAAGAAGAAAGGAAGAAAGACAAGTAAAGAAAGGCTTGGCTTCTTAAGGATGTGGTAGTCTTTTCAGAAAATGAAATGGTGCCTATTTACTTGCCTTTCTCCCCGACTGGGCTGTGAATTCCTTGAGGACAGAAAGTTTATCTTCTCCACTTGTATTTTTCTGGTCTAGCACAGAAGTTTGTATGTGATGGATATTCAAGAATATTCGGTATATAAATGAATGAGCAAGCAATATTTCTCTATTTTTTTTTTTTTAAATCCTGGCAGAAAACGTTAACACTTTTGCTTTCTCTTCCTCTTTGGGGTGCTGATTTTCTATTTAGACCTACTTGTTATATTTAATGTGGTGGAAAGTGCAGAGTCTCTGAGGCTAGATTGCTTGAGTTCAGATCCTGACCCCATTTGAGGCTGTTTACTCACTATTATTATTGTTTACTTTTTTTTTTTTTTTGCTATTTCTCAACATCTTGTTCCAATCTAGCCAGACTCCTGTCCTCAGTATCCCACAGGCAAATCAAATTACTATTTTTCCATCTTCTTTCATTTTGTTCCCATTTCCTGGAACATCTTTCTCTTTCTTTTCTATTTGTCCAAGTTATATTCAGTCTTCAAAGCCCTCAGTGGTTGCTTCTCTTCAGTGAAAACTTCCCTGTTGCATCAAGACTTCCTTGAACCCCTTGGCACTCACTGCAAAGTCTAACGCCCATGTTTATTCTTAATTTTCATTTCTGTGTCTTTGTGTCAGCCTTGCCTCCCCAACTAGTCTGTAATTTCCATTAAGGTAGAAATCATGTCTCTACCTCTTCTGTGTAACACTAAACAGCCCAGTTCTTTATTCTACCTGGAACATATACCTTCATACTTTGTCTTCCCGTGTGAAATTGTATGGATGATAACATGTTACATGTTACAAAACTTTCACATGTATTCGTTACCCATAAACATCTAGAGTTATTTTTATAAGAATAATTCTAATGTAAAATTACACCATAAACAAAACATTTTAAAATGAGAGGTTTCAAATAGATATATTTAAAACATAATGAATCAGAATAAAATTTTGAGATGGTGTCAAGTTTTAAACATACGAAATACATTTGAATATAGACTATATCAACAAACTGATAGTTCTAGGAAACTTTCTGAGAGAAGATTTATTCGTCGTAGAATTCAGGTCAGACCTAGAAAACCTCAAATGTTAAATTTCTAAGAAGGTTGATTGAGCCCACAAAGGAAAACAGGAGATTGTACAGTATTCTTCAAGTTGCAGGAAAATCTCTTTAAACATTAACATTATTCAGTTTGCCTAAGGATGTGTATGCCTCGAAATAAAGAGTGTATATGTCTCCAAACACAGTTTTCCCGTCTCTCTCCCCTGTGAAGCCCGGTTCCGTCTTCTTGTGATTCTCTTCTAACGCTGTCACCAGCACAAATATGGCATGGTTCATTCTGAAGTCCTCTGACCACAACAACTGCAAGATTTCTTTCAGATGTCACCAGATCTCTAAAGTTAGCATGAAATAAGATTAGCGCTTGGCAGCAGTTCACATGTAGATGATGGTGGGGAGTTTCAGGGCTCTCTTTGGCCTCAACCATAGATAGGACCCATTGCCTGCCTTTCTCTGTAGAGGATTCCCTAGACCTATGGGGACGTCACTGCTGGACTTGTCAAACACCCAAGAAAGACAGACTGGATGGAATGAATTCTATCATTGGCTCTGTTACCTGAAGTGGGGCATTTGAAGGTTTAAGTTTGCTAAGTTGGCGGTTTTGCCTCTGTTTCCAGTCCCAGGCAGAAGACATGGACCTCCTTATTTGTCACGCCACGTAAGCCTGAAAAATTTTCCACCAAACCAGCCAGGGACTCTGGGACTCTGGTGGGAGCCAAGACAGTCCATCAGGCCTCAGCTGCCATATAGTGAGGCCATCTGGTCCTGCGTGAGGCACCCCCAGCATTAGCGGAATCGATAACAGCCATGACTGTCATTAGCAACATCACTGCACAAGAAAAGGCCCTGCAGAGCCATATTCCATAGTTATGGATACATTTTTAAAAATCACGAAAAATTTATAAGCATCTATTTTTAAAAAATGTGTATAATCTGCTTTGTTTTCTGTTACATGAAGGATTTATTGTTGTTATTCTCTAATTTCTACCAATTAAAATTTTCAAACAGCGTAACTATAGAGACTCGTTAATATTTACTTGGAATCTTTTAGTCCATATACAGTTTTCTATATACTTATCAGTATTCTTTTTTCATGAAATAGTCCCTTCTATTTTCCAAATAGAATTTACTGAAATGGGAGCCAATATAAATATTTTCCCTGGATAGACAAAGTACATTATTTTAAAGTAGAAACCATACATACCTCCTATATATTATTTTCAGCATTTTTTTCCTTCACAGAATTGTGTTTCTCACAGATGTTTATGTCTTGTTCTGTGAACGATTGAATTAGCTGGGTATTGCCACTTTTGAACAGTTGGTGGCTCCAATGCTTTGCAACTGTCTTGTTAAGTGCAGCACCAAAATAGGCTAGCTCTCTTTTAAGTGTTCAATGCAGAATCTGAAAACGAAAATGCATTTGAATGAATATGGTGCATTTAACCAGAAACTGAAAGTTATATCAGATATGAATTCAGAAGAAAAGTTTTAAAACTAACATGTGATTCAGACCATGTAATATAGTGTGAATACATGTTAGTACATTCACTAAGTGCACTTAAGGGATCAAAAGTGTTCCACTAGAAATATAATGTAAGCCACATATGTAATTTAAAAATTTTCCCAGTAGCCACATTTTAAAAAGAATAAAAAGAAGTGGGTAAAATTAATATTAATAATATATTAATTTAACCCAATGCATCCAAAATATTATAATTTCAACATGTAATTAATAGAAAAAATTACTAATGAGATACTTTGCATGCTTTTGTTTCCTTCAACATCCAATGTGTATTTTATACTTATAGTATCTCTCAATTTGGACTAGCCACAGTTCAAGTCTTCAATAGCTGCGTGTGGCTAGTGCCTACCCTGATGGTAAGTTTGGGTCTAAAGTAACTAAGGGCAACCCTTCTATTCAGGATAAATGCAATCTATGAAATATTGGATGGAAATTAATTTTTGTAAATGAAATTTTGTAAAGGAAATCTTATTTTTGAACTAATTTTGGTCCTCAGGTTGAAGCTCTTTTCATTTAGAAAATCATCCACGAGACTTTGCTCTCAATTTTAATAGATAAGAAAGAAATGTGTGGCTTAGCTAGCAGCATGTGAGCTTGTGTTATTGGTATTTTTAGGGATTTGTGTTACTAAAGGATTTTTGGATTTCTTTAGAGCCATTGGTCCCTTAATATCTTAGACAGATTGTAAAATTTCCTCCATGCTTGACTTTGACTTCGGGTTCTTCTCTTCCACATTTCCAGAGTTTAGCTCACCATGCTCTTTCATGTGGCGTTTACAAAGTCTACTCAGACTCAGTTGTGTGTCACCCTTTACAGGCTGCTGTTATCATCTAGATTATAAAGAGCATAGCCTTTCGAATTGTGCTAGCTGGGTTTTGAGTCCTGGCCTCACAACTAATTGGTCGTGTGATCTTGGACCAATTATATACTCCTTGTGCTTCAGTTGACATCTAAAATTTGCAGAAAATTATAATGCCTGGCTCACGAGTTGTGAAGATTAAATAAGATATGTTAGTGCTAGATATCTAATACTGTACCCAATAAACAACTTGCATGTGTCTTAGTTCAATGTTTAGATCTTGTAAAACGTACCAGGGTCCTCTCTTATTAATTCTATAATATTTAACAAAATAAAATCACTTGACACTAGGCCTTTATTCTTTATCATAAAGTGAGGAACCTCATTGGAAGGTGTTTCTTATTTACACAGATAACTTAATAAATAGAGTCTAGGTCAGTCTTCCTCAGAGTTCAGGATAGGTTCTTTTGAATAGTTCACAAGGAAAGTGGCTGAGGAAGCACAGTGACTGAAGTGTATGGTTCCGGACAGCATTTTGGAAAGTATGGTTTCAAACTAAATACATGATTTTCTCATTTCTCCCTTGTGCTGTTTATTCTTTATTATACAGGATTTATTTCATTGCTAAGGAAGGCAGAAATTTAACTTTTCAAGTGTAAATGGTCTGTACATTTATACAACATGTCAACTAGGTGATTATGGTGTGCTAGGTATTATTGTTACATTGGGATTTAGAGAAAATAAGGCATTAAAAAAGATGGAGAACAGTAAATTCGTTCTGGGCCTTGGTGAATAAACTTGACTTGCTACTTAAACATATAGAAATTGAACATGCTTTTCAAGCTAGTCAAGGATGTTTATTACTTCCTCAACTGTAAATTGAGGCTTTACATCAAAAAATCTAGAACATCTGGAAAAACAAGTCATCTGTACCATCTGTTATAGTCTAATTCAGGAATAATGATCCAGGGAGGAAAAGGAAACAAAAACCAGTAAGCTGGTAACAATTCCAAAAACAACTACTAGAAAAATATTTGTGTAATGATTAGTATCTTGGATTTTTCGATTGATGAGCATTTACCATCGGTGGCCACAACGGTTAGATCTATTTCTGGACAGTAAAAATCTGGGATAAGTCAGGAACTGGAAACTTACTATGAAGGGTACCATGTAGAATAACTTAAGATGAAATTGTACAGTAAGAATATGTTGTATTACGTTTTAGTTCTTCATCCTCTAAATATTCATGAATAGATTATATTTCTACATTCAACAAATATTTATTCTATGCTTGCAATCTGTAGGCACCTGAGATCGTTTAAGTAACTTCATTTCCTTATTATATGTTAGGCTCTCTTTTGTATTTAACTACCATGTTTTTTGTTTTTTGGGTTTTTTTAAATAAATTTATTTATTTTATTTATTTATTTTTGGCTATGTTGTGTCTTCGTTGCTGGGCGTGGGCTTTCTTTAGTTGCAGTGAGGGGGGCTACTCTCCGTTGCAGTGTGTGGGCTTCTCATTGCGGTGGCTTCTCTTGTTGTGGAGCATGGGCTCTAGGCACGCGGGCTTCAGTAGTTGTGGCATGTGGGCTCAGTAGTTGTGGCTCGCGGGCTCAGTAGTTGTGGCTCGCAGGCTCTAGAGCACAGGCTCGGTAGTTGTGGCTCACGGGTTTAGTCACTCCGCAGCATGTGGGATCTTCCCGGACCAGGGCTCGAACCCGTGTCCCCTGCATTGGCAGGCAGATTCTTAACCACTGCACCACCAAGGAAGCCCACTACCATGGTTTTTGAATGCACCGACTTTCACACTGGAACTCACATAGGTCTTTGCAGAATAGGTGAGCTATGGGAAGTTGAAGCTTGGATTGGGCTGACAGTAGTAAGACTGACGAAGAGTAAATCCCAGAGAATTTCTGAATGGAGAATTGATAATACAATGATTGACCATATATGAATGTTAAAAGAGAAAGGAATACCCATGACATAATACAATAATATGATAGCAATTCAGTCTGAAATGTTGTGATGAAAGTGATGAAACTAAAGCACTTGGATAAGATGTTTGTTTCTTAGTGATGAGAGCATTATTATTTGGAGAGTAGAAGTCTGATGAATGCAGCTCTTGAAGAGGTTTCTAGGGAAGTGAAGCAGGCAGGCAGCTGAGGACGAACAGACATATTGTAAGCAGAAAGCAGAGCCAAGACATTGTTTGATGGCAAATATTTTGTTATGAACCATAAATAGTTGGCTATGGAGCTCCGCGAAACAGAACTCCGTAGCCTGCCAGGGCAGAAAAACTTCTGTGAGCACATTAAAAGTTTATTTGTTCCATGTTTTCTGCTTCTAATTAAAATTTCCTAGTAAGAAAAAAAGTTTTAGCTTTAACTGTAAATGTATAGATGTTTGTACCGTGCAGACTCTGTTTTTATTTTAAGTCTTACAGATTAGCCAGAAAGGTAAATAAGAATAAAACTATTAAACTGATTTTTCTTTGATGAAATTTAAAAATTATTAGATATAATATTTTGTTCAAGGTATC
Source organism: Delphinus delphis (assembly GCF_949987515.2). Lineage (NCBI taxonomy): Eukaryota > Metazoa > Chordata > Mammalia > Artiodactyla > Delphinidae > Delphinus > Delphinus delphis. Next base: position 60,516,759 of record NC_082700.1, read on the forward strand.
AGTCATTGTTGTGAAAATCAGAAATGTAACATAAAGGAAGCCCTATAGTTCAGTGGCCCAGGGTGATTCTTTTTCCCCACAGGCTTCAGTGAAAATTAGCCAAAACCAAAAAATAATCTCAGCTTTTCAGAATTCTACTTCTGTTTTACTTAATTTCTTTATGTGTGTGTATGTGTGCATGTGTGTGCATATGTGTCGTGTAAGTATCTGTGCGTTTTCCTCTTAAATGATTCCTTGATTAGAGCAGATCAAGTTTCCAATGCATGTTACTGGGTCTTAAAACAAAATATTCATTTTGAAACTTTCTGATTATCTGAGAACAAATACTAATATTCTAAGCTAACCACATTCGTCTTCTGCTAATTGCTTTGAGGCTACAAAAATGAACTCTTCATTGATTCTGTATACAAGAGCTTCACTTTAGTGGAGGTGATAAAGGAAGACATACGAACAATCATATGCAATAACGAGGTGATAAATGCCACAGAAGAGGAACAAATGAAATAATATGAGAATGGAGGAGGGGATCATGGCTTCATATAAGACAAAGTGGTTTCATGAACAATGAGTATAATTTGAGACATGTGTTGGGACTGGGAATGAAGGTCGAGGAACCAATAGCTTAGTCAAAGGCACGAAGCTGGGAAAAGAAGCGATGCAGTTTGGCTTGAATTAAGTATAAAAGGAAACAGTGGAAAACAATTCTGAAGAGGTAGGTTGGGGTTCAGCTCAAAAAGGACCTGGAATGGCACACTATGTAATGGACAGTGGTGTGTCATTAAGGCTTTTAATGAGCAGAGTGACAGTGCTAGGGCAATGGTTAAGAGCACAGGCAGATCAGAGACCTGTGTTCCAGATCCACTTCTGCCGCTCACTGGCATTGTGACCTCCTCAAGCTACTTAATCTCTCTGAGCCTTGATTTCTTTCATGTGTGTAATAGGAACTATAATTGTACCTACAGGCTATAACATGGATTAATGAAAAAATGAACGTTAAACACTTACCACAGAGCCTGGCACATAATAAGTGGTTAAAAAAAAGGCTACTGCTAATATCAGTAATGCTAATAAATATAATAAGATAGCCTTGGCTTTTGCATTATGTGAAGCTGTTTTAAATCCTGAGTTACCCAAATCATGAGACAAAACCACTCGCCACCTTTCTATTGCAGAGCTAGGCTTATTTTCTATGCTATTACTAAGATTATCTATCTTGTTTTAATCTGTAGATATTTTAGTCTGTCTTTATGTGTTTGTAGAATACGGAGCCTCAAAAGTTAATTATGTATGATTTTTTTTCAAATCTACATAAATAGACTGTGTCAATTCATTTGAGCATTAAATGTTTTTGCTTGTTTTTTCTCAAGAGCCCCTGTTTAAACCCAATAATATTTTTTAAAATTTATAGAATTTCATAGCTGGAAGCGCTATAACAGGCCATTTAGCTCAGTCCCTCTAGAGAAATTGGAGACTCTGAGAGGTTTGGTGACTGGCATAAGGTAACAGAATGTTAAAGATGGAGGGAAATTTTGACTAGATCCAGGGGCTGATGAAGAGGAAGTAATTTGCCTTTTTTTTTTTTTTTAAGTAATGTGATTAAAAGTGACTTTCTTTTTAAGAAACAACACAAAAAATACTGCAAAGAAACTTAATGAGGATTCACTGGTCAAGTAATAATAAAGTAACAGGGACAACATTGTATTTTACTTACAGATTATCCAAATTAGCATACAAACAGCACAAACATGTCAGTAACATATTCTTTGGAACACTCTATGACATAAATCACAGCAAGATCCTTTTTGACCCACCTCCTAGAGAAATGGAAATAAAAACAAAAATAAACAAATGGGACCTAATGAAACTTCAAAGCTTTTGCACAGCAAAGGAAACCACAAACAAGACCAAAAGACAACCCTCAGAATGGGAGAAGATATTTGCAAATGAAGCAACTGACAAAGGATTAATTTCCTCTGGAGCTTTTTAGATCGTTATTGAGATTTACTGCTTATCTTTTCACTCTTGGCTGTTTACAGTCACGTGGTTTTGTCTCCTCTCTGCGCCTCTCGGACTCCCCATTGGACAAGTTACCGGAGAGAAGGGGAGTGCTGAGGCCCTGTAGCCAGGAGCAGAGGAAGCCACAAGGGAGAAGGGCAGAGACAGGAGCTGAGCACCTTTTGAATAACTTGAAGAGCCTGGTATGCTTCCACTTCGCTGCTTAAACCCATTGCTTCAGGCTCCTCAATTTGCACTCAGGCACAGTAATTAATTTGGATATAAAGATTCATATTTAAAAATTTACTGAGCTGCAAAATGAACAGTCATAAAGTCCTATCAAATATCTGAAAATCTCAAAAAAAAAAGAAAACCAATCTGAAAATCTCTTGTTATAGGAATGTTAGTCAAGCATTTCCTTTTAGAGCTCTTTGCTTCCACTCATCTTTTAGTTTACTTCCTTTCCTTCCTCTAATGTGGGGGAATGTAGATTCCTTTTTGAGGCCAGTATGGAATTTTATTTGTTTAAAATGCTTATTTTCAGATTTCAACTATAAATTTGGAAAAGTCTGATTCTATAAAAAAGAAAGTAATAAACCAGAAATAACCAGTTAGTGTATTTTTATCATCCTGTTTTCTATGCAGTTTTTACCGCAGCTGCAAACATGTTCTATCTACGTCTCAATCTTAGTTTTCTCATCTGATATTCCTCAAGTTATTTGAAACTTTTAAAGTAAAATTTTTATTGACAACATTATATGCTATCGTACTGATGTGATATATGGATTCTTTTTTATTAGTGCGCTGAGTGGATGAGCATAAGAGCATGAATCTCTGCTTGCTAAACCCAATGAGTCTCAACATAGATACATAGATAACCCCTTAGATACAATGACTTATCATAAGGAGATATTTGTACTTTATTTTAAAGTTTCTATTTGATTAAAGTGCATTTTGAAACATTAGAAGGACACGTGTTAAGCAATTGCACAAGACAAACAGCTTGCTTCTTGAACCTTCTGCTCAGGGTAGCCATTGTAGCCTTTCTTTGCACGCTGGTGAGGGCAGCCATAACCCTTTACGGTCCTTATTTGTTTATGTGCTTGTCTATCCTTCTGAACTGTGAATTTTTTGAAGGAAGAGACGGCATGTGCTTCAGCTCTGCATCTCTAGTTCTGTACTTGGAACAGAGCCTGGCCTGTAGGGGCTTTGATGTTAGAATGAATCAATGAAATGATTCAGGGCACACTGATGTTGATGAAGGACTCAGCAGGGTTTGGTCTAAATGAGTGGTTTAGGTAATGCTTTTTGGATTCTGAGGGAACATTCATTGTGTTAAATGTGTGGACAAGGTGGTATTGGATATCTAGTATGATGGCTTCTCCAGTTTTTCTCTAGGTAACACATCTGAAGTGACAATAAGGAACAGAGAATGCAGGGAATGTGCTTTGAATTCTGAAATATATAAACTTTTGTTTTCTTCTGAGAGAGGCATAAGCTAGTGAAAGCCAAGGCACAGTTAAAAAGCATAGGTTGCTTTATGATTGTAGCGAAATTTTCTTAAAATGTTGTTTGTGATTATTTACATTTATTTGGATTTTAAAAGATAAAGCAGGCTGATAGAACCTGTGTATTGTAGCTCTCTCTCTGCAGAATATTTATGTTTTCCCCTTCATGAAGAGCAATAGATATCATTCTGTTTAGTTTCCATGGTTAATATGCTATGGACCAAGAAATCAATCTTTTGTTTTGCATAGTACATGTTATGCTCAATAGATATTTGTCAGTCAATGAAATGACTTGTATTTGAAAATAAGTAATGAATACTGGTATGATTTTAGTTTTAAAATTATACTTTTTATAAACATAATAATTATTTTCCTAAATTACTAGTCAAATTTTATTGCATTAAGACTAATTCAATAGCTGTTAGACCAGTAGATGATATGACTTAAAATTGGTAGTTGAAGTCTAGATATCGACCCTCAAATTTCTGAAGAGCAAATATCAGACATGTTATCATTATTAAATTATCATCAGTCAGCCTTCTTAATTGTACTAGAGTGGAATGAGTAGGAATATGAGCAACCACTCGCATTAGTTTACTTTCTAATGAGGGAGTGGACATCTAAGTCTCCTACAGAAATTGATGAGCCTTTTAGGGTGCCGCTTCAAGCCTTTCTTTCAGGCACTGAGTCAACACACACTTACCAAGTTCCTAGATCTTCTGAGCAATGTGGGGCAGCTTAAGATTTTCTTAGGGAAACAAAGCATAACCGCATAATAACTTAAATACTGATATATAATCGAGCAACAAATAATGATTTGCACAATCATGTAGGAAACTTGAGTTGAGCTTTCAAAGAAAGAAAGAAAGAGAGGAAGAAGGAAGTAATTCTAGGTTTATCTGATGCTTACAAGTAGAAATGAACAAGGTATATTGGGGAGAGTGGTAAATCATGGATTTCTCCCCCGCTGGAAAAAACAATTGGCTCATGTAGGAAGGAGAGCGGATTTACAGCAAAATAAAGTGTTTTCACTAAGTCTAAATATTGAGCTTGCATAAGTGTTTTATGAGAATAACTCTGGATCCCAAACCAAGAATCTATTTTTGGATAAGGCCCAGGAATCTGCATTGTAACACACTAGGTTGATATGATGCAGCTATTCCCCCAACTATATTTGAAGAAACACAGGGTTAGATGGTGGAGTCTGCTTAGCCATCAATTAATAATCAATTCAATAATATTTCAGTTTTTTGAATAGAGTACAGGCCTGATACAAACTGACCTGGGCCCAGGAGGATGATTTAGAGCAGGAAGAGATTTTTAAGTGATGAACTCTCTCTGGAAACTAATGCAATCAATTGCCAACTTAATGAGAAAGAGTGAGGTAGTTGGAATGAAAAAGATGAATATGGGAGAAAGGTGGGTACATTGCCAAGTCTTGTCATTTATATTACATAGAGACATTAGAGGAGAGAGCAGATACAATACACTCTGGTTTAGCAAGGATGATTTTATTAATAAAAAGAACAGACTGCGGGGTCTTGTGTTTGTGAAATTATCCTAGGACTGCCATAACCAGTTACCACAACTGCCACAAACTCCGTGGCTTCACACAGCAGAATATCGTTCTCGCATAGTTCAAGGGTCCAGAAGTGTGAAATCAGGATGTCGGCAGGTCTGGTTTCTTCTGGAGGCTCTAAGGAAGGAACAATCCCATGTCTCTCTTCTGGCTTCAGGTGGTTGTAGCATCCTTGGCATTCCTGGGGTTGTAGCTGCATCACTCCGGTCTCTACCTCCCTCTTCACATCTCCTTTTTCTCTGTCTCTGTGTTCTTTCATCTTCTTATAAGGGCAGCAGTCACTGGATTTTGGGCTCATGCTAAATCTAGGATAATTTCGTCTCCAAATCCTTGATTAATTATGTCTGCAAAGGCCCTATTTCCAAATAAAGTCACATTCTGAGGTTCTGGGTGGACATGAATTTTTTGAGGGGAACACTGTTCAACCCAGTACATCCTTCTAGAAATAGGTAGGAAAAGAAGAACAAGTCTTAAGTTCTAAGCCTTGGGATATACTAACCATGAGGAGGCGGGAGAGAGGGAGAGAAACAGGCAGAAGAGAATGTTGGAGAGCTAGGAGCCCTTGGACAGCACTGCCAAGAAAGCTGAAGAGCTTTAAGAGAATGACTTTAAGAGAATGTTTAGCAACCTCAGGTTCAGCTGATTACGCAAAAATGGGCCACGAGGTTTTTGGACTAATGTGATTTATTAACATCAGGAGAACAGTTACAAGATCATTTGAGGATATGGGTAGAAAAAGAAGAGTGAGGGAAAACTAGGATGATATATAGGAACTGCAGTAGATCAAATGGAGTTTTTTTTCCTCCCAAGAAAGGGAAGAATACAATTCTCCTTCAGGAGCAGAAAGTTGGCAATCATGTAGAATCTCCACAGACACAACCAGAGGGAGGATTGTTGTCTTTTCTCACAAAATCTGGATTAAGAAGAGAATTCAAAAGTGGTCAGAGCAGGGGATTTCTCCTTTCTGCCTGAGAGCATGAACTGCTTGTACCTTTTCATATGCAAATCTAAAGAATTAGACTGAATGCTAATTAAATTGCAAAGACATTTGTAAAGTGATATCACATCTAGGGGTAGTTAATAAGGCCT